>NC_080590.1:30900000-31525000 GCF_029962835.1 Magnolia sinica
GGATCGGAATCTGGCGCATGCACGCTGGGAGCCGAGAATGGGGTACTACGAAGGCTGTTGGCACCGGATTCAACGATCGATAATTTTGTGAGCCTGGTTTCCGAGTTTGGGGTGTGACATGAGACTTCTACCTGATTGCCAAACCTAGTAGAGAAAGAGAATTCCCCTCAACTATAGTTGCAGAAAGGCATGGAGTCATTTAATTGGACAGTTCAACTCGGAGACTGCATTGAGTCTGTATGGTCATCTTGAAACAATGATCTAGACTAAGTGATGGTGTGCCTAGTTGCATTAAGAGACTTAGACAATCCGTTTGACAAACATTTCATGTGCTACCCTATAAATATCATACCCGTTTGACAATCCACTCCATTGATCTAGACTATTGGTTAGGTCCAGCTCACATTTCATGTGCTACCCTATAAACATCATACCCGTTTGACAAACATTAACCATTTGATCAATGGCTTTTAATATGGACTATCGAGAATTTTTACACAGAAGTAGGTCCAATCAACAATTTGATCAATCTATTGGTCAGGGCTAGAGCTGTACATGAATCAAGCTAGCTCGATTAGCTCGCTCGAGTCGACTTGGAAAAGCTTGAGTCGACTCGGATCGAAATTGTGTTCGAGCTAAGTTGAGCCAGTTTTATTGAGCTTGAAAAATTTCGAGTTGAGTCCGAGTTGGACCAAGCTTGACTCGACTCGACTTGGTTCGGCTCGACTCGATTTTTGGACTAGTTATATATATTTCAAAACCTTAAAAAAAAATAAAAAAATCTTAACCCGCTCGACTCTCGGCCGTTCTCCAACGCTCGACCCTAAAAACCCTAACCCACTCCAGCCGTCCAACAACAGCGCCCGACCCAGACCCTATCAATCTCTCTCTCTCTCTCTCTCTCTCTCTCTCTCTCTCTCTTTCTCGGTTCTCAAGCGCCCGAACGTCGACCGGCAACCACTCTCCTCTCCTCTCTTTCTTGCCGTTCTCCAGCATCCGAATGACAATCGACGACTACTCTCCTATACTATCTCTCTATTTTCTAGCGTCCGCCTGGACGACCAACAACTGAAAGGTACTCTCCCCTACTCCTCTACTCATCTCACTATTCTTCAGCATCCATCTGATTAGCGGACCCCACCCGACCATTGGCCTAGTGGCCATGGCCTAATAGGAACTTAGACCCCACCCGAAAACTCAAACTCGAACTCGCCTCAAAAACTTGAACTCGAATTTGGCTTGAACTGGACCGAGTTGCTGACCGAGCTGAGCCGAGCTGCCGATCTAAGCTTGATGACTGAGCCGAGTCGAGTTCGAGTTGAGGTATCTTGCTGGCCGAGTTGAGCCGAGCTGGGCAAAGCTCGACTCGGATCGACTCATGTACACCTCTAGTCAAGGCCCATCATGCATTGCTTATGATACTAAAGAATCACTTCTATTAGGCAATTTAGACAATCCAAACCGTTGCATGCATGGAAAAAAGATAGCTGAGTTCTGAGTCGAGTCACCCAGTTTTAAACTATCATCAATAAAAAAATCATAATCAACAGTAATAAAATCAAGTATTACCACTCAAGAAGAGCAATTCCATGACAGTAATCGTTATATTCATCTGTTAAAACCCAAAGAAGTCCAAAAGCTCGGTTCTCATACTTAGAAGAACAGTACCTATTGTTCCGTAAGATCATATCACAGTGCTTCATTCCAATATGCTAAAATCACACAAACGAATAGCCTAGAGAAGCTGCACATGGCAGCCACCGATGGACACGGCGAATCGTAGATGTAGGTATGAGAAATGTGGTCCACAGTATCAATGGACGCCCGACATTTACTGTATACCGGGCGCACATAGAATCACAACTCATGGCCGACAGCCCGATATTAAAAGCATAAACTGGGTCAAAAAAATGCCTAAATCACCTCTTAGGAGTGTGATTGTGGGGAAAGTTAATCAAAACACCACAGTACATCTGTGGTTAGACTTGGACTCTTTTTGACCATGAAGAGAAGAAACCTATATATATTTAATTTAGATTCTATAAAGGGGTTTTTCCCAAGCAATGTATGTGGTCCTACTTAAGTTAAAAGTGATAGACAAGGCAGGTGGAACCTCCACTTTCTTCTTACCAACCATGGAATCTTGCAATGTTTGTGGGTGTTTGTATTTTAAAATGTTGCTTATAGAAGCCTAAGACTGTAAGAAAAAGGCTGATTAGGGGTAGGGAAGAAAGCCACACAGCATCTTTGACCGCACATGCAAATAGTTCTCTCATGTTGGAGGAGCATGTGGGTGAAGTGCGCCTGCGGAACTCGGTGATCATGACTGAGTTAACTCGCTGAGTCCAATATGAATCGGGTGAGGTACATTGAGGCTATAGAAATCTAGAAATGAGTTACATTTGAAACAAAGAAGAGAATATTTAATGAAAAAACTGTAACAACTTTTGTATGCACTCATTATTGCAATTAACTCGGCTTAGTACATGCCTTAAAACTAGCTAGACCAGACTTGAAGTTTATCTAGGTCGGGTTTACTTGAAGACTTGACTTGACTCAACTTGATATTTAATAATTATGAATTTAAATAGTTAGAAATAGTAAAAAATATTTAAAATATTTAGCTAACAATTAAGTATTATGAATTAAATAAAAGAAACAGCTTATTGTTGTGTAAATTGCTGGTCGAGTGTATTTGTACCTCTGGAGGTCCGAGTTTGACTCCCACCTACTTTTCTTTTATTATATTTATTAAAATCTAGCCTTGACAAGGCGAGCGACACGCACGGTGCGAACCACCATGAGTCATGTCAAGTCAACCAAGTTATCGAGTTGATTCAACGAGTCTTCCCGAGAGAAGTCTGCGTCAATCTTAGTACTGAGTTTCCCCATTGTTAGTGCACACCCCACTTGGAAATCGATACCAAGACCTCATAATTGAAATGAGATTATCTTCACTCAATCTAACACTTGAGCTATAGTTCGGTGTGTAATTATGCCTTTTTATGCCTTATTATAGATTATCATTGAGCGATGCACAACCCATGGTTTATTGACAATCTTGAAGATTAGATGCAAAAAATAGAAGGACCCATATCAACTTCAGGTTGGCATGAATGGATCACAACAAGAAATATTGTGAGGCCTGACAAAACCCAAGTGGTGTTGATGACCGCTGAACGGATTATTCGGTAATCTTGTAGGCTATAGAAAAAATATTTCCCACTATGCATGCGAGAGATTCTTTCCTCAATGGTTGGGAATGCTTTTTGTTACCACTTGCTGAATAATTTTATAGTAAAACTAATTTTCTGGGTAATAATTGTTATTATTTATTTAATTATTTTTGAAAGGTATAGTAAAACCAATCATCGTGCAGGTGTCTCAATAATTCAAAATTAGTAAGGGATATTCCATCTCCTTGGTTAGGGAAAATGCGTTTTATATATTTTTACAAACCCTTCTTCAAACTAGTAATGATTTTTGAGTGAGAAGGAATGACCAACTATTATGCTACTTGGGAGAGTAGGCGGCTGAATCGATTGTGGGTCTGTCGATTGACGGGCTCCGTAGAGCCATGTAGAAACAGAGAACCCCACTTTGATAAGATGGGGTATTTTGAATGAACTATTGAAATCCCATCGTCGACATATTTCAGCCTGGGTTTATTGGGTCATAATCAACCTACTAAAAGGGCACATAGGTACCTTAGGCAGGAATAACGATAGAAACCGTCAGTTTAATGGACCGATCCTTAGCTTTGTAACCATATAATTGTGCTTTGTTGTTGGACCAAAATAAACTAGAAAATTTGCCACATATATTTAAAATCTCCATCATAAGGTTCTCCACCAAGAGGCTCTACTCATTGTGGTTGCACCTAAGATATTGCCTTAATTTGGTTTGATGTGTTAGGAGAGGAGATCCCTTCTTGATCACATATAAAGTAATACAGATTAGAAAAAAAGATGAAAAAAACATGCAAACTACGGCATGAAGATTATGTGATTCCCTTTTGATACGTTCATAGATGCAGACTGATTTACTATGCTCAAAAGCAAAAAATGAAAAAATAGCTCTCAATATACCGATGACTCTCTTACTCTCTTATTCTTGTGATAGAATATATATTACTTCAAACGAATTATAGTTTACATAAAAACTTTATAAGAAATTACAAAATTACCCTCTAGATTAGGGGCGCACCCTTGAACCCCAAGACAGGGGGCCCTATGCTTGCAAGTCCGTAACTCTTAGTATACTCAACGTGGAACTCAACCCATGAAAATGCTGGCTGGATGAATAATACACCTTTGATGATCAACCTCCATAGATCTTAACATGATGATAATCGGATCATCTCAATCTGTTCATTAGACGCGCCCCATCATGTATGTGCCGTGGAACCAAAATCTGGCCCTGCTTGATCAACTTGTTACGTTTAAATATTGATCATCAATTAATATTTTTCTCATATGTTAGACCACCGAATAACCTGACCATCCCGATTTTCGTGCCGCAGCATGATGGATGGGGTCCCAAGATGAACGACCCAAGTCTCACATACACATGAGAATGTAGTGAGAGGAGGATTCTCAAGTAGAGCCATGACATTTCTCTAGTTCCACATCCAGGTAAAAGATTCACTTTAGCCAATTCAAAAATCGATTATTGCTCGTGTGGTAAGGTTAGATAAAGGAAAAAGACACTTCGAGAAAGCAAATATATAATTGTATATATATAGCTGTGAAATGGACGGTCCCCCATAAAGTGGGGTCAGATCCGAATTAACAAATATATTCAACTGAAGAAGAACAAAGTGCACTAACCATCACAGCTAGTAATTCACGAGAACAACTTTTATACTCTGGCCCAATATGATGGACGATCCGAATTGTCCGTGTGGCATGAAAACTAACATAAATCCAACCGTCCAAATCGTGGTCCTGATTTAGATTGCTCCTTAACTGAAAATTTACACTGATTTGAGTTCATCACTAGCTGATTGGTACAAAAACAATCCCCATCAATTCTAGGTTTGGATCGTTTCTTCCATTTAAATTTGGGGTGATGACCTCTCTACAATGGATACTACAATTTGGGTGGTTTAATATAAGTTAACATATGCCACATGTAAAATTTCTTAGTGCCTGTGTATCAACCATCACACTCTGGCAGAGTATCAAATAACTCTTAATGTATGGTTAGTGGACTAAAATTCTAATTGGAAGGACTGAAGAAATTTTCAACGTTGTGTTGGTTTCTGTAGACGATGGGATTTGATATTTACACCCGCATTGCTTACTTCTGGTAATTGGATGGTACAAGTTTGTACGATTGTGTAATAAAAAATGGAAGGAGAGTAATGATCAGTAACAGTCGGTTGTATGTTAGCTTAAGATACTGTCCATAGTACGTGCCTATGTGTCATAGCTACAGGCCATCCTAACTGTTGAAAAGGTAGGCCCCACCATAGTAATCAGGTTGCACAAAATTCAGGCCTGTCCACTTGTTAGGCGGTCAGACCGGTTCGTTGAATCAGATCAATCGTCGGTCTTATTCAAATCATTCATTGTTTTCATATGGGCCGCCGTGTAACCGTTTGATCATACCAGGCTGATTTTTGTGCGAGGTGATGATGTCTTTGTAAGGCCCTCCTTTTGGACGGCTCAGATATCCTACACACATGACACAGGCATGTTGGAGCATTGGATAGGTTGTATCTTAGCTATCCCACAACCTGTTGCAGACGACAATTAGAAATGCTGTATCTATTGAAAACAGGTGGGCGTCACATGGCCCATTTAATCAGTTATCACAGCCCTAAAAGTTATGCTGGGCCATCCTCCAGCCTCTAGGATCAGCCCAAATCCACCAGCTTGTCACACTTTCATCCTTGAAGTGAGTGAGCTTAAATGTCCCACCTTGATTAATAGACCCTAAAAATAAATTCATCTCATTTTAATTAATAGTAATTATGTATTAAATATCTTTTGCTATGACAAAATAGTAAGAATACTTGAGAAAATAAAACTAGGAGAAGCTCAGTTCATGCCATACATGTGCCAGATTGCCCATAGGCACACATCCAATCCATCCATGTCTAACCTTCAACATGTTTTTCCAAAATAAATCTAGTCCATTTAAGATGTGGGCCCCAATATTAGAAACAAGTGGATGGGTTACAAAACTTCAACCTAGTTTTTCAGAGCCATACATTTATTCTATAAACTGTGGTCCACCTGACAAGTGGGTCCACCTAATTCTTGGACTAGAGCATCCATATAGTAGTGTCATTTTGATGGATGGATTTGATCTTGAACCTATTGTGTCTTGCTAGCACATGTGTGGCATCTACATTGGACGCCCTTAAGCGCTTGGCATAGCTATAATAAAGATAGAGAAAATTGATAGCTTTGAGGTCAGACCCTAAATGATTCCACAAATGTTGAAAAAGTGCACCTGAAGTACCATTACAGCTGCACAGTTTAGTGCTTTTAAATGAATGGCTGGGTCCATTCAAAAATTGAAAAATTTTAATTCCACAAGTTCGACAGGTCTGGTTCTATCAGTTCAAGATCCTGACCTAAATGAATATCAGGTGGGCCACATTGTGTGTAGGCTCATCCACAACCCTACACGCAATGTAGGTCCCTACCAAAAGCAATCAAGATTCAAAATAGGATGGTATTACCAAAAGAATGAAGAAAGAGGAAATTAAGAGAAGAAAAAGGAAAAAAAAGAATCTTATATACTTCCTGCATTTGGCTAAAATGTGGACATATATCCAAATTATAGGTCAATGTATTGTAAACCGAAAATAAGATTATTTTGATTGTCTAACTGTTGGATTGGTCGACGTATAACTAAGGCTGTTCAACGAATCTGATTCCGAGACTGTTACTTAGCGGCAGTGGGTCCCACAATTTAATCTGTTTAATAACGTCTTAGTGCTTCCCTTTTTTTTTTTTTTTTTAACACACACCCACACCCCCACGCACTCACACACTCACCCACAACATCTTAGTGCTTGCGTATGAAGAATCCTATGCTGCCAGAGTATCAAATAGCTCCCAAAATTGTGTCCTAAACTTTCGTAGTTGGTTTACCGCGTCCTGCCATGTGCATCTTACCTGACAATTAACTAGTTCTTTAAGAACTTGGTATTGCAACGTTGTCAGATATAGAGCCAATTAGGTATATACTTGACTGCTTGGGTTCGAACAACATTGCTAAACTTATAGTGATTTGGGATGGATTAGTCATGTGTCTTTAGAGGGGGATGAGGAAGGTCCAGGTAGAATCGGATTCAAAATTAGTTGTGGACTTATTGAACGACAAGAGTTAGGGGAATCCGAACTGGATCTATTGGTTGTCCCGTATTCAGAAGATCAGGGTTGGAGGTCAGTTTTCCTTTGGCCATATCTATAGGGAAGGAAATGCCACGGCCGATGGTCTGGTCAAATTGGAGAGCTCTCACTAGTCCCACTCCACGTTCACCAAATCCTCTACGCTTCTTCATCACATTCGGGGCCTGGCCCTAGTAGACAGAGTAGGACTGGGCTCCATCAGGCTTTGCACTAGTGGGCAGTAGGGGCTGCTAGGGGCTCCTTTTGTTAGTCGGGCAGCCCTGTTTTTTCTTCTTTTTTGTGCTTTTGTTTTCTTTTGGTCGTTATTTTCTTCATGATAGGCTGTTCTTGGTCATTTTTTCCGAGAGGCAGCCCGAAGCACCGCTCTCTCTGTAAAGCTTTGCAAATATATATAATATGAAGTTTTTGGAAAAAAAGAAGGGTATATACTTGACTAAACCACTTTCAAACATACTTTGAATGTCATATTTAACATGAGGAGTTTCAACATGAGGTCTTGGGTTTGATACCCATAGGTGGTGAAATCCCACTATGGCATGCGTGGGTATGTGTGTGTTGGGTGTGTGTTTTTTTTTTTTTTTTTTTTTTTTAAATGTCATATTTAACATGCTATTGAGTGTTGTATTTCTGACATGGCCCAATCAAATCTTATCACGTTGGGTCACTAGGGAGATTTATGATGATTCATGTTGGGAGAAGAAATCTTTTATTGACCATACACAACAATATCAAAATTAAAAGAAAATAGAGAAAAGATGCAAACCACAGTATAAAAATTTACATGGTTTTTTTTAGTACGTTCGTAAATTCACACTGATCCATTATACTTAAAAAGCAAAAAAACAAAAAAGCAGCTCTTAATTACAAAAACAGCTTTCTTTCTCATGACAGAATGCATATTACTCCAAATGAATTAGGATTTACATCAAACACCACGTGAAATTACAAAATTATTCTTTGGGCGCTACTCCTCCGTGGCCCAACGAGCTCAATTCAGAGCTCGACCTACGAAAGTTCTGGCTCGATGAACAAACAAATATGATGATCAAGTTCCACAAAGCCTAAAATTTGCTCAGCCGGGAATCTACATCCAAATTGGGGTCATTCCAATCATCACATGCACATGTGGCCAACCTTGTGAACAAACCAGCTGCCTGATTTCTTGGGTTTGATCATTTACAACAATGGCCCATCTGGAGAGGCCCTGATGTCACACATTCAGGGCAGATCCACTACAAATTTATCATTCTTTTCTCTATTGAAAATGGCAGCCCAAGCTAGCTGTTCAATACTCCTTTACACTATTATGTCCTATTTCCAATAATTTAAATGGACCGTTTGTCATAAATCAATTTAAAGTTCCTCAGAAAAGATATCGTTCGTCTTCTCAAGATCTCACGAGAAACAATCGGATTCGCAAATGCCAAGATGCTGATCTTGGATTTTTTTGCTACTAATACTAGTATTTTCATGGCTTAATCATCATCTAATCCATTGCATTGCAGTCATCTCAGCCTGTAGCAATGTAGCTAATCACAAAGACCGAAAATTGATTCTGTGATGGTCAAAAGAAAGTCTTGGGCATCGTTTGCACATTGGGTGAGTGCTTTCTAGCATTTAATAAGCTATCTTTTCCTCTCTTTGTCTTTCCATTAGCAAAGTGTCTTGCTTTTTTGCTCTTCTGTTCTTGCCATTATTAGAAAAAGGAAAAGAAATCAATGGTTAGGCTAAGAACACGTAATTAAAGGTGGTAGATCAAAATGAGAACCAAGAAAGTTCGAATGCTCTATTGAATTGAATTGATTGCATGGTCAGTTCACTCCAAAGGGTCCTTTTGAACATATGCTCTCATCGTCCTCTTTAGCTTTCGATCTTTTTTTATTTTTTTCAGGCATCGACAGCGGGTTTTGGATTCACATTGAGCTTGTTTCCTGTCTTTGCTTGTACAGATGCCGTCGTGTGTAGGACGATGCTCGGCTTTATCAGCGGTTAGTGACCGATGATGCTTGATGGAGGTTGAGATTAGCCTTTTATGGTTGGCTTTGAATGTGATTAGTGGTGTGGTCAAAGTATGTTAACGTATCCCAAAAGATGCTAAGATTTGGGGGAGAGTCTATGATTGCTGGCTTTACAAAAAAACAACCCATTTGAGTTTTATATAATAAACTGAGATTGGATTACTCGTACGAAATGCCTCCACTGGGAATCTAGTGATTGCACTCGTGGGGTTTGCACCCACCTCTCTCTCTCTCTCTCTCTCTCTCTCTCTCTCACACGCGCGCGCGCGCGCGCGCGCACACACATTTTCATGATCATTTTATTATAACTTGTTGGGATTAGGAATGGCTTTAATACTGCTTTGCGGCTGCTTAATAACACCCTTAACTATGGTTAATGTTGATATATCACATAATAAAGTAGCTAAAATACCATATTTATATGTCACAACTCATGTGTGGTTGTGATTTGTGACTACACATATGACATTGTATGGAAAACATCTCCCACCATAAGTTGGTGATTTGGTAGAATTCCAATTTACTTTTACTTCAACTTCCAGGGCCGTTCGGATTAGTAATTAATGAAGCATTTACAAGTGAGTTAGTAATAATTTCTTATTTCCTGCGTTGGCCAAGCGACCGTATTGAGACTATTTACCATCAGTTAAAATCTCACTGAATGAGTCAAACCCCTAGTCTCTGCTCGGAGTATTTCTGGGAGCATGCTGTAATCTAATGAAGAGATTTTCCTCCTCAACAATCATTTTCTCCTATGGTACTCCATTGGCCTATAAAATCACATACACCACCACTAAAACACACCATATGCAAACATCATAACCCGCGGTAGCTCTAGATCAAATTCCACTGTCGTTATGGTTAAAGTAAATTGTGATAATTACTTATTTACCGTATGTTTCCTATACAAATTACAAATCCAAACAGGCCCTTAAAAAATTTGGCAAGAAAATTGCATAGAAATTCCATTCACTATCCACTCTCAGTAAGATATGGTTTCCACATAATGTCATACATGTGACCACAATATTTCTCCATAAAATTAAAATAACTTAGTTGAGTTCTTGCATGTTGAGACTTGGTAATGTTTAATAGTTAAAACTGTTGTTGATAGATGTCTTAAATCTGTCAAACAGATTCAATGTCATCAACGAAATTCGGCCAGCCCAAGATAGTTCGGTTGAAAATCCAGCAGCATATTCTTTTGAAGTTTGCAGGAAGTTCGGCTAGCATAAGGTCAAGTTCGGTTAGTTGAAGTTTCAGTCGGGTAGCCCAAGCTTTGCTTAGGCCAGCCGAAGGTTACGCAGTTTGTGCGCGAACTGCGTAAATTTGAGGCGGTTTCCAAACTATTCCAAGTTGGTGCGAAAGTAAGATTTTCTAATCTATAAATAGGAGTTCCTAGGGCCATTCTAAAACATGCTAAGGCTTTCTAAAAGTATTTAAAGGGTTTCTATAAGGGGTTCTAGGGTTTCAAAGGGTGTAGCAAGGGTGAGATTTGAGGTTGTTCAAATCGGGTAAGTCTTTTCTTTTTGTAATTTATGCTTTCATAGTGGATTTCTGTCGCTTTGTGTCATGGTTTTTTCTTGAAAGGATTTTTTCACGTTAAATCTTTGTGTTTTCTTGTGTTTGCTTAGTGCTATTGGATTGCTATCTTAGATCCATATCTGTGTAATTCCACAGTACAAATCCGAACAAGTGGTATCAGAGCAATCGTTGAGGCACAAATCTGAATCTAAGGGATAAACAATAATGATAAGCACTAAGTATGATATTAAGAAGTACTAAAGGAAAAATAACTTTGAGTTATGGAAGATCAAGATGATCAACTCCTTAATCAAGTAAGGTGAAGATGGTGCTCTTGAAGAGCGAAAGTCTACTATGACTGATGATGATTGAAATACTCTTGATAAGAAGGCCTTATCCTCGATCTGTTTATGTCTCACGGATGAGGTTCTCGACAATGCCATGAGGGAGAAAACTGTAGCTAAGCTATGGGCGAAGTTAAAGGATATCTATGTGAAAAAATTCTCTGAAAATCGTCTACAGTTAAAAGGTCAGTGGTATAACTTCAAGATGGCGGAGATCTGGAGGCTTATATCAGTAACTTTAATAAATTAGTTTACAAAATGCTGGATATGGAGGAAGTGATGAAAGATGAGGAACAAGCATTTATGTTACTGAATTCTCTTCCGGCATTGTATGAGTCATTCAAGGACACTATGTGCACCACAAATAAAATCCTGAGTGTCGACACTGTTATCTCAACCCTTTAAAGGAAGGCCATGAGAAAGCTAAAGGGCGATATGAGGATATCTTTTGATACAGTATTTACGAGGGGCATGAATTCTGAATAATGTACATGATTTTCAAGTTCTAGATCTAAATCCAAGGGAAAGGATAAAGGTAAGATAAAGTGCTAGAATTGTGAGATGGAAGGACATGTGAAGAAGGATTGTACATATCCTAAATCTAAGAGAGAAGAATTTGAGGCTTCTGTTGAGGGTTAAATATTGCATATTAGACCCCAGTTATTGCTTGGATTTACGAACATGGTACCATTTAATGGCCGCTTTAATCATGTTTGTGATGCAGAGTGTATTTAGGAGCATTGACTGAAAAGGGAGCTTAAAGCATGGAATTAACGCTCTGATGACACTAAAGGCAAGGGACGGACTCCAGAGGACCAAGCTTGAAGAATTTACAAGCCAGAGATCCGAGAAAATGAAGCCATTCACGTTAAAGAGGCCCGAAATTGGTGAAGAATACAAGATCACATAGTTCTCGCCATCTGATTGGCTTAAAACTTCATACATGGCCTGAGGGCCATAAATTAACCGTACATATCAAATTTCAGCCCTCAGATCACTATGAAAGTGGCCTAACAGTTAGATCAGCCCATGAAACAGCGATTTGGGGCCCACCTGATATCTGGATATACTTTAATTTTGGTTTTAACCTTTTAAATTAGAGGTTAAGACGTATGGATGGAGTGGATCTCCCAGAAGCATCACCGTGGACCCCACATGAGCAGGGTGTGCACGGTGCACAAGTACTCCAGAGGTGCACGACAGCTGCACCTCCTTCCAAAACGGGCTGGTCCCGTGACCAATTCAAAAACGGCAGTGCCGTTCTCTGTTTTAAAATAGGGACTTGCGGTCCTCATTTGTGGGCCATCATCACGGTTCGGAAGTCCAATCTGAACCGTCGGTTAGAATCCCAGGGTCCATGTTACTAAGGCCTAGGTATCTAAACTTGAAGATGATAGCAAAAACGGCGTCCCAACCATTCCAACGGCAGAATCATTGTCGCAAGATCAATCAAGTGGGCCACGTTATCAGCGCTCCAAAATGACTCATAATGTAATGGTTTTTGAAGAAGAAACTAATGGACGGTGTGGATATCTCAAAACGTTACCCAAAGTGGGCCCACCAAGCTTCAGCGCAACCTGGCGTGCATAATCACGAGCGTCCGGACGCTGCCCGATTTCTCTGGTCGTAACGTGATCAAGACCACATTCTGATGCGTGATTCGGACCGTTCAAACGTTAGAAAAGGGGGTCTTGACCCCAACCATGGAAGCAAAATCAGAGTTTGGGACGATCTTTGGCCCCAAAACTCAGTCCAAACGCAAGTGCGGTTTGCACTTTCACTGTGTAACGTGCGTACGCCTTACGCACGATTTCCTTCCAATCTGTTGCTGCGTAAATCTGGAAGCCAGCGTCCTATCTTAGGTTATAAAAGAAAGAAACAAAAGAAAAGAAGATGGAGGAGAAAAGAGAGGGGAGCGCTCGATCGGACGTGCATCAAAAGGAAGAGAGAGAGTAGAGGAGAGGTTTTGTCTTCTTATTGCTTGATTTTTTTTTAGGTTCTAGCCCTTTCATGGCTGGCTAAACCCCTTAGCTAGGGCTAAGAGGTGAAGCTTGTAGTGTGATGGGAATGATTTTTTGGCTTTGATTTATATAGTGAACTATCTTGATTACGGTTCAATTAAGGGAATACTTTTAGTTTTTAATGTTTTGTTGTGACTGAAATTACAATAGATCTGCGATGGCTTTGAGTATTTCTTCCTCCTTTTGATGTTTATGACGTCAGGAAGCCCTATTGTTCACCATCGTCTCATGGGCATGGTTGGATGACGGTATCCTTCCTAACTTTCATGCATTGTTGATTGGTTGGTAATTAGTTTAATTTTGTTGTTTGCTTTGTCTCCTGGGCATGGTTTGATGATGGAATCCATTCTAATTCATACACCTTTCATCTCGTGAAGACTAGATCAAGTAAGTTCAGTTTGATTTCCATGATTCTTGATGCAGACATAAGATCTCCCTGATCTCTACAAGTGGATCCTCTGAATCCCTAGTTTCCTTCCTTTGAATTCCTTAAGTTTTAGATTAGTATTTCACCATTATTCATCAATTTATATTTGATTTAGATTTCATCTTACGCTAGTTCTATTTCTGCCTAGTTTCAGATAACGTACAGGTTTCAGTCCCTTGGGATTCGACCTCGGTCTCACTGAGTTTATTACTACATCACAACCCTATACTTGGGGAGTGAACAACTTCGTACAAGGAGGCTAACGCTGTAACGTCAGATGGATCGAGTGGATGTGATGGTGATGTTTTGTCTATGTTTACGATCAAACACTTTTACAATGATCGTAAGGACGAGTGGATGCTTGACATAGGGGCTTCTTTTCACATAACTCCTCATTGGAGTTGGTTCACTAGTTACAGAGAGTGCAATGGTGGAAATGTGCTTATGGGTAATGACATTGCCTGTAATGTTATGGCTGTTGGTACGGTGCTCATCAAGATGTTTGATGGGATAGAGCGTACCCTGACTTATGTGAGGCACGTTCCTAATTTGTAGAAGAATCTAATTTCTCTTGGTGTACTTGAGGCAATGGGCTACAAGTTCACAGGTATTGATGGTGCTATTAAAGTATTTAAGGGGGCAAGGGTAATCATGAAAGCGCAACGACTCGGTAATCTTTACAAGTTGATCTGGAGCACTTCAAAAGGTGGATTTGCAGTGGCTGTAACAGATTTCGCCTTTGCACGTGTGTGGCATGCTGGGCATGGCCACATGAGTGGGTAGGGCATGAAGGCTATGACGCGTGGACAGAGATACAGAGGTGGAGCAGTCACCTCTGTGAAGAATCACATTACATAATTGCAGATATCAACGAGGTACATGGACGACTCTTATATCGCATATATCCTTATTGTAAACGAGGGGGATCCGTCTTCTATTCAGATGGCTTTAGGTGAGCCTGATGCTGAGAAGTGGAAGGTGACTATGGACAATGTGATGGACTTATTGTACCAGATCGATACATGGGAGTTGGTGGAGCTTCCAGTGGGCTAGATAGCGGTTGGATGCAGGTGGATCTTCAGGAGGATACAATATAAATATGAAGCGAACTTGGTAGCGAAGGGTTATGCTCAGAGAGAAGGGATCGACTTCTCAGAGATATTCATGCCGACGGTATAAGAGGTGTCTATTAGATCCATGATTAACGCTGGTTGGCCAATACGATCTCGAACTAAAAGGATGGATGAGGAAGAGCGGTTCTTCATGAAGCAACCAGAGCGGTTCAAAGTTAAATGGGCTGAGAAAAAAAAAGTTTGTACGAAGTCGTGGTACGACCTGTCGCCTAAGCAGTGGTATAAAATTTGATTCCTTCATGGTGAGTTAGAGATTGTATGTTAATGACATGTAAATCGCCAATCATGACATGTCTGAAACCAATATACTAAAGACTTGGTTAAGTGGTACATTTAATATGAAGGATCGGGGGCTGTAAAGATGGTTCTCGGCATTGATAGAGACTAGAAGAGGAGTAGGCTTTACTTATCTCAAGCAGAATACCTTGGGTAGGTATTGATCAAGTATATGATAAACCAGGCAAAGTCGGTGAGTGTTCCCTATGTGTCTCTCCTAAAGTTTTCGTCAGGACAAGTCCCAAAACAGATGAGGAAAAACAGGATGTGTCTCATGAGCCTTATTCGAATGCGGTTGGCAGTGTATGATATGGTCTGTATTAGACCAGTTATTTCATAGGCAATCGGTGTTGTGAGCAGATACCTTGGCTAGCAACATTGTGATGCAGTGAGATGGTTACTTTGATATATTCAAGATACGAAGGACTACGTCTTACTTTTGAGAAGACAGGAGCATAGGTGGTTGGGCATGTGGATTCAGATCTAGCAGACATGCTTACCAAGATCGTTCCTTCAGAGAAGTTCAAGTTCTGTGCAACTTCTCTGTGCTTGGTGATGGCGTAAAAGGAAGACAGATTGTGCATGAGAAGCGTTGATGGAGCTATGATGCAAAGTAGAGATAAGAGAAAAGGTCGAGAAGCTATACGTTTGAAGATTGAAGACATGGTAGAGATTGTTGTTGATAAATGTCTTAAATCCATCAAACAAGCTCAATGTCATCAAGGAAATTCGGCCAGCCCAAGATAGTTCGGCTGAAAATGCAGCAACATATTCTTTTAGAATTGCGGGAAGTTCGGCCAGCCTAAGGTTAAGTTCAGTTAGCCGAAGTATCGGTCGGGTAGCCCAAGCTCTGCTTAGGCCAGCCGAAGGTTACACAATTTGTGCGCAGACTGTGTAAATTTGAGGCAGTTTCTGGACTATTCTAAGTCGGTGCGAAAGTAAGAATTCATAATATATAACTAGGAGTTCATAGGGCCATTCTAAAACATGCTAAGGCTTTCTAAAGGTATTTAAAGAGTTTTTAGGGTTTCAAAGGGTGTAGCAAGGGTGAGATTTGAGGTTGTTCGAATCGGGTAAGTCTTTTCTCTTTGTAATTTATGCTTTCATGGTGGATTTTTGTCGCTTTGTTTCGTAGTTTTTTTTCGAAAGAATTTTTCCACATTAAATCTTTGTATTCTCTTGTGTTTGCTTAGTGCTATTGGATTGCTATCTTAGATCTATATTTGTGTGATTCCGTAGTACAAATCCCAACAAAAACTATACATATTATAGAGTCTTGGTGAGTTGAGTCAAGTTGAACCAAGTGGATTGAGTCTTGACTGGGTTATGATCAAATCAAAATTTTATTTTCAGCTCTTAATAAAATTTGATCAAGTCTAAACAGATCTGAATGAGTTGGTTTTTTTTATTCAAGATTTTATAGGTACGAAGAGGACATGTCCACTTACTAGAGTAACTTCAAGTTACAAGCTTTGACTGAAAATGGTAGACCAAACCATCTAAACCCCCAAAAATGTTATGTGCATTTTTATTTAAGCCCCAAAATTAAGAAATAAATTTTTTAGTCTTAACACTATGTTGTAGACTGCAATAATGGTCGACTAGTTTTATTTTGTAATATTTTAGGCATATTTAGTAAAGGGCGTAAATAACAAAAATGTGCATTATTTAAAATGGTGGCCACTTTACATTGAAAATAGCCCATTATTTGGAAATGGTAGAACCCTATTGAGGGTAAAATATTGCATATTAGACCCCAGTTATTACTGGATTTACAAACATGGTACTGTTTAACGGTCTGATTTAATCGTGTTTGTGATGCATGGTGTATTTACAAGCTTGGATTGAAATAGGATGCTAAAAGTATGGATTTAATGCTCATGAGTTACTAAAGCATGGGACGGACCCCAAGAGACCAAGATGGACGGATTTACATGCCAGAGATCCGAGAAAATTGAGAAATTGAAGCTCAAGTGGCCTGAAAGTCGGTCAGAATGAAAGATCACAGGGTTTTCACCATTTGTTCGGCTTGAAACTTCATACATAGCCTGAGGACTATAAATGAACCATACATGTCAAATTTGAACCATCGTATCCCTGTAGAAGTGGCCCAACGGATAGATTAGCCCCTTAAATCCTTAAATGGGGCTCACCGAATCTCTGGATATACTTCAATTTTGGACTCAACACCTTAAATAAGGTGAAAAAATGGATGGACGGTACACATTTCTCACAAGAATCACAGTGGACCCTGCATGAACAGTGCGTGTACATGGTGTACACGCACCGGCTGTGCACCGGACGGTCAGCCCGGTCAAAGACGGGCTGACCCGTCTCTCCTGTGTAAAATGTCCAGCAAATGGACTGACGTCCGCCGATTTTGAGTAATGGGGCCCACCCATCACTGCTACGCCAGATCTTGACCGTTCATTTGCTCAAGAGGGTGTCCATAACCCTCACCTAGGTGACCTTTTACACTATGAAAGCGATTTCAAGATCCTAGCCGTTAAACGCATGATGGACGGCGGAATAAAAGATCATGTGGGCCACACCGATTTCACTCCAAAAATATCCCTTACAGAATGGTTTTTCGATTATATTCCAATGTACGGAATGGATTTTATTCCTGACATCAATCAGTGGGCCACCATCCATCACAGCGCCGACGTGAAAGCTCTGTTCGCAAACAGAGTTTGCGGGTTGATCTCTATGGGGCTCCATAGGACATAAACGGTCTGATCTAGATCGTCCATCAGAAGCCCACGCTCGCTCTCACCCAAGCCTAGGTGACAGAATGTCAGAAGTTAATGAAGATCGGTTTTAAAACGTCCAAACAAGACAACCGATAGTGAAGTAAAAAGCTCACGGGCCACACTGAATGCAAGACATACCACATCATTTCTGACTGGTTTTCCGTTCTGCATCTAATGGACGGCTTTGATTCTTCCATAGAAATCGATAATGGGCCCTACTAAACAATCAGCATAAATCCCTCCGTTGCATATGCAGAAACGCATAGTCCGCCTCCGTGACGGCAACTCCCAGCCACAGCCTTAAGGTGTCTATACAAGAGAGAAAGAGAGGAGACGTGGAGGGATCATCTTGGATCCTGAGCAGCCCTGGAGGCAAGGACGTGGAGCGGGTCTGCAACGAGTTCTCCTTTTTCCTTCTTTGATTTTGAAATTTTTTTTTTTTAAACCTTAGTTTATTTTATGCTTTTATTTAAGAGATTTTAGGATGTCCATGAGAAGCTAAACCTCTTAGCTAGGGCTAAGAGGTAAAGCTTGTAATGTAGTCGGGATGTTTGCATGGTTTTGATTCTTGTTTTGTTGAACTCTTTTGGATTCTAGTTTAATTATAAGGAGTATTTTTAGTTTTTAATGGTTTGTTGTGACTTAAATTACAATGGATCTGTGATAGTTTGAGATATTCTCTTTTCATGTATTGAGATTGTGAACTAGGGAACCTTGTTATTTACCATCGTCTCATAGGCATGGTAGGGTGACAGAATCCTTCCCAACTTTCACAATTCTCTTATAATTAACTGTGAGATTGGTAAATTGCTATTGTTTGCCATCGTCTCCTGGGCATAGTTAGGTGATGGAATTACTTCTAAATCTTCACCAATCTTATTTGTTGATGATTAGATCCATGAAAAATTCAGAAATCTGACAAATCTCTTCTTACCAATTGGATAAGATAGGACTCCGATTCCAATTGTGTCCCTAAATATTTCATCATTACTACAAGTGGATCCTTGGCACCCTAGTTTTCTTTCACTGAATTCTGTAAGTTTTAGATAAATATTTCATCATTATTCCTTCAATTACATTCGATTTACTATTCTACAATGAGCATGGTGGAAAAAAGTTCAAATGTTTTTTCAAACTGAAGAAACAAGCACACTGGCCACTTATGCCAATGGCCATATGTTCAAAGCAAATATAGTAACTTCAAAAGGCATTCTCAGTGGGCCATTACTGTGGTATTACATTCATTACAGCCCATGACATTTAGTTAATGAAATTAAAAAAAATTAGGAAAAGTTGCATGATGATTGCCATGGAACAATTGTAAAGATAGTTTCAACCTTGGAAACTTGAATATCAACATGGAATCACGGGGACTTGAGTCAAGCTTTGCGAGTTTTATGGAGTTCTCGAGTTAATCGAGCCACGACTGAGTTATGACCAAATCATGCTTTTCCCTCCTGTGAAATGCCAATGAGGAAAACAGTTGTGCATGTGAACCAAAAAGTGAATGGTTAAAAATGGCTGGTTGATGGAATATTGGTGCACATATGTGACCCACCTAATAAACTTAAAATGCAGGTACGGTCCATGCCATGGATAGAGAGAGAGACGTGGAGGGAGTGAAAGTTAAGTTGGGTTTTGATAAGTTAAATATGGATGTACTCTTTAACCAAGTATTATTGCTCTTGACTATATATATATATATATATATATATATATATATATATATATATATATATATATACACACACACACACAAGAAATGTTCACACACAACTAGTTGGACCATTACTCTTGCTAGGGTGGTAGACTCTCAGGAGTTTCTATCTCTTTTTTACTATATGTAATGCCTATCTATGAATGGCCACGTGACATCAAGTGTTACATGGGTATGTTGGGAATACGTGTCAAAGATCTAGTTCGTTTTTCAAACATGACCCATTAATTAAATTTTATCTGCCAAAAAATTATAAATGGACTTTATAGTTGAATCCACACATGTAAGTTGAAACTAAATTATTGGAAAGTTTTTAATGGCCACTTTTCTTGTATAAAAATATTATGTACTATTGATAAGAAATATATATTTTTTATACCTTTCATATACATAAAATGAATTCTATTTGATTAACTGATTGGATTTCTTACCAATCTGATACATTATCCAGACCCATCACACGTGCACACCTTTTTTAAAAACAAACCTGTTCCTCCTTCCTCTCTCCACATTTTATGCTTTCTCTCCCTCTGTACCGCTGGCAGACGTAAATTGCCTTTTAACCTTCCGCCACTTCCGGCCATAGGAAGCTAGTGGGCCCGCTATAATATTTATGATAAATTTATCTGTCCTTCAGTTTTTCTAGATCGTGTTAGGACTTAGGTCAAAAAATAAGACAAATCCAAAACCCTAGTAGCCACACAATAGGAAAAACTGCATTTTGTATTGAAAATACAAAAATATTAGCATGATCCAAAACTTTCGTGACCCGTCCTACCATGATCATGATCTAGTATAATATTTGATAGTCTCCGGTGCATCGGTACTCTTCCAGAGTGTTTTCAAAGGGGGATGGATTAGATGTTACCTTGACAATGGGGCCCACCTTGATGAAGGTGTTATACATCCACCCTGTCCGTCAGTTTTTATTGATCATTTTAGGACTTGTTCTCATTATTTAATGCTCACCGTAGAAAACTACTTAGGTACCTCCTATGCCCCACTGCAATGTTTATTTTCCATCTAACCTTTTGATAAGGTCAGATAGACCTGGATGAAGGAAAAATACAAAGATCAACTTAATCTAAAACTTTACGGCCCACAGTAAGTTTTTAATGGTCAATCACCATTGTTTCTAGCGGTGTAGTCCAGTTTAGGTTTGGATCTTTTTAAGTTTCGGCATTAAGGCATAAAATGCGATGAAAGAATGGATGGACAGCATGGATATACAATACATTTATCAAGGTAGGCCCCATACGGTCAGGGTAACACCTACTCACATATTAACCGGCGACACCTAATTCACTCTCATTTGGAAAGAAGCACTCTCATTTGGAAAGAAGCATAAAAGAGGGTACGGATTGGGTATTACTTCACCGGACCTATCTAAGAAGAATGGTCTCTCTGGGCCCAACGTGTTCTATATATTTTATCAACACCGTTTATCTAATTTGACAGATCATTTTATCCCATGATCCAAAAGGAAAAAAAAAAAAGTAGATTGGATGCTCAATTACACCACATCACATGAAGTAGTGGGGATCGAACTATAACTGTTGAAAACTTTCTAAGACCCACCGCCATGTTTATTTGCCATCCAACCTGTTCACAAGGTTACATAGACTTGTAAGAAGGGAAAACATAAATATCAGCTTGATCTAAAATTTTTGTGGCCCCCAACAGGTTCTCAACGGTAGGCTATAAATATCTACTACTCATGTGGTGTGGTCTACTTGATCCTTTGATGTGCCTTATTTTCAAGCTCATGTAATATAATTTAGAAAAACTGAGGGATAGGACAGATTTATCACAAACGTCATAGGGACTCCACCTAGCTTCCTATAGTATAGGGGTAGAGATGACATTAGTTGAGAAGGGATAACATTAAATGAAGAGAGATGGAGAGGAGGAAGAGTCTTTTTCCGGTAGAAAACAGGATGAGGAGACAAGGATTACATGTGTGATGTATTTGATTAATGCACCGCGTGTGTAAAACATCTAGTCCCTTAATTAGGTAAGGTTCTTTATAAGCATTTGAACGAAAATTAATATTATGACATACAATATTATTTCTATAATCAATAGTATGATATATTTATATTAGAAAAGTAAGTTGTTAAAAATTTGTTCTAATGGTTCAAATTTAATTTTCATATATGTATTCAATAATGAGGTTTATTTACTAAATTTTTTGTAAATAAAATTTAATTAATATATCATAATTGATGAACGGTGTTCATCTTTAGCACATATTCTTGTCATACCTGTATAAGACTTGATGTTACATACTCTCTCATAAGTAAGCATTATATGTAAATAAAGAAAAATATTCATGTAATTTAATGCATTACTAGTTGGACCAATTTCAACGGTTCAACTAGTGGTGTGTGAGCTAGGGTTGAAAGTCGGGCCGGTTGGGTCGGGTTGGGTTGGTGCTCAACCCTAACCCAACCCAAGGTTCCTATACCTCAACCCTAACCCAACCTCGGGTTGGGAATTCTCAACCCAAGCCCAATCCAAGCGGGCTCGGTCGGGGTTGATCGGGTTGGTCGGGTGTATACCTGCTAATATTTTCGTTATTACATTAGTTTATTGTGTTTCAATATAAGACAATTACTCCTTTAAAAGTCATCTAGCATAGCATGCAATCTATTTATAAAAGAGAAATCCGGCATATCTTATTCGCTTGAGTCACTGGAAATGACGTGGACAAATGAGACTCAATATTACTAATGTGCCTTTGACACAAATGATCCACACTCAATTATAATTTATAAGTAACTTATATATTGATCAGGTTCGGGTTGGACCGGGCAACCCGAGACCTCAACCCGAGCCCAATCCAAATTTTATCGGGTTGGTGTTTGTATAGCCCAAGCTTGAGATCGGACTTGATACATCTTGCCCGAGCCCAACCCAATGTCGGGTCGGTCACGGGTCGGTCGGGTTGAACTCGCCCAACTTTCAGCCCTAGTGTGAGCACCCGATACATCTTGCCCGAGCCCAACCCAATGTCGGGTCGGTCATGGGTTGGTCGGGTTGAACTCGCCCAACTTTCAGCCCTAGTGTGAGCATTCCTCTCTCTCTCTCTCTCTCTCTCTCTCTCTCTCTCTCTCTCTCTCTCTCTATATATATATATATATATATATATATATATTATACAGAAGTTGGTGTGCTGTACATCTATTCGCATGCGCCTGACAGAGAGGACTGGGCCAATGGGTTGCCTTAGCTTGAATTGTATGGTAGCGTAGGCTGTGTTTTTTTTAATGTCATTTAGCTCCTGTTTTGGCTAGGTCTATATGACCGTAGCTTGGTTATATTGGTTGATATAAAAATATATAGAGAGCCGATTGTACATTCAAGCTGCATGATGGGGCCGTCGTCTGATGGTATCCAAACTAAAGGAATTATCCAACTAAGGGGCTGTTTGGTAGCACCTCAAGAACCAATTCTTTCTATTTTCTTTTAAGTAGCTGTTTGGGAAGGAATTCTTAGAAAAATATTTTCTCTGTACTCTTAAAGCATAGCTAGAATTATTTTTATACAGAAATAGCTAGGACCAATTTTTTCTCAATGATTTACTCTCTCTCTCTCTCTCTCTCTCTCTCTCTCTCTCTGGGGCCTCCTTGTTTAGTAATAAAATTCTACTGAAATTATGAAAATGTGGCTCCACAAGATGGACGGTCTAGATCCATGAATAAAACTTTTTGTCATAAAGGTTTTGGACCACCTATTTTCCTGACTATTTATCGGTTGGTAGGATTGTCAATTCAAAGTGATGCTTGGAAGAAAAGGGGAATCGAGTTGTGGACACATGATGTGTGGTCTGGATCCATGATCAGACGTTTTAAATTAATGATTTGGACTGTCACACTACAAGAAAACTGGCCTCCCAGAAAACCGCCGGCAAAGCCTTTGCCCGTGGTCAGGTAACAGCCGGTAAAGCCTACGTCGGTAAGGGCTTTACCGGCAGTCAGCTTCCTTTACTGGTGGTTGTGTTGGCCACCGCTTCATGTGGGATTTACCGGCAGTTTATACACCTTTACTGGCGGTTGTGCTGGACGACGGCCTATAGGTAAATTAACCATCTTCATTCTCCGCACGGGAGGGTTAGAATCATTTAATCCATGTGTATTTGAACCTGGCCATCTATAATATTGGTAATCAGATGGACGGTCTAACTCTTTCTATGAAACATGGGCAATGTACATTGGGCCATTCATTGGTTGGTTAAGCTGTAATATCATGATGCACTTTCTAAAAGATGATGGCAGTCCACTAATCATGCATGCATTATAAACTGTCAATATCCATATTATATACCACTAGCCCTTCAACTGACAAAAGGGCCATTTGTCTTTTCAGATCTTTTTTGTAAGTAGCCTCTCGAACTTTCATTTTCGTTAGGTGTAGTCAATGGGAATACCCTTATTATTAAGAAACCCAAAGAACAAAGGCTTGGTGAGGCATCACAATGACTAAATAACATTCACACCACATCATATTATGGTGAACGTCCCCGATCCACCAGATCTTCTATCACCAGTGTAGGCCCCAGTGCGGTAGTGATGAGAATATGCAACACACTATTGTGTCAGGCACATTCTTGATTTGAAAAAGAATCTGATTTCTCTTGATGTATTTGAGGCAATGGGCTATAAGTTCACGGGTATTGATGGTGTCCTTAAAGTATTTAAGGGGGCACGGGTGATCATGAAAGCACAACGACTCGATAATGTTTACAGGTTAATCGGGAGCACTTCAAAAGGTGGAGCTGTAGTGGATGTAGAGGATTCCACCTCTGCACGTGTGTGGCATATTGGGCATGGCTACATGAGCGGGCAGGGCATGAAGGCTGTGACGCACGAACAGAAATACAGAGCACGTGGAGCAGCCACTTGTGAGAAGAATCACACAGCATAATCGCAAGATATTGGCGAGGTACATGGACGACTCTATTATCGTAGGGAACCGTCTTCTATTCAGATGGTTCTAGGTGAGCCTGGTGCCGAGAAGTAGAAGGTGACTATGGGTAGGGCTATTCACGAGTTGAGTTAGCTCAAAAAACTCGCTCAACTTGCACTACCAAAAAATCAAGCAATAGCTATGGAGGTTAAAAGCTTTTAGCTACGGATTTAATCCGTATCAATATAGCTACGGATTTAATCCGTAGCTATATCCTAAGTGCTCTGTAGCTAAAGCGTACCTCCCCACCTAAAACATATTAAATATAGATGGTGCTTAGGGGGATCCATGAGGTCCATTGGAATATATGTGTTTGATATAAGCCGTCCAAAAATTCTGATATATAATTTTAGTGCATGAGCCCAAAAATTATATAGATTAAATGTCTAAGTGGACCACACCATAAGAAATAATATAAAATAAATTTTTACTGTTAATATGTTGTGTGGTCGCCTTACAGATTCGATTTAACTCATTTTTTATCAGCACTTAAAATAATAATTGAAAATTAATGGATGGAGTGGATATATGAAATACATCACAGTGGGCCCCACGGTCCTAAAACCATAAAATGTCTCTGGGAGCCGTCCGTCACGCGCCCCTCCAAAACCCCAAACCCCTCCAAAAATGAAACCCCCATCCGCCATTTTCTCCCGCTCGCTGATGAACCCATCTCTCCATCTCTCTCTCCATCTCTCTCTCTCTCTCGCACTCAATTTCTCTCTTTCCCTTGCCCTCTCTCGATCTCCCGATCTTCCTCACCCTCTCTCCTTGTCTCAAGGCCGCATTCCCCACTCTGTTTTCAAAAACCCATTTCGCTGCAAGAAGGAGAAGGACAATGAGAAGGAGAAGAAGACGAAGCACGTACAGTTAGTTTCTTTCTTTCTCCCTCTTTATCTCTTTCTCAAATCTTTCAATCCTTCAATCTGCATTCCCCTCTCTCTGTTTCTGAAATCTAAGGGCCATTTGGCCGGTCGGATTGGAAGGGATTGGATGTTATTGGAAGGGATTGGAAGTTAAATCTTGGGATTGGCCGGGGCGTGCCAAATAGAGTCGGTGATCTGATCCCAATCCCTGAGACGTGTTTGGCTTGAGGGATTGGAAGGGATGGGAAGGTTTAATTCCGGTATTGGCCGGGCATGCCAAACAGACTGGATATATCAATCCAGGGATTTAGCAATCCCATGTATCTGAAGACAATCCACTGACAACACCATCAATACCTAGAAATCCAGGCCATCCACCCTAATACCATTCAATCCCTTTTAATTCACCCAGCCAAACGGGCGCTAAAAATGCTTTGTGGGCTCCACCATAATATGTGTATGCAGGCCATTCATTTTTTTAACTTCATTTTAGGGCCAAATCTTAGGTAGACCACACCATAGGAAACTGTGGTGATTGAACGCCCACCATTAGGGCCTGTTTGGCTGGGCAGATTGGATGGATTTGGATGGTATTAGAGTGGATTGCACAGATTTCATGGTAATGATAGCTGCGTCAATGGATTGGTGCAAGATTTATGGGATTACTATATCCTGAGATTGTTATTTCCGGTCTATTTGGGACGCCTGGCCAATCCCGGGATTAAACCTTCCAATCCCTTTTAATCCCTTGAACCAAACACGTCCCAAGCAATTTTGAAAGGATTAGGGTGGATTGGATGGGATTTAAAGGTAATGATGGTGATGTCAGTGGATTGTCTTAAGATCCTGAAAGGAATTCCATAATTTTTTTTTTTTAGGTTTGTCAGATTGTGACATCAATTTGAATTTCTATGTTTTTTTTGACAATGTCTTTTATGTTACTGGCACAGGCATTCATATATACATTGAGAACTATGATTGAAGTGCTAGACTAACATGTGCATTTACACTATTTTTTAAATGTTGGTGACTTATCCACCACACGTGTCATAAAACATGTTAATCCACTGCATTGGATTCATCAGGAATCAAGCAGTGGTATGGAGCTGCTGAGATGCATCTGACTTTATTGCACACTGCTGCAATGGTTGGTCATAGTGTTTGTAAACATCAACTAGCTTTCATTCAACATTTATATATATAAATCTTGAAGGGAATTCCAAAAAATTTGTTAGTTTGTCAGTTTGCGAGATCAATTTGAATGTCTTTTAATTTGGTGTAATATTTGTTATTTTACTGGATGTGCGTCGTAGCTATCCGGATATTGAGTAGGGGTCCTTAGAAGGTGGGAACCGCTGTTATGACCATGATGAAGCTGTTCATTTCCTATGGATAGCATTAGAGTGGCTTGGCCATTTGGACAGGCCGTGTTTATGTATTTGGTCGCCATTAATGGAGTTGACCCGGATGTGCGTCGGAGCTATCCGGATGAGCGGGGGTTCCTGGAAGATGGGAACCGCTGTTATGACCATGATGAAGCTGTCTATTTCCTATGGACAGCATTGGAAGGGCCTGACCAATTAGAGCAGACCGTGTTTATATCTGTATTTGCAGGGACCACACCCTTATCCTATAACCTAAACCTATTCTCAAGTCCCAAAACTTATAACTACAACCTAAACCTAAACCTATAACCTAAACCTATAACCTAAACTCAATTCTTTAAACTTTAACCTACAACCTAACTTAAACCTATACTTATAACCTAAACCTATTCTCAAATCCCAAAACCTATAACTATAACCTAAACCTTAACCTAAACCTATAACTTGTAACCTAAACATATAACCTAAACTCAATTTCCTAAACTTTAACCTACAACCTAACCTAAACCTATACTTATAACCTAAACCTATTCTCAAATCCCAAAACCTATAACCTAAACCTTAACCTAAACCTATAACCTAAACTCAATTCCCTAAAACTTAACCTATAACCTAACCTAAACCTATACTTATAACCTAAATCTATACTTATAAGAAAAACCTATAACCTACAACATTAACCTTAACCTATAACCAAAACCAATACTTAAAACCTAAACCTAAACTTCTAACCTTAACCTAAACCTATTCTCAAATCCCAAAACCTATACTTATAACCTTGAACCTAAACCTTAACCTATAATCTTAACCTAAACTTATAAACTTAACCTAAACTTATAACCTTAACTTATAACCTATAACCTAAACCTATACTTTTAACCTATAACTTAAACTTCTAACCTTAACCTAAACCTATTCTCAAATTCCAAAACCTATAACCTAAACCTAAAACTTAACCTATAACCTAAACCTAAAACTTAACCTATAACCTATAACCTATACCTATAACCTATTACTTAAACGCAATTCCCTAAACCTTAACCCATAACCTAACCTAAACCTAAACCTAAACCTATAACCTAAACCTAAACGTATTCTGAAATCCTTAAACCTAAACCCACACCTAATCCTAATCTCAACTCCCTAACCTAAACCTAAACCTAAACTTGAAAACACAAACCTAAACCCCATCCTGAACCCGAACCCGATTTCCTAAACCTAAACCTTAACCTTAACCTAAACCAAAACCTATGACCTAAACCTTAACCTGTATCCTATAACCTAAACTTAACCTAAACCTAAAACCTAAACCTTAACCTATAACCTAAAACCTAAACCTAAACCTAAAACCTAAATGTATTCTCAAATCTCTAAACCTAAACCTACACCTAATCCTAATCTCAACTCCCTAACCTAAACCTAAACCTAAACTTGAAAACCCAAACCTAAACCCGATCACGAACTCAAACCCGATTTCCTAAACCTAAATCTTAACCTATACTCAATTCCCTAAACCTATAGCTTATAATCTAAACCTAAATCTAAACCTTAACCTAAACCTATAACCTTAACCTAAACCAAAACCTATGACCTAAAACCTTAACCTATAACCTATAACCTAAACTTATAACCTATAACCTAACCTTAACATAAACCTAAAACCTAAACCTAAACTTAAACCCAAAACCTAAATGTATTCTCAAATCCCTAAACCTAAACCTACACATAATCCTAATCTCAACTCCCTAACCTAAACCTAAACCTAAACTTGAAAACCCAAACCTAAACCCCATTCGGAACCCGAACCCGATTTCCTAAACCTAAACATTAACCTATTCTTAATTTCTTAAACCCAAAACCTAAATGTATTCTTAAATCCCTAAACCTAAACCTACACCTAATCCTAATCTCTACTCCCTAACCTAAACCTAAACTTAAACCTTAACCTAAACCTATAACCTTAACCTAAACCTAAACCTATGACCTAAAACCTTAACCTAAACCTAAACCTAAACCTTAACCTAAACCTATAACCTTAACTTAAACCTATAACCTATAGCTTATAACCTAAACCTAAACCTAAACCTAAACCTAAACCTTAACCTAAACCTATAACCTTAACCAAAACCAAAACCTATGACCTAAAACCTTAACCTATAACCTAAACCTCAACCTTAACCTAAACCTAAAACTAAACCTTGACCTTAACCTTAACCTAAACCTAAATCTAAAACCTAAATGTATTCTCAAATCCCTAAACTTAAACCTACACCTAATCCTAATCTCAACTCCTTAACCTAAACTTAAACCTAAACTTTAAAACCCAAACCTAAACCCGATCCCGAACCCGAACCCGATTTCCTAAACCTAAATCTTAACCTATTCTCAATTCCCTAAACCTATAGCTTATAATCTAAACCTAAATCTAAACCTTAACCTAAACCTATAACCTTAACCTAAACCAAAACGTATGACCTAAAACCTTAACCTATAACCTATAACCTAAACTTATAACCTATAACCTAATCTTAACCTAAACCTTAACCTAAACCTAAACCCAAAACCTAAATGTATTTTCAAATCCCTAAACCTAAACCTACACCTAATCCTAATCTCAACTCCCTAACCTAAACCTAAACCTAAACTTGAAAACCCAAACCTAAACCCCATCCCGAACCCGAACCCGATTTCCTAAACCTAAACCTTAACCTATTCTCAATTCCTATAACCCTAAACCTTATAACCTAAACCTTAACCTAAACCTAAACCTAAACCTATGACCTAAAACCTTAACCTATAACCTATAACCTAAACTTATAACCTATAACCTAACCTTAACCTAAACCTTAACCTATAACCTAAAACCTAAACCTAAACCTAAAACCTAAATGTATTCTCAAATCCCTAAACCTAAACCTACACCTAATCCTAATCTCAACTCCCTAACCTAAACCTAAACCTAAACTTGAAAACCCAAACCTAAACCCAATCCCAAACCCGAACCCGATTTCCTAAACCTAAACCTTAACCTATTCTCAATTCCCTAAACCTATAGCTTATAACCTAAATCTAAACCTTAACCTAAACCTAAACCTAAACCTTAACCTAAACCTATAACCTTAACCTAAACCAAAACCTATGACCTAAAACCTTAACCTATAACCTATAACCTAAACTTATAACCTATAACCTAACCTTAACCTAAACCTAAAACCTAAACCTTAACCTATAACCTATAACCTAAACCTAAACCTAAAACCTAAATGTATTCTCAAATCCCTAAACCTAAACCTACACCTAATCCTAATCTCAACTCCCTAACCTAAACCTAAACCTAAACTTGAAAACCCAAACTAAACCCGATCCCGAACCGAACCTAAACCTAGACCTTACCTAAACCTAAACCTATAACCTAACCTAAATTCCCTATAACCTATACTTATAACCTAAACCTAACCTAAACCTTAACCTAAACCTAAACCTAAAACCTATTAACCTAACCTAAACCTAAACCTATAACCTAAAACCAAAACCTATGAACCTAAACCTAAACCTATAACCTATTCTCAACCTCTAAACCTATAACCTATAACCTAAACCTACCTTAACCTAACCTAAACCTAAACTTAACCTAAACCTAATAACCTAAACCTAAACCTAAAACCTAAATGTATTACTAAACATACCTAAACCTAAACCTACACCTAATCCTATATCCTAAACCTCTACTTAAAACCTAAACCTAAACCTAAACCTATGATAAACCCTAAACCTAAACCCGATCACCAACCCAACCTCAACCTCTACCTAAACCTAAACCTTAACTTCAAAACCCAAATCTCAACTCCCTAACCAAACCTAAACCTAAACCTATGATCTTAAACTAACCTAAACCTAAACCTTAATACTAAACTAAACCTATAACCTAAACCTAAACCTTAACCTATACCTATAACCTTAACCTAAACCCTAAATCCTATGACCTAAAACCTTAACCTATAACCTAAGCCTAAACCTAAACCTAAACCTTAACCTAAACCTATAACCTTAACCTATAACCTAAAACCTAAACCTAAACCTAAACTTAAACCTAAAACCTAAATGTATTCTCAAATCCCTAAACCTAAACCTAACTTGAAAACCCAAACCTAAACCTATACCTAAACTTGAAAACCCAAACATAAACCAGATCCCGAACCGGAACCCGATTTCCTAAACTTAAACCTTAACCTATTCTCAATTCCCTAAACCTATATCTTATAACCTAAACCCTAACCTAAACCTTAACCTAAACCTAAACCTAAACCTATAACCTTAACCTAAACCTAAACCTATGACCTAAACCCTTAACCTATAACCTAAACCTCAACCTTAACCTAAACCTAAACCTAAACCTTAACCTAAACCTATAACCTTAACCTAAAACCTAAAACCTAAACCTAAACCTAAAACCTAAACCTAAACCTAAAACCTAAATGTATTCTCAAATCCCTAAACCTAAACCTACATCTAATCCTAATCTCAACTCTCTAACCTAAACATAAACCTAAACTTGAAAACCCAAACCTAAACCCGATCCCGAACCCGAACCCAATTTCCTAAACCTAAACCTTAACCTGTTCTCAATTCCCTAAACCTATAGCTTATAACCTAAACCTAAACCTAAACCTTAACCAATACCTATAACCTTAACCTAAACCAAAACCTATGACCTAAAACCTTAACCTATAACCTAAACCTAAACCTAAACCTTAACCTAAACATATAACCTTAACCTATAACCTAAAACCTAAACCTAAACCTAAAACCTAAATGTATTCTCAAATCCCTAAACCTAAACCTACACCTAATCCTAATCTCAATTCCCTAGCCTAAACCTATACCTAAACTTGAAAACCCAAACATAAACTCGATCCCGAACCTGAACCCGATTTCCTAAACCTAAACCTTAACCTATTCTCAATTCCCTAAACCTATATCTTATAACCTAAACCTAAACCTAAACCTTAACCTAAACCTAAACCTAAACCTATAACCTTAACCTAAACCAAAACCTATGACCTAAAACCTTAACCTATAACCTTAACTTCAACCTTAACCCAAACCTAAACCTAAACCTTAACCTAAAACTAAACCCAAACCTAAAACCTAAAACTTAAACCTAAACCTACATCAAATCCTAATCTCAACTCTCTAACATAAACCTAAACCTAAACTTGAAAACCCAAACCTAAACCCGATCCCGAACCCGAACCCGAACCCGATTTTCTAAACCTAAACCTTAACCTATTCTCAATTCCTTAAACCTATAGCTTATAACCTAAACCTAAATCTTAACCTAAACCAAAACCTATGACCTAAAACCTTAACCTATAACCTAAACCTAAACCTAAACCTAAACCCGAACCTTAACCTAAACCTATAACCTTAACCTAAAACCTAAAACCCAAACCTAAACCTAAAACCTAAATGTATTCTGAAATCCCTAAACCTAAACCTACACCTAATCCTAATCTCAACCCCCTAGCCTAAACCTAAACCTAAACTTGAAAACCCAAACATAAACCTGATCCTGAACCTGAACCCGATTTCTTAAACCTAAACCTTAACCTATAGCCTAAACCTTAACCTATAACCTATAACCTAAACCTATAACCTATAACCTAAACTCAATTCCCTCAACTTTAACCTATAACCTAACCTAAACCTAAACCTATAACCTAAACCTAAACCTAAACGTAAAACATAAACCTAAACCTAAAACGTAAATGTATTCTCAAATCCCTAAACCTACAACTAGAGTCACAAACGCAAACAGGGAGAATCTTTCGGCGATTTCACAACCCGCCTGGTGAGTACCCAAGTTTGTATTTGGGTCATGTTATTTACAACATCTGAATTTTTTCCAGCTATACTTGCAACTTGAATTATTTCATGGGTTTTGGGATCTGAAATTTAACAAATGTCTAACCATTTTTAAAAGAACACTACCACAGAAAATTTCTATATCAGCAGTGTCTTAATGCTTGGTTTTGCCCCATTTTCATCTACATATCATTCCTGGGGCAACTAATAGAAAATCCGAAAGGTTCTATACCGGCAAAGTAAGCATTCATTAAGTTTCTTCCTGTCATATGCAAGGCTTTGATAAACTGAAAGAGACAGTTGAGAAGTGGGAGGGCATAACAAAGGCACTGACACGATTTAATCTAAAGCTTTTTGCTGACAAAGACACATATGAAGCCATGGATGAACTTGCAAAGTTGCAGAACAAGACTGCTCACCAGCTGGTCATGGAAGTCATCCGCAACTGAAATGAAAGTGTTTCTCTTGCCTTGCTTCAATCTGAGGCAGCTCATATGAGGCCAGAGAATGGTTTTTGGTTCCCCATTGCTAAATGGTCTTGTAACTCTTCACCATTAGTAATTGCTTCAATCTGAGGCAGCTCATATGTGATTGTAATTGAATGAATGAATGATTATGAAGGTGATAATTGAATGAATGAATGATGGTAATTGAATGAATGAATGATTATGAAGGTGGTAATTGAATGAATGAATGATTATGCAGGTGGTAATTGAATGAATGAATAAATGATTATAATTTTTTTTTAATGTAGGCTATAGCTACGGATATTAACCATAGTTGTTATAAAATTCAGGATATTGCTACGGATCCAACACTACTTTTAACTACCAATAATATCCGTAGCTGAAGGTTTTTTTGGCTACAGAAAAATTTGCTATGGATTATATCCGTAACTATTTTAACCTATTGTTACAGATTAGATCCATAGCCATAGGTTTTAGACCTATTGTTTTGGGACCTATGACGACGGTCGTGCCATGGACGTGCTATGGATTTAATCTGTAGCTATATGTCTATGGCTACGAATTAAATCCGTAGCCTTTGCCCATTTTTTTGGTAGTGTTAGCTCGAGTCAGCTTGGATTGACTTGGCTTGAATGGCCGATTCGGGCCGAGTCAAGCTAATTATTTGAAGCTCGAGTTGAGTTCAACCAGGGGGCATTTCAACTCGACTCGACTCGAAGCTCGAACTCGAGCTTGACTTGGCTCGATAAATAAATATATTAAATATTATATATATATATATTATATCAATATAAGTTTTAAGTTTTAACTTAAAAAAAAAAAACCCTAGAGTCTCTTCTCGATCGCATGCGCCCCCTTTCCCTTTCTTCTCTTTCTCTACCCGCTCCCAGCCGTATGCCCGCCCGGACCACCACCACTAGTTTTCATTTCAACTCCACAATAGTATGATTTCAATCTCTTGATATCTACTTCTTGGGCGAGAAACCCAAAAACTCCGAGATGGGTTCTTCTCAGATTTGTTAGAGCTTCAAGGAAATCTAATGATCTGATTGGCTAGAACTCTTTACTTGGATTTCTGATCCGTGTTCTACTCTATTTCTTTTTTAGTACTTGGATTTCTTCTGGTGGAAGAAAATCAAGAACAGATCGGTTCTTACAGGTTTCCTCATCTGATTCGAAGCTTTGTTTAGTTTTTGCATCGGGTTTTATTTTGATTCTCCTAAGATTTTTGAATTTTCATCAATGGAGGAGGATCCAGAACAAAATCCATTACTCTCTCACCCAATAAGCTTGAGCTCGATTCGAGGTAAACTCGACTCGACTCGAACCACTAGCTCGACTCGAACTCGACTCGACAGCTTTTGTAAACAAGCCAAGCTTTAATGTTGAGCTCGAGCTCGAGTACAGCATGGACAAGCCGAGCCGAGCTTGGCCCACCTTGACTCGACTCGGCTCGATGCCCACCTCTAACTATGGGTGATGTGATGGATTTGCTGTACCAGATCGACACATGGGATCTGGTGGAGTTTCCAGTGGGCTAGGAAGCGGTTGGATGCAGGTGGATCTTCAGGATGATACAACATAAATACAGAGCGAGGTTAGTAGCGAAGGGTTATACTCAGAGAGAAGGGATCGACTTCTTAGACATATTCGTGCCTACAGTATAGCAGGTGCCTATTAGATCTGTGATTGCCGCTGGTTGGCCAATGTGATCTTGACTAGGAAGGATGGATGTGGAGTTTGTACTTCTGTACGGGAAATTGGAAGAGAAAATCTACATGAAGCAACCGAAGAGGTTCGAAGTTCAAAGGGGCTGAGAAAAAAGTTTGCAGGAGGCCGTGGTACGACTTATCGCCTAGGTAGTGATTTGATTCCTTCACGGTGAGTCAGGAATTATATGTTGATGACATATAGATCTCCAATTATGACATATCTAATATCAACATACTGAATACTCGGTTAAGTGGGACATTTATGATGAATGATCGGGGGAGAGGGGGGCTGTAAAGATGGTTCTCGGCATTGAGAGTGGAAGAGGAGTAGGCTTTGGTTGAGACTGAAAGAGGAGTAGGCTTTGGTTATCTCATGCATAATACCAGGTAAAGCCGGAGAGCGTTCCTTACGCGTCTCTCCTTAAAGTTTTCCTTAGGACATGTCTCAAAATAGATGAGGAAAAACAAGATGTATCTCATGAGCCTTATTCAAATGCGGTTGGCAGTGCATGCCGTGGCCTGGATTAGACTGGTTATTTCACAGGTTATCAATATTGTGAGCAAATATCCCGACAAGCAATATTAGGTAGCAGTGAGATGGTAAGAAAACTACTTCTTTCCTTTTGAGAAGACCAGAGCAAAGGTGGTTGGGCATGTGGATTTTAATTCGGCAGACATGCTCACCTAGAATGTTCCTACAGAGAAGTTCTAGTTCTGTGCAACTTCTCTGGACTTAGGGATGGCGAAAAAGAAGGATGAAGTGTGCACGATGATGTGATGCAGAGATAAGAGAAGAGGTCAAGAAGCTACATGGTTGAAGATCGAAGACATGGTATAGATTGTTGTAATCAGATGTCTTAAATCTGTAATTCTTGCGCTACTCAACCAGTCGAGGGTTAGGCTCGACCAGTTGAGGGTTATGTAGCCTGTGCGCGGACTGTGTAAATTTGATGTGGTTTCTAGAATTTTCCAAACTAGGTGCATAAGGGAAGTTTCTTAAACTATAAATATGGGTCCCTAGGGCTATTCTTGGGCATGCTAAAGCTTTTTAAAGGGGTTCTAAGGGTTCCTAAAAGGATTTTAGGGTTTCTAAAGGGTGTAGCAAGGGTGAGATTCGAAGTTGTTCGAATCGGGTAAGTCTTTTTCTCTTTGTAATTTATGCTTTCATAGTGGAATTCTGTCGCTTTGTGCTATGGTTTTTTCCCAAAAGGGTTTTCCACGTTAAGTCTGTGTATTCTCTTGTGTTTGCTTGGTGCCATTGGATTGTTATCCTAAATCTAGATTTGTGTGATTCTGCAGCATTAATCCCCAACAACATGGACATTACAGTGGCTCCATGGGACTTCCATTGATGGGTATATCTAAGGAATGGTTCGCATGAAGGATGCCATGATGACATATCTCATGTAGATGTTACATAGTTATCTATCCACGAATATAACATCTACAATTCTCTGCTTAAACACAACACCACTTCTAATTGACAGCTGATCGGCTACTCTCCAACTCAGCCTATCGATTTATCAAAGGGATGCCAATTGGGTAGTGAGGCCCTCATCACCCTCAGCAGTGGTACGGTGATTCTAAGTAGATTTGATTGGTGATGTCGTATGCTGTCAGAGAAGGATACGAGAGCAATGGTACGGTATCTCTAAGTAGATTTGATTGGTGATGCTGTGTGCTGTCAGAGAAGGATATGAGAAATAGTTCGCGGAGAATTTTATGACTGTGGACCCCACCTTTTATCCAATGGTATTTATGAAGCAATACAAACTTAACATATGAACTTAGACCTGCTCGTATGGACATCGAATTTTAGGACGAAAATACCCGTATTTTTTAAGTAAGCTGATCTATGGCTATGAATTTGGTGGCCCTCTATGGCTATGGATTATTATTGTAGCCATAGGTATCGTAGCCGATCTAGTAGCCGACCCCGACAGTGGTACATGACATTGAATCGGGGTCGACCGAGTCAGTGGGATGTGGCTTTTCAAGGCAAAATCAGATGGTTAGCATCATCTTCTTAATGTAATTTTTGAGTTATTCTCCATAATTAAGTATTCATGCACCACTCATGTTTTTTTTTTTTTAAAAATTTTAAATTAGCCGTTTTTTTTTTCAATTTTGGAATAAGAAAACTAGTTTGGTTCCATGTCTCTAAATTCAGATTGATCATATAATCCTAACCATCTAATTGATGGACATCAAATGGAGGGTTATAGTAAAATAGCCAGTGGTCCAAAATCCGACTATTAATATCACCATCTTAGTGTGATATTTGGGTTATGCTTCATCCACAATTGTGCATGCATTATGTAGCTATCAAATTCCTATTTTGGTTGTCTCATTTTGGAGTGGTTATACTGAAAAATATACATCCTTGATAACCCATGAATACATAAGCAATGTTGACATGTAGTTGGTGATTAAGGTGGATGATTACAACATTTTGTATTGAACGCATTTGTACTAGCACCTTTTACTCGAATAAAATGATGGTCCGTCTCAATGAGTTTTGTCCTTGTTCTACAGCTAAGATATTGATGCAAGTTGATGATCCATCTCAATGTGTTTTGTCCTTTATCTATACATGAGATATTGATGCAAACAGTCACATCTTTATCAGACATGTCAGATTGGTTAATGACGTGTCCTGCAACCTTAACAATTAAGACTAATTTGCTCAAGAAAACTCAATTTAATTGTATGTTTTAAAGTCGTTGTGATATCTTGAATATCTGATTGTAATTTGAGGAGCATGCATGAACTGACTAACCACTTTATTTATCTAATCAAGGAATTGCTTAATGGTTGGTGGTGAGATAAGAATCTTTTCATTTCTTACCAAACAATTCCGAGCAAAAATTCTTCAATTTTTGAATATAAACATTATATCTAGGCTATTGTTTATTGTTTATTGGTACGTTCTTGAGTCATCGTTCCTATTGGATTATCATAGACAAAATCCATCGCTCTTCAATTTAACCACTTTTGTAGAAAAACCTGGGTTTTTCAATTTTCTATTTCACAATAAAAGTATATTGAGATCATACTTTTAAAATACAAATTTAACTCAAACCCTGTTGAGTTGAGTCAACTAAAACAAAAAACTCAGGCAAGTTTCTTGAAAACTCACACTAGTTAAATTGAGTGAGGCAAACATGAAATTTAGATGGGCAAACTGAAATTTGAGTGGGCGCAAGCATGACATTGAGCGGAGAAAACATGAAATTGAGCGAGGCAAACTGAAAATTGAGCGGGGCAAACATGAAATTTGAGTGGGCGCAAGCATGACATTGAGCGGGGAAAACATGAAATTGAGCGATGCAAACTGAAAATTGAGCGGGGCAAACATGAAATTCAGCAGGGGAAACTGGAAATTGAGTGGGGCAAACTAGAAATTGAGCGGGGCAAATTAGAATTTGAGCGGGGCAAACTAGAAATTGAGCGGGGCAACCTAGAAATTCAGTGGGGCAAATTGGAATTTGAGAGGGGCAAACATGAAATTGCGCGGGGCAAACGTGAAATTGAGTGGGGTAAAGATCGGAATATCTGAATAATACATGAAGGGAAATATTCCAAAATGAACATCTTAGTCAATTTATCTCCCTCTTTATAACATTGATTGTGGACTATATTCATGGAGCATTAACAAATGATTGTAGGCTTGCGTGTTAGCATTGAAGTGAAAAATACAAGTCAGTAAACTGAAAATGAAGGAGCTTAAATTGTTGAACTGAGTGGTAACAAGACATCATGCAGGAGGTTCTAAAGTGACGAAACTTCTTGTTAGTTGTGTCTTAAGTTCATTTGAAGGGAAGTCATCTTTCATTGTTGTGCAGGAACAAGTATTTGGACAAGATATAAAGGTAGGTCATACTCATCCTACTGATAAAGTAGAAAAACTCATCCCATTATTTTGGGACTTGCTAGGCAATCAGTAATTTTCTTATTTTTCATCTTTTTTGCAGTTTAGTGTTGGACAATATATTGGTGACATATAAATCCACTGGTTTAAACTTGGAAAAACCTTTGTCAGGAATGCAGCACTGGAGTTTCTTTTAAGTGAATCATAAGAGCGGGCTCTTGTTACAGATTAAATCAGTCTGGTCCCACATAGCTTTAGCATGCTAAAATTAAAGATTCTTTGAAAAGAGTTGAGACTATTGGATTCCTTGGAGTAGGTTAAAAGATGAAGGAATGATTGCCCTGACATAAAGGATTAAAATTCCTTGGAGTTTTGAACTTCGATATTATCGATATATGCTCGATATATCAATATTAAATGCATATGTTAGTGTTGGCTGCTAGATAGTTTACAGACAAAGTCGATATTATTGAGCAAGAATCGATATATCGAGTTTTGAATATCCATATTATCGAGGCATGCTCGATATATCGAGATTTAATGCAAATTTTACTATTCGCTGCTGGACAAATTACAGGAAAATTCGATATTGTCGATCATATCTCGATAAATCGACATAGATTTCGATTATTTTGAAAAATTGTCGATATGTGTTGATATGAGCTTTTGCATGTACTCCATTGGACATAAATCGTAAGTTATTGATTCTATCAATGAAGGCTCGATATTATTGATGACTTACAATCGATATAATCGACGATTTCTCGACCATATCGATGGCCAAATTTTTTCCTATAAGGAAATTTACAGGATCGATATTATCGAAAATGGGTCGAAATATTGAGAAATTATGCGATTTTTAAGTGTTGGCTGCTGGACATTTCCTAGTTAAAGTCGATATTATCAAGAATTTCTCGATATATCGAAAAAATGAAGCATGATATGATCGACATATGCTCGATATATCTATTAAATATGTAATTTTCAGTGTTGTTGCTGGACAGTTTATAGGCAAACTCGATATTATCGATAATTGGTTGATATATCGATATCTTATGGCTTTGATAATATCGGTGATATATCGATATGTGTTTATATGAGCTTCTACAACTATCTTCTTGGGCATAATCTATTAATCATCGATTCTATCGACCAAGTCACGATAATATCGATGACTTACAATTGATATAATCGACGATATATCGATAATATCGACGACCAAATGTTTTAAATTTAGAATATTTTTAGTTTTTTAAATATTTTTTTAAAGAAATTTAGGCTGATTTCATGTTTGGATTATCGATAGCTAGTCAATATATCGAGAGAGGGTACTTTCTTGCTCTATGAGTTCTGGTTCTTTTAGCATATTTAGACCTCTCACTACAAAATCACACCCGTCCTTGAGATTAACCACAACACCCATCCTTTCTAACTCAGGGGTTCACAAGACCCAAGGGTTGAATCGAATGCAGACAAGGACAAGTACGGAGAAACCTTGTAATATGACAGCTTCAGTACCCTCCTGGTTCTCCTTTGATAAACGGGATGAGAAGTGGGATCCCTCAAATTGTTGAGTTTTTACTTAGTAATTCTTCATTCACAACCTATTGACCATACGACCATTTAATAGTAGTCTATTTTTTCTCATGACTATCTAGGTCTAAAGTATTGTCAAGACCACGACCATTTCATCAGCATAGACCATCTTTGGTAGTCTCTTCTACTTATTTTTCCTTTTACTAATTGAAAACAATGTAGCATTTCATGAATTGGAACAAGCTTCATATGAAATCGAGATAGAAATTGAGCGAGGAAATACTGAAAATTTTGAGAGACACTATTAAAATAAACGAGGCAAACTGCAAGTTGAGCAGGGCAGGGCAAGCTTGAAATTCAGCGGGGCAAACTTGAATTTCAGCGAGAAAAACATGAATTGAGCGGGGCAAACTAGAAATTGAGCAGGGCAAGCATGAAATTTAGCGGGGCAAACATGAACTTGAGTGGGGCAAACTTGAAATTCAGCGAGGCAAACATGAATTTCAGCAGGGAAACCATGAATTTTAGCAGGGCAAACATGACATTGAGCAGGGCAAATATGAAATTTAGTTCGCTAAACTTGAAATTAAGCTGGGTAAACATGAAAATGAGCGGGGCAAACATGAAATTCAGTGGAAAAAATAATGAAATTAAGCGGGGCAAACATGAAATTGAGCGGGCTAAACTGGAAATTGAGCGGGGCAAGCATGAAATTCAGCGGGGCAAACATGAAATTAAGCGGGGAAAACATGAATTTCAGCGGGTCAAACATAAATTCTTAATGTCAACAAGGATCTTACAACTCGAGGCTTGAAAGGTTATTGTAACATCTTTGAAAAATCTGTACAAAGACTTGAGTATCACCTCAGGCAGAAACCACTAATGATCGAAATTAGACAAAAATGAATTAAGTACTAAACCAAATTAATTAGGAGATTAACTTGAACTGCTTTCTATACGAATTATAAGGCCTAAAATTAATAGAATCGCTAACTCAACATCACTTGAAAACCTAGGATCAATCTCAAAACCTAGTTGATCTCGGGAGCATCTTGAAACTCTGTATCGGACCTGAATCGCGTGTCAAAAGTTCGATTACCGCGAAGCTATATAATTATGACTACTTTACTGGGCTTGACAACCATCTCAGGAATCAAGTCCAAATAGTATTCAGAAACGCACAACTTGAGCCCGAAACGAAGTGTATGAGAAACGCGAATATCTTAAGAAAATGAACTCAAACTTAAGTGAATTGGGCTGTTTGCTTGCAGGCCAAGTTTAAAGTTTTAGACCGTCAGATTCTGACCCAACTACACCCTTGGATCAGGAAAATTTTTCAACAGATGTCAGTGTGCTTGTGGCCTTAATCGAGTGTCGATGGCCGTTGAAATGAAACTAGTCCTCCACGGTCGATCCACAAATCCGATCGGACCGAAATCTTAACCTGACATAGATCCATTGCCAAGGAACTTTCTCCAAACCGTATGTAGGAAATGACCTCCAGATGAGCTCCGTTGGCCCAAAACAGACGACCTTTGGTTATACCCTAAGTACACCATGGCCCTGTGGCCATTTACACCACTTCTGGGCCTATAAAAGGGCTTTAACTCACCCCTCCCTCTTTCCATACGAATTTGAGAGAGAAGAGAGAAAAGAGAAGGAAAGAGTGAGGAGAAGTGAGAGAGAGTTGTAGTATTTCATCCACAAATCACGTAGTAGTAAGATAGATTACATGAAGGAAACTGTAACTATAGATAAGGTGATTGAGATTCCTATCTCAACACCTTCATTAAACACATTCCAACAAGCATTTTCTTATTCAGACATTTTATCAAACACTTAGACTGCACATATCAACGTATATGTAATAAATTTATTATAACATATATTATAGTAAATCCTTTCACAAGGAGTTGCCACCCATACAACAATCATGTATTCTCAATTAATAATCATGGCAAGCACAAATCATGATTCCATATTTACTCAAACATTTCGACAAACACATGAAATGCATTATATTTAACATGGCTCATATATATGTGTAATACATGGAAAAATATCGCATTTAAGCACATGTGACAGCAATCAAGTTAGTCATAAATCATTAACTCACATTGAAAGCCTTAAAAACCATAACCTAAACGTTTATAATCCGCACCTTTCGTTGGTACGTCGATTATGAACTCGGTTCGTATACTACACCTTTGTTTATGACACAATGACTACCTAAATCATGAGATATGTTAGCTTAGGATATGAGTGTTGTATTACTTTATCATTACTACTTGATTGAATTGATAACATATTAACCTTTGCCTTACAGTACCACTGAGTTAATCACTCACTCTCACTCTGGGACGGTGTTTTAAACACCAACTACACTTTGTTGTAGCTTCAGGTGATGGCGAGGCTTACGAGGCGGAGCTTGACTTTTATGATGACGAGGAAGAGTTCTCTTACATGCAACTCTATGGTAGGTCTATGTAGACCTGGAGTTGCGCCGACAGGACTACAAGGATACAAACTAGTTGAACATTACATTGTATCATTTTATGAATTTTTGGACCTATACATGAAATTATTTAACCTGGCGACATGTTTATATTCTGGGGACTTACAACCACTTATATGCCTTATATATCTATCATAGTCTTCCGCTTGCGTATTCTAATTATCTCTGAAATATGATATGCTGATTTAGTATAATCTCATTCATGTTTAATGTACTAATACGGACAACATTTAATCATCATTATCTATGTTGCATAAGTGATGCATTGGAACTCAGGAGCTGAGCTTTTGCTCGATCCCCAATTTTCAGGGCGTTACACTTATATAAGCGATCACATAAGTCTTCATACGAACTTCGTATGAACTTGGTAAGCCTGTAAGTATCCTTATGGAAGCTATTTTGTTAGGGATTTACAAGCTACCTGTAAGTGTCCATAGGGATCTTACATCCATGTTGCTAGCTATTTTGTTAGGAATTTACAAGCTGCCTGTTTTGTTACGAATTTACAAACATGACATCTGCTTTAGTCTATCGTCCAAACTACTATGGTACAATATCATGTATTGGAAACCGAGTCAATAACCTCATTAAATTAAGCGGGCAAACATGAATTTCAGCGGGGAAAACAAGAATTTCAGCGGGGCAAACATGAAATTGAGCGGGGCAAGCATGAAAATTAGGGGTCAAACATAAAATTGAGCGGGGAAAATATGAAATTGAGCGGAGGAAACATGAAATTGAGCGGGGGAAACATGAAATTCAACGGGGAAGACATGAAATTCAGTGGGGCAAACATGAAATTGAGTGGGCCAAACTGAAAATTGAGCGGGGCAAACATGAAATTGAGTGGGGCAAACTTAACAGATAATTTCATGGCTTGAGACCCATAATCTAAACACATCTAATGTTCAAATTGACCACACCACATGAAAATTTTGCATTGAACTTCTACTGTTGAAAATTTCTTAGGGGCCACAAAAGTTTTGGATCAAGCTTATAATTGTGTTTTCTAGTAATCCATGTATGTATGATCTTATAAACAAGTTTGATAACAAACAAACATCACTGTTTGGCCTAGTATAATTTGGACAGTGGAAATCATTATCCATATTGTTTCCCGTGGTATGATCCACTTGATCTCAACCCCTTAAATTAGATGGAAAAATGGATGCACTACATACATTCAAGGTGGGCCCAACTAAGTTTAGATGGAAAAATGGATGCACTACATACATTTGGGGCTCAACCCCTTTAATTAGGTGGAAATAATTATCCCCACTGTTTCCCGTGGATATACTACATACATTCAAGGTGGGCACAATTGAGTTTACTCAGTACGATAGGAGCATACTAAGTAACTTAGTACGCAATCCGATTTCGCTTGCTATGCCTTACAATCATGTTCATCCAATAGATAATATATTAAAATATACCTGTGGTGTGTGCTTTCTTCACTGGACTGGCCATTTTGAGAAGATGACAAAATGCTGATATATGGAGAGGATGCAATACAATGCTGATAAGGAAGGGGCCCACAGAAAATGGGTTTTTTTGTCTTTCTTAGTGGAAACGGAGAGAGGAAAGGAAAGGGGGTGAAAGTGAAACAGTGAAAACAAGGGGTTGGAAGAGGAGGGGTATTTTCGTCTGAAATTTTTTTAGCCATACGTTGAAATCTTAGTTCGTATGGTAAGTTTGTTTTACTTCAGAAAAACCACTAGATAAAAGGTGGGGGTCCACAGTTGTAAATTTCTCGTTGAGTGGGGAAATACCAAAAATTGTGTAATACAAACTATCAAAATAAGCAAGGCAAACATGAAATTGACCAGGGTAAACTAGATAATTGAGCGGGCAAACTAGATATTCAATGGGACAAATTGACGATTCAGCGGGGGACATTAGAAAAACAGCCGGGCAAACTGAAAATTGAGCGGGGCAAACTGAAAATTGAGTGGGGAAAACATGAAATTGAGCGGGGCAAACTAAAAATTCATCAGGGCAAACATAAAATTTGGTGGCGCAAACTTGAATTTCAGCGGGGTAAATTAGAAATTCAGTGGGGCAAACATGAAATTTAGCGGGGCAAACATGAAATTCAACGGGGTAAGCATGAATTTCAACGGGAGAAACATGAAATTCAATGGGGTAAGCATGAAATTCAGTGGGAGAAACATGAAATTCAACGGGGCAAGCATGAAGCTCAGCGGGGCAAACTAAAAATTCAGCGGGGCAAACTGAAAATTGAGCGGGGAAACATGAAATTCAGCAAGGCAAACATGTAATTGAGCGGGGCAAGCTTGAAATTCAGCGGGGCAAACTAGAAAATCAGCGGTGCAAATATGAAATTGAGAGGGGCAAACTAGAAAATCAACGGGGCAAACTTAACAAATAATTTCATGGCTTGAGCCCAAAAAATCTAAACATATCCAATGTTCAAATGGAGCATGCCACATGATAATTTTGAATTCAACTTCTACTGTTGATCATTTCTTAGGGGCCACAGAAGTTTTGGATCAAGCTTATAATTGTGTTTTCTATTAATCCATGTCTGTATGATCTTATGAACAGGTTTGATAACAAACAAACATCACTGTTGGGCCTACTATAGTTTCAACAGTGAAAATCATTATCCGCACTATTTCCCGTGGCATAATCCACTTGGGGTCATTTAGCACCGTGGATTGGAGGGGATTGGAGGGTTTTTCCAATCCCCATGGTTGTTTGGGAGCATAAAGTAACTGGGGGTTTCAAATCCAGGGGGTTTCTAATCCCTTCTTTGAGGGGGTTTGCAATCCATGGTCAGAGCTGGGGTTAAACCTAAAATCATTTCAATTGTTGCAGGTGTAACATGTGTGTCACTGTAGACTATCATTCTAGTGGGCACATGGCCCACAATGATGATCAACACCATCCAAACATTGTCCATGTAAATCAGCACTATCCAAACATTGTTCATCACTGTCCAAACATTATCTATATTAATTAACGATTAAAAATCATTGGTTAGTCACTCAGACATGATCTTGTGCTTGCGGTCCATCCGAGACTTGGAATTTCATCATTTTCGGGCAAAGCATATATTTCAGCGGGCTTATCACAACTATAGTGTCAAAAATTATATATCTCACTAATTAGGGATATTAAAGTTCATTTAGTAATTAAATTCAAACCCTTGTACATATACTATGCATTGGTATTTTTGAATTAAAGTTGATTCACACTCCAGGGCGGTGCCAAACACACTGGGAAGATTGCCAATCCAGGGGGTTTCCAATCCTAGGGGCTCCCATTCTAGGGGGTTCCAAATTCGCGCTCCCAAACAGGCCCTTGATCTTTTCATATGCTTCAATTTGGGGCTCAACCCCTTAAATTAGATAGATAAACGGATGGACGATGTGGACATACTACATACATTCAATGTGGGCCCAACTGAGTTTAAAATATACATGTGGTGTGTGATTTCTTCACTGGACCCACCATGGATGGACGTCGTGGATATACTACATACATTCAATGTGGGCCTAACTGAGTTTAAAATATACTTGTGGTGCGTGCTTTCTTTACTGGACCCACTATTTTCGAAAGAGGGTGTGATTGCTGATGTACAAGGAGGATGCACTCCAATGCTATTAAGAAACGAGCACTGAAAGCAGCAATGAAGCAATGGTGGAAAGGGGAGGGAAAGCAACGCAGTGAAAAGGGCATGAAAAGAGGGGTATTTTCGTCTTGGAGTTTGGTGTCCCCACGAGGAGGTCTAAGTTCGTATGTTAAGTTTGTATTGCCTCCTAAAAACTGATGGATAAAAGGTGGGGTCCATAGTCGTAAATTTCTCTAGTTCGCGTGAAGGAATATCTGACGATGACATATCTCATGTAGGTGCTACGTACTTGGCTATACACGAAAATGGCATCTTAAACGCAGCACCACTTCTAATCAGCAGCTGCTCGGCTGCTCTCCATCTCAACCCATCGATTTATCAAAGGAATGCCCTCATCAACCTCAGCAGTGATTGGATTACGATGAGCAGAATTGATTGATAGTGTGCAGCGGAAGAGTGACGATGAGGAGATTTGATTGATAGTGTTGTAGGCTGTCAGAAAAGTTAGAGTAGATATTTAGCAGCAAAACCTAAAAGAATTCAAAATCATTTTTCCAGCAGCCCCACCAATCAAATCTCATCATGTCACCACACCGCGGAAAATGGCTTCACAATGTAAGCCTATCCCTGTTAAAGAGATTTGTCACAACCATGATAAATGGCAAGGTGGCAAGTGCCTATAAATGTGAGGGAAAATGATATGGTAAGCCAAGGGGTAGCGTAACAGTGTAACTCCCAACAAGCAGGGAGTAGGGACAAGTGGCAGATAAAAGTCACTTTCTAAAATTTTCCACCGGAGTGAAAGAATGCTTTTAAGATATCACATACCATGCAATTACCCTCTTAGGGTACACCTGCTTGTGTCATTTTTCGGGAGCAAATAGGATAGCCCACACTCTGAAGATGATCATACACGTTAGTCCACTCATCATACAAAGCCAAACATAGATGCCAAATCTGCACAAACGGCCAACTGTTTTTTTTTTTTTTTAAATTTTTTTTAAAAAATTATAATATCCCATCAGTTCTTTTATGAGGTGTGGATTCGGTGGATCCCTGACTTTAAAGTCCACCTTGATGTATGTGCCTTATATTCATGCCGTCCATCCTTTTTGACCGCTCATCTTAAAGCATGGTCCCATAAATGAAATAAATCCAAATTTTAAGTGGACGACACCACAAAAAATAGTGATAATTGACCATTAAAAACTTTTTGTGGGCCACAAAAGCTTTGGATCAAGCTGATATTGATGAGGTACCTTCATCCAGATCTTTGTGACCTCGTCAACAGGTTGGATGGAAAATCAACATTCTGGTGGCCCCCAAGAAGTTTCTAATGGCGGGTATCCAATCACCACTGTTTCTTGCGGTGTGGTCCACCAAAGATTTGGATCTATGTCATTTTTGGATTCTTAACCTAAAAATATCTATAAAAACGAATGAACGACATGGATGTAAGGCATATATATCAAGGTGAGCCCACAGTCAGGGATACATCACCCACGGAAGCCGCCCCTCTTTTTGTGCGGGAGTAGCCTACCAGATGAGTGGTCTAACCTAACTTTTCCATCACTTTCATGGTGGATACAGCTTGATGGCGTTCGCTAGTTGCCAGGTGTACTGTGTGTAGGGACTGAATTACTCTTCACTTACTTAGGGCACGGCAAAAGTAAAGTGTGAATGCGGAGTCCGCACTCGTTGGAAGCCGACAACCTCTTTCACATTGTCAATGTCTTGTACATTGGTAAATCATTTTGCCCTTGGCAGCGGTGCAAGTGGAGTGACCGTTTGGGCTTACCGTCGATCATGATCCATAGAATGGCCATGATGTATGAAAGCTTGACATTGGGGATGTTAACATAGCATGGAGATTTGCTAGAGTTCTTCTCGGTGGTATTGCTATTTTTCTATTTGGGGGAGACTAGCCATTGGTTGTGGATCATATTTCGACTATACAATTTACGGATGAGATGTGATTAGAGGTGTACACGAGTTGAACTGCACGGCTCGACTCGGCTCGGTCACTAGCTGACCGAAGCTTGACCTCAGCTCGGCTCAGTCCTCGAGCCTGAGTGGCCAGCTTGGCTCGGTTCGGTCAATAGCTTAGCCAGTTCGAGCGAGTTCGCCTATGTGGTATTTTCACAAACACATGGATTGCACTTTCAAATTCTCACTTAATGTAGAACACCAGCAGCGGTTTTACAGGTATTTCATCAAACACCTTGTAGGCAATATCAAAATAAAAAAAAAAGGGAATTTGTTTGATGAAACATACCTTCCTTGCCACTAGCCGACACTTCGTTGAGTCATTGCATCAAACACTTGGTGAGCAACATTAATATCAAAGTAACTGAGTCACCGAACTGGTTCGATCAGAGTTATATTCAAGTCGAGTCAAGCTCGGGCAATTTTTTCTAGCTAAAAAAATTAGCTCGACTCGGATCAAACTCAGTTTCGAACCGAGTTAAATCGAACTTTTTTTAGTCATTCGAACGAGCTAATTGAGCTAACTCGGTTCGTGTACAACCCTAGATGTGACGCAGGAAGGATGTGTTAAGGTCGAGCAGTGTCTTCATTAGGGGGATAGCTACTTTGAATGTAGGGGATAACTACTCCAAATCCATGGAGCTTCTCTAGACTCCTTACAAAAAAAGCCTCGAATTCACGAGAAAAGATAGAAACTAGAAGTAATTTTAAAAAATTCAAAATAAATTGCTTGATCTTAAAAAGAGAGTTTACAACCCTTTTAAATAATGTTATGAACCCTAAGGAGAAGTTTCAGAATCAAACTATAACTAAAAATTTGAAAAATCATGACTTACTATAAATAGTAAACTTACTATTTATAGATGGTCATGATTTCCACTACCTCATGGCTTTCGGCCAAAAATAGTAAGTGTCCTATTTGGCTTAATCATATTGTTCTCCTAATTTTCTAAGCACTTTTTGTGTTGGGCACAACTCCTAAAGCTCAACAGATGAAGAATTACAATCAAACTAAAATTTACTAAAATAGTAAAAATGAAAATAAATTGGAATTTCGACCGTCGGTCTGATGGAAACTTGCAAATTCAGCATGGGCAACCCGGGGTTGGTTGACTAAAGTAGCTTCTCCTACCCCAAAATCATATTTGGAGCGTCGGATAACTCATTTCTAGTTTGCGAGATATGCTTGTTTTAAGGTTTTGACGGTCTGGATCACTTCCATCTCCGATCGGGTCTTTTCTGGTCCATCTTGGCCATGAAATTGTCCGCGACCTGCTCTACATCACAATGGGCCTAATCATGGATGGATAATTCACGAATTAATTTTCAAGATTTTAAGATCCTTTCAGTGGCTCCCACAATAACATTTCAATGATGAAGTATAGAAAATAGATTTGTCACACGTTGCATAAATGCCATCTTGGCAAGTGCGAGAGAGGTCCGGGTGGCTACTAACCCCACTGGGATCTAGATAGAGAATGACGGTGCTGGCAAGGGGTATGTTGGGATCACTTTGATTTGTGTTTTATCCATTTTCCATATCATTTTAGGGCATGGGCCCATAACGGAGGAAGATCAAAGGCTAGGGTCGACCTGTAACACCCTGAACTTTTCAATACCCGAGTATTGAAAGTTCTCGAGTATTATCAAGAAATTTAACTTATTATATACATGTGTATGATACCAATCTAACTATCCTAACCTTACATTTATTCTCCAACACGAATCTAACCGTTGAGAATAATCTCCATTCATAGATCAAGCCATCTGACCGTTGATTTTGAGATAGAATCATCATATACCCAAGTATTCTCACTTGTCCATCATAACCGACTGTTCGGTCAACTATTCACCGCTAGGTAAAGATATCTAATCGTCTACTCTAAGTTTGGACTACTTGACTATAGTAAACTAGCTACTTGATCTCTGCATCCACTCGTACACATCGAATTGAGATTCTGATCCGTTCATTTTGTTCACCACCTATGAATATGCTTAACGCACAATCAAAAGTACAATATGAGAAACTTGCATATGTGAACAAGTCACTTGAATCTAATGGTATACATGTTCTGTCTTTTGATCACTTCAAAAACTCATTTGTGATTATCCAGTTACAAAACTGATTGTACACCCATTTACATACATGATCAGAGTTGTAACCATTAAGTTTTTCTATTCTTAACATGTCATCTGACCATCCATTATGTTGGTTGATATATGTACATTCTTTTAATTAATTTGGTGAATAATTCTTTATTCATAATGATTTAGATATAAGTTCTTTTGTAAGAATTACTTATAAACATGCCTATAACCATGTAGAACCATTAGATTTTCCAAAACGCTCATATCAGCAATAATTACAAAAAAGTTATTAACCTAGACCCTTGAATTCTAGCTCACGTAGTTCTCACGATTCGTTTAATGTGAAATTTTATACCATGTATATGTATCATAAATTAACCATACATGTCAAATTTTAGCCCATAGATCATTGGAAAAGTGACCCGATTGACAAATCAACTCATTAACCGTTGATTTTGGTGTCCATCGAGTGAAGAAACCCCGTGGGTAGTCTCCTTAGTTATGGGATACGGGTGAGTTGGGTTTTGTATGAATTATATTTCACATTGTGATAATCATTACGTATAATGAGCTGTACACACTTTGCTAGGCATGCATGCATGCAGGTTAGGTGTGTATACTGATACCACTCGTAGTGGTGGAGTACGAGACGTATCAGAACCCTTACATTAATCTTATAAATCTTTTAAATTATTGTTAATATTAAAGGATAACAATCACTATAAGTAGGGCATTGACCCTCTCCAACCGTACAAATAATACAAGTAATGTATAGATTGAAGATACGGATGACAATTCCTCTACGGAAGATTATTCTGAATAAATAAAGAGATGACTTTATATTTAGTTTTATTTATTTTTCCTACAAACTTTGATAATGTAATAAGCTCCAATTGAGAGGGAATTTGATAATTTGTTGAATTCTTTTAATCTAATGGAATAATAAATACAGATGATTTTATTATCGTGGATGGTTACCTTCGTGAATGTAACTGGATGTGATTTAAATGAAAAAAAAAACAAGGTGCGATTTTAAAGCATCCAATATTTACATTATTAACACCCGAAATTCTCGAGCCGCAAAAATTCAGGATGTTATAGGATCACATCACTAGATTGAAGGCTTCGGTTGCAATTAGACTATCCGTGGTTTCCCCCAACTTTGCTATCATTTTGGTTGGAAGGATGTTCACAACTGCCCCATTGTTGACTAGGAATGTGGTAACTAGACGTTCATCTAAATGGAATGATATATATAATGGCTTCAGGTGTTAGGTCATAGTAATGGCGGGTCTTTCTATGACAACTTTTTCAGAGGATGTACCAATGTCAATAGTCACGGTCGATAAGTTTTTGGTCTCCTCCTCTTTTTAAAAGGAATTGTGTTATATTATTACCGGAGGACCCAACTCCTCCACGTCTCTTACCATCTGTTACACTGAGATGGCTTGGATTGAAAACTCAATGGGAGTGTGAGCACCATGTTGCAGTCCATTATGACTGATGGTAGTGATTTAAACACTTTTAAAATTTGGACATTGCCTCCTAGGCGTTTTCAAATTTTGTTGCTCTTCAGCATTCTTGACGATGGGTACAATACAAATTCACCATTAGAAACACCCTGACCATTGCAAGACTAGGCGGGGTATCTTCCAACCATTTTGTTGTAGTAAGAAGCTCTTCGATCAATAGGTCTTCATCAGAGAAGCACTCATCGCTGAGATATTCGGTCGAGTCTTTGAGGTTTTCAATATCTTTCTTGTCTTTTGCACTAATTTAATAGCCTTTTGCAATTAGATCATCTAGGAAAGGTTTCACGACCAAATTGATCGTATTCATACCCAACTGCACATCCCCTGGCTGAAGAATCCTCAACGTTTGGCGTGGTCACATGATTGCTGGATGAGGCTCCTTCTTTACACAAGCTAGCTCCCTTTGCTTAGCGGCCTATCATCTCTGCCAACGCTGCTTTTGTATGTAAGTCATTGCTTCATGTGTGACTGAAAATTTAGGGTAACTCACCCTCCTTTAAACCTCCTCCTGGGTAGGGCGATGTTTGACCATTTTATGTCTTAGCAATGGAGCTGGCCGAGAGTGATCACTACGAGGCGGATATGTTCTCTGCTACTAATAGTTGCCCTCTCCTTCAATCCTCTATGAAAACTAGGGTTTGGTTTGACTAGCCAAACCAGGTAACGACTTGGTCGACCAAATCGCCCTTGTGCATCGACTGCATAGGTGTGGTTCGTGGTTGATGTGTGGTGTTGCTCTTGGCCACTCTTCTATACTTATGGCCCCCTGCCAAGATGTATAACATCTCTTGTTGAGTTATTGTGCCACAACTTGGTGATTCTTGATCGATGTCGTCTTGGATGATATTCCTGAAAACTACATAATTGTTAGTGAAGTGGGAACAAGTTCCATGCCACTTACAATACACGGCCTTTTTTTACCTCTTCAACCGTGGATATTTTATGGTTAATGAGAATTTTAATGAATTTCCTGGCCAACATGATATCAAAGATTTCGTTAGCCCAAGTAATATCGAACGTATATACCTTATGAATTTTTTGTGTGGACGGCGTGGTTGGTTTCATTCTAACTAATGCGAACACACAAATGGCTTCTTAGCCACTACCTTAGCTGCAACCACCTCATAATTAGGATCATTGTAGTATGTCTTAGCTGATGAGTTCTTTTCCATTATTCCTTTCTGAAGGACTTCATATTAGGATACTTTCCATGTCAAGTCGTATAAACCCACAAACTCCGTCCCAATAAACTTTTTACGAGTTTGTATTCCAAACCATCCCGGTTGAGTTGTATGAACTTGGCCTTAGTCGTGAGTACCTTGCATTGAGCTTTTGCTTTCTTAAACCGAGCAATATAGTTTTTGACTGATTTACCAAGAAATTGACGGAAACGCGGAAGGTTAGCCATGGAAATCTCATTGTTCTTCTAAAGGAACTGGGAGTGGAATTTTTTCTCCATCTCTTTCTAGGGTTGGATGGAGTTTGACAACAAATTAAAATACCAAGTGTAAGCACCCCACCCGGGTTAACATCTTGATAAGGCTAAGACAATCCAGGAAACATGATCATATCCTACACCAAACCCTAAACCTAATCCTGACCCAAAAGTCTTCAATTTCCAAATCGAGACCCAAAACCTCGATTTAAATCGTTTAATCCACATACAACCCCGCCTTCACCCTATACCCCAACTAAGACCCCTTTACTCAAACCTAAGCCCACCTATATGAGCTGTAAAACTCTAGAAGAGGACCACCAGACGAACCAATACAGCAAGCAAAACCAATACAGAAGAGGACCACCGAGCCCGGCCCGAACGAAGCCCGGGTGGTAATCTGACTACAGCCGGCGGTACTTGGTGTGCCGCCACTCGCTGTCTGCGTGTGGATAGTTGTCCCAGCGTCCAAAAGTCAACTTTTTCCTGAATTTATCCCCCCCCCCCCCATCTTCACTATTTACTATTTTACCGACCTCAAGGGCTAATGGGAGAGCGCCATGTGGCGCTCCTCTCACCCTAGCCAATCACAAGCCTCCATTTCATAATTTTAACCCTTACTTACCCCATATTTATAGCAATGCCATTGGAGAAGGCTATAAATATCTCTCTCCTCTTCTGATTTCAATCATCCCCAATAAGCCACTTCTCCCTTTAAGCTTAAGAGAGTAAGAGAGAAAGAGAGTGAAGGAGAGGGAAAGAGCTCCTAAGCTTTCAAAGTTCTGATTTTTCAAGCCAACCCCTAACCTAGCCCAGATTAGTCATGGTTCGGTTCACGTCTTATCCTACTCAAAATCAGCCAAAGATCCATTTTGCATACTAGCATTCATCATGACATCAACTCCCTTCTCAACCCCTTTGCTTCTCTAGATCTTTAGTGAACATATGCTCTGTGTCTTGCCGTACATCGGATCTTGTGACATCAGAAATTTCAAGTGATCTAGTCCATTTTTCTTACCTTTTTACATAAGCATCATCACATCCACCTTCTAGACACACCGTTGGACGTATGCTCTGTAGCTTGCCGAAATCTCAGATCTTGCCACACCAGAAATCCACATGTGTGCCTGATCCTACCTCAACCATATCATCCATCCCTTGAGATTATTTTATTACTCAAAGTAGAGACCGTACATTTGTTCGGGCAGAGAGGGTGCCTAACACCTTCCCTCTTTGTAATCGAGGTCCCTTACCTGGAATCCCAAATCGCAGATCAGGAGTCAATCTAAGGTGGGAGAGTCTTCGAATTATTCAACCTTACATATTCCGTGGGTTCTACCCGACTGCGGGATTTTGAGATTAATTGGCTAGTGGCGACTCCAACATTTACAAATTAGCCTAATCACCCCCCACTATCCAGAATCCATAACACCCAAATCAGCGTGGGCGCCGATTTCCAGCGTCTACACCAAGTAAAGGCCATTGTAGTTAAGAAATGACCAAACATATGTAACTTAATTATGATAATCATTATTACCTAATTCACCATATTGCATAAGACATCAGCCTATGTTCTTTATGGGCGATTCACCCGTGTCACCCATGAAAAGCTTAAAGTCTGGTCGATAATTCCTTCACAAGGGATACTGTTGACTGATCCATTCAAGATAAGGTTTGTGGTATACCAGGGTAGTAGTGCGGCCGAGAACTTGGTTTGCCACTTCTTGGACCAGTTGCATAACATGATCACAATCTAGATGTTGAAGTTCAACCATTGGTGGCGAATCTGGACGTATTGTCCCCTATTGTATAGTGGATTCTTAGGAAAACGGTGCCCCCAAGTCATTCCTTGATGATATTTAACTTCAAGAATGAAGTTTATGGTCTCCTACTTAGGTCACATGAATTCGGTAGGCAGAGGTACCTTCCACATACCCTGTGTCAGAGTAAGATGCGTATTTCGTTGTGGGGGAGGTACTGATAGTATTTGTGTTAAGCTTCCTATAAAACTGACCTCAACATTTTGCCAAGGTGCTTGAACCCTCTCTTGCTTCCCAATATGCTGAATTTTCATTTGCATATCGCGCAACCTAACTAATATCACCTCAAGAGGATCGTTCCGAGAAGAGGATGCCTCCTCTTAGTTTTGAGGATAGGGCATTGGGTTTGATGGCGAACTTGGGAGTTCAGGTACTAGCTGCGCCTGCATTTCCCCGAGTGGAGCCAGTGCAGAAGGTGTTATGGGCTCATTAGCCCTAGAAGAGTTTCAAGTAACCCTTCCACTAATATTTCTGAAGTTTAATCGATTAATTAGAATAGAATCACACCGGTATGTTTACTAAATCTAGTGTCCTACCGAGCGTGCCAAAAATTATTGCATCTCAGTTTCAAATTCGATCATGTGTGATATGTGCGGTCATGCTAGAACCGATTGCGCAGCATGATTCCAATTGAATAACTTTGACCCCAAGCCCCAATATAGGTAGATACACCAAACTTGACTGTATATAATTGAGTTATGAGGAGATTTATAGCCTATTTAGCCACTCGTAATCTGTTTAAGATGATCAAGCGATGATCAGAGGATAAGGTTCGTCCTCCGAAAATGAGTTACACCTTGCCTTTCGTACAAAAGGGCTTTTATATACAAAAGTAAACAAAAAGGAAATTACACTTATAATCGATCGCAGTGAGTAACTATAAAACACCTTTCTAAAAGAGAAACTGCTTGTATTACAATAGAAATGGTCTAGCATATAAGCGTAAACTTAAATTACCGATAGGGACTATAGTTACTCCTGACATAGAATTAGGTTACTGGTTCTGCTAAGAAACGTAAAAGACAGATTATACTAAGAAACATAATGGATAATTGATAGATTTGATTTGTTTGATGATAGATTTGATTCGTTTGATTGAGTTGGTATGAGATACTTTGCTTGGTTGAACTCCTCTACTATTTATATGCTTCCCGGGAGTAATAGTCAGGATACTTCTTCCCTATCATGGTACGTCACTGCTTATATAATTTCCCTAGGACATCCTATTCCTCTCATTTAGGGGTGGCCGACCTGAAGAGTGGGCAAACCTAATTTTTGGTCATTTCCATGGTTGGGCCCACCTCAAGCACTTCTTAAATGCCGGACACACTTGCCAGGTGGCTGGTGGGCGGTGGTGCAGGGACCAAAGTGGTATTCGCCTGGTCAGAGGACCGCAGCATACACGTACGTGAACACGGAAGTCCAACATTTGTTGGAAACCGAAAATCTTCCGTAGGGTCAATGTCTAGGACATCCTTTGGACATCATTGTCGGTTAGAGACATGTATTTAGGCCGTTTGGATATACAGCCGTTGGTTTTGGGTCTTTCAACCATCCAAACTGCCTTTTTGATGGGCCTCACCGTAGATGGGTGATACACAAACAAATCTAAGATCCTATCAGCGGCCCCAAAATAATATTTTAATGAGATGATACTGATTGAAAGCAAAAGTCTTAAATAACAAAAGGATCGAAATATTAAAGCTCAAGAAGTTTCTTTTGGCGGGAGCGGATCAGGTGTTACCCGCGTAACACTATGGTGGGTGTTTCTCTGACCATGGGCCCCACCTTGATGTCTTTATTATATATCCATTCCGTCCGTTAGTTTTTCCAGCTTATGTCAGAGCATGATCCAATAAACGAAGCAGACCCAAATATCAATTTGATCACACCATAGGAAACAGTGGTGATTGGCTATTAAAAACTTCTTGTGGGTCACAAAAGTTTTAGATCAAGGTGATGTTTGTTTTTTCCCTTCATACAGGTATGTGTGGCCTTGTCAACAGGTTAGATGTAAAACAAACATCACTGTGGGCCCTAAGAAGTTTTTAATGGTGGGTGTTCCTTGACCACTATTTACTATGGTTTGGTTCACTCGAGATTTGTATCTGCTTCATTTTTTGGACCTTGCCCTAAAATTAGATGGTGGATGGCGTGGATATACAACATTACATCAAGGTGGGCCCCACGGTCACTGAAGTTGGACCCCCACCCAAAACAAAAAAGGAAAAAAGAAAAAAGAAAAAAGAAACAGCAACAGCAACAAAATGTTAGTGGAGTTATTTCCTACTCTGGATGTGCATGAGGCTTGATACGCAGACACTACAAGCGGCATACATTAAATCACTTTAAATTCAAATAAATTGTGGGACATACTGCAGTCACTAATTAAATCTCAAAATCAGGTTGGTCGAACAGCCCAGGCCTCTTATTCATGGACATTTGTTTGTTGAAACAGGACCGTTGGATATTTTCAATTTTATCCGTCCACTAAACGTCCACCAATCTGATAGTCAGGTATTGAAATAAGTAGAATATTGGGTTCATGAAACATCTAAACAGATACCCATGATTTGCACTGTTTAAGTTGATTTTTTTTATATCCCACGTATGCCATTCTTGGTAATTTATAATAGCCTGCCGATCATCCATCATATATGCCAGATTATCAAATTTCGAAAGCTTAACCACGGTCCAAATTGGACAAACATGTACACGTCCATTTTGTTGTCATGACACATCTGCAATGGACCCCACTAAATGGTGCACATATGCCACGTGTAAAATTTCAGTGTGCATTTTTGTGGACCATCCCACTTCCCAGATTGTATCATTTCAAGCAACACTTAGATGGCACTAAGTTCGTGCATCGCATCAGTCGATGTACCTGTGTAGTTTTTGTAGACAGGTATATTCTTCCTCTCTTTTCATTGGATAAGATTGGATCTTGGTCAAGGATCCTGCGGATCGAAGTTGACTAAGGCCCATAGGTGGGCCCCACTAAGGTAGTTCACAGCAAGACGGGTCTTTCGGATTCATGGGAGCATGGAAAATTGACGTCTGTAGAAAATTCTACCAACATCATTACTCCAGCAAAGGAATCTTGGGAGAGTTGGTGAAGAAATTCCTGGAATGCCACCTCCCCAAACTCAATTAAAACATATGCCTTGAACCTGGGCTATTTATAGGAACAAAAATTGACTAGTAAACATGCATTTAAGCTAGGACCCATCTCCAAAGTTGGGGGACATTATCTACTGAGAAAGATTTGTTTATGGATTTGTACCTTTTGACTTATTTCCACTATAACCATCCAAAATTATACTGCTTGCATGCCTGCCTTTTGGACGTGGCACGCGATAGTTGGCCGACGAGATCGGACTGAGTGGACTGTGGTGCATGCTGAGTTTTGTCAAGGTCAACCTTTGTGGTGGCCAGTTTTTATATAGATATGTTTAATTAAGAGGAAGGCTGTTGTTTGATGGTTAGCCAATCATAAAATTTCTGCTAATTTAGATTTTAAAAGCTAATCTCTAATTGCTAGGAGAAGTTTAAGCTTTGTGACGGTGGCTGAGTATTTTTGTGCCGCGCATGAGCCAACCTCATAAATATGTGCAATGTTAACTATGTTGGTTGCATAAAATAAAGCTGGAGTGGGTCGTTATACATGCGGCTAAAATAACTAGAATTATACAATATCCAAATTTAATTTCTTGGGGTAAGATATACTGGGGATATCCACGCCAGCCTACTTAATATAATGTCACTTACCTTTTAGCTTTGCTAGTAATATTGCAAGTTGTTGTCATCGATTGTCGCTTGTCCCTTGACTCCTCCAATGGGCGATTCATGTAGTGGGTCTGACAATAAGGGAATTTCTTGTCAGTTTCTGTACACAATAATCTAAATCAATGGAGGTATTTATAAAAATTGGTACCATGTATTTGGACAATGGAAGATAGGGATTTTGAGAATTAATTAGGATTAATTAACCAGTTGAATAATATTTATAATACTTTCTTCAAGTTGGAGTGTGAATATTAAGAGCACCCAACTTGTGAATAAGATGATGAAATTGAGAAGCACCGATGGGATTGGTAAATATATTGGCGGAGTGTTGATCACTTGGTATATGAGAAATACACATTAAAACTGATTAGATCTTAATTTGTACGAACAAAGTGACAATAAATTTTGATGCGTTTTGTTCATTCAAGAAAGATGGGGTTTGCAATTATGTGTTGAGCAACCTTATTGTCACAGAATAGTAGAGTGGGTTGAGAATGAGTCTCGCGGATAAATAATGAAAGTCACGTAATGTCACAGCAAGTAGTAGCGATGGCATATTCGGCTTCAGCAGAAGATCCAAAGATTGGAGGATTTTAGACTGCTTATTAAACTTTCATGAAATAATAGAGGTGCCTAACACGACACAATAACCTGTAATTGAACAATGAGTTTCAGGACAGCTGGCCCAATCGGAATCACAAAAGGCTTGCAGTTGTAGAGTACCAGAGAGAGAGCAGAATGCTTTGATCCCATGATTATTTGAGATAATGTAGAACCTTATGAGCTGCATTAAGATGTGGTTGCAAGTTCAAAAATTGGCTAAGAATGTTCATCGGATGGACAATATTTGGTCTATTTGGTCTTGTAATTGGAGGTATGTTAAGAGACCAATGAGATGATGATAATAAGTTAGATCAGCAAGTGTGGTTTCAGAAAATTATTGAGCTTTAAGTTTTATTCCATTAAAAAGTTGGTTGGGTGAGTGTTAAGAAAACCACAATTTTCAAGAATGATGTTGTCAACATAAACAAGTACAATAGTAAAGGAAAAGTATCCTAACGTGTGAGTAATGAATAATCTACTTTCGACTGCGTGTAGCCAACATCAAATAAGGTAGTAGAAAATTTGGTAAACCATTGTTGTGGTGCTTGTTTGAAACCATATAAGGATTTATTGAGGCGACATACCCTATTCTCCCCCTTACCTGTAAATTCAGGTGGAATGATCATGTAAACTTCCTTATCGAGGTTTCCATGTAAAATGGCATTAGGAGCGTTTAGTTGATGAAGATGCCAATTGTGGATGGTAGCAATGTCCAATTAACAACACACAATGACCAATTTTGCAATAGGAGCAAATGTTTCATGGTAAATAAATTCCTCTTTCTAATTATATCCTTTTGTGACAAGGTATGCCTTGTAACATTTAATAGAACCATCAGAGTTATACTTGATCATCTTGTAAATCCATTTGCAACCAATGAATTTCTTATGATTAGGTAATGAAGTGATAGTTCAAGTGTTGTTCTTCTTCAAGGTGGAAATTTTAGTAGCCATGCCTTTACACTATTTTAGATATAACTTGAGTGAAAGTTCGTGGTTTTGAAGCGCAAGAAATTATTATAGAAAAGACATTATGAGAATAAGAGAATTTATCATAAGAAAGAAAGTGGGACAAAGAATAACGACTACTTGACAATCCGTCAAAGAGAATTCTATTGGAGTTAGGTAAGAATGCGTAGCCAATTTGTAATAATAATTACAGAGATAACTTGGTTGTTGGCAAGTACGAATAGACCATCGTGGGAGTAGATGACCATCTAAAGAAGGAGATGAAGAAGAAATATTATCTGTGATGCTAAGAGAAGGAGAGGGATATTGATTATTAGTTTAGAGAGAAATCAAACAAGGGATGACCAATGGAAATGAGATGTGATCTTGAGATTGAAAATGAAAAATAGTTTCTTGAAATACTACATCCAATGAGGTGAATAAGGTTTGTGTTTCTAGATCTTAAGACTTTATATCCCTTTTGACAGTAAGGATACTTTAGAAACACGCATTTCTTCGCACATGGATCAAATTTGGAATAGTGTATTGTGAGAGTTAAAACATAATAGAGATATCAAAAAACACACAAATGTGAGTAAGATGCATGGTTTGGAATTGAAAAGAGTTTTGTATGGATTTCGACTTGAAAGTAAGATGTCAGTGTGCAGTTGATGAGATATGATGCAGTGAGTATGCATTCACCCCATAAAGAAATCATTAAATGAGCTTGAAAGTGTAGCACTGGTGAAATATTTAAAAGGTGATGGTGTTTTTGTTCGACAACACCATTTTATAGCAGGATTGCATAACAACTATATTGATGAATGACACAATTTTCTTGAAAAAATGAGTGCATATCAAATTCATGGCCATTATCATTTCATATTTGTTTAATTTTCCGATTAATTTGGATATGAATTAATGCGAAGAAAGACTCAAGGAGTCGACATGTTTTTTATTTATGGCATATAAAGTAAACCTAGGTGTACCGCGTAAAGTCATTAACAATGGTGAGAAAATAATACGCACCACCAAGAAATGAATTATGATAGTTTCTCCATATATCACAATGTATCAACTGAAATGGTTTAGTGATAGAAATTCTAATAATAGGGAAAAAAATGAGGAGATTGTTTAGTAAGAGGTATATACATCACAATGTTCAGAATCTAAAAGAGAAATATAAAAATTAATTCTAGCTAAAATTTTGAAACAATTTTGGGAAGGATGTCCAAGCCTTTTATTCCAAAGGTTGAAAAACTAAATAACAGTTACTGAATGTGAAGTATGATTGTTGATGAAAAAAATAATAGAAGTTATTTTTCTCTTTACCCGCTCTAACCATCATCCTCGAAGATAGGTCCTATATACTGTAAGAAGAGGCAAAAAGGTTACCAAGCACAAGCGAGTTTACTAATAGATAGAATATTAAAATAGTAGGTGGGTACACATAATGCATCTTGTAAAATAAGAGAAGGTAATAGATAAACAATATCAATATGAGAAACCGATGCAAGATTTCTATTAGGAAGTGTCACTAATATAAAATCAATGGAAGAAATGAATGATAGATGAGTAACAGAACTACCCATGTGATTAGTGAAACCAACATTAATGATCAAAGAGACACTTATGGAGAGATGAAAGAAAAACATAGATACTAAAAAGGTTAGTTGATGGTTGTGAAGTGCCTTCTTGGTGATCCATGGGTTATGATTCATTTGTGTTGATGAGCGCAAGGAGTCAGGGGCATTGGTCAGGTGTAAATGGAAGGCCTGAATGAGGACTAATCCATCATTTTTAGTAGATGGGGTTATAATATGATTCACAATAGTGGCTTGTTTGATAGAGTTGTATTTGTTATCTTTATAAAGATGATGTCCTTGTGGATATCCATGAAGAGTGTAACATTTATTGATAAGATATCTTTACCACTTACAATGTGTGCAAGTGGACCACTCATGTCATGAGGCTTGAGTCCTTTTGTGTGTGCCACGATTGTCATGGACAGCAATTAGAGCTGGGCATCGAGTTGAGTCAGACCGAGTTAGGGCTAACTTGACTCGATCTAGTTTTGAAATAGGCCTGACTCAAACTCAATTTGACTTGATACCGAGTCCAGCATGCCTAACTCGATCCGAGTCTGGTCTGGCTTGAACTGATCTAGACTAAGTCTGATTCGGTCAGAAGTATCAAGTTGGCACCGAGTCGGATTGAGAGATGAGGAAGGGAGAGACAGAGTGGAGAGGAGAGAGAGGAGGAGGAGAAGGAGGGTGATGGAGGTGGGTGATCATTGCCAAGCTTGGAATATAAGGATGATGAGGGTGGGAGGCAGAGAGAGAGGTTGGGCTTGGAAGATGAGGAGGATGAGGGAGGGAGAGAGAGAGAGATCGGGCTTGGAAGATGAGGAGGATGAGAGAGGGAAATATTTTGGGATAAGGTCGGAGTAGGGTGTGGCGGGTAGGGTTAGAGAGTCAGGTTTCGGGTCAAGTCAGGTTGAGTTACTAGGTACCTCGAACTCGATTCAATTTGAGTACAGATTGGGTGAAGCCTACTTGGTTCGGACCGACTCACCCATTCAATTTGAGTTGAGTCAGATCTGAATGAGTCGGACGAGTTGAGTTAGCCGGATCTAGTCATCTTGTGCTTACCTATAAAAACAATGGATTTGGTAAAAGGCTAATAATTTCAGTTGAAGGTAATGGTAGAATGATAACTTCACATTGTCGCTCTTCTTAGAGTACTAATGAAAATTTTTTGTTGAGTGGTAAGAGCAAATCTATGAGATGGATTTGCCCCTGAATGATAGTACAAGATTCATTCAAACCCATAAAAAACTTTATATTATTTTCTTGTTAGTGATAATAATTAATGTTTTCATTGCACCACAAGAGCATGAAGGTATTGGCTGTTGGGTTGCAAGCTCATCCCAATATCCTTTCAATTTTGTATAATGGATGTCCACTGATGATTGTTCTTAATAAAAAGAAGAGATGGCTTTTTGTATTTGAAATTCGTTAGGAGAATTATTTTGAGAAAATTGTGCTTTGAGATCACTCCATATTTCATGGGCTAACTCGATATAAATAACATCAACAATCATATCTTTAGAGGGGACTATAAAACCCATGATAAAATCATATTATTGCATTGTACCCATTAAATATTTGTTAGATGTCGATATTTGATGGTTTTAGAATGCTTATATCAATATTACACCCTTTCTTGTGCTCAGTGCTAAGAGTATGTTCATGGCTTGACTCCAAGTGAAGGACTTATCTCTAGTCAAGGATTGTGAGATGAATATAGTTGCCGAATTATTTGAATAGTGAAAGAGAAATGGGCTATGGGGATTATCACCCTTACCATCGTCAATTGAAGTTGGAATTTCTTGTGAATTCATTTCATGGTAGGTCATTGGCAAATAAAATAATGCTACAGGAATAGAGGTTTTCATGGGACATAAAGATGTAATAATACTAGACTTCTACAAAATCACCATGGGCACCATGAAGCTTTGTTAGTTTGAGTAATGGGCGCACGAATGGGGTAGTGGATCACCAATCTATGATGAAGAAGAAAATCAAGGGGCGCTGATACTTAGGTGTTGGAGCTAGTTACACCTTGAAGGTGTTGGGTAGTCGACGCATGATTGCTGAATCTCATGGAGATGAGTTCGATGGGCAATAGGTGTACGACTACGGTGAAGATGATTTGATGATGGTGATGGCGAGTGCAAGTAAAGAGAGGCACTGTCATGGCTAGAGAAGAAGAATATCAAAAAATGTTTGTAACTGGGAGAAATTGGAATGGATTTCTATATAACGGTAGTGGTGGTGGGGGTGGGTTGATCCTGGTATTGGGATTTTGATTAAGGTGATATACACAGAGAGTCAGTGTATGATGTAGTGGAGATAAGAGGATCTGACTGTTGAAAACTTTATATCAATGGCCCAGATTAAATGACTGTGATTGACTGTCTTTATCTCCGCGATCTCTAAGGTATCTCGGGTTAGGAAAATTAGTGCTAGATTCCATCCAAGAACCTAAGAAAAATACCTTGCCTCTGCGTACTAGGGCTGGAATGCTATAGCGGTCTTACGCAGACAGCAGTTTGAGTTGAACTAGGATGCTACAACGTGGAGCATGGGAGAGAGAGTTGTAATGGGTTTCAAACTCCTCTCCACAGACTCTATAAAAGAGAGCTGGGTCCCCAATCCTACACCATAGCAGAAATTCGAGTCCCATCTACCGATTTGCAGAAAGGGTGTGAAGGAGAGGAAGATCCTAAGCTCAACCCGTTCACTCCCCAAGTATAGGGTTGTGATGTAGTAATAAACTCGGTAAGACCGAGGTCGAATCCACAGGGTCTGAATCTATACGTTATCTAAAACCAAGTAGAACTAGAACTAGACTAAGATGTGATCTAAACCAAATAGAATTTAAGAAATAATTTTGGAATAATTATCTAAAACTTAAGTAATTCAGAGGAAGGAAACTAGGGATTCAGAGGATCCACTTGTAGGGATCAGGGAGATCTTTTGCCTGCATCAGGAATCATGGAAATCAAACTGAACTTACTTGATCTGGTTTTCAAGAGATGAAAGGTATATGAATTAGAGTGGATTCCATCACCAAACCATGCCCGGAGACAAAGTAAACAATAGAATTAAACTAATTACCAACCAATCAACAATGTATGAAGATCGGGAAGGTACTGTCATCCTACCATGCCCATGGGACAATGATGAACAACAGGGCTTCCTGACGTCATAAACATATAAGGAAAGGAACATGCTCAAAGCTATCGCAGACCCATTATAATTTTAGTCACAATAGACCATTAAAAACTAAAAACATTCCCTTAATTAAACTAAAATCAATATCAGTTCAGTCTAAACAAAAGGCATAAGCTAAGAGTCTCCCATCACGCTACAAGCTTCACCTCTTAGCCCTAGCTAAGAGGTTTAGCCCATCATAGACATGGTGGGGCTAAAAGACTCTCTAAAGGAAAGAAATAAACAAAAAAAAAATAGAAAAGGAAGAAAAACTCTTGATGTCGGCCTGTTCCACGCCTCCATGGCTGCTCACGACCCCCTTGGAATTGAATACCCCCTCTCTCTTCTTGTTCTCCCTTTTATAAGTGTTGCCACCGGTGGCTGGAGTCGGTGGAGAGTCTTTACGCATCACCGTGCGCATGCAGAAGAACAACGCAAATCAGCTTGCGTTTGGCTTGAATTTCTGGACAGTGGACGTCCCATCTTTGGTTCTGACTGCATGGCCATGGTCTTGGCCACCTGATGCAACGTGTGGACGGTCTGGATCAGAGATCCGACCGTGATCTCGTGCACAAAACGATCGCCAAAACCGGACAGCGTCCGGATGCGCGTATTGCGTAAGAAGTGCGAAATTTTGGATTTCCGGCGTCAGTGGGGCCCACGATTGATGTTATAGGAGAGATCCGATCCGTCCATTGAATTTCTCTCGAAATTTCAGTTGGGAAGGTGTATTTTTGACCTTCTTTTGATGTGGCCCACAGGATCTTTTATTCCGCCGTCCATCCTGCGTTTTGGAATATCAATAGCCACCTGCTCTTCATTCCGCGATTCCGACACCTAGGCCATGTTTATAGGGCCCTTTTACCCTTGATGGACGATCCCGATTATCTGGAACATGGACCATAGTGGCCCACAAATTCCGTCCGCAAGCTCTGTTGCGAAACAGAGCTTTCACGTCAACGCTGTGAAAGTGGTGGGCCCATAATCAGTGTCAACTTGGAAATCCACCACGTTCCTGTCAATCTCCTCAAAATACCAATTGGAAATGTCTGGTTTTAATACGCCGCTGATGAAGCCCACGAGATATTTCACTCCACCGTCCGTCCTGCATTGGTCGGTTGAAGACGTGTTTGTGTGCACATGGGACGAAAAGGAAACCTTGGCATGGGTTAAAGCTCACATTCGGACACCATGGACGGTCCAGATCTAATATATAAGTGATGGGTGGGGCCCACAACCAAGAACCGGCGACCGACGTCAAGACGCTGTTGCGTTTTGATTTTGGAAGAAGAAGTCGGTCAAGGGTTGGTTTGACCGACTCTTCGTTTCGGTGCACGGCTAGTGCACTTGTGCACTATGCACACTCATACTCCAGTGGGGTCCATTATGATGTTTTCGAGAAATCCGCTCCGTCTATCTGTTTTGTCAGCTCATTTAAACGGTTGAGACCAAAACTGGAGAATATCCAGATATCAGGTGGGCCCCACTTAAGGATTTAAGGGGCTGATCTGTCCGTTGGGCCACTTTCATAGTGATCCAAGGGCTGAAATTTTACGTGTACGGTTTATTTATGGTCCTCAAGCCACGTGTGAAGTTTCGAACTGATCAGATGGTGGGAACCCTATGATCTTGCATTTTGGACACTTTTCAGCCACTTGAGCTTCGATTCCTCGATTTCTGCGGACCCCTGGTGTATAATTTCGTCGCTCTTGGTCTTCTGGAGTCCGTCCCATGCTTTAGTGTCATCAGATCGGTAAATCTATGCTTTTTAGTGTCCTTTCCCAGTCCAAGCTCATGAAGACGCCCGCCATCACCAATTCAATTAAAATAGGCTATTAAACGGTGTCATGCTTGTAAATCCATGCAATAAATGGGTCTGATATGCAATATTTGACCCTCAACATCTATCTTCATTTGCTTGAAAAATATTAATTACGGCGTCTCAGATAGGTAAGCTATCTGAACCCCTGATCGCCATGTCCCATGCACAGACAGATCCGTGGGCCTATTTCGCATCTAGATTAGATCCCACAGCCATGTCTTTATCTCCGCGATCTCTAAGGTATCTCGGGTTAGGAAAATTAGTGCTAGATTCCATCCAAGAACCTAAGAAAAATACCTTGCAAAGGTCACAAGAATTCCACTAAAGGCATTAGAGTCCTATTTATATTATAGCCTTATTAAGATATCTGATCAGCTAAAATTCAAGATAGGCACAATGTGTTGTCAATCAAGCACATAAAGTTATCTTTTTGATGGCCACTACCTATGATGGGCATAGAATCTCATAATTTAATTTAGGTCCATTTTTGTTCAATGCAATAGAATATGATGACCATTAGGAGTGAAAAATCTTCATTTTTATAGGTGATCATTATGACTTTCTTAAAGATATCAAATGTGATTAATTTTGGGCCTAAATGACTGAATAAAAACTAGATGAATGGTTTGGATGAACAAATAGTGAAGGCATGAAGCGAGAAACAAATGGGGTGAATTGCTAGCGGGGTTCGTTTGGTAGCCTTTTTATATGCAAATAATGTGATACAATTCCAACATCTTTGCAATCAACCCAATTGTATTCACCTTGACACATGAAACCCATGATTTGACAATCAACACCTTGATCTAGTGAGCCTATTATGGATGGAGCATGCCTTAAGAGGGGATTGATAGGATATGGTGCCTTGTATAACTCTATTAGGGGTGGGTTTTCACCTGAATTGCATCTTCAAGGATGATTCATAAACGCATAATAGAAGCTATAACCATAAAATCAAGCTTCATTATGGTCCTAAGCGCTCATTTGGATGCTTATAAAGTTCAAAGTTGTAAACATTTTACAGTTGAAAAGAGTTGTAGGTGTGGGCTATTTATATGATCCATTTGGCTTTTTAAGTGATAATTTGCTTATAAATTAATAGATTATGTGTCTGGCTAACATGTAAAGTGTTTACAATTAAAGTAGGTATTCACACCACAAAGTTCGGGTTGGTAAATCCTATATATCCAAATCCATAAATTATATAAAAAAGATGATTTTTTTTTTCTTGGGGAAGCATCATAGCATACACGAATTGGACAGATTAGATATCCTCCACCCACCACAGTGGGTCTTAAATGTAATCTAGAAGTTTTTAGTGGTGGGCATCCCATCCTTCCCTCTCGTGTGGTCCATTTAATGAGTAATTAAATTATTTTTTTGGGTTGTAGGAGAGCATCAAGGAAAGCATATGATGGACAAATTTGATATACCATGCACATTATGGTGCGCCCTACCTCACACATCATGAGTGTGTATCAATATTGTGTTTTATTATTCATAATATCTTTTTAGCTATAAAGACTTTTCCTTTAATATGAAACATGATTTTTTATAAGGTGTCAAATTATAGTTATATATAGCTATAAGTTGTAACATGTTTGTAGCCTATAAAGTATTTATAAGCAAACACAAGTATCCAAATTGCTTATGCAATCCAATTACGTGTAATCCCTTTATAACTTATAGGTGGAGGGAGGGTATAGCCAATCCAAGAGTCCTTTGACAGTGTGGATTGAGGTATTATGAATTTAGGGAATTGTTAATCCTCATTTTTTAAAGGTTTTGAAATCCCTCCCTATTACTTGGATTACCAATCCTCTTTCTTTTTTGCTCATTTTTTAAGGTAGGAGAGTTGGACATGTAACATAAATATGCAAGAAATGATGTAAAACAATAAGAGAAAGATCATCGTCTTCCTTAAGTAGGTAAAACCTTAAATCCATAAGATTACTCTTGAATCTACAAGATAAAAATGAAAATTTGAAATTGTATTATTGAATAATGTGCATTGTGTATGATTTTTCAATTATACCACTAATAAAGGAAAAAAAAAATCATAATTCGAAAATGCTCAAAATAAAAAAATTCTTCTAAAGCCCAATATTCTAATTCTAGCAAAGCTCTTCTAAAGCCTAATTTCCTAAAAATGGAAAGTCTACATGAACCTTACCGAAATATTCTCAACCTAATTATGAATAGCTTCTAAAAAAATATAGAATTCAAAATTTTCAAAAACAATGAAAATAGTTTTTTTTTTTTTTTTTTTTTTTTTTTTTTTTTTAATTTATAAAATTTGCAATGTTAGACCAAGGGGTATATATATATATATTTTTAAAAATAGCAAAATGAATAAATTTGACCAATGTAGCCGATTGGTTGACCCGGGAAGCATCGTTAGATAAAGACCGATATGTCGTGCATTTCGTGATAATGCCCAGATTAAAAGTTATGGCCAATTTGTGGTCCATAGTTTTAATGATAATTTTTCCCTATCCAAAATGAATTTCTTAAAATTGGACATGCCTAAAGCTCAGTTATGTCATGCCTTATGTAAGACTAAGACCAAATCTAATAGACTACTTACACTTTCATTTAGGCTTCTTTTGGTCCAACTATGTAAAAAACACATCTGTGGTACGTCCTACATTAGTCCTATCCACTTTAAAGGAACTTATCTTCAAGTTAGTCAATGGACTCGGCTCATGATACTTATAAAGGTATTGAGATCTCCATGTCCTCAGGAAGATCGACAATAAAGGCGTTATCATTTATTTTTCTAAATATTGAAATTCTTTAGATTATTATATGTCCCAGTTGGAAACCTCTCCTTGTGCAAGTGAGCTAGTATGTTATCACCTACTTCAAACATCTATCGCCAATGTTTATTATTATCTTCCTTATACTTGCCATTGGGTTCCTATAACTTCTTTTGAGCCTAGGCATACATTGTCATGATTTGGTCCGCCATATTTTTAGTCACAACACTCATACTTGGTAACTTAGGAAAATGGACCAGGTCGACTGTATGTTTGGAAATACGACCATATATAACTTCGAACAAGGACTTTTCTGTGGATTTATTCTGTATGTTGTTGAAGGTGAACTCCGCCAGAGCAAGAACAATATCCCGCATAGGGAGCAACTCATCAGAAAGTTTATTGGCAATAATCTCCTTAAACTCCTACAATACTAGTTTCAAAATTTCTAGGATGTTTATGGGTTATACTTTTTACTCCTTTACAAATAATGCATTTATCCCCCAATCTTCTTAGATTCTTTGATGAAATCTTCCTCCTCCTCGAGACTTGCATCACCAGGCTTCACGAAATCTGTATCACCTGCATCTATGAACGGGTCTGGTTGGTGTTTTAAAACACCGTCCCAGAGAGGGAGTGAGTGATCAACTTGGTGGGTGCTATTAGTCTTAAGTTGCAGCAAGCATCAATTATAATATGAATTTAATGAAAAACAATCATTTACAAATACCTAACTAATCTTATTAATGCACATGCATGATGGATGATATGATGTATGCCCTCACCACAACTCTCCCTCGAGCGACTCCGTCTAACGATCGCATATGTCAACACTCCCTCAGAGCGACCTCGACTGCCGAGTCGCCAACCTAGCTAATGCCGTGCAATGATGATGTTAACTGGGTTCTTAGTTAAGTCCATTCATTCAGCAGATTTAGAAATCTGATACACCCCACATATCAAATGCCCTGAACTAGTTGCGAGGCCAAGGCCCCCCAATATGTGAGGCCGAGACCCCGCGATCCTTTCCCATCGGTTTCCCCATCCTCGACTTCAAGCACATGGGGGTGGATGAAAAAAGGATCATTCGTGGTCACTACGGGGAGGCGATCATTTGAACGCAGGCCGACGCTCGGACACGGTGTCCCATTCCACCATGCCGACTCACGAGTCGTGGATCAATATTTCATCCGGTATCGATGGGCTACAACGATGGTAGGGTATTCCGGTTTCCATACATATGTGAGCAAACAAGGCTAACAAACTAGGTGGGTCGGCTAGTGGACTAAACCGCACGAGCCCAAGATAAGTATGTGGCGGAACGACATCGGGTACAAGCGACCCATGTAGCCTAACTACTACCGCCCACACGTACTTGCCCAAACCCATGGGTTTAGTCTTAAGGTGGTCCTACCAATGGAACCACCTTCGCTCTCCTCATGTTCTGACCAACCCAAGGGTAGGAATAATGACTCATACCATGCCAACTACCAATGTAACATCAAGCATATTCAACACTATGTTCTCATATTGCTCAACATATAACTCAAATTTTCTCTAGCAAGCAAACTATTAATATCATGAATAAGGTGTAGGTGTGTGGTGTGGGTTGGTGAGGAAGTTAAGCACTTCCTACACCTCAAGGGATCAAATACATAAGAGCAAATGAATCATACACAATATGAAGCAACACATATGAGAAAAAGAAATCAACCAAACATAATCATGTAATCATCCATACACTAGATCATGAGAGAGGCAAGATTAACATTAAAGAGAAATAAACATACAATTCCAACAACATGTCATCCCTAGGTTTCCTCTAGATTCTTCAATACATCATACCTAACAAACAAAATCATTAAACTCCTACTATAATCGGTGCTAGGCCACCTAAGGATAATAGTCCGCACCTATGGATTGTTGAAATCTCAAAAAACTACCTAGAAACGCCGAATCCAGTGCCAATCGGCCGGAATCCTAAGACATTGCACTTGCATGTTAGAATCTCATGCAAAACCTCCATCAACATGAGGGGTTTCCAAAAAGATGAGAGATTTACCTACCTAATCGGCGGAGAGGGGTTTTCCCGGTTGTGGATGATGGATTTTCTTGAGCGAGAGGTAGGGTTTTGCAAGATGGGACTCCCTTGGGCCCCACTTTGATCTATAGCCCACCTTCACTCTCTTTCATTCTCCCTTCCTCTCTTCTTCCTTTCTTCTTTCTCCCTTTTCTCTCTTCTCTCTTTTCTTCCCTAGGGTAAATTCGTATGGGGAGAGGGGTGCCCCAAATGAGGCCCTTTTATAATGCCAGATTTAGTGTCAATGGCCCCAAGTGTTGGATTTTTACTATACTAGACCTATGAGAGGGTTTTTCTAAGCTCTAGGGCCCACTATGGGGCATAAGAGTCGACACCCACTATTGGATAATTGGCCCTAATGATGATCTACGTGTGTATATGATCGGCCTGCTATTTGGACACGCCGATCGACAGATATAATTAAAAGTCTGTTCAACGGTCACCGATAGTCGATCAGGGCCGCAGTTATATGGATATGAGCAGGGAAATATCCTCACTCACGGGTAAAGTTTGGTCACAAACCGATGATCTGAAATCCTTAACTTTGCATAAGAGTGGATGACTTAATTCACTTAAGTTCCAACTCCTTCCTTTAAGGTATTTGCACTTCTCATGCACTCGTCATTCGACTCAAGTTGAGCGGTTCTGGACAGTACCCCGGTCCGACTCTCGCGATAGACGTCAAGCCCAGTAAGATGGACATTATTCTATATTTTTTTAATTTTTCAAGTAAATACCTATTTGGAAAACAAAAGTTTGTGCATTTAAGAATGCTTTGAGTATACTAATAAGGTAGAGATTGAATTTTGAATTGCTGGTGTAAGATCCATATCCTAGCCCATACTATTCTATAGGCTTCGCCGGTCATTCCGGTTGAATTCTGACGACCCGCGATCGGTTAACGGCGTTTGCGCGCGACCCTGAGACGTGTCCCGTATTTCAGAGTCGGCTCAACCTGAGATCTATACCCTTGTGACTGCGTCGTCGCCGCGGTTCCGATGCCGCATCTCGGTCGCCGAGGCGATACCCTTACCAGGAAGTGTAGGCTCGTGTTCAATTTGAGGAAAACACCGCACGTTACAAATTCCAAGAGAATCTATCAAATCCATCACATCAATCACATCACTTGTCAAAAGTACACCCATCACTCAACCCATTACTCTCCCCATGCCCAAGTACAAAAGCAACCCCAAAAAGTCAACAAGCACCTTACCTCTCATGTCACTCCACCATCCCTCTCTCCCATCACCCATCTCTTTCTCACTCTCTCTCTCTCTCATTCTCCAAAGACAAGCAACTCCAAAGTCCATGGCTTCCATGGAGAACCTTGGTGTGGCCCACCTTCCTATCTCTCATCCCCACCCTCCAAAGTTCATCTCAACCGTTAAAATCCAACCCTTGGAGCTCTAGATTGCGTCGGTGGAAGAAGGAATAGGAGATCAAAGGTGGGTGATTCTCCCTCTCTCTCTCTCTCTTCTTCCTTTATTTTGTGGCCCACTCAATAAGATGTGATGTCTATTTGTCCATCAAATGGACCCCATGGCCGTCCAAGCTATGTGGGCCCTACCTTGTGGGTGATGGGAAAGTACAAGTATCAAATTGATCCATATCAGGTGGGCCACGTTTATGTGGGACCCACCTTTACTAAGATGTGGGCCACGTGCATGTGGGGCCCACCATGGTGCTGTGTATATCCATACCGTCCAGCGTCCCTGGACGTTGGACATGAGGAAGAGGGCTGGCTAACATGGAGTGTATGTACTGACATGGTGTGTACTAATAAAGCTGAAAAAAGAAGAAAAAAAAAGAGAAGTTGCTTTTGGAATAGCCTACCTATGTAGGCCCCACCTTGATATATGAATCTAATCCACGCCGTCCATTCCATTCCCCACGTGTTTTTAGGCGTTGAGGAGAAATTTGAGGCTAATCCGATTCTCAGGCGGGCCATACCATAGAGATTAGTAGTGTATACCATTAAAACACACCTTGAAGCTTCCATTCGTCCAAAACAGGCCGCATATTGGACTCATTTGGTCAGTCTTGGACCGTGGAATCCAATGGCTGGAGTAAATTCATCAGATATGGGCCCTACGTAGGAGATTTTGTAAAAAAAATCATTTTCAAAAAAAAAAACAGCAGTAGCAGCAGCAGCGCTGCTGCCGCTGACAGGCCAACAACGCCCAGGCGCTGGCGGACGGGCGACCGAGCTGGGCCTCACGGCTCCAGCCGTGGGCCCCACTGTGATGCGTTTCAAAGATCAATGCCGTCCATTTTATGGGTCCCTTAGGGCCAAGGGCAATCTTCAAACGGCACTCAGGTGGGCCACACCATTTAAAATCATGTAAAGACATGTCGAAACATATAAAATCACTTGGTGGGGCCTACCTGAAATATGGATGCCGCTGAAAATTGGTCTAAACCCTCAGCCAAGTGGGACACACATAATGGGTGGGCTGGATTTAGGAACCACATTCGGTGGGCCCTAATTTTTCAAGGTCCATGCGACCTTTTTATAGGTTGGATGCAAGTAAACATCTCTGTGGGCCCTACCCCATGGTCCGCGTGACCTTACGAACAGTTTGGGTGTTATATAAACAGTGCAGTGGGCCCCAGTCCAGTGGGCCCTCCTCTGGCCCACATGACCTTATAAACAGGTTGTATGGTAAGTAAACATTGTAGTGGGCCCCTGACCCATGTGACTTTATCTACAGATTGGATGCAAGTAAATATTGCAGTGGGTCCCATGATCGTGTGACCCTATCAACAGGTTGGGAGAGAAATAAATATTGTAGTAGGCCCCAGGTCTATATGACCTTATCAACAGGTTGGATGCAAATAAATATTACAGTGGGCCTAAGGTCCACGTGACCTTATGAATAGATTGGATTGCAAATAAATATTACAGTGGGCCCTAGGCCCATGTAACCCTATGACCAGTTTGGATGAAAAATAAACATCATGTTGGCCCTAGTTTGGATGGATAGTATGTTGGGCCCTAGGTTGGGTGGAAAATAAACATTTTGGTGGGTCTTACTTAAGACCCATTTATGTATGTGTTGTGTCCACAATTGTGGACCTCCATCACGGAATATGTGACTTATCTATGCCTTCTATCCCTATGGGACCCACCGTGATGCATGTGTTTCATCCAACCATCTAAACATTTCTTTTTGGAAAATGATTTTTTTTTTTTAGGTTTGGGACGAAAATAAGACAGATTTATTTATCAAGTGGACCATAGTGCACGGTGAGGATTGAACGGCTATCTTTGAAATCCTTGAGATCTTATGATTAGATTGGATGGGAAATAAATGTTATGGCGGGCCTTGAAAATTTTAGTAGTGGAAAATCATTATCACCACTTATATTTGAGTGTGGCTCATTTGATATACATATGGCCATGTGGTGTGGCCCACTTACCATATTTATGGCCCATTGTTAAGGCCCACCTTGTTATATATGAGGTCCCTGTGATGCGGCCCATTAGATGTATTTGGGGCCCATGGGTTGAGGCCCAATATGATGTATATAAGGCCCATTTCAATGCGTGATTCCGCCATGATAAATGTATTGTATATCCGCACCATTTAGCCCGCTGGATGGTGGGACTCTTCCCCCCGATGTATGTATTTTATATCCGCACTGTCTACCCGTCTTGATGGCGCAGGGCCGCTTGCTGCATGTGCTGGGCCCGCCTACATTGTACAGGCCCACCATGCTATGTGTACTTTACGCACACCGTCCACTTGTGCGGCCCGCCTAGACGTACGTATTTTGTATCCACGCCGTCCATAATGTTGGGATAGTGCTGGACAATGTTTGGTTGGCGCTGATTTACATGGATATGTTTGTATAAGTGCTGATCATCATACGTGGGCCATGGGTGTAGTGATACACATGTTATACTTACAACTATTGAAATGATTTTTTTTGGTGCAGCCCGCATAATGAGGGTCACCTTGATGTATTAGTGCGACCCATTGTGATGTATGTGGCCTATTATGATGTGTTTGGCCCATGTGCGGGCCATCTGTTTGTCTTGTTAGGACCATGAGACGTGGCCCACTGTGATATATCTGAGGCCAATGGGCGAGGCCCATTAGTGCAACACATATAATACAACCCACTTGATGTGTATGAGGCCCATTGATGTGGCCCACTTGTTGTATTTGAGGCCCACGGGTTGCGGCGCATTATGATGTAACGAGGCCCATGGGTCATGGCCCATTGAGATGTATACTCGGCCCATATGTCGTGGCCTATTGTGATATGTTTCCGACCCATTTATTGAGGCCCGACTTGAATTGCATGAGGCCCAATGGTGCGGCCCAATGATGCCACCCATCGTGATGTGTATATTAGGCCCAATGGTAAGGCCCAATGTATCGACCCACCGTGATGTGTAGGCCCACGTGCTATATGTGTAAGGCCTACCTGTAATGACTGTTTGAGGACCACTTGTTGGATATTTGGGCCCACCTTATGTTTGACTCTATGTGAACCACTCCTTGGGAGCAATGTTGATGGTTAGATGTCCACATTATGACCCTTCCTTAGGCCTTATCAGGCCCATTCTCATCATTTTCTTAGTAAGTTAACCCAAATAAGTGGGCCCCATTTACCATGGACGGAAGGCTCCATGCTACCAGATTTGATATAACCATGGCCAATGGTTGATCTTTATATTATGGTTGATTAGATGTTCATCTATGGACCCAATCTTGTCTATGTGACCGGTCGTCGGTGTTGATTATTGATGCTGATTGTCGCTAATTATCGATGTAGATTATCGGTGTCGATTTGTCGAGGCCGATTCAGATTGATTTGCCAAGGTCGATTGTCAAGACCTATATGATGTATATGTGACCCGTAGTTGAGGGCCATTGTGATATGTATTAAGCCTATGATGCATGATCCATTTGATGTATTTAAGACCCATGTGTAGGGCCCACATGTCCTGTATTTAAGGCCCATGGGCAAGGCCCATTGTGATATGTATTAGACCCATGAGCAGGGTCCACCTGTTGTGTATATGTGGCCCTTGAGTAAGACCCATTGTGTTATATATTAGGCCCTTGTGTGGTCGTGGGCCCATTATATGTTTGACTCTATGTAGGCCATTCCTTGGGGGCAATGTTGGTTAAATGTCCACATGGTCGAGGTCGATTATCGATCGAGGTTATTGATACGGTTATGAGTATGTGATGACATAGCATCATGATACATGCCCATACGCATCATCTGCATGTTTCTTATGAGAGGTGGTTGATCATTGCATATGTCATTGAGCATGTTGTTATGAGACTCCACGATAGGTGGAGGTTATCTCACATGAGCACGCGGTGTTCGCAGGATTGATGCATGTGGATTGTATGACTCATGCATCTCGCATTATGATTCTTGTATGCCCTAGCGACATCGGGTCGTAGCCTCCACGGGCATATCGTGGATGGCCAAATAGGACATCGAAAATGTTTGGTTCTAGCATATGGGCGCCATAGATGTCTCTGGGTGAAAATTCCTAAATCTCCGTGGCCAGGAGACGCCCCAGTGTCTAGACCGAGTGGATACATGAGCGCCAGTGTTGAATACCAAGAGGTCGCGTCTCCCACCGTGTCGTGGTCGGTTGGGAGGGTGTGGCCTTACTTGCCCGAGGGTAGGGGGCAATACTAGTTGAGTTTGACCGGCTCGTGAATGGGTCCGCTATCGACGTCCCGGATAGATAGGTATTGGCAAGGCGGATAGTGAGGTTTCTTATGCTCACTTGGTCTGCGGCTAAGAGAGCGGCGGTGCCATTTGGAGTGTACTAAACCCCGGTGATGATCCTGGAGATAACTATTCTGATATGTGGACTTATTGAGCTGGAGTTACATACTCTCATTCATTCATTCACTATCCACTCAAGCTGGTGGTGTGCAATTATTTATTACGTGTACCTTCACAATGTTCAGGATTTCGGTTGGGGCGCGTGACTAACCTGAGATCAAGAGTTTACCACATTGAGTCTAACTATCCAAATTTAGGTATGGGACTGGTTTGGATAGAAGTCCCTTGTGATGGACCCCATAGCCTGCGATACTACGTACCATCATCCCGACTTCACACTCCAGTATGGTCATTTCATTCGCACCGCATATTGCAGAACATTCGCGGCATATGGCATTTTGGGCTATTGTGTCTCTGTATTTATATGGTTTAGGTACGGCTGACGCTATTTGTGTTACTCATTAGGAATGTATATTGTATTGTATCCTCTGCATCTGATATTTAGTTATCTATGATTCCTCATTTGCATAGTGGTTCTATATTGCATATTCTGACATTGATTGACTCATGGACTTGTCCGTATTTCGCTTACTCTGTTATCGTATGATCTTAACAATATATTTCTGCTTATTCCAATATTGTATGATTTATGGATTACCGGTATTTCTGGTCTTATATGATGATGTCATTATGTTGAATACTTGGCACTTACCATGTACATACTTACACCACCCTCTAAGCTTTCTATAAGCTTATGCATGATAGATGCGTGCAGGAGATGTTAGGCTGTAGCATTGTTGAGCTTGGAGCGTGCAGCGGTCTTCTGGAGCTCAATTTTTGATATATGTATTTCCCTTTCAGCATTGTATTCAAATGATTATATTAGTGGATATGTGATGATGATGTTGCCTTTATGATTTGGGTATACTCGTGGTTATGCTTATTACGAGATAAATGTATATAAAAAAAAATCCTCCTTGTAAGATCCCAGGATCGGAATCTGGCGTATGGACGCTAGGAGCTGAGAATGGGGTACTATGGAGGCTGTCGGCACTAGATCGGCGATCGGGATTCTAGGTCCATGCAAAATATGGGGACGATCGGATATGGGTTTTGGTCGCACGGGTCCGATTCGCGATCAACGGTCACCGTGCCACGATCGGGACCCAGATTTTTATGGGCGGGTATAGAAAAATATATTAGACCCTCATCGTAAATTATGAAGAAATCTGACAGCTGAGATGTCTTACATTTCAGTTTTATTTACACGTGCTAGATTCTAATTTTGGCATTGGTGGGGCGCATCTGGCAAGTGCCAGATTCCACTTCTAGGTGTCCCATGGGTCCGTGGTCTGCGATGGTCCCCAAGCCCAGTGAGATCTATGCTCCCCTAAATTTTTATAATTTTCTGACCTTCTCGTGTCGCGATATAGCCTGCACGAGCTGTCGCTATGTGTTAACGGTCATCTGGCTTGGAGGCCCGCACCAGGTTCTATCAGGACCCATCTGACCTATTCAATTCGGCTAATCTTGGTCTAATTTATTTGTGATACCTCACTACGAGCGACTTAAATGAATGGTCCTGTGATAAATCTTACGTGGACGCCCCAGGACACTGTTCTGGTTGGGCGGGACGTTACACTACACCTGATGTTCAAGTGATCAGGCGGATTCATTGGCTTCCTACGGCTGATTAATCAGACTGGTGCGGCTCTTTATTGGTACCACCCTTGTATACACTGACATTGAGTGCTAATGGTCATTAAATAATATTTAGGTTAATTAAATAAAATAATAAAAAAAATAAAAATTGATGAATTTTTGGAAATCTAAAACAGTGAAAATCAAGGATGTTACAATCTACCCCCCTTAAAAACAATTTCGTCCCTGAAATTGCCTAAAGGTAGTAAGTTAAGGCTTCATTATTTCATTTGCCCAGGTTTGTTGATTTCAAGTTTATATGCATGGTTGGGTGTATACTATTTATGCTAGGCTGGCTCATTTTAGTCTACCCCCCTTAGAACTTTTTCACCCTGATGGTTTACTAAAATTTATTTATAAAGATTTAGATTCATGGCGACGGTTTTCCTCTATCTAGAGTAAAAATATTTGTTTTCAATGGTAGACCAATACGGAGAGACGATTATAGTAGGCTTGAACCCGATATGTCGATCATCTACCTGACCAAGGTAGAAGGCTCATCGTATCCCTTCTTTGTCCTGGTGGATCCTGGTCTTCTGCTCCGCCAAAGCAGTGAGTTCATTGGTAGTCACCTAGGATTGAGAATTGAGTCAAGTCGTGAATGTTTTGCAGGTGTATACTTCCGTAATTTCGTAGTCCGATCAATCTAAATGTTCAGGAAATGGCCATTATTGGAATGTTTAAAGGTTGTCCATTGGGTCTTGGTTCGAGAGAGTTCTCATTTTAATTCTTGTCTAACTTAGTGATTTAAATCTCCCACGGTGCTTATGGTCAAATGATTATCCTAAAAAGGTTTCTAGTAGTATAAAATCTTATATGTATATCACCATTTCGATCTCATGTCTAGTGGGTTAGGAGCAGACTGCACTTTAGTTTCATAAATTTTAAGAATGAAGGAATAGTCGAAAGTTTTAAAGTACTCTGGTGGTTTGAAGTGCTGATAACGTTAATAAGGATGTAGTAAGGCAATCATACATACAAGCATTCACAAGGCAACAAGAAAATTTCAAGGCAATCCATACATTCATATTGGATTCAAAGTGCCATTAGTATGGCCAGTTACATCCTACAGTATGGATTTCAGCATAGATATTCCAAACGTAAGGGAAATATAACCTAGTCAAGCAAAAGTTCTAATTATCCTTCAACACATGGAAATAGTCCTAACTGACTCAAAACAAACTACTAATTATCCGTGTGTTAAGCTTCTATTCTTCTGGGTCAGACGAGGGTGGGGGTGCTTCTTCCCCATGAGGAAAAGAATTACCGGAATGGAGAAGGAGGCAACAGTTGCTAGGAATGCCACTTCCCTCGGCAAGGAAATGGATTGTTGATGAAAATGTTTTGGAAAAATGAAATGGGTTTAGTGTTGGATTTGTGAAGGGGGTTTGAGATGGGTTTTTGGAGATGGGTTTGAAGTAGATCTAGAATGGGAGAGTTCTCTCTAGGGTTTAGAAGGGATGGTGACCCTAGAAAGGCCGCGGGAATGAAAAGAGGAAGAACATCATCTCCTCAATGTGGTATGAATCTTGATTACATAAGAAAATAAGAAAACTTACAATATTTTAGTGAAGTCTGTATCGAATATGAACTTAGAAAGAATTAAACAATCAAACTCAACCCTATTCAAGAGTCAAAGTTCAACAGTACTAGAAACTATTTGAAGTAGAAAAATATACTAAAAATAATCTAATTTAATCATACAAGACGATTTCTATCATGGTTAGAAGTAATTTCTAAAAAGAAACAAAATACTAAAACTCAAATATGGAAAAAATACACTTGGTTCATTGGCAACCCACAGGGCATCAATCTTCATCTGTTAACTGATGTTATGGATATACCAGAAATTTCAAGGAGGCTATTCCATGAAACTAGGCATTTTGGCACATTTTGTAGGTTAAGAGGTTCCTACGTGTATAGAAAATTCTAGAGTGGTAAAAGAATGTATTGTAGAGACTACGTAGGATTATCTAGATGGTTTCTAAAGTTTTCTCAACCGCAGGATGACATCGTAAGCCTTATCTTAACTATCCATGTAAGGTAGCTAAAAGGATCTTAGGTCTACATAAGGAAGACGGGTCCTCATTTGTAACTAACCAAATAAACCTCATTCTTCAGTTCTAGTATAACAAATTCGCTTACCTTGAAGGCTCTCTTATGTTACTCTCCTCTCCAAAATAGCGTGACTACACTATGGTGGTAGGCTGACTCATTCGCAACGAGGGTGTGTGCGAATGCTTCATAGTCTGCACTTAGGGAAGTACTCGAGATATGACACACTAGGATCCAGGAGCCGGCCATGGCGGAGCCTCACATTGACTACCCTCGCATCTTGACATGGTCCCATCTAGTACTAAACCCAACACAACTATTACATGCACACCTCAAATGGTAAAGCCGAGCAAGCAAATTAGGCGATAGAGTCAAACGAGCTATATCATGTATATACAAATATATATTTTAAATCTCACTTTCTTTATAGTAGGCTTTAATCAACGAAGTATAATTAACCCTATTCAGCAAAATACCCTTCTCACCCGTTAACAGCAAAATGTCTGATGCAACTTCTGTCTTACCCAACTCACACCATCCATCAATCAATGAATTACAAGTCACCACATTTGATTCAATCTTATCAAATATTATAATGAACTCAACCTAGACAAGACCCAAATTAGACCTAAGAAAATATTCATTAGTTAATATAGGAAGGTCTACAACGTCTTTTAAAACAAGCATGCATGTATGATAAGTACCAGTCCCTTTTTTAAAAAAAACTTATGTGGCCCACCATGACATGTAAGTATCATCCAACTCGTCCATTAGATGCCTTCGGATGTTAGTCCTAGATCCCAATATCTAGCCTAATCCATCACATGTTTTAGAAATAAATAAATAAATGAAAACTCAACTCAATGTCTAGTTGGGTTAGGTTGACTCGAGTTCTATGACTAGTCTTACTCAACTCTATTCAAATATAGTTGAAGTAATACTATTTATAAATATAAAAAAATACATATATATCAGTAAAATATAAAAATAATGCAAGGACACGCAAGTGCATGTGCCTGTTAATTGGCCTGTTGGTGGTGTTCTTACCTCTGTTAGAAGTCATGGATTCAAAACCCAAGCCAACTTGACCACGCAAGTAGTTGACTGGATGTGTCATGCCAAGTCAGGGCCGAGTTAGGCTCACAGACGAGTTTGATGGTGACTCGGCTCAAAAAGTATGTGTTGGGATTTTAGGAAAGTCATAAACCCAAAGACTAATAATGATAATAATAAAAGACCGAAGAAAAAGGAAAAAGAAAATCATAAATTTTGACGACATTTCTGGTGAAACTCTCAATTAAGCTACTGCGTAAACTCATTTCTAAAACCTTTGAATTTACTTAATATGACTCAATTAACTCTTGAAATATAGTAATTTATATAACTAATATGATGAAGATTTATAAATGAAGGGGGCTTTGATGTAGAAATGGAGGAGGGCTTTGGAAATGAGATTTGAGAAGAAGAAGAGGGCTTTGATGAAGATTTGAGAGGAATTGAAGGATTTGAGTAAGGGTTCTTGGGATGGGTTTCATGGATGAGGAGAGGGATTTGAGAGAAATGGATTGTGGTTTTTGGAATGAGGAAGAGAAGGGCTGGGAGAGGGGTCTTCAAGTGACCCCACACATGTTTAAAACACAAAAAGGGCCACCCATTGGCCGCCTGGGCGGGGGCCATTGTAACGTTTCTTATATATTTAGTAATAGAATTTTTTTTGTTTATCATTAAGCTCAACCTCACTCTACAAAATTTTATTTCATTTCGAGTTGTAGAAAAAAAAAATATTAAAATTCTAGAAGTGACATTTGTCTGAAACTAATGATTTTTTTTTTTTTTTGTGTAAGATTGCACGATGTCTCTATTTCTTGCAAGGTTTCTTGTACTTTCACTAACTAAATTATTTTTAAAATTTTTATAATATTTTATCATTAAGTTTAAAGACATCTCACAAAATTTCATCTCATTTGGAGTTGTAAATAAATTATTAAAATTCAAGGAGCAACATCTATCCGAAATTAATAATTTTTTGGATAGTTGACAGAACATCTTAATTTTAACTATATTAAAATTTTTATTTTATTTTTTTCTTATTTTTATATAAAACTATACTCATCAACCTTCAATCTGAATTTTGAATCACCTAAATCAGAGTTGTAACGAAAGAGATATGATTTTTTAAATTTGACCCAAATTTGTAGGAATTTCCAGCGGGGGCAACGCAGACCGGCGGTGGGGAGCCCGCGGCTCGCTGGAAGGTTGGCGGGGAGCCCGTGGGTGTGCAGTGGGGCGCACACGGCTCCCTAGAGGGTCGGCGGGGAGCCCGCGATCGGTGGGGGCTGCGGTGGGGATACTTTGTGACAGGCATATCTCGCAAACCAGAATGAGTTACACGACATGCCATATATGAATTTGGGGTAGGAGAATCTGATATATGCAATGAGCCTATTTATTTTATAAAATTCCTCCCTCTTAGGGGCCAAGATCCTATTTTTCTTCAGTTTCACTATTTTCGGTGAATTTTCGTTCACCCCTAACTCCTTACCCCCAAATGGGTCGAAACTATCAAATTTGGCCCGATATTTGCTCATTTGGTGTAGGATGATGGCTTTGACCGTCAAATCGTTCAGTCTCCGGCTCGTTTCTATCAATGTCCCAGAAAAACTAAAGGACAGAGTGATGGTAGGTGAAGATTTTAAGGGGATAGGTTGGGGAGAGGAATTTGGACTTAGGCCAGTTTGGCCAGTGATATTAAGTTGTACTAAATGGGGTTACAATGCCAATCCCAGCTCAAGATTGGGAATGACATGTCTGGAACGAGTGTGGGATGGGACTCAAATTTATTTCACAGGCTTTGCTAAATGAGTCTTGCGTTGGAAGGTGTAATGTGGGATTTCCAAATCCCAGGATGATGAATTTCTAAGTATAGTTGGGAAGGAAGACCCGGGGTTTACCCTTAATTGAATACATTCCAACAGGGCATTATAGAACATGGGATGCACTCATCCCAGGGACAATACCTTACACCTGCATTTATCGTTACTCTAAAATTCATTTCACCCTAATCCCACCTATTTCAGTTGGCCCAACGGGCCCTAGGAATTTGGTGGACTAAACTAGCTAAATCTCCTAGTCAATCATATCGAGTCTTGCCATCAAGTTTCCAATTTCTTGCCCGGGAATGGGCCGTGGCATTGTAAGACTCTCGGATCCCCCTCTCTAGCATTACTATTCCCTTTCTCGCTACCCATTCCTAACTCCTTGGAAGTCCTACCCTCCGTCTACAATTGTTGGTTCAGGGTCTGGGATGGTTCCTAGCGTTCTAAGTCCCTGTTGCGTTTTCAAATACGTATCCTCTCAAGTCAGCGGACGCGTTAGTGAGTTCATGACCCATGGCCCAAGGGATTCCAAACTATTGCTCTGATACCATCTTGTAACGCTCTAGAAATCGGGGGTCATGCATACGCTCGACTCCCGAGTTCTCGGGGTCACTTATAACCGGTTTTCATTAATATGCGATTAATCCAGTCTAAATGCGCATTCTGGAATTTCCTGGAACATGAAGCACAACCACACAAGTCTACTGAAATGGAAGAAAATCAACTATACTTATATATACATGTTCAAAAGAAAACAAACGAGCGCACAAGGTGACGCCCAACAAAATCACAAAAGAATGGCATGACCAAAAGAAACAAGCTGAGCCGCTGCTCGGCGATCCAACGACCCATCTACTGATTCGACGGGGTCCCGCTCATCAACAGGAAGTAAGGGAACTCGTCCTCCTCCTCGAGGCTCGCATCGCCAGGCTCCACGAAATCTGTATCACCTGCATCTATGAACGGGTCTGGTTGGTGTTTTAAAACACCGTCCCAGAGTGGGAGTGAGTGATCAACTCAGTGGGTGCTATTAACCTTAAGTTGTAACAAACATCAATTATAATAAGAATTTAATGAAAAGCAATCAATCATTTACAAATACCTAACTAATCTTATTAATGCACATGCATGGTGGATGATATGATGTATGCCCTCACCACAACTCTCCCTCGAGCGACTCCGTCTAACGATCGCATATGTCAACACTCCTTCAGAGCGACCTCGACTGCCGAGTCGCCAACCTAGCTAATGCCGTGCAATGATGATGTTAACCGGGTTCTTAGTTAAGTCCATTCATCCAGTAGATCTGGGAATCTGATACACCCTACATATCAAATGCCCTGAACTAGTTGCGAGGCCAAGGCCCCCCAATGTGTAAGGCCGAGACCCCCCGATCCTTGACCCCGTCGGATTTCTCTCATCCCCGACTTCAAGCACATAGGGGGTGCTGAATGTGGGGTCGCTCGTGGTCACTACGGGGAGGCGCGTCACCCCAGCGTAGACCGACAGCTCGGACACAATGTCTCATTCCACCATGCCCGGCTCACGAGACTGTGGATCAATATTCCATCCGGTATCGATGGGCTACAACGGTGATAGGGTGTTCCAGTTTCCATACATGTGTGAGCAAACAAGGTTAACAAATCAGGTGGGTCACCGGTGGACTAAACCGCACGAGCCAAGGCAAACTACTGCCGCCCACACGTACTCGCCTAAACCCATGGGTTTAGTCTCAAGGTGGTCCTACCAACGGAACTACCTTCGCTCTCCTCATGTTCGTGACCAACCCAAGGGTAGAAATAGTGATTCATAGCATGCCAACTACCAATGTAACATTAAGCATATTCAACACCATGTTCTCGTATTGCTCAACATACAATTCAAATTTCTCTAGCAAGCAAACTATTAATATCATGAATAAGGTGTATGTGTAGGTGTATGTGTGTGGTGTGGGTTGGTGAGGAAGTTAAGCACTTTCTACACCTTAAGAGATCAAATACATAAGAGCAAATGAATTATACACAATATGAAGCAACACATATGAGAAAAAGAAATCAACCAAACATGAGCATGTAATCATCCATACACTAGATCATGAGAGAGGCAAGATTAACATCAAAGAGAAATAAACATACAATTCATACAATTCCAACAACATGTCATCCCCAGGTTTCCTCTAGATTCTTCAATACATCATACCTAACAAACAAAATCATTAAACTCCTACTATAATCGGTGCTAGGCCACCTAAGGATAATAGTCCGCACCTATGGATTGTTGAAGTCTCGAAAAACGACCTAGAAATGCCGAACCCGGTGCCGATCGGCCGGAATCCTAAGACATTGCACTTGCATGTTAGAATCTCATGCAAAACCTCCCTCAACATGAGGGGTTTCCAAAAAGATGAGAGATTTACCTACCCAATCGGCGGAGAGGGCTTCTCCCGGTTGTGGATGATGGATTTCCTTGAGGGAGAGGTAGGGTTTTGCAAGATGGGACTCCCTTGGGCCCCACTTTGATCTATGGCCCACCTTCACTCTCCTTCATTCTCCCTTCCTCTCTTCTTCCTCTCTTCTTTCTCCCTTTTCTCTCTTCTCTCTTTCCTTCCCTAGGGCAAATTCGTATGGGGAGAGGGGTGCCCCAAATGAGGCCCTTTTATAATGCCAGATTGGTGCAAATGGCCCCAAGTGCTAGGTTTTTACTATACTAGACCTATGAGAGGGTCTTTCTAAGCTCTAGGGCCCATTATGGGGTGTAGGAGTCGACACCCACCGTTGGATAATTGGTCCTAATGATGATCTGTGTATGTATATGATCGGCTCGCCATTTGGACGCGCCGATCGACAGATATGATTAAAAGTCTGTTTAACGGTCACCGATAGTCGATCAGGGCCGCGGCTATACGGATATGAGCAGAGAAATATTCTTACTCCATGGGTAAAGTTTGGTCGCAAACCGACGGTCCAAAATCCTTAACTTTGCATAAGAGTGGACGACTTAATTCACTTAAGTTCCAACTCCTTCCTTTAAGGTAGTTGCACTTCTCATGCACTTATTCTTTGACTCAAGTTGAGCGATTCTGGACAGTACCCCGGTCCGACTCCCGTGATGGGCGTCAAGCCCAGTAAGATGGAAATTATTCTATAGTTTTGAGCGGTCTAGAGCTTGTTTGGAGAATCAGGGCAGTTCAAGTGGCCCTTTGGCCATGAAACTTATAGGATAGGTGCTCCATGTCCCGATGAAGGGCCATGTAAAATTTGGGGATGATCGGACGGTCACCGTGCCATGATTGGGACCCAGATTTTGTGGGCGGGTGTAGAAAAATACATTAGACCCTCATCGGAAATTATGAAGAAATCGATCGCTGAAATGCCTGAGATCTCAGTTTTATTTACCCGTGTCAGATTTCAATTCTAGCATTGGTGGGGCGCATCTGGCAAGTGCCAGATTCCACTTCTGGGTGTCCACCGGGTCTGTGGTCCGCGATGGTCCTCAAGCCCAGTGAGATCTATGCTCCCCTAAATTTTTATAATTTTCTAACCTTCCCGTGTCGCGCTATAGCCTGCACGGGCTGTGGCTAGGTGTTAACGGCCACCTGGCTTAGAGGCCCGCACCAGGTTCTATTAGGACCCGTCTGACCTATTTAATTGGGTTAATCTTGGTCTAATTTATTTGTGATACCTCACTACGAGTGGCTTAAACGAACGGTCCTGTGACAAATCCTACGTGGACGCCCCAGGACACTGTTCTGGTTGGGCGGGACGTTACACTACACCTGATGTTCAAGTGATCGGGCGGATTCATTGGCTTCCTACGGCTGATTAATCGGACTGGTGCGGCTCTTTACTGGTACCACCCCTATATACACTGACATTGAGTGCTAATGGTCATTAAGTAATATTTATGTTAATTAAATAAAATTAAAAAAATAAAAATTGATGGATTTTTGGAAATCCAAAACAGTGAAAATCAAGGATGTTACAATAATGGACCAGGTCGACTGTATGTTTGGAAATACGACCATATATAACTTCGAACAAGGACTTTTCTGTGGATTTATTCTGTATGTTGTTGAAGGTGAACTCCGCCAGAGCAAGAACAATATCCCGCATAGGGAGCAACTCATCAGAAAGTTTATTGGCAATAATCTCCTTAAACTCCTACAATACTAGTTTCAAAATTTCTAGGATGTTTATGGGTTATACTTTTTACTCCTTTACAAATAATGCATTTATCCCCCAATCTTCTTAGATTCTTTGATGAAATCTTGTAAGGTTATGCGAGACTGTCCCTCCACTTTAAAAGTCTTGAGTTAGTTCTCTATTCTCACAGAGGTGAAGATAATATTTCTACAATCTTTAATAAAATAAATTTATTATCTCGACCTTTATGCATTGTATCAATATTGTACTGTTATAGTCGACCAAGTAGCATGTGGCAAGCCTTCATATCAACCACATCACACACTACTTCATATTTATAATATTTACCAATGAAGAAGGGAATACAATATTGTTCAGTTGCCTTTGTTTCACCAACTTTTTTATCCATCTAATCGTCTATGGAGAATGTTACTTTTCTATCTTCAGTTGCAGCTTTTCCACTACAATCTTTGACACAATATTTTCATTGCTTCCGCCATCTATAATCAGAATACAAACATTTTAGTTCATGATGCACCTTATTTGAAAGAAGTTATGTCGCTGGGGATTTATCTCCTCCTTCGGCATGTATAACAACTTCCTTACAATTAAAGTGGTGGCTTACGACTAACCATTATTGGGTGGTGACCTACAATTCATCATTGATGCGCACCACAAACATGATGATCCGAGTTCCATCACCGATCTCAGATTGTTCATCATTAAGAACATGAATTTGTCATAAGGCTTCTATCAAACGGTAGATAACTGCCTGTAGTCCTTGCATGGGTCGTAGATTCTCTTGCTGGAAACTTCAAATGCTGTTGTTGTCATAAAATTATTTCCTTGAGCATCGTTAATGGGATTGTTGCTCAAACCATTAAAAGTCATCAAATCGAGGAAAAGCCTGGCTTTGATACCAACTGACATAGTAAAGGGTATGAAACAGTAAGAGAAAGATCCACTTCTTCTTTAAATAGGCAAAACATTGAATCTACAAGGTTATTCTTGATTCCAAAAGATGAAAAGGAAAATTCGAAAGTGTATTATTGAATAATGTGTAACGTGTATGATTTTTTTTATTATGCCACTAATAAAGAAAAAAAAAACCTAATTCAAAATTACCTAAAATAACAAAAATCTTTTAAAACCTAATATCTTAGTGTTAGCAAAACTCTTCTAAACGTTAATTTCCTAAAAACAAAAAGTCTAGATAAATTTTATTGGAATATTCTCGGCCTAATTATGAGCAACTTTTAGAAAGTCATAAATTTCAAAATTTTCAAAAATAATGAAAATAAAAAATTATAAAAACAATAATTTTTTTTTCTTCTTCTAAAATTTGTAGAGGTGGACCCGTGAGTGCATTTTCTGGCAAAATGAATGAATTCAATCAATGTAGTAAGCCAATTCACTCTAGATTGATAGGTCGCCCGTTTCGTGATGACGCTTGGATCAAAAGTTACAGCTGATTTATGGTCCACCTTTTTTTCAAAGCGGACACACATGGGGGCTGGTTATGTCATGCCTTATGTAGGATTAGGCGTGGGTCTAATCGATTGCTTTTGTTTAGTTTTTTTTTTGTTCTAATTTAATCTAGCTGTGCAAAGAACACATAATGTCCTACGTCAGATGCGTGTCACTAGGCTACCAATCTACTGTATAGGTGGCCCGTAGATGATATTCTAAAACAATTAGATTATCAATTGCATCACTAAAATTACATCAGTCAAATAATATGAGAGGTCCAAATATTGGTGATGTAAAACAATGGCTAAAAAATGTTGATTAGATAGTAGGTCGTAATCCCATGCTTATGACCTATCTAAGACTTGGCATTTATTCAATTTTGGCCATAGTATATATTTCAATGGCTTATTAGGATCCTTATATCAAACATCACATTATGTATGTACACTAATTAATTAGGAATACGAAAGTTGATTTATTAATTAAATTTAAACTCCTCCAAATATACTACATAATTTTAATGGATAGCTAATTTTGAATTACAGAGTATTTTGAATTCAGGGTGGTAAATACAATAGGAGTATTTGAAATCTAGAGAAATCCAAATCTAGGAGATTGTCATCCATGTATTCAGAATCCAAAGTGCCTAGCGAGGCATTGAGATTTTCCAGGCATCCAAACGACCGCTAGCATGCAACTTTTGGATTTGAATACAAGCTTTTAAAACTTTAATTTTCAATATTCTCAATTAATTTTCATGTAAAATCATCCATTAATCCTTTCAACAAATGTTTTAACCACATTAACATAGATTTCAACACACGGACAGTTCATGTCATCATCTGTAATCCTGATGAAAACTGATCCCGTTACTGCAGTTGGGAGAGAGTGGGCCACCGTATCCTATCAAAACCCGTCCCAAGAATCCTCTGCTGCTTCTAATCGAACAAATAAAAACGGCCTTCCCAAGGGGGTGTTTCAGGCAGCCCACCATCCAAGATGGGACAATAAACAAACGGTCGGGAATAGCGAAAGCAAACGGACCCCACTTATTGACAACACGTGTATGCTGTCTAAAGATGTTGGTCACGTGTCTTGGAACTCTATCTAAAGAAAAGACAAAATGGGAGTTCACCCATTTTTCAGCATTCAATGGATCCACCGCCATGAGCGATGTGAACTATTTTTACTTGAAAGGACTTCAGTTCCAAAGGTGGGGCCCACGCTTCTATGATGCTGAGCTTGTGGTCCACACACTCCACAGAATAATCGTACAATCTTTTGCTTTCTCGCTGTTGAATGTCAATCATGGTATTCTTTTCTATTTGTGGGCCACCGATCAAACACTCGTAATTGTCCCACGGACATAAATCCTTTAAGCACGGTCCGTCCGAATTGGGGAGCATCAGATCATTGGAATTAAATGCCAAACAGTGGGGCCCACTTGTACGGATTCACGGGCCAAGAATCATATCCTTGCCATCTCAATGTTCATCAAAAGATAAGGGGGGCGAGACAGAGAGAATTAAAAATAGGTGAATTATTATTATCATTATTATGGCCAGGAGTAATTACAGCTTGCTAATGACACCTCAGTATACTCGCCTCATACTCAGAAACATTACACACGTGTGTGAAATCTGAGCCGTTGATCAGGCATTCTCCACTGTCTACATGCCATATCTAAAAAATCAGCCCTATCCATCGGAGCATTACGTACCGCACAAGCACAGAAACAAATGAATGGAAAGAGCGAGTCACCAACAGTCAAAGTTCTCTGCGGCCCACCCAATGATCAATTAAATAGTCTGCTTAAACAGTGGGGACCGCCTGATGATCAGTTCTTATCTCAAACACGTGTGGCATATTTCCACGTGTGAAGCTAGCAACTCTTCTTTCTACTATTGTGGTAATTTCCTTCTCCCCGTCGAAAGGGAAGCAATTTTCCTTTGGCAGGAAAAAGAGATGCAGTCTTCAGCAATCCCAGTATTGAAAAATTGGACCGTTACTGTTTACAAAATCTCTGATGGCCACCAGCTCCTCTTCCCCATCATTCAGTCCATCCACCTAACAAGAAGAATTCAAAAAACCAAAAAGTTACCACATTAGCCATCTGTTTACCAACATTGAAAATTGAAAATAAAATGTACTGTTGGGTTAATTTGGATGGCTACTCAATCAAGTACGACTTAGATTCTAATATGATTGGGCTTTTGGATCGTATGTCACTTAAGATAAATTACTTATGTCTCAAATAACTTATCTTAATTTTTACCTCCTACTTATGCGTTAAATAGCTTATCTTAATTTTCAATGACCAGAATTGTTTATATGATCCGTCTTCCTAAAGGCTAGGGATATTTAAAAACCTATAAAAGTAAAATTATTCCAACATAAGAGTGTATTTGATCGTTTAGTGACAACCAAACATTGAAAATGAATTTCATTATATAAATTATTTAGATCACTATAATATGACCTAAATTCAAAGGCTAAAGTGCCTGTACCCTGAAGCAATAAGTTGAAATGTATTCCAACGAGCTTATTAATAAGCTTCCGTGAATTTCTTTGGATTTGAATGTTTTCTCCAATACATCTTAACATATTACAATATAAGGCGGCAGTACTTTAGCTTTCAATTTGAATCATTTTGCAATAATCCAAACTGTTTACATGATATGCCACTTTTTTTCACTTTTTAAAATGAAAAGACAACATATAAAAGTCATCAATTGGATTATTTCAGCCCATATGAGTTGTAATAATCAAATTGATTTTATTTATTTTTTTCTTTTGGGTTTGGGTCATTGAAAAGAAAAAACTCAAATACAATGGCTAGAATCCCGTATATCGTATGCATTTGCATAAACCACTTTTCATAATGTTATTTGGAGTGGGATTCAGTCCTACTTGCACGAGTACCCTTCATTTTTTATTTCTTCAATTTTTAATTCTCATTTACCCATTGCTCTTCTTCGTCTTCTTCCTCTCGATGAGACCCAGGCGCCTTGGTAGTCTCTCCAGTTTCATCGTTTCTCGCGAATCTGCCACGTACTCGCGGTCTGCTGTCAGCTAGCGTCTTCCTGCATGCATACTGCACAAGACCACAGGCCAAACCCCATTTCAACCGGATCAATTGCAATAGTGTCATGAAAATACATGCAGCGTTTGGATGCACAATCTAGTTGGATTGCAATTTCGTTGCTTACCAGCTTGAACGTGAGAGAATAGAAAATGCAATTTGAAAGGAAAGAAATAAAAAAAAAAAAAAAAAAAATCTTTTGTCATTTCTTCTTGACTAAACTCAATGTTGGCAATTCAATTCACTTGTGCATCCAAACGCAGCTAAAGGAGGATGTGTTTGGCTATCTCACCTTGATTGTCTTATTGAAATTTCTCTGATTTCTTTTGTTCCTATACCTATTAATTCTCTGCTTCCTCTCTTCAGCACTGTAACGGCCGACCCTGAAACTTCCTACTTCTTCCACATATGAAGTCTCCGTAGCTAACGGGCTTGGAAAGGCGGAATTCGATTGCATTGAGTTCATTCTCTGGAGATGAAACAAGAGCAGATCAGATTGAAAAGAACCCTTTAAAGAAAAGTAGAAAAAATAAAAAGAGAGGAAGAAGGCCTTTAAAAATGCGGTTTTTAACCTGCAAATCCCCTGTACTGCAAGCCCTTCTCATGGATCCTTCGAATTTGTGATTTTCGATCGAATTTGAGATTTGGGTCTCGAATTTGGGCGTCTCTGAGAGAGAAGAGAAGTGGGGTTGGAAGAGAAGAGTTGGCTTTCGATCAAGCGAGTGACTGCTGAAACTCCTCTGAATCAATCCAAGGTTATTGGGAGGAAGACTATGATAATCCTGCTCAAAATCCATGCAAAACTCTTCTAATTTCACCCCCAAATCAGTAATCCCTTGTGCTGTTGTGGTGGGACCCAATGATAAGTTTTGAATTTTGTGGCTGGGCGGAGAGGTGGAGATGGGAAGAGGAATGGGGAATGGATCAGATAGCTGTGGTTGAATGGGTTCAGTAGAGAAAGATTGGAGATTGTCAAGAGGGTCTGGGAAATGAAAGAGAGGGTCCGAGAGGAATTGGAGCTCGGTATCGGCGGAGTAAGGGTCCTGACAATGGCGAAGGAAAGAGCCATCGAAGAGAAAGAGATCAGAGGCCATTAAAAAAGAAGAAGATGAGGAGAAGATTGAGGGGAGAGCTGTTATTGCTAGTGTTTTTACGCTCTGTTTTTTGTTTGGAACGAAGAAGTCTGGTATCAGCTTCCGTTTATTTATCTACGAGAGTCGAGAACGAGAGATACCGCTGATGCCACTGCTTTTTTATTTTTTATTTTATCTCGGGAGAAGGTCTCAAGTTCAATCGGTCATGCGTGCAATATCCCACCCTTCCAGTGGGTTGGCCCACCACGAGGATCACCTTGCGTAGAAAATCGGCCTCATCCAGTCGGCAGGTGGGCTACACCATGAAAAGCTAACGTACAGCCGCCCATAAATAATAAAATACAAATGCGGTCCCCTAATGAGTAAGTAGGCCATCTTTTACAGAAGGTGAACCTTATGTTAAAGAAAACCCATTGGACGGGTTGGATGTCAATAGCTGTGACCGTCCATAGGTGAGCAAGATGGACATATGTATCATTTCTTCTCCTTTCTCTTTCAGGATTTTTTCTCAAAATTTAGATACCCTATGCGAGGTAATGCCTTTCCTTTTATACTATTGGTGTTTTTTTTTTTTTTCTTGGGCGGCATTTAAAATTTTGATATTACATGCAGATAAGTTTTTAATTAAGTATTGGTAATTCTAAAAACTTGGGGTGCATGTTCCACGAGATCTTTCTTCTACAAGTATATAATTTAGAATAGACTAAGCTACTTTCCTAACATAACTAGGTCTAGTCAATCTAAGGATCTTCATCGCCATACAGTAAAGTAGTGATACTCAATATCATCCTGCTATACAAAAGAAAATGGTAACTAAGGACATAGAGTTACCTACAGGATTGGCGACTTACATATTGCTATGATTAAATCGAATTAAAGCAATTTGTATGTAAAATGTCTCAACACATGACTATGATCCACGTAGTAAAAGTAAACAATACTAGGCATATATTGGGTTTACAAAATGCAGGTCATCGTACATCCGGTATAACTCATCTCATATTCTCATGACCTAACTTTTTAAGTGAACCATAATTCGCACAAAAGAGTAATTGAGTGATTATATTATTTAAACTTAATCAGTATCATATTCTGTTTTGTAGGATTGAAGGCGGATATAAGGTCTCCGACTTGTGTGGGCCCCACCGTGATGCGTGTCGACCATCATCAGCGTGCATTTGATGGGTCCCCTTTAAATTATGGGATATCCCAAAAATCACCGTATACGGAACTCAGGTGGGCCATACCATCTACAATCATGTGAAGACACCGTTAAAACATATAAAAGCACTTTGTGGGGCCCATCTAAGTTTTGGCATGCGTCTGAAACTTGGTCTGAACCCTCATCCAAGTGGAACACACATAATGGATGGGCTGGATTTGCAAACCACATCTCGGTGGGCCCAAAAATGGTTATGAATGTTTTAATGGTGCACAGCCCCTCCCCACTTCTGTATGTGGTGTGGCGCACACAAGTCACGGATTGACTTGATTTTTCAGACCTAGGCCCACGATGGAATGGTGCATCTGACTGATGGGTTAGATGTTCGAAACGCATCACGGTGGGGCCCACACAACTCGACCTCATGAGATGGACACGTGAGGTTGAGCGCATGGTACCTTTTCCATATATATATATATATTATTTCTTTTATTTTTATCTCTTTAATTTCTCCCTTTCTCATTAATCAATTAATTAATTGGATGGGTGGCTCAAAGGATCTGATGGTGTACATGATCTTGGGACCTTAGTACAAAGCAATAGATGGATGGAAAACATCCTGAGATGTGCCTAACCACTTCGGAAGCAATGATGATCTTATCATACATTTAATTCTATATTTGAGATAACAACTAATGGCGTAGATTTTCAAAGCCGATCCAAATGGACATACGGGTCTCTCTCTCTCTCTCTCTCTCTCTCTGGTATTTCTCTCAAAATTTGGATACATTATACAAGGGATGCCCTCCTCTTTCTCTCGGGTATTTCTCTCAAAATTTGGATATATTATACAAGGGGATGCCCTCCTCTTTTGTTAACAGTATGATCGGGAGAGTTTGAATGATGGAGGAATTATCCCATCTCGTTTGATATCTCCCTGTTTCCAATCGTATCTGCATTGAATTGAAAATTCAACTTTAGTATACCAGTAAGAAAATTGAGAAATTAATTAGAGGTAATTTGTGCAAGACCCACCCACTAATGGCTGCTCACAAGCGGGGCCCACACACCCATATCCAACGATATGCACATAATGGGTTTGATGTAATCCGCTAGGTAGACAATAACTTGTAGTCCAATGGGTTGAACTTTCAGACATTAATGAAACATTGGTGTGAGTTACCCGGACTGTTTGATACCCACTTAACATCAACAACCAAAGCCTACAATGAAAAGAATGGTTAAGGGATTATGTGATATGGCAGAATTCTTTGTAAATAATGGTAAACTCATCATCATTACTTATTCTTGGCGTTTGACACGAGGTTGTGTTTTTGTTGGCAGTTATCGTAATTTTTGTTGGCAGTTCTCGTAACAACTATGTCAGGAAAATCCAGCAATTAAATGATACCCATTAAGAGGATATGCGTACTTTCATTCGGTCCTTAGTCTACACTTGGAGCCTTGATTTACTGATTCGTACCGTTCATCTCAAGGCCGCACCATAAATAAACCATAGGCCTAAATATTTTCTCAATTAAATAATCCATATGTTTCCATTGTGACTTGAAAATAAAAGGTTAAGGAACAAGTACAGGGATGTTCCTCTCACTCAAGCTGAAGAAAGCCTTCCAAAATAGAATAAAATTGGGGCATGGCATATTCCCTGGTGGACCCATCTTAGCAACGGCCTAGATGATAAAATTATGGTAGATGATTACATTTATGATGGGCTGAGAATGACATTAGTTTATAGGAAAGAAATACATATCAAACGGGCATATTTCAATTCTAGTTACAACTAGCGGTGGTTTGATTTCAATTAATTAGGTATAATTATGAATTTACCCTGTTCATGGGTAATTCTACCGTATCAAACAGGCCGTGAAAGAAAAAATTCACCATCTGAAAAAAAAATTAAAAAGGCTATAAAAATAATTTTGAGGGTGGTAACTAATTTTTACTTCTTTCTTTTTTTCTTTTATTATTATTATTATTATTGTCATGGCCCACTCATGTTTTATATCTTCCTCTCTTTTTGTGGAGACATCCATCAAGCAGCATAATAAGCTAAAGCATAGTTGTTATACAGTTATAAAGATGGGCTTCACACAGCCTTTAAGCCATGTCCTCCCTATTACTACTGTTGGGTGAAATTGACCAAATGTTGCCCCCATTATATACAATCCAAATGATTTCTCTTCAGTTGAGAAAGAGCTCAATCACATGGTTAACATGTCCTGTTTTAATCCGTATCCTCTGCCTGCCACAAATAAGGATTCATGTTTTCCTACTTTGTGATTTGTCCACATCGTCATCAACACTGCTGCATTAAATGCTTGAAAACCGGATGTGTCCCAATCACATAGTGACAAACAAAAAATTCTTGTTTGTGACAAGCAGAGGATCTGCACTTTGTCTTATTAATTAGAGTTTGATGGGGCCCACAGTTGGGATTCTTGGATTGGTGCGTGGTGATCCTGCGTACTTGGATGACCCATTTTAGTGAATGGTGACAAACACATGCTCAAGTCCAACCCCCACATTTTTACGAGATAGAATGATATGTTGAGAAGTGTCTAGCCAGTGCGGTTTGCCTGTGTAGCGGGCAATGCTAAAATGAAAACAAAATAGCTGATGTTGTTTGGGTCGGCCCACCGCAATGGTCCAACTAACGTGCAAATAGTTTATTTGCAATGTGATTGCCACGGATAAGGTAGCGTCATATAACAACATCATCAACCATTTTAGTAATCAACAATTTAACCATAGGTAACTGTTATGTCGTTCTTGGTTTCCATTATTTTTTTTATTAGTTGCTATAAAAGGCTTTGAGTGGCCATTGTGCTCAATTCGACTCTTTGTTACACAAGTTTACCTCTCATTTTTTTACATGCTTGTATGGAATTGATTTTCATGAGAACTCATGAGCACTTTTTGACCTGTGATTTGAGTATAAAATCTGAATGGTTTAGTAGATGAGTCATTATATGAAACTCTAAAGCCAAAAGTTAGTTTGATCTAAAAATCTGGTGGGCCATAGTGAAGTAAGAGGAAAATTAAGAAAGCAATTCCATCTCACTTTCATAGGGCCAAATCATTTAGGACAGTTCAGATTTTCTACCCACATCACATGTCAAAAAGTGCTGACGAGTTTTAATGAGTATTCGGTTGCGCGTGACATTTCAACATTTAGAGTTGATTGGTTAGAAAATTTCTCCAAAAGATATTTTGAGGAAAATGTTAGAAAAATGAAACTATAGTATTTTATAGCAAGGACCGACTTGTTAAAGTTAAAGGTTTTAAAAGAAATATTTGAAATTTTAGGAAAATTGAATTTTTGCTTTTGTTAACCAACTTGTCTTAATTGTGTTTAGTTTTGTCCAACATTAAAAAGTTGTTAGGAAACTTAGCTTTTATATGAAAACCCATCACTAATCCTTTGTATTTAAAAATGTGAGTATGACATGGGAGCAACCTCACACGCACACGTGCATCGCGGCCACAGATGTGGACATGGTGAGGCATGGTGTGGTGCAATGTGATGTATCTTTGATTGGACAATTTTATTTTTCCTACGTATGTTTTGACATACTAATGCACATAAAGACAAAGAGACATTGTACATTTACCTAATAATTAATGAGTCAGCATGCGCTGCTGTGCATTTATTATGCGCCTCAAGCCTCAACGGCTACTTACTTATATATATATATAAAGACATCTCATTCCCTTTACAAAACACATTCAGAAAATTTTCACTTCTCTGATTTTTCTTTTCTATTCTTTATCAGTAAATCAGTACATGCATTCTTGAGTTTGTGTGGCAAAGATTGAGAGTGCACTTGATCGATATCGTTCATCTTGGAGGAGAGTTGTTGTATCCTGTGGGCAAACTTGTTGCAACCTAATGCATCCAAAATCTTCTTGTGGGTAAAAATCTGTCTTTAAGACAATAACTGTAACATGCCTTAGCTCTCTAAATTCTTGTTCTATCATTTGTAATTCTTTTATTTTAGTTTTTCTACTATATCTTGATATATTAGAACCAATGATTTAAAGATAAATTTCTTTCTAAAAAATCTTGGCACTATGACTACCATTTTTGAGACACTTTTTTTTTTTTTTTTCAAAAAATGGGGCCTGGCCCTTATATATTGCTATTAAGAACAGGGGATGTACAAGTGCTATCAAGAGGGCACAACAAAAAATTCGGTCCTCTCCTAGCTAAACAACTATCACACAAAGGGAGCGGACAGCACAAACACCATCACCTTACACCAAAAACCAACTCCAGCTAAGCCCCTTATCCATCCGCCCTGCACTCCAGGGAGGAAACAAGAGGCCGAAAGGAGAGAAAAATGCAAAGCCCAAAGCCAACCCAAGGAGCTCCCCTTACACAAAACAAAAGCCCAAAAGCCCAAACAAACACCGTCATTCTCACCTAGCTAATTCCCTTAAAGATCACAGGCCAACCTTGTCAAGAAATGAACGTCCTTTGATCTTGGGTGGAAGGTCTTGAAGGTGAGACACTCTTAGAGAGGAATTATTCTTACTGCCTAGCTGAACCATTGCATCAGCCGTCGCGTTACCTTCCCTATAGATATGGATGAACTGAAACTACCCCCTACTTTTTAGCCGTTCTATCCTGGATAACCAGTAATCCCACTTCCAGCCGGGAGTGGCAGTCCCCAGTAGGAGCCTAACCGCGAGTTGGGAGTCCGACTCCACCACCACCTTTCGGAACTCACTATTCAAGCAGTACTCCATCTCATACCGGATGGCCCTCAGCTCCGCATTCACATTTGTTCCAACCCTATATCGAGACGAGAAGGCAAACAGGAACTTGCCTCCGTCTCCCCTGCAAATTCCTCCCCCTTCTGACTACCCTAGATTGCCTAAAGTTGAACCGTCCACGTTGATCTTCACCCAATCAGGTGGTGGCTTTTGCCATCGCACCACTAGGGAAAAAGTAGACGTACAATTTCTACTGTTGGGTGTGTGCGTGCTGGCCGCAACTCTGTTCCGAGAGCCTGCGAGATGCATTGTTGTACCTCCTTGGGTAGGGCCTCCAAAACTATCGACGTTGGCAACAGAGGTGAGTCCACCGGGAATGGAGAATGTTGCTGCCGGCCCCTCTGCTAGCTTGCAACCTTTTATAATAGAAAACTATCATTTCACCTGCGCGATCGCAACAGCGATAGAAAGAAGCTTACCATAAAAAATTGCTGCATTTCGGCACTTCCAGATCATCCAGAGGATTATACATGGGGCGAGGATGTGGGCCACCTGATTCACCGATCTTAGAACCGCTGCAACCTACCATTGCGCCAATCTGCTACCGATAGACTGGGCTTCCAACAAATGGATGCCGAACATGTTCCCGAAGAAAGACCACATGGCCTAGCAATGAAGCTTTGCAGGAATACATGGGGAATATTTTCTGTTGCATGGCCCTACTGAGAATCACCTAAACAACACACGCATTTCTAAGACTCTTAGAATTAAGATTTTTTACAAGAATAACTTTAAGAGATAACGGCATAAAATAGAGTTCTATATCACTACCCTCAAGCTAATTTATGTTATCAAAGATTTTTCTCCATCACTTGAGGCTAATGAACTAATGACATCCTCTGAATTATCGAAATGGAATAAAGATAACTGTCTGTGTTAAAATCATATTCTTAATGCGATGACAAGCGAAAACTATTATATTTATTGTCATCTCTCCAATGCAAAAAAAATTGTGGGGTCATCTTGAAAAGAAATTCAGAATGGATAATGTTGGAATAAACAAATATGTAGTTAGTTGTTATATTGATTTTAAGATATCTGATGATAAGTTTGTAGTAGATTAGGTGCATGATTTACAGAAGATAACTCATGAAATATTGTTTAAATGTATGGTGATTGATGGAGCTTTCCAAGCTACTATAATAATCGAAAGACTTCGATCATCTTGGAATGAATAGAAAAAAATTCTCTCAAGTCTAAGAGAAGTGACATGACATTGGATGACTTCATCCTTCACATGCGTATTGAAGAGGAAGAAAGGAACCATGACAAACATTCTTTGGATTTAGAATTTGTAATGAAGGCCTACATTATTAAAAATAACCAAAAAGGTTAAGAAAATCGAAGGTCTGGATCACAAAAGAAAAAGCATCCATATAGCTAAAGATTTTTTTTTTTTTTAAGACAAGAAAAAAAAAATGAAGGATGCTATATGTGTGGGAAAAATGGACACTTTGCAAAGGAATGTAAATTACACAAAGGTGATAAGAATGAAAAACACCATGCACGTGTTGACGGAGAGTTTGTGGGGGTCATATCGAAGCACTAATTATTTGTAGCTCACATGAATAGTAGATTAATTCAAGTGCCACCAAGCATCTTTATTATGATTGTTTTTTCCTCCTACGAAAAGATAGAGGATGCGAGGGACATTTTTATGAAAAATTCATTCAAGGCAAATATCATTAATAAGGGAAATGTGAGTCTAAAGCTTATTTCTGTAAAGGTGTTGATTCTTCTTGACGTATTGTATGTACCAAACCTTCGGAAGAATCTTGTTTCCAAATCTACTTCTGATAATAATGGGTTAAAGTTAGTTTCTAAATATGAAAAATGTGTTATCTCTAAAAATGGTACTTTCATTGTAAAATGATATATAACTGATGAGATGTTCAAACTTACTGTTATAAATGATAATTGCACTAGTTCTTCTGCTTACTTGATTTAGTTTCTTGATATGTGGTGTGCTAAATTAGGTCATGTGAATTATCATTCTCTTAAAAGCATGATTAATATGAGCTTATTTATAGAGTAAAAAGGAAAAGTCAAAATAAATGTGAAATATATGTACAATTTAAGCATTCGAGAAAGTCATTTAAAAAAGTTGAAAGGAAAGTCCTAGGATTGATTCACATTGACATATGTGACCTTAAATATATTATGACTCGTGGAGGAAAGAAATACTTTATACCCTTTAATAGATGATTACTTCAGATATACAAAGGTGTATCTAATTAGGAGTAAAGATATATTCATAGTTTTTATGAATGAGGTAGAAATAAATTTTTTTTTAAAAAAAGGTAAAGATTCTTAGATCTGATCTAGGTAGAAAATATCTTTCTCACGACTTCACATCTTATTGTAAATTAAAAGAGATTATACATAAGATAACTATACCATATTCACCTCAACAAAATAAAATATCTAAAGGAAAAAAAAAAAACTCTAATGAATATGATGAATGCTATGTCTTCTAATTCTACTTTGCCCTTTAATTTATAGGGAGAAACCCTCCTTACTACTTGTCATATTGTAAATCATGTACTTCATAAGCATTATGATAAAACCCCTTATGAATTGTGGAAGAACAAGGATCAAATCCTAGGGTGTTTTAAAGTGAGGGGATGCCTAGCAAAGGTAGGGTGACATTTATCTAAGAAAACTAAATTGGGGGATATAAAACTCTTAATTGTGCATTTATATACTCTGCATAAAATAGTAAGGCTTATATATTTTTAATTTTTGAAGTCTCATAATCATATTAATGTCGATTCCATAATTGAATCCTTAGATGCTTTTTTTTAAAAAATAAATTTTCAGCTAAATTTAAGACTACTTCGTCCATAAAAGTAGTAGATTCGACCATAAGAATTGATGTAGAGAATGACACAATAGAAGAACCATTGGAACCTACAAGAAGTAAAAGGGTAAGAGTTGAGATTAGCTTTTGGACTCGACTTTAATACCTTTCTTGTAAAGCATGATCCACCCTCAAATGCCAAAGCTATGAGGTTTTCTAATACAAACTTTTGGAATGAAGACATCAATAACGAAATGGACTATATATTGCATAATAACATTTGAAAATTAATAGACCTACCTCCGGATAGCAAACCCATAGGTTGTAAATGGGTTTTTAAGAGTAAGGTTAGAGTAGATGGATTTGTCGAGAAATTCAAGGCTATACTTGTGGCTAAGGGGTATAAGGAAAAAATAGTGTATTAACTTCTTTGACACATATTCAAAATTGTGAAAGACTTCAATGGAATCACTTTATCTCAATCACAATATGTAGAGAAATTTATGAGATAATATAACATTCTAAATTGTACACCTTTAAGCACACCCTTTAATCCATATGTAAAGTTGTGTACAAATAAAGGTGAAAGTATATCATAACTTGAGTACTCTAGTGTTATTGGATATTTAATGTATCTAATGAATTATACTAGACCTAATATTATATATACAATTGGTAATCTAAGTAGATTCACCAGTGATCCTGGAGAAGATCCCTGGAATGATATAAATAGATTATTAAGATACTTGAAAAAGACTTGCAAGTATAGTACCATGTATACTAGATATCCTGTTGTAATAGAAGGGTATAGTGATATAAACTTGATATCATATATTCTAATGAATCTAAGTTCACTGGTGGTTTATCTGTTTACTCTTAATATCCTGAAAGTCTAAGAAGTGGACTTGTATATCTCGCTCTACGATAAAGTTTGAGTTTATTGCGCTTGCAACCATAAGTGAAGAGGCCAAATGATTGAAAAATCTTCTTTTAGATATACCCTTGTGGGTTAACCAATGGCAGCAATTGCGTTGTATCATGATAGCCAAGCGGCGATAACAAAGGCAAATAATAGGACATATAATAGAAAGTCTAGACACATCTGAGACATAACTTAGTCAAGCAATTGATTTGAGATATGATAATTACAATTAATTATGTAAAGTCTAAAGAGAATTTAGTTGATCCACTAACTAAAACGCTGATCGAAAAGTTGGTGATGAATACATCGAGGGGAATCGAGTTGAGTCATATTTAGATAAATCACCGGTAATGAGAATCCAACTTATATGACTAAATATCCCAAGAATTAAGTTCAATGAGTAATGACAAGTTGTTTCGAGTGCTTTGGTACCACATTGTATATGAAAATTGAGAACCTCATTCCTATGGTGTAGTAATATCATGACTTGTAGTGATAAATGTTGGACTATGTCCTTAATGAGTTGCATAGCTATGATACAATGAGATGTCTAGTTGCAGGTATATTCCTAATGGACTCACCTATATGAGTGTGGAAGTAAGGTTAGTTCTTATGAGAATTTGAACATTTTCTAGAATACTCATGAAATTGGGGTAAGGCACATGACCATAATGTGCTGGCTTAAGAGATTCAAGTTGCTCTAAAATGTTGTACCAGTGATATGTTTAGGTTGTTATTTTGGGGAGTAGTTTGAAATTTTATGTTACTTCCTCTCAACAAACCAGACATATTTACACTAGACAATGTTCAAATCTTTTTCATACATTTAATGATGCACTTCGTTTCGTTGATTTGACAAACTAATTTTCTATTCGTTTTTCTAAATTTTCAAATTGTGGAAAATTTTAAACTTACAGGGTTTAAAGAAAGATTTTTAACTTACCTTAATTGTATTTAGTTGTCCCATATTGAAAAGTTCTTGGGAAAATTATGCCTTTGTATTAAAACTCCTCAATAATCCTTTATATTGGAAAACATAGGTATGCCATATGAGCAACCTCACGCGTGCGCGTTATGGCCAGAGAGGTGAGGTGCAGTACGGTGCAGTGTGGTGTGTCTTTGATCATGCAATTTTATTTTCCTTGCCTATGTTTTGTCATAGTGATGCACATAAAGACAGAGTCATTATACACCTACCTAATAATTAATGAGCTGACATGGGCCAACATGCATTTATTATGTCGCTCGTATGTGTCTCGAGCCACAACGATTACCTACTTTTCCTTTATAAAGATATCCTCCCATTTGCATAATACATCTAAAAAATTCTCTCTTATCTGCTTTTTCCTATGTGTTCTTTTTAGAAAAATCAGTACAGGCATTCTTAAGTTCGTGTGGTGGAGATCGAGAGTGCACTTGATCGACGTCGTTCATTTTGGATGAGAACTGTTGTATTCCAGGGGCGGACTTGTAGGAACCTAGTGCTTCTAAAATTTTTCTGTGTGGATAGATTTATCTTTAAGATAACGACTATAACGTGCCTCAACTTTCCAAACTCTTATTTTATTATTTCTAATTTGTTATTTTGATTTTTCTACTGTATTTTGGTATATTAGAACCACTGCTATGGTTTTGCTCAAGTAGTGGACTGAGTGAGAGATACCTCATTTCAACACTGAGGTCTTTGTATCGATTCCCTAGTGGGGGTGGCTAACACTGAAGTGTGAACTAAACAGTGGGTGTACTAACAAGGTACCAAAAAAACAAAAAAACACTACTATGGTTTTCGTCTATTCCAATTGTCCTATTTCAACTAATAAGTGTCTAGGAATCAGATGACAGGATTGTTCAAACATTTCAATTTCTGATTGGGACTTACAAGTGAGGCCCTAATTTAGTTGGTGTAATTTCAGTTAACCAATTGTACAATCTGCGATTGTCTGTCGGTGTATCAAGCATCATACTATGTCAGAGTATGAAATAACTCATCATGCATAGGAATGACGTACACGGATTAGCCGCAACCCGATCCAGCCACGGGGTGTGACCCACCTCGATGTATGCATTTTATATACACACTGTCTGTCTGTTTTCTCAGTTCATTTAGAGCATGGTTCCAAAAAATGAGGCGGATCCAAATCTCGGGTGAACCACACACCACAGGAAACAGTGGTGATTGAACACCCACCGTTAAAAACTTCATGGGGCCCACTGTAATGTTCACTTGCCATCCAGCCTGTTGATAGGTCACATGTACCTGGATGACGGGATAGCTTGATACAAAACTTTTGTGGCCGCAGGAAGTTTTTAATGGTGGGAATTCAATACCTGCTGTGTGGTCTACCTGAGATTTATATCTGCTTCATTTTTTCGAATATGCCCTAAAATGAGCTGGAAAAATGGATGGATGACGTGGATATACAACACATATATCGAGATGGGCCCCATGATCAGGGTCGCACCCACTTTGCTCCATCCGGGGTCTCAGCTAATCAACGTCCACGGATGACTCAGTTCATCATACCTATGATGGCCCAACATTCTAACTACTATGGTTGGATTGGATTGGGACTGCTATTCAGTAGGGAGAAGTTTGGAATGTGATGCCTAGACTGTCCACTTGGGGTTGATTTGAGACGTGGTCATCCATAATAGAGACAACTACATGAGTGGTCTAGATCTGCCGTCCCCCTTTCACTCGCCCCATGGAAAGGTGTACGGGACGTTGAATGAGAGGTGCTTGTCTAGTGGATGCAAAATACCTGACCAGAAGCCACCCGGATGTTTTGATTCTGGTAAAAAAGGAAACAAAAAGCAATTCGAGATGCTCCTCTAATGGACCACGAAAACGTAGCAGTACATGTACATCAATTCAAACCGTTCAGACCAAGTGACTATAGCGGGTGAACTTTAACCCAAAAGCATAGATTGTAAGAGATTCCTGACCATCCGATAGGTGATCAAGGCATAAGCAGTTTAAAAGCATACGCGTCAAAAAAAAGTATAATATGGCATGAATACGTAAAGAAGCGTCTCTCCTCGACATGGCTTCATGAATCCTGCGATCTACCAGTGCGGGTGGATACCTGCCAGTGGGGCCCATCTTAATTTATGCGTCTTATATCTACGCCGTCCATGCATTCCTCCAGCTCAATTTAGGGCATGATCCAAGAAATGCAGCAGATCCAAATCTCAGGTGGACCAGGCCACAGGAAACAGTGATGATTGAATGCCTACCATTAAAAACTACCTGACGGCCTCCGGAATGTTTATTTTCCATCCAACCTGTTCATAAGGTCACAAAGACATGGATGAAGGAAGCACATAAATATCAGTATGATCCAAAACTTTTTTGGCCCACTAGAAGTTTTAAATGCTCAATTGCTATGGTTTCCTATGGTGTGGTCAACATAAGATTTGGATCTGCTTCATTTTTGGGCTCATTTCCTAAAATGATATGGAGAAATAGATGGATGGTGTGAATGTAAGACATATAAATCAAGATGGTCCCACGGTCAAGGATCCACCGAAGCCACGCCCCTTCTTCTTCTTCCTCTCTCTCTCTCTCTCTCTCTCTCTCTCTCAAACTGGATGGTGCTATGTGGGCCCCACCATGATCTAATTATTTTATCCAAACCTTGGATCCATTTTGGATCATTATTTTAGGGCACGATTCCAAAAACTGAGGCAGTTCCAATTCTCAAGTGGACCACACCACAGAAAAACATTTGTTGATTGAACACCAACAATCAAAAACTTCCTCTGGCCCATTGTAACATTTATTTGCCATCCAACATGTTGATTAGGTCGCAAAGACTCGTGGAAGTGAAAACACAAATCTCAGCTTGGTCTAAAACTTTTGTGGTCCCAAGAAGTTTTTAAGGGCAGGTGATCAATCACCATTGTTTCCTATCGTGTGGTCCATTTAAGATTTTAATCTGCCTCATTTGAACTTATGCCCTAAATTAAGTTGGTAAAATGGATGGACAACATGAATAAAACACATACATCATACCGGAGCCATAAAGCACTTTCTAATTGTAAGTCTCTACTGGCAATTTTAGTAGGCAATCCATCCTCCCAAAAAATAATGGAATTGCATCTTTCTACAATTAATTTAACTAATGAGATAGCTCAACCAAAACTTAATTTAAATAAGTACCCGGATGCAATACCATACCAATTAGCTAGTATAATTTCTTTTCATTTTAAAATGAGGTTTCAAGCTTAACCAGTTGAACTATATATATATTATTATTTTTTGACACAACCCCCTCCCCCTAGCATTTCACCACCAATGGGAACTTGAACCCAAGGCCTTGTCTTGAGAGTCTACCGTCCAGGCAAGGATTCAAACCCCAGTTCAACTACAGCTAAGGTCTACATAATGGATAAAACTTTAGATATGTGTGAGATCCAACTTGTACAATATGTTGCCCTTTGGAGCTAAACAAATATATGAGACAGATGAGCCGAGCAACTAGACTCAATGAATATAAAATATTGCTTGAGGGCCGAAAAATCACTCCAACCTTTAGTGTCGGCTACTTTCTATGTCGGTCTCAATTGTTATTTTGGTCTTCGGGTACTGACCTCGGTCTCAAGGGATAACCTTGACCATGGACCTTGACCTTGGAATTCGACTTCGGATACCGACCTGACCTCGGGTACCGACCTCGACTTCGGATATCAGATACCAGACCGCCTAGAAAAAGCCTATGAATACCCCCCGCTACATAACAATGTACAACAAATATTCCAATTTTACTACACATATGGTGAGTCAATAAGCCTGACTTAGGCATCAGAGGGCCATTGACCTTAACTGACGTCCTCAATGTATTCTCTTGTTCTTCATTAATCATAGGTACTCAGCTGATCGCAGAGAGGGAGGCAGGATTGACCAGTTTTTTGCATCAACACCCCTCATGCAAAATGCAGCCATATCAACTTACCAAGTGAACTGCACTTGTATTTTATTATCACCAATGACTAGACATTGTTTTGTACTGTGTCCCACATAATGAATAGCTAAGGCTAAGGTGATCCTTCTCGTAGTGGGATCAACCCATTGGAAAGGCTGGATGTCACATGCACTTCACAGGTAGAAATTTATCTGATGGGTGGACCATAACTTATGGTCCAACCTGTCCACTAGGTGGATCTTCACTTGTCCAACCTATAGGACTGGAGACACTCTTTTAAAATTGTTTTCAACGCGCCGCCCATACCACTGCAAAGGCACTACCAGTCTTTTACAACTTCCAAAATCATAGTTATTTTACTCCAGTGGGAACCATCACAAGGCCTTAGGACAACAAGATCATAGGCCATGACAAAACGAACCCTAATCCTCACACGACTCACATGTTTCCTAAAACCGTTGTATGGGCAGGCCATTCTATTTTATGACATCAGTCGTAAGGTGTCTCTCTATTTTCCTTTCTTCTTTCTACGGTGAGATGAGTTGGAAACAGTTGGGATTAGCTAATTAGAAAAAAAGAAAAGAAAAAGAGCGAGGTTAAAATTATCATCCTAACGGATTGTTAAATATGATCTAGTATCAGCCATAGATGATACAGGCATGTCAGTTCAACACTTTCAAAATGGAGCGGAGTGGGGCTACTGATTCGGCGAAGTCCCAAAATCAAGCAATATGGGGACATGACCTATCATAACCGCAAGCGCGCGCACTCATATCATGTGAGATAATATCTAATATCTGAAAAGTTCTTACGAGAACACAATATATATATATATATATATATAGAGAGAGAGAGAGAGAGAGAGAGAGAGAGAGAGAGAGAGAGAGAGATGCTCATCTAATTATTTAAATCATAGCTTTTTAAGTTTTTTGGAATGTTAGTAAGAGAGCTTTAAAGACTCCCTCTCACTTATATTTCATAACGTGTGAGAGAGACTCTCAAGACTCCCTCACACACTGTGAATCTCTCTCTCTCTCTCCCATTCTTTCAATGGCGTGTTGATGTCACCTGGTTCTGTAGGCCACACCATAATATAAGTGTTATATTCAAACGGTCCATCCATTTGGTGAGATCAATTTAAGGCGTGAGCAAAAATTTAGGCAACTCAAATGGACCACACCCTGGAAGGCAATGCGGATTGAACGCATACCATTGAAATCTTCTTGGGCCCATGAAAGTTTTTGATGGAGCTGATATTTACATTTTCCATTAATCCAAGTCAGTGTGACCTTTTCAACAAGTTGGATTGCAAATAAACATCATGGTGGGCCTTATACAGGTTTTAATGGTGATTATCATTGTCCCCGTTGCTTTTTGTGGTATGTTCTACTTGGCCTTTAGATCTGCCACATGCATTTTTGAGCTCATGCTCTAAAATGATCTAGCCAAATGGATGGACGGTTTGAATATAACACAGATCATGTTGGGCCCATAGAACTTGATGTAAACACACCGGCATGTGCATGTGTGTGCACATGCCGGTGTGTTTACATCAAGTTCTATGGGCCCAACATGATCTATGTATTATATATGGGAAATGGTACTATGAGGTCCACCTCATGGGAACTTTCCATGAGGTCAAGTTGTGTGGGCCCCACCGTAATGTGTGTCGAAAATCAACACCGTGCATTTGATGGGTCCTCTTTAGGTTATGGGATATCTAAAAAATCAGCCATATACGGAACTCAGCTGGGCCATACCATCTAAAACCATGTGAAGACATGCCTAAAATATATAAAAGTACTTTGTAGGGCCACCTAAGTTTTGAATACGAATGAAACTTGGTCTAACCCCTCATCCAAGTGGGAAACACATAATGGATGGTCTGGATTTATGAACCACATCTAGTTGTGCCTAATAAATGATTATGAATGTTTTAATGGGAGAGTAACACCTCCCATCTGTTGCACGTGGTGTAGCTCACCAATGTCATGAATTGACTTGATTTTTAAGCCCATGGCCCACCATAGAATAGTGCATCTGACTAATGGGATAAAGGTTCAACGTCCATCATAGTGGGCCCACACAGCTCGACCTCATAGTACTATTTCCATATATATATAATATTTATATTTATTTTTAGACTGACCTCATGGCAGGCCAGTCTAAATGAATCATTCCAGGTTTGATAATCGAACAAACCATGTGACGAAGATAACTTATTTTTTTTGAAAAGCACAACTTCATAGCTTAGTGCCCAGGTCAAAAATGTCTTGTCATGTATGTGCATTTAAATAACATTGGTATCATATTGTACTCACGGCACGCCGGAGTTTTCCAGTTTGTACAAATGGGCCCATGTTTCATTTGTCTGGATTTTTCATCTGATGGGCTTCACCATGGATGATAGCCTCTTGAAATCTCCTCAATGGGACAATCCTACCCGTCCCATTAGTGGCCCGAGAATAGCAAGTAAACAATAAAATATAGCGACGGTACAGATTCAGCGGAGAAGCGATGGATCCATTCGGTGGGGCCCACTAAATCATCAATTTGGATCGGGAGACCATAAGGCCCACCGAAAACTCAAGGACGATGTATATCCTCTGTCGAGCATCACAAAATGCGGTACCATTAAAACGGTCGAGAAAATCAGTTTCTGTTGGTAGGCAACAGCGACCTCGAGGAAATGGCGTCGGGATGAAGTCATGCTCTTCGCTACTCGAGAATGCTCTACTTTGGTACTTGCGAGGTTACAATACAACGTAAGTCTCTCTGCTGATGTATGTGCTTTGGTACCTGTGGATTCTCATCGATGTATGTGTCTTATCAAGGCTGTCAATAGCTTCTTTTACCGCATGAGCTCAAAATTAAAGCATGTCCTAAGCTCAAGTGGACCACACTACGCAGTGGGAATTGAACGCACACCGTTCATAACTTCTTGGGGCCACAGAAGCTTTGAATATTATATTTGGTGTTTTCCCTATAAGCAGGGCTACGTGAACTTATCGACAGGTTCTTTGACAAATAAACATCACTGTCGGAGTTAAGAAGGTTTCAACGGTGTACGCTATTATTTCACTATTTTATGTGGTGTGGTCCACTTGAGCTTTGGATGCGCTTTAATTTTAGGATTATAGCCTTAAATGAGCTAGAAAAATGGATAGAGGGAATGGATAAAACGCATACAATACGGTCAGCTTCACGTAATCCACGCCACGCTACAACTCCTCACTGCGCAATCAGCTACATAGACATTCTTTATAATTGCATGCTCCGCCCACGTGCATACAACAACTTTAAAATTGATGATCTTTACCAAAAGTATAGTTGTCAACGGACCGGGTCTATGTCTCAGCCTGGATTTTGAACCGTCTTGATCCAGGCTTATTTAAAATTCTGAGTTTGGTAGGCCTGAGCCCGGCCCATTGACACCCCTAACCAAAAGGAAACGGGGTGGCTCCTCCCCTGCCATCAGCCCGGTGGCTGGTGGTCGGTACTCTGTGGGCCCCACCATGATGTATCTGCTTCATCCATTCCGTTCATCCATTTTTTACAGATGAATTTAGGGTTTGATTCAAAATTATAGGGATATAAATCTTAGTTGCACCACACCACAGGAAAACAATAGTGATTGGATATCTACCATTAAAATTCTCCTAAGGCCCATTGTACTGTTTATTTGAAATCCAATCTGTTGATTAGGTTATACAGACCCAGATGAAGGGAAAAAACAAAGATCAGCTTGATCCAAAACTTTTATGGCCCCCAAAATTTTTTTAATGGTTGACGCTCATTCAACACTGTTTCCTGTAATGTGGTCCCCTTGAGATTGGTATATACCTCATTTTTAGTCTCATTCCATAAAATGATCTATAAAAATAGATGGACGGCATGGATGAAACACATAAATCATGGTGGGCCCACAGAGCACCAACCACCAGCCATTGGCCGGTGGCCGGGGGAGTATCCAATCCGTTTCCTGACCAAAAGGATCCAAACAGTTGTACTTGTTTAGTCACCCTTTTCTAATGCCTTTTTAGCTTTTGACTGCTTTTTGAAAATTTCAGAGACGAAAATGCCCTCATATACAGCCTTGTTCCCGAACAATAGTTGAATGCAGGAGAAGATGCAGTGCCCCTATTCTAAAGAATGACGTGGCCCATCATGTAGTGGTTGGGTTCATTGGAAGGTAAGATGCCCCCATTTCAACAGAAAAATCCTAATTTCAGTCTCATTCAAGCTATTTGGCCCACAATTAATCTATAACGGGGGTTGTCTATTTTCAACTGTTTTCTGATGACGTAGTCTACTTCCTACCCGAATGTGGCTTCAACGTATACCCAATGATGGCCCCACAAATGGTGTATGAAGTCCTATTGGTTGGGTCTAGCCAGTCCGAGGACTCATTTGAGTTTTTTATTATTGTTATTATTATTATTATTATTACGTGGCGTTTTCTTTTGTGGGACCCATCCACACCCTTCGTCCGAGTTCTTTTTTCGGCATACGGCCGTCAACGTTACGTTCTCTGACATACGACCCTCCTGTTTGCTTCAGTTCGAGAAAACGAATGTTTCTACACTTCAGTGACTATATTTTCTAAAGATAGAGGCCACTGGTAATACAAATATTTTAATAGTTTTTATCGAGATATTATCTAATTTGGCTGTGGGTAGAAGGGAAAGTGACACAGGGATGTACGTGATGAGGTCGGTCATCGTTTTCCTCATTGTATCAATGAGTTTGATTACGGAGTATTCTCTTACTTCTTTCAAGAAAATACCCCATGGGAGGAGGGATTATTGTGCTTGAAAATACAATAGGGTTGTGGTTATCATGTGTGAAGGGTGTGGTTGGTTCAAAGGTGGCACCAAGAACAATTACAGTTTTACCAATATATTTGCAATAAACTCCAATAAAACTGGTGACAAATATTATCCTCCTTCTTACTTCTTATGCTGATATTGTAAACAAAAAGCTAGTGAGTAGTCATACATCAAATAAAAACCATTATTGTCATCCTTTGGGAGAAAAGAATGCCAGAGATCATTGAAGGCATGGGAAAAGTTCACCAGAAAATAATATGTAGGAGCGTGGTGGTCGATCACGTAGAGGAAACTTTGATGAAGAAGATTTATGGAATAAATACGGTCAGAGAATGTCACGCCAGAGACTTGAACAACAAAGAGCAATGGTGGGTCCCATGAAGAAAGCTTGTGGACTACCAAGGGAATGAACGGATTTGACCCTTCTATAGGGTCTTTGGATAGGGTCGGTAGGGCGCACTGTGAGGTATGAGTCAAATCCACTCCGTCCATTGGATTCAGAACTTAATTTAAGGGCATGAGCCTAATAATGAAGAACATCCAAAGATAAGGTAGACCACACCACAAGGAAAAAATTGAGATTGAACGACCACCGTTATTGGTCGTCGTGGGCCACAAAGAGCTCAAATTAAGTTGAAATTACTAATTTTCTACAGAAATTGTGGGCTATGAACGGAATGAACGGATTTGATCTTCCTTCCAGTAAGCCCAATCACCATATGGGCACTAAAGCTTCTCCCTCACTCTATTTTCATGTCATACGGGTAAAAGGTTCTATAAAAGGTCATTTGTGTCCCTACAATTTTCGAAAAGATGTCAAAAGGTTAAACCAAAACATTAGAAAAGAGAGGCTAAACACTTGCAACGGCCATATCTTGTGACCATTTTGATAAAAATCTCCTAAAAGTGGCATAAATTTAAACCTAATGAATCTGTGTCCATCTGGCTCGAGCACTCACCATCACGAATTCTATTCGACCAATGGCTGAACAATCGAACCTGTGGCCATGGAATAGACCGCGTTAAAATGAATAAAAGGCAGATGATCAAATTATTTCTCTGCAGGTAAATGGACTAGAACTAATACAAAAAAATTTGATAGTCTCAGAGTGCAGGGATTTATACACGAACATCATGACATTGTACACAAAGCATACATCCGACTCAAATCCACATGTATCAATCATGTCCCAAGTCTCGTTTAATCGTCAACTAAAAATTTAGCTAAGGTCCATTTGGTTGCACCAGATATCATGAAATGTCATAATACATTTCTAGCATGTTAACTTAAAAAGTAACAAATTCTTCGAATCATTCTCTTTCCCGTGGGTTTAAAACTTCCCAAGTTGGTAACGGAAACCAATCAACTAATGCATCAGTACCTTTTCATGGAGCCATTTTTCTCCTTATGGGTGAATATTTAGTCCACGGGCACCATCTTTTCGGTGAACTATGTTCCTCCTTATGGGTGAATATTATTTAGCCCATGGGCTCACTTGCGACAATCTGTTGATTTGACCTGAAAATCGAACCCATAGAGATAATTTTGCTTGGAAAATTCTTTCAGAATATTTGCTTGCTTTCCAAAAAAAATAAAGATTTTAATTTGCACGTAAGCATATGTTTTGATGGATGGCAAATGAAGAGCAATGTGGACATTACCAAAATGTCCAAACATGGGCTAGTTGAGATTAGGACGTGATTTTCTTTATCCAGCCCGTCGTTGAGATGCTTGGGATTTTGGTTACTAGAATACAACATTCGGATATTCAGGATGATAATGTTTGGGTTACTCATGGAACCAAAGATTTTGTTTTTCAATTGTGAAGTCATAGATCTCAACATAGGGCTTGTTTGGTAGTAGGGATTTGAACTCTAGTGGAATTGAGTGGATTGTAGTCTGTAAGGAATCTGGCATATTTAAAATCAAAGTTTTGAAATGGGAGTTCAAAAGGGACATTTTGGCCAATTCCTAACTACCAAACCGCCGAAGGGGATCCCAAAACCCCCTCTGGTTCCATGGCACTAAAGGACCCTTGAGATTGTTAGAAAATTAAATTGCTGGACTCCATATGTTAGAAGTGGTAAATGTTGGTTTAAAACGGACATGAGTAGCCAAAATAAAATGGTAAGTTTAGATGTGGCCACACGTGTATGATGAGTATTGATATGGACCGTCAATTGTTGATGAGTATTTGATTACTCATCTAATGTAGAGTGGGTCGTAGAAAATTTCATGGTAAAGAAGGACTAGACGTGGCCTGATTGAAGGCGAAAATGATCCGGACCGTCAGAACTTTAAATCAGTCATATATCACAAATTGGAATGAGTTTTTTGACATATCATATATGATTTTGGGATAAGAGAGGACCTACTTAAGCCAACCATGCTGGATTTGTGAGATTCCATTAGTTTTTAATATAAGTAGTAAGTTTTAGTTGAGTATAACTTTTGATCATTTGAGTTGTAGAAGTTGTGCCCAACATGAAAATGGCATAGAAAAGTAAGGAGAATAACGTGGTTGAGCCAAATTGGATACTAATTTTAGCCCAAAATCATAGAGTCTATTATGAATAGAAGCTGTTTATAAATACTACGTTTACTATTTGTAGTAAGTTATATTTATGAGGTGTTTGAGTTGGAGTCTAAATATAAAACTCCATCCTAGGTTTGAGTTCTTTATTTAAAGAGTTATGATTTTTTTTATTTTTTATTTTTTTTTATATCATCAATCAAGTTATTTTAAATTTATTGGCAATTATTTATGCTTTTAACCCTCTTGGATTCGAGGAAGTTTTGTAAAGAGTTTAGAGAGCTCTCTGTATTCAGAATAATTATCCCCTTAGGAAGATAGTGATCGACCTCATCACATCCTTCCGTGCACCATCATCCCTCTCAAAAGTCAAATAGATTTAAAAATAATAATAATCGTAGTATCACTATTGATATATTGAAAAGTGAATGGCCTGTATTGATTATGCTAAAAAAAAAGTATAAACGTTGCATTTAACTACTCGTCATTTTAGGCATGCATATGAATGGCCATCCCTCTCAATATCACTTGGATTGATCCTAAACATCTTACTACTAGTTGGGAAAATGGATGGTCCTTATTGATCATACTAGAAAAATGTTAGACCATTGGTTTCGATGATCTATCATGTGGGGTCCATGACGCAGGGATGAACGTGATGAGGATAACTACTCCGAATCCATGGAGCTTCTCTGGACTCCTCACAGAGACTTCTCGAATCCACGAGGAAAGAAAGCAGAAAATAGAAATAAATTCTAAGAAATTCGAAATTGATTAATTCCTCCATAAAAATGAGTTCACAACCCTTTAAATAGGGGTACCAAGCAATGGGAAAGAAATTAGAATCAAACTACAACTCAAACTCTTAGAATCCGCAACTTACTATAAATAGTAAACTTACTATTTATAGGCGGTCGTGATGTCTACTAGTGCGCAAGGTTTTCGACCAAAAATAGTAAGTGTCCTATTTGGCTTCACCAAACTGTTCTCCTAATTATTCTAAGCTCTTTTAACGTTGGGCGCAACTCCTAAAGCCCGACGGATGAAGAGTTATAATCAAACTAAAACTTACTATTTATAGTAAAAACGAAATTAAAACAGGAAAACGACCATTGCTCTAGGGGTTTTTTGCAATTCCGGGCTGCGCAACCCAGTATAGCAGAGTGGGTTGGCTTCAGTAGCTCGTTCTACCCCAAAATCATATATTTTACGTCAGATAACTCCTTCCGGATTGCAAGATACGCCCAATTTAAGGTTCGATGGTCTGGATCACTTCTGTCGTCGACCGGGCCTTTTCTGATCCATCTTGGCCATGTAATTGTCCATGACCCGCTCTACATCAGTCCACTCATGGCCCATCCCTCTCAACGATCACATTGTAAAAAAATAAATAAATAAATAATAAATAATAAAAATTCAATCAATAGCTAAGAAAATTGATGGCTAATATAGACCAACGCGAAAAGACCCAAGAATTGATTTAGAACAATGATTAAGGAGATAGATGTATAGTGGGTCCCAAACACTTTTATGGCAAAGATGGATGAAAGAAGGAGGAAATGGTTGGATCTTCATAACCTTAAAACAATCATATCTTACAAATTAGAATGAGTTTTTCAACATATCGTATATGATTTTAGGGTAGGAGAAGCTACTTTAGCCAACCAACCCTGCTACGTTGGACTACCCATGCTGAATTTGCTAGATTCCATCATATCAATGGTCAAAAGTCTATTTTATTTTTGTTTTTACTATAAATAGTAAGTTTTAATTTGTTCATAACTTTTGATCCTTTGGGTTATAGGAGTCATGCCGAACATGAAAAGGGCTCAGAAAAACTAGAAGAATAACACGTTTAAGCCAAATTGGACACTTGATATTTTTGGCTGAAAACCGTGAAGTCTAGTGGGAATCATGATCGTTTATAAATAGTAAGTTTATTATTTATAGTTAGTCACGCTTTTAGGGAGTTTGAGTCAAAACTCCGTCTTAGGTTTGAACTCATTATTTAAAGGATTGTAATTTCGTTTTTATCATCAATCAATTTATTTTTAAATTTATTATAATTTATTTCTATTTTTTATCCCTCTTGATGAGGAAACTCTGTGAGGAATCCAGAGAACTTCATGGATTCGTAGTAGTTATCCCAGAGGAAGATAGTGATCGATCTCATCACATCCTTCCTTGCATCAGAGACCCAACTTGTTGCCCCTCTTTCTCAAAATTAACTTCGATAAAATGATCCTAATTAACCATCCTATCAATCTCTTAGCAAATCAACAGTCCATGCTTATTATATTAGAAAGGCTCTGATCTTTTAATGGATTGACCATCATGTGGGACCCACTTTGGAGTTACCCTGTGATGAGAGACAAAAATGAATTATTCATTGCTGGGCACCTAAAGATTACGGAGAGAGAGAGGGGAGACATATGCGAAACCCCTTGTATGTCAAGCCTGTCATGGAATACCAACACGATAGCTTTTTTAGCTTGAAACCACCTGACCTTTTCTGCGAAATTCAAGCTCCGTCAGAAGTAAATATCTATCCCAAAAGATTCATCCAAACGGGTAACTCAGACGCTTCCTTGGAAGGCTAGTTCCGCCAAGTCGAGTCAATTTCTGCACACCAAAGCAACCCCTAATGGGTCAGGTTCGAGCTAGATTAAGATCAGCTCAACCTGGGTTCATGTGTTGGGCTTATCGAGCCCATTGCAACCAGTTGTGGTAGGCTAAGCCCAAAGAACCAGCATACCTCATTTGCCAGCCCCAGGCATGGCCCAAAAATCTCACTAATAAGATTACCTTTGATAACCCAATTCACGTTTCAACCCTTGGATTTGCATCCAAACATTCCAACATTTTAAGGCACGAGCCCAAAATTACGCATATCCAAAGCGCAAGTGGACCACACCACATAAAAAGTAGTGATAATGACATCGACCGTTGAAACATTCTTAGGGTAGACAGTGATGTTTATTTGTCATTCAACCTGTTCATAAGGTCACACAGACCTGGATGGAAGGAGACAAAAAAAAAAAAAACAACGGATATCAGTTTGATCCAAAAATTTTGTGGCGCCCAAGAAGTTTTCAATAGTAAGTGTTCAATCCCCACTGTTTTCTGTGGTGTGTTCGACTTGGTATTTGGATATGCTTCAATCTTGATATTGGGCCTTGGACGGCGTGGATAAAACACATGAGCCGAATATCTCCTTCTCGAGTCTCGATCGTCTATAGAATTCCAAACTCACGTAGAAACTCATAGGGGGAGAACGAGCGATCCAACCAACGTATAGGAGGCGAAGAAGTAAGATTTCCAAACTCGAACTAAAATTTGGGCCCACCGAGATGTTGAACATCTACCCCATCAGTCAGATGCACCATTCCATAGTGGGTCTAGGGATTAAAAATAAAGTCAATCGGTGACTTGTGTGGGCCACACCACATACAAAAGTTGAGAGGTGTTACCCTCCATTAAAATATTCATTATCATTTTTTGGGCCTACCGAGATGTGGTTCACAAATCCAGCCCATCCATTATGTGTGTTCCACTTGGATGAAGGGTCAGACCAAGTTTCAGACGTTTACGGCTGATTTTTGGGATATCTTATAATTTAAAGGGGACCCATCAAATGCACGGTGTTGATGTTCGACATACATCATGGTGGGGCCCACACAGCTCGACCTCATGGGGAGCTCCCCTGTGTGTGTGTGTGTGTGTGTATCATTTTTTCCCAACGTATATCCAGACCATACCGCCAATGTTTTGAATCTTGGTTCTGTGTTATTTTCCAACTGTGTACGTAGAAAAGATTGTGGCAGCCATGTTCTTTACATGTGGCATACATGTACAGTTATCTAGACTGTCCAAATTGTGGGCCGGCTTTTGTGTCCGTGGAAAATTATCTTAATTGGACGATCATCACCATCTAATTTTCCTGTGAATGACCAGTGACAATTTTATTCTTAACTCACATATTTGATGGCCTCCAGTCGTATGGTTAGAGTTGTCCAAATAAGTGTGGATATTTGGGCTATGCGCCATCACCAGTGGGGTCTGCAACTTGGACACATTCATCCCACATGTAATGTTGGATAGATGAAAATTGGCAGATGTACATGATAGTCGGTCTCTAGCTCAATATGAAACTTCAATCAAGGTTGAAGTATCGATTGGAATTGATTTGTATTGGAATTGATTTGTATTGTCCGACACGTATCAGTTACGTTGCTGAAGGATAACGATACTTGTATGTTGCACCAAGAACCTCCTAATTCACATATTTTAAGACCTCATTTTAGGGACAGAAGTATCTAGAAATGTTTATTAACATATTTTAATTAACCCATTTTCGGGGTTTTGTTTTTAATATATTTCCAATGCGTATTGTGTATTGGTCATGGACTATACAAGTACCGGGCGCACCGTTTTAATCCGCATCCTTGCCACATGTATGCGCATCATCTCTCTTTTCTACTAGTGTTAATGATGTAGGACATGGATCAAGCATGTTCCTAACACATGGACCGGAAGAAGCCCAAAGTGAAATCAACAAAATTCAAGTCTATCGACCGAATTGATCGATTGAAACTCACATAAATTTTTAATTTTAGTCTTTGGACATTTTTGGGTCATTTCAATCGATCGATGATTCAATCAACGGATCACAGAAACTTGCACTTTTTTCGGTTTTTATTTCCTTATTTGTTTAGGTATCTTCTAATTGCATCTTAGAGATTGTTTAGGGTAATTTAAGGAGTCAAATTCTTTTTTTTTAAAAAAAGTCAAACTCATTTATTTTAGAGAGCTTTTTAATAAATCTTTCTAAATTTCTTATTTCTCTTGTGAATTCAAGGTATTTATTGTTTGAGGAAGACAGTGATCGTCCTCATCACGTCATTCCCTGCATCAGTTTGGTATCAGAGGGATATTTTTTCTCATATCGATGGTTTCTAATAACGGATCGGGTAACAATTCCACGAACAGTGCTCCATGGAATTATCTTATAATAGCGGTGGCTTTCGAGGCGGCGCAGTGGGAGAATCGAAAAGTCATGCAAGGGATGCATGTTGCTCTTGACCACATGACGGAGGCTTTAACACAACTCCATATTTGTGGCGATGATCCGCCTTCAGTAGGTACTAGAATTCACAATCGTGCTGATCGCGAGGCAATGCCAGCGGAGAATCATAGAATCGACTTAAGAATGTGGGATCCAACAACAAGGAGATCGATGACATGATCATCCAACATCCCAAATGAAGCAGCAATTAGGTTAATCTGACGGATCGAGAATTCATGATGAACATCGATCTTCTTAGCGTCAACAACCAACTCAGTCCTCGATTGGTTGCTTAAAGTCGAGTGCTTCTTCAACTACATGGACATCCCTGAAGAGATGAATGTTAAACTTATGGCTTACAAGAAGGGTAGAGTTTTAGCTTGGTGGGAACAATTTTAGCTCGTGCGGATGACACTGATGATTGCACCAATCCACATGTGGTAGCGGATTAAACAACTGATGCACGTGCGATTCCTCCCCATCGATTTTGAACAGGTATTGTTCCATCAATACCAAAATTGTCAGCATGATAACTTATTGGTGAGGGGTTATATATAGAAATTGATTTTGTTTGTCGATGAGAGGTGACCTGGTTGAGACAGGCTATCAGATTCATCGATCGCGTACGTGTGGCCCTTGTGTAAATGTTGGACCAATCCAATACTTCTAAAGTGGACGAGCAGCCTCTTGTAAATGAATGGGGTTTTGCCAAACACCTTGAGGAGATGGGAGTGATATTGGCATTAGTAGAAAGGGAAGTGGATGTGGAGTCGATGAACATTCCAAAAGATGTAAAGCTAGTGTTGAAGGAGTTTGAGATGATTGTTCTCACCGAACTTCCTGACGAATTGCACCCTATGTAAGAGATTGGTCTTCCATAGGTTGAGTTTGTCTTCAACAACACGAAAAATCAATCTACCGACAAGGCCTGCAGGTTGTGTATGCCCGAATTTTTAAACCTGCAATCGACTTATTTTCATTTCCTAAACTACTTAAAATGAGTGTTGCAGTGGAGAACATAGCAGTTCGGGTCACAGTTATTCACGCAGAGTACAAGAAAAAGGCTAAAAATCGTTGGCACTCGAAGTTAAACACGTATCATGAATCAAGTCATTTTTTTTTTCAAATGAAGGAGTCTGATGTAGGACGTGGATCAAGCACGTTCCTAACACATATCGACCAAAAAGCACCCAAAGTGAAATCTACAAAATTCAGCATAGTTCGATGGATCGAGGTGACCGATCGAGTCTATTGATAGATCAACCCTTGGTTGATCGATCGAAACTCATATAAAATTTTACTTTTAGTCTCTAGACATTTTTGGGCCATTTTGATTGATGGATCAACAGATCACAGAAACTTGCTCATTTTTCAATTTTATTTTCTTATTTGTTTAGGTCTCTTCTAACTGTGTTTTAAGGATTTTTTATGGTTATTTAAGGAGTGAAACTCATTTATTTTAAAGAGTTGTTCAATAAAATTATCAAAATTTCTAATTTTTCTCGTGGATTCAAGAAATTTCTCTTGTGGATTCATGGACTTTATTATTCAAGAAAGACAGTAATTGTCCTCGTCACGCTCTTTCTAGTGTCGGTTTGGTATCAAAGCAAGGTTTTTCCTCGGATCGATTGCTTCTAACAACGGATTGTGCAACAATCCCATGAACAATGCTCTAGAGAATTATCCGGTAATAGTGGCAGCTTTCGAGGTGGTGCAGTAAGAGAATTGACAAGTCATGAAAGGGCTATAAGCTGCTCTTGACTGCATGATGGGAGCCTTAGGGCAAATCCGTGTTCATGGCGATGAACTCCAGTAGGAGCTGAAATTCACAATCGTGCTGATCGTAGGGAATCACAAAATGACACTTGAGGATGTGGGATCCAGCAATGAGGAGATCGATACCATAATCCTCCAACATCCCGGATGAGGCGGCGATCGAGTTGATCATACGGATTGGGAATTCATGATTAATGTCGATCTTCCTAGCTTAAACGACTAACTATACATTGAAGACTTCCTCGATTAACTGCTTGAAATCGAGCACTTCTTTGACTACATGGACACTCTAAAGAGAAAAATGTTAAACTTGTGGCTTACAAGTTGAATGGCAGGGCTCCACCTTTGTCAGAACAACTTCATCTTGCGCAGACAAGACAGATGAAGGCATCAATCTGCATGTGGTAGCAGATGAAACAATTGATGTGTGCGTGATTCCTCCTCAGCGATTACGATTACATATTGTTCTATAACAATACCAAAATTGTAGGCAAGGTAGCCGATCGGTGAGGAGTTATGCAGAGAAATCCTATTGTTTGTCGTCTTAGCAACCTGATTAGGACTAGTTCATGATAGGCCGCTAGATTCTTCAGTGGCGTAAGGGTGGCCCCTGTGGAAATGGAGGATTAACCCAATACTTCTAAAGTGGATGAGCAGTCTCTCATAAACAAATAAGATTTCATCAAACACCCTAAGGAGACGGGAGTGATAGTTGTATTAGTAGAAATGGAAGTGGATGTGGAGTCCGTGAACATTATGGAAGATGTAAAGCCAGTGTTGCAGGAGTTCAAAATGATTGTGCTCATTAAACTTCTTAATGAATTGTCCCCTATGTAAGAGATTGGTCTTTCTCAGGTTAAGTTTGTCTTTGACGACATGAAGAATCAATCCACCGACCAGGCTCAATTTGAGATTGTGCATGCCCGAGTTCTTAAACCCTGCACTCGACTTGTTTCTATTGCCTAAACTACATTAATGAGTATTGCATTGGAGAATATGGCAGTTCAGGTCACAGTTATTCACGCAGAGTACACTGAAGAGGTTAAAAACATTGACACCCGAAGTTGAACACGTATCGTGAAGTTTGTTGAAGAACTTAAGAACAAGTTTTGTTTCAAGTGAAGGGGTCCGATGTAGGATATGGATCAAGCACATCCCTAACGCATATAGACTGGAAGAAGCCCAAAGTAAAATTAACAAAATTCAGTATAGTTTGATCGATCGAGGTCGATTGAGCTGACCGATCGAGTCTATAGATCGACCAATCAAGTTGATTGATCAAAACTCACATAAAATTTTAATTTTAGTCTCTAGATATTTTTGGGCCATTCTAATCAATCGATCGACCAGCGACAGAAACTTGCTTATTTTTCAGTTTTATTTCTTTATTTATTTAGGTCTCTTGTAATTGTGTCTTATAGGATTGTTTGGGGTTATTTAAGAAGTCACATTAGTTTATTTTAGAGATTTTTTTTTTTAAAAAAATAAAATTCTTTACATTTCTTATTTCTCTTGTAGATTCTAGAAAATTTATTTTTGGATTCAAGAGGGTGTCATGGATTCAAGGTATTTATTGTTGAAGGAAGGCAGTGATCGTCTTCGTCATGCCCTACGTTAGCTAGTGATGGTGAACCAAAGTCAGACGTAGATGATCAGTTTGTTGTGCTTTTGTAATAAAAATAAATTTAAAAAATAAAAGGTATTTTTAACAAATAAATATATTAATTATTTAAACTTTTTATAAATAGTGTGTATAGCTAGTCGGTAAGGGAAAAGATTTTTTCTTCCGTAACCAAGGTTCAAAAGAGCCTTAGTCTTTTTGGCACATGGTTCAAACTTTTTTTTTGCCATAGTTCAACTTGACTACCCTGAAGTATTATTAACCTTAGTGTTGATTGAGAATGACTATGAAATGGTTGTACATGTAGCACATATACCACGTATCGCTCATGTGGCAACAGTTTTAAACTTTTGGATGACGCTTTGCTGTGTAAAATGGTACAGAAATAATTGTCCTAGAACAAAGGGTCACATCCTTTCACGAAAGTATGTTGACAAAGGGTCATGTCCTTTCATGAAAAGATGTTGTTTACTATAAATAGGTGTGGATGTCCTGAAGAGTCAGTTCGATATCTCTATAGGAAGAACTCCATGACCATTCAATTGTTATAAATCCTGGACATTATAATCTAGAAAAGTATTCTCCCTATTGTGCAGTACTCTCAAATCTGACCTCTTAATATAATTTTTCAATACATTAAAAAGGTATATCGGTGTCAAAATTAAAGATTTGTTTAACACTTAAATGTGTAAATTTTCGTGTTGAAATTCAGATTGAGAGTTCATTATATCCTAAAGACAATTTGCAGATTTCCTTCGTTTGCACTTGCTGGAACTATCATAAAAAGGCAATAAATTTGTCTTGAGAAATTGACTATTCAAGTCGAGCCTTGAACCTGATAGATCTGATTGTCTTATTATAATTTTCCTCTATCCTCTTTGTGTTCTAAATTATTATTTTTTCTAACACAGTTTCTATTTATCCTTGAGATTTTTTCTATTTTTCTTCTTGGTGGCTATTCTTGCTGCCTTAATCACATACATGTGCCACATGTATATCTATGTATATATTTAGGATGAGATCCACAACAGCTGTTATTTATCCTTGGGATTTTTTTCTATTTTTCTTCTTGGTGGCTATTCTTGCTGCCTTAAACACATACATGTGCGGCATGAATATCTATGTATATATTTAGGATGAGTTCCACAACAGCTGGAAGAGCATAATTTTCATGCTCTACCTTCAATGTCTTTATACATGGCATGTATATTTTCAAACGGCAATTCATTGAAATTAAGGCTTCTTTGGCTCCAAAACTCAATGTGTGAGGCCAACTTTAAGGTGCAAACACCTAAAATGGGCCGCTTCATTGGGCTTTGCCCTCCATACATCCAAGTTCCCTGGCCCAAATCTGGGGCAATTCCAATCATCAGTTCTGCTGTATGTATACAATAAATAAATAGATACTCGAAATTGGTCAAGCACTAGCTGCACAAGTCTCCAACCTGGTGAACAAACCAACCTGATTTTTTGGGCTTGAGCATTTACAACAATGACCCACCTGGAGAAGCCCTGATGTCACACGTTCAGGACAGATCCACTCCACTTTTATCAATCTTTTATTTATTGAAAATGGCAGCCCGAGCAAGCTCTTCAATACTCATTTACACTAACATCTCTTATGGCCATAATTTAAGTGGGCCATTTGTCATAATCAATTTAAATTCCCCCAAAAAGATATTGTCCGTCTTCTCAATATCTGGCAAGAAACCGTCAGATCGGCAAATGCTTTGATTCTGGTCATGGAATTTTTACTACTAATACTAGTATTATCATGTCTTAATCATTGTCCAATCCATTGCATTGCAATCATCTTATCCCGTAGCAAGTAGCTAATCACAAAGACCAAAGACTGATACTGTGAGAGTCAAAGGAGTCATGCGCATCGTTTGTGCGTCCGGCGAGTGCTTTCTAGCAAAGTGTCATGCCTTTGTGTCTTGTCTTTGTGCTCCTGTGTTCTTGGCATAATGAAGGATGTTATGCTAAGAACAGGTAATAAAAGCAGTCCATCAAAAAGATAACTCAGAATCTTGAATATGATGTTGCATGACCAATTCACCTAAAAAGTGCTTTGAAACATATGCTTCCTATTTTCTTCTTCTTTCTTCTTCTCTCTTTTCTGTTTCTTTCTAGTTTTAGGTAACAGCAGTAGGTTTCAAGCTTGTTTCATGCCTTTCTTGCTTAAATTGCGTTGGCTGAAAATATGAGGCCAGAACACAGTTATTGATGATGTTGTTAGATGGCGCCCCCATACTTTGTGGCAACCACATTGCAAATATACTATTTGCAAGTTAGTTGGACCATTGTGGTGGCGGGCTGACCCAAGTAACATATTCTATTTTGTTCTCATTTTAGTGTTGCCCACAGCACAGGCTAACTGCGCTGGTCAGTCATTTCTCACCATATCATCATTCCATTGTAAAGGCATGTGATGCAGGGAAAGTATGAAAAAATGAAGAGGAGATGATTAAAACCTAGAATTCACAAGGTAGGTTCTTGAATCTACAAGAAAATAAGAGAAATTTTGGATATTTTACTCAATAATGAAGGTATAATTTTTCAATTGCGCCACTTGATAAAGAAAATCCCTGATTCGAAATTATCCAAAATAGCAAAAAAATTATTTAAAGACTAAATTTGTTAAAAATAGAAACATTAAATAAACTTTATTGAAGCATTACTAGCATTATCATAAGCAATTTCTAAAAGAGAAGGGAATCTTAAAACTCTAGAGATAAAGATATAGTCAAACATGGAAATTACTAAAAATAGTATATATATATTTTTTTTCCTGAAAATCACAGTTCTCAACAAGAATTTCTTAGGAAATGGGTAGACGCAACCCACTGTTATTTGGCTGAACCTGTATGGCCTGCTACATAAAAGATCATAGGTTGTTCATCCTATAATGATACCTGGATCAAAAGTTATGACAGATTTATGGTTCATATTTTGAATGACAATTTCTCCATGTTTGAAATAAATTTTTTCAAACCGGACACGCGTGGTGCCCAGTTACATAAACTGAGCCCAAATCTGATGGATTACTTCCACTTCAATTTATCCTTCTTTTGATCCCGTCATGCTAAGAACACATCAGTGCCACATTTTAGGCTTCAATGTGTCGCCATTTACTAAAATAGGTTGTCCAAGAATGTAGGATAATTATCTACACACCAACCCAAAGTATTCAAACTGTGGGTCCCATCAAACTCACACTACAGGACATGTTAACCATGCAGTGGCTCGAGTTTTGGCTGGAGAGAAACCATCTCCACTGGATATATACAAGGCAGGCAGCACTGGGACAACGCAGGTTAGGTGAGCCAAGGATGACAGCTTAGTAGGTGAGTCCCTGGCTATGGGCCCACCTCAATGTATGTGTTGTATATTCCCTTTACCCATCCATTTCGCCAGCTCAAATGGCATGGTCAAAAAATGAGGCAAATCCAAATATCAGGTGGACCACACCAGAAGAAAATAGTGGTGGTTAAAAACCTACCATTAGAAACTTCCCATGGCCCACTATAATGTTTATTTACCATCGAACCTATTGATTAGGTTCCACGGACCTCGATGAAGGGAAACACAAAAAGAAGCATGATCCAAAACTTTTGTGGCCACAAGAAGATTTTAATGGGGAGAATTCAATCCCTACTATTTGGTCTAGCTGGGATGTGGATCTGCCTCATTGGGACCATGCCCTAAACTGACCTGGAAAACAGATGGACAGCTTGGATATACAACATATACATTGAGTGGGTCCCACGATCAGGGCCTCACCCACTAAGCTGTTACCGAGCCTCATTTAATCCGTGCCCTGAATGGATGCTTGTGCTCGTTCAATAAGGGAATGGTTTTGCCATTTTAGTCCTTTCATGCAAGTAGATTGCTACAACCATCTCCCCCTATCAGTTTGAAACTTGGGCCAACAATAGACGTGCAACAAATTACGAGCATAGCTGGGCTCTTTCCTTCGGAGTATTGTGTACTAACCGGTGTGTTTCTAGCCTAGAACAGAAATATGTTGGAGGGGGCTCACCATATTGTATCTGTTTATCTATGCCATTCATCCCTTTTCTTATATCATTTTAAGCTAGATCTAACGCTCAGGTGGACACCAAATAGTAAGCTTGGACTGCATTAAATGCACAAAGCATTAATTGTAAGAGTCATTTGCAATGTGCTTCACTTAAACATATCTACCTTAATTTTGGACCATCCTTAAAATGATCAAAGAAAAGGGATGGACAGTGTGGATAAACAAGTCCATCATACTGGCCCTCCATAGATCTGCCCATTCATTGCCCAATCCCCATCCCCTTGAATTGTGTCCTAGTCCGGCTTGTACATAGCCATATGGGTAGATATGTGGGAGGTCCTGTCATGATATATCTATTTATCCATGATGTCTATGCCTTTTCTCATATCATCTTAAGGTATGACTCAAAAATGAGATAGAACTGGTGCTCAAGTGAATGACACCAAATAGTAAGCTTGGTTCCATTAAATGCACACAACATTAAATGTAAGTTGCATTGAATGAAAGAGTCATATTTGGTGTAGTCTACTTGAGCATTAGATTTGCATTAATTTTGAGGTCATATCTTAAAATGATTCAAAAAATAAAAAATAAAAAATAAAAAAATGATGCACTGTGGGGATAAACAAATACATCATGGTGAGCCCCTCCATAGATCCTGCCCATTCATGGCCAGAGACAGGCCTGTATGGGATGCAATCGGCATCCCAAACATAGAATGCTTGGAATGTGTACTGACACTGATAGCATTATTCTTTGTGGCCCCACCATTGTAAGTTCCATTTGCCATTGAACTTGTTAATTAGGTTACAAAGATATAGATGAAGGGAAAACAAAAATATCAGCTTGATCTAAAACCTGTGCTCCCCAAAAAGGTTCTATTGATGGGTATTCAATCACCACTATTTCCCATAGTTTTTCAACAAACTTAAATTTGGGCTCATGCCCTAAAATGATAGGGCAAAATGGATGAAAGAATGTGGATAAAACAAATAAATCTAACCTATTATTCATCATTAGGTTCCCCTAAACGTGAGGTTCACCTTGTGCAAAAGATAGCCGGTCTATTCATCGGGTCGACCACATTTATTTTATTATTCATCGGTGGTTATACATTGGTTTTCAAGGTGTGGTTCACCTGTTGAATCAATGGGGCTGATTTTTGGGCAAGTTGATCCAGTGCTGGGGCTATCGTATTAGAAGGATTGGATATTGAACTCAAGACCGATTGGACCTGAAACCTTCTCCTCAGATGAAAAGCGGACAAAGAGGCTCACCGGCAGTAGCAGCAGGGACGTGAATTCCGTGAGGCCGTGGAAACACCTTAATTCCGAGAGGCACTGACGGTCGGGCCCACTTTTATGTATGTGTTATATATCCAAGCCATCCATCTACTTTCCCAGGTCATTTTTGGAAAAGGACACAAATATTAAGTAGATCCAAATCTTAGGTGGGCCACACCACAGGAAACAGTTGTGATTGAATGCCTACCATTCAATACTTCTTTTGGGCCTGGCCGTATCTTATATAAACGGAAGCGGAAACCAGTCTACTTCGTTTCAACCACAAAACAGAGCATAAAAACACAAGCAAAAACAGCCATCCCCTCGATCTTCTTCTTCTTCTTCTTCTTCTTTTTTAATGGCATCTGATCTCTTCATCTTCAATGCCTCTTTCTTTCGCCAATCTCAGGAAGCTTACTCTGCAGATCCCGACCTCCAATTCCTCCAGGACCCTCTATTTCATTTCCCTGACCCTCTTGACAATCTCCAATCTATCTTTAGTGACCCAATTCAATCACAGCCGTCTGATCGATCCCCCATTCCTCCTCTCATCTCCACCTCTCTGCCCAGCCACAAATTCCAAACCTTATCATTGGACCACCCCACCACAACAGCACAAGGGATTACTAATTCGGGGGTGAAATTAGAAGAGTTTTGCTTAGATTTTGAGCCAGATTATCAGAGTCTTCTTCCCAATAGCCTTGGATTGATACAGAAGAGTTTCTACAGTCAGCCGCTTGATCAAAAGCCAGCTCTTCTCTTCCAACCCCACTTCTCTTCTCTCTCAGAGACCCATAAATTCCAGACCCAAATCTCAAATTCGATCGAAAATCCCAAATTCAAAGGGTCCATGAGAAGGGCTTGCAGCACAGGGGATTTGCAGGTTTAAAAAAATGCATTTTTTAGGCCATCTTCCTCGTTTTATTTCCCACTTTAATGCGTGCTTTTCAATCTGATCTGCACTTTTTCCTCCAGAGAGCGAACTCAATGAAATCGAATTATGCCTTTCCAAGCTCGTCAGCTTCAGAGACTTCGTACTTGGAAGAAGTAGGAAGTTTCAGGGTCGGGCGTTACAGTGCTGAAGAGAGGAAGCAGAGGATTCACAGGTACAGGAGCAAAAGAAATCAGAGAAATTTCAAGAAGACGATCAAGGTGAGATACCAAACACCCCCTCCTTTGGCTGCATTTGGATACACAAATGAATTGAATTGCGAACATTGAGTTTAGTTAAGAGGAAACGACAAACGATTTTTTTTTTTTTGTTTCAAGTTGGGCGTAACGAAATTACAATCCAACTGGATTGTGCATCCAAACGCACCTTGTATTTTCATTAGAGTGTTGTAATTGATTCGGTTGAAATCTAGTTTTGACTGTGGTCTTGTGTAGTATGTATGCAGGAAGACGTTAGCGGACAGCAGACCGCGAGTACGTGGTAGATTCATGAGAAACGACCAAACTCTCGAGACTTACAAGGCTCCTGCTTCTCATCGAAAGGAAATCGAAGAAGAGAGATGGGTAAGAGACCAATTTATAAAATGGAAGAAAAAATGACGGGTACTCGCGCGAGTAGTACTCGCAGACGACATCGAGAGAAACGGTTTGCACCCATACATCTTGATGTACTGCAATAAGACACGCCGGAACTCTAGCCGTTGGATTTGATTAACGGTTTGATATAATTTAATTTTATAGGTTTTTATAATATCCCTAGTTCTATGGAAAGGCCCATCATATAAAAAATTCTGGTAACTGAAAAGAACTCCAATCCAACGGCTAATGTTCGCCCATACCCTATTGCAATGCTTCCGGGTGTATTTTAATCAGACCCGTCCATTCATCATTGGGCAGCACATGAATGCTGTACAAGTGTGGTCCCCTGCTGGGTGGGCCCATCTAACTTTATGGCTGGGATCCTGCACGCATAAACTTGCTTGATGAAACAGAGGGTAAGATTGTAAATTTCTCATTTTTTTTTATCCTATGTTTTTTATCAGGTGGATGGACCGCATGATGAGGAGGAGCTGATGGCAATGATAGATTTTGTAAACAGCAACGGTCCACAATTCCAGTACTGGGATTCCTGAGTGATGCATGTATTTTTACAAACCAAAGGAAAATCGATTCCATGGAGGAACAGATATCACCACAGTAGAATAAAGAAGACACCTAAGTTATAAGTGTGCCATCTTCACAAGTGTAAATATACCACATGTGTGCGAGAATGGAGCTGGTCATCAGGTGAGCCGCATGTGTACAAAGAACTTCGGCTGTTGGTGAGTCGCTCTTTCCATTCATTTGTTTTGTGCTCGTTCGGTATTTGATGCTCGGATGGAAAGGCTTGATTTTTGAGACATGGCATCTAAACAGTGGAGATTACCTGATCAACGGCTCAGATTTCACACACGTGTGTATGTTGCCAGGTGTGAGGCAGGTATACTAAGGTCTCATTAGCAAGCTGTAAATACTCGCGGACATATTATTAATCCTCTATCTCTCAAATATCTGATTCTTGGCCCATGAAACCCTACAAGTGGGCCCCACTGTTTGCCATTTCGTTCGAATGATCTGATGCTGCCCAATTCGGACGGACTGTGCTGAAAAGATTATGTCCGTAAGACTATTACGAATGTTTGATGGGTGGCCCACAAAGAGAAAAGAAAAAACTCCACGATTGGCATTCAACAGGGAGAAAGGAAAAGATTGTACGAGTATTCTGTGTGGACCACCAGATCAGCATCATTGAAGCGTGGGCCGTATCTAGGAACTGAAGTCCTTTCAAGAGACCGAACACACGTGCAACAAAAAAGCTGACATCACTTTGTTTTATGGGGAGGTCGATACATCGAATGATGAAAAATGGGAGGGATCTTCGATTTGTCTTTTCTTCCGACTGAATAGTTACATGACACGTGTCCAAAATCTTTGTATAGCATGCACGTGTTTTCAATAAGTGGGCTCCATTTGTTTTTTTTTTTTTTTTGTTTTTACTTCCGACCGTTTGTTTGTTGTCCCACCTTAGAGGGTGGGCTGCCAAAAACACCTGATTTTATATATATATATCTTCCAGTTGTGAGCATATTAAGGGCAAGTGTGATTTATGAGGTAAGAGGCAATTACTTAGTAAATGGGTAATAATTATTTACCAGGTAATTACCGTTCCATTTTTTATGCGGTCATTTATTTTTTTGGCATTAAAATTAAGGATGGGTGCCAAATGAATAGAGGGCCTACTGTGATATATGTGATGTATCAACACCGTTCATCCTATGTACCAACCTCATTTATGCTATGAACCCAAAAATGAGGTAGATCCAAAGCTTAGTGGACCACACCTCAGGAAATAGTGGAAATTGAATGCTTGCCATATAAAAATTCATGTGATCCTTAGAAGTTTTGAATGAAGCTGATATTTGTGTTTACTCCTTATCAATGTTTTTATGACTTCATGAATAGGTTAGATAATAAATAAACATTAATGTGGGCCCAATAAACAAAATAACTTTCAATGGTGGACATTTAAGGCAATTGTTTCCTGTAGTATGGGCCACTTGAGCCTTACATTTGTCTCATTTTTGAACTTAGGCCCTAAATCTTATGATAAAACATATGGACGATGTCGATATGTCATGCACATCATAGTAGGGCCCATAAATGTAAGTCAACTTTTTTGGACCAATTTTCGAGACAAAAATGCATTTGAAATTTTAAATAAAGGAAAAGGTAATAATGACTCTTTTCAAAGGTACTTCCTGATACACAAAAATCAAACACGCCGTAAGAGAGTCTTTGACACATGGAATTAAGTGGGATGGAATTGCTTCTTCTTCTTTTTTTTTTTTTTTTTTTTGTTTGCAATAAATGCAATTTTATGTAGATTGTCTCTTAATGTTGTGAGAATGAGCTATTTACTTTGGCTTTTGGATCATGTAGGATATAAGGCTTAAATACATGTTTTGATTAATGTAGTGTTTGATTGTATATGGAAAACAACTACCAATCTTGAAAAATTGTGTTTGAAGGATCCTTGCTCTTGCTCGGGTGGTAGACTCTCAAGAGTTTCAACACTTGATCAAGGGTTCAAGTATCCATAGGTGGTGAAAGCCCACTATAGTGTGAGTGTGTGGGGGTGTGTAAAATAATAATAATAATAATAAATAAATAAATAAATCATGTTTGAAAACCAAAGTAAGAAGTATGGTGGGGCACACCGTGATGTTTGTGAGTAATTAATCCGACCTGTCCATCTATTTCGTAAGGTGGGGCACAGCTTGATGTTTGTGATTAATTAATCCAATCTGTCCATCCATTTTGTGAGATCATTTTAGGACATGATACCAAAAGTAAAGCAAATTCGAATCTCAAGTGGGCCATACAAGAGGAAAGAGTAGGGAAAGAATTTCCTACCGTTGAAACCTTCCCGAGCTCCACCTTGATGTTTATATGTCATCCCAACCATTTATAAGTTCATTCCTGTTGGGATGAACCAACAACATAAAAATTTTTATGTGATATATATGAATGATGCAATGGTGGTCACTCAATCCCACTGTTTTCTCTTGTGTGGCCCACTTGAGTTTTAAATCTATCTCATTTTTTGTTGCTTACCTTAAAATAATCTTGTAAAACAGATGAATGGGGTTGATTCCTCACAAATATCAAGGTGGGCCCCGCCTCCATTCCCAGCATAAGAATTTACTAGCTCATGATTTTATGAGAAAATCTCATGGATTTGGCAAATCCTAAATTGAATTGTGGAGAGCTCTCGCTGACCCTCCATGCTCCGTGCATAGGATCTAATGTTGGACACCTATGATGAACCAAAAATGGATAATTTTTCAAATTAATAGATTTAAAGTTCCATCCCACTTAATACCATCTAATTCCATGCGGGTAGGATTAGAGGGATAGGTTTTGATGGAAAAATAGATGATTTTGCCTGAAAACGAATTGGGAGCATTAAAAATTGAAGTTCTCAAAGTTTATATTCAAATTCATAAGCTTTTTTTTTTTTTTTTTTTTTTTTTTTTTTTAAATAAGGACTTAAAATCTAACTGTTTGGAACACAAGTTCAAGTCCACCCAGAAAATAGCTTGTTAACCTTTCGTATGAGTGTGTGACATCTAATCCGTCCAATGGGTTCTCCCAGTCATGAGAATCAACTTTTGAAAACAAATGTTACATCTACAAATTGAATAGATAATAGTTGTATTTTTATATTTATCAATGGCTAGATTTTGTTTTAACTGGGATGGCCCACCTAATGAATACAAGGGGGTGATTTGTTTCGTTAGGTGATTTTTATTGTTAGAAAATCCTATTAAAAGGTTTGGATTCAAATGCAGTTAACACAGGTGGAAATTGACTTGTGGTCTAATCAATTGACCTAAACACCTCTTTATTATTATTATTATTATTATTCTAGGTTGGCTGCATGGATCAGTGGTATGCGGACTCTGTTTTAACATTGAAACCAGGGATTAAGGACCCATGTGGTGTAAGTAGGTGTGTGAGGGTGTGGGTAAAAAATAAATTAAAAGACCTCTCTTTCATTATGATTTTTATATTTAAGTCTAGAGGTATTTTAGTATCTTTACAGTCATTAGTTTTTAACCATTCAAATAAGAAGTTAGAAAAATAATTCACACCAAGACTGACCAAAGTTAGGTGTTTTGTATAAATAGATTATTTCCAATGTGATTTGTGGTTATTTTATTAATGGGTAGAGTTTTAAGTTTTTCTTCGCATATTTCCAACTTACAGTCTCAACAAGTTTCTGGTGGACTTCACATTTTTTGTCGCCTTGAATTGCATTGCTTAAGCGGTTTATGGTGCAACATTTTTATCGGCATCTCCTTACAGACTTCCATATATACTTGTTACCACATTTACCTAAAGAGTCCTCACCAAGTGGTATCAGAGCTTGTTAATCTTCATTCCATTCCATTGCCACCATCATGGTCTTTATCAATGATATTATTAATTCATCAGTCTCACTGCCTATCACATCCCTAATTCATAGAACAAAATAATAATAAATAAATAAATAAAAATTCTAGCCACCGTTAGATCCACAGCAATCCCACATCACCATCCATCCAATGTCACTACAACTCCCCACTACCGGTGCCCTTCTCATCCATCTTACCAAAGCGCCAACGTCCCCAACAACTAATTAAAACCCGTACACTGAGCTACACTGGACGTGGATAAGCTACTTCAGGGCTTAGTAGCTGTATGGCTACTGAAGTGATGTCACTAAGTTTTGTGGGCCCCACCATCATGATGCATGTTCTATCCACCCTGTCCATCCATTTGCAAAGATCATTTTAGGGCATGAGCCAAATAATAAGGGGGATAAAAAGCTAACGTGAACCTCACTACAGAAAATTGTGGGAATTGAACCCCTACCATTAAAAATTTCTTACGGGTGATAGAAGTTTTCGATTCAGCTGATATTTGTGTTTTTCTTTGGTCTGTCTCTGTGAACTTGTGAACAGGTTGAATCTCAAATAAACATTACGGAGAGCCCTAAGAAGGTTGCAACAGTGGGTGTTACTGTCCCCATTATTTTCTGTGGTGGGGCCTAATTCTTCGGCTCATGAGCTAAAATGACCTCTGCAAATAGATGAATAACATGGATACAACGCATACATCATGACAGGGCCTACGGAACTCGTCGTCGTCACTTCAGTAGCAAGATAGCTGCGGAAGCCATCAGTGACTAATCTGCACCCGCTACAAGACTATCATAACCATAATCTAGCTACCTAAACTCATCTCTACTGCATCCAAAATCTCTTCTTCCAAAATAGAGTTTTGCACCTGCATCAACGCTGGAAGCTAGATTTTTTGGCCCTTGTACATCAGCACCATCACTAACACTGTCTATATCCAGCGTCAGATCTGTAACTTTTACAATGTTGATCACTATCAGATCACTGACTCTGAGATATCATAGCATTGATTAATCCCAATCAGGATTACATAATCGTGGATGGTCCATCTTCCTTCTCAAGGGACCGGTTCACAAAATCTTTAGACAATGATGTTGGGGTACTGCGGAAGCATACAAAGATTAATCAAGTAGGTGATCCAAACACCCTGATCTATAGCTCAAGTGGTAGACTGAGTGAAAGATACCTTGTTTCAACACTCGAGATCTTGGTATCGATCCCTAGTGGGGGTGGCTAACAATGAAGTGTCAACTGAAGGTGGGGTGTGATAACAAGCTAACCAAAAAAAGTTAGGGTAATTCAATCACACCAAGAAAGTACAATGCAAGTACTCCGAATTTTATCTTGAAAAAAATCCTTTTGGCAAAAAATCATGGTACAAAATGACAAATTTCACTATAAAAGCAGAAAATTATAAGACTAGAGAGATTAATTACCCGATTCGAACAACCTCGAATTAACCCAAGCTACACCCTTGAAACCCTAGAATGAATTAGAAAGCCTTAGAATTACTTCACAATCCTGATTACACATAAATATAGTGCCTTTGGAAGAATCACAATCAAAATAAGAAACAATTCTCACCCTATTTCTAAATGATTTAAGACTTCAAAAACAACAAAGGAATATTAAATAAAAGCAATTGCATACTAACTAAACTCTGTGAGGCCACCATCGTGATGTATATGTCTTATACGTACTATCCATCATTTCTCCAACTTATTTTAAGGTCATGAGCCCAAAAATGAAGCATATCCAAAGTAGAAGTGAGCCATTGAAAACTTCTTGAGGGCCACAAAAGTTTTGGATCAAGCTGGTATTTGTGTTTTCTCTTCATCCATGTCTCTATGGCCTTATGAACAGGTTAGATGACAAATAAACATAACTGTTGGCCCTAGGAAGGTTTCAATGGAGGATGTCATTATCCTCATTGTTTCCTGTGGCGTGGTCCACTTGAGCCTTGTGTATACTTTTATTTTGGGCTCATGCCCTAAAATGATATGATAAAATGGATGGACAGTGTGGATAAGACACATACATCACGGTAGGCCCCACAAAGTTTACTCAGTTCCTCAGTACGCAATCCGCCTGCATGTTAGATTATTGGATGTGATTGCCACAGCTTTTATCTCCAGTTGGAGTCCACCGTTTAAAGTCTTCACGCCATTCACTCACTGTGATCCAGCCATAAAAATTCTTGTATATGTTTACCTGAAATTTCAACCCCTTCCCTAACTATCTTGACCAATTATTCAAAATCCAAACTATCAAATCCATCTTATAAAGGGATGATGACCAACTTGTAATTGTACAAGTTTCAGCTAATCTAGATCTTCCAAAACATTAGACAAGTCGAAACTTTCCCAAATGGCTTGCCCCACGATTTCACAACCATCCATCAAATTTTCTATCCCATATGAACAGTTCACAGACCTCCAATGTTCTACTGACTTGAGGCCGTAGACAAAGTGCCAACTAAAAACAGCGAGATCTAACACTTACAAAAGCAACTGGAGGCTCCCAAATAACATAACGCATTTGCTCTCGTAGTAGTGTTTGATACTGACGCAGGGATGAACGTGATGAGGTTGATCACCGTCTTCCTTGTGGATAGCTACTCCGAATCCCTGTAGCTTTTCTGGACTCCTCACAGAGACTTCTTGAATCCACAAGGAAAATAATAGATAAAAAAAGAAAAAAAGAAAATAGAACTAAATTCTAAAAAGTTTGAAATTTGATTGATAATTGAAATAAACGAGTTTACAACCCTTAAAATAGGGATACTAAGCCATGAAAAAAGTTTCAGAATTAAACTACAACTAAACCTACTAGAACTCACGACTTAATATAAACAGTAAACTTACTATTTATAGACAGTCGTGGTTTCCACTAGACCTCATGGTTTTCGGTCAAAAATAGTAAGTGTCCTATTTGGCTTCACTATGCTATTTTTCTAATTATTCTAAGCACTTTTCATATTGGGCACAACTCCTAAAAGCTCCTAAAAGCCCAATGGATGAAGAGTTATATTCAAACTAAAACTTACTATAAATTGTAAAAATGAAATTAAAATAGGAATTTGACCATCGATCTAATGGTATTTCGCAAATTCGGTGTGCACAACTTGGCTTAGCGGTTGGATGGCTAAAGTAGCTCATCCTACCCCAAAATCATATATGGTACGTCGAATAACTCATTCCGGTTTGTGAGATACATCTGTTTTAAGGTCTGGATGGTGCACACTTCCGCTTCCAATCAGGCCTTTTCCGATCCATCTTGGCCATGAAACTATCCACGACCTGCTCTACATCAAATACATATGATGAAGTGTTGGACCTTTAAACCAGTCTCTCATTTTCAATGAGAACCCACTGATTTTGCAACTTTAGTGAGAATCTAATTTATGATGAGAAATGATCCAAGAGTTTAACGGAGAATTGATCTTTGACAAAGAATTTGTTAAAATTATAACACGAAAATTACTATGGATTGATTCACTTTTATGAGCCCATATGACCTATGTTTCACATGCTAATAAGGTCCAATTGTTAATGAACTCTTGAAAGGGTATTTTTGATATTTTCCTTTTGAAATGATAACTTTTATGGTAAGTTATGTTAGAGTAAAGAGAAAAAAATAATGTTAGAAGAAAGAGAGAGTTGTGGTTTTGGGTTATTTTTTGGTGTTATAAGAGCGTCCAAGGAAAGAGAGTTGAAATTTTTGCTGTAAGTTTTCTCCATTCCTGTAATCTTCTCTGAATAATATGAACATTATACAATACAGCTAGAAGGTAATAGGTGTTCTTAGTACATGTAGTCAAATCAAAATGTGCTCATAGCGAAGGTTAATATATGATGTCCCTAATTCCCTAATTCGATCGTCACTTTGTTCCATGATTTTTTCTTAAAGGGAATTTCATATAAAAATTATGTGTTCTTTGTGTGGTTGCTTGAATTTATTTATTTTTCATTTTCTCTTATTTCTTTTAATTCAGACAATGGTGCTTCCGCAAAGTCGATTCTCCAACAAATTGTATCAAAGCGAAGTTGGTTTGTTAGTTTGTATTTGAGATATAATGTCAATAAGATTGAATGTGAAGTTTGAGACAGATAAATTCATTGGTCAAAGCAACTTTGAACTATAAAGATTGAAGATGAAAGCCCCTCATAATTCAGCAAGGGATGCGGTATGCACTCCTTTGGAAAGAGCATCGTCTGGAATCCATGAACGAAGAAGATTGGGATGAACTGGATCAAATGACAATTAGTACAATTTAATTGTTCTTAGTTGATGAAGTCCTTTACAATGTCATAGACGAGACGACTATTGCAAGTTTAAGGGTGAAATTGGAGAGTATTTACATGACAAAATCTCTCACCAATCATTTATTTTTAAACAAATAATTTTATACTATAAAAATGGTGGAAGGGCGGATCTATCTGAATATATTAACACATCAACATACTGGTTTGCAAGTTGATGAGTGTTGAGGTGAACATCGAGGAGGAAAATAAAGCCATTGTTGAGATGTAGAGCCATATCTGGGGGCCACTCGACCGGTCGAGTGGCCCACTCGACCAGTCAAGGACTGACTCGACTCAAGGTCCAGCGAGCATTGGTTTTTGGTTCCGCAGTACTCAACCGGTCGAGGCCCATGCTCGACCAGTCGAGGGGTTGCTCGACCAGTCAAGATTATGCAAATTTGTTTTCGGATTCTACACGGACTACAGATTTTTGAGTCAGTTTTCGCAAGGGTGCGAAAGAAAAGTTGTGTAAACTATAAATAGGTGTCCCTAGGGCTTTTCTAGGGTATGAGAAATAATTCTAAGATGTGGGCAAAGGGTTTTCTCTGTACTTCCAAGGGAGAAGTTAGTATATTGCCTTATAATCTTCGTTTTTCTTCATAGTGAAAGTTTGCATCAGTGGTTTTTTACCCTTGTTGGAGTTTTTCCACGTATATCTTATCTTGTGGTTTGTTTGGAATACTTTGATTCTTTTTTTAGTTTCTATTTCTTTCTATTTATCGTTTGTGGGTGAGACCAGAGATTGGATCTTGGTTCACTGCATTGTTGGCGTGCTGCGCAACAACTGGTATCAAAGCTATTGGTTTAGTTCTATTGGGAGCGATGACGGAAGAAGGAAAGACTAGAATTGAGAAGTTTGATGGTTCAAACTTTGCCTTCTGGAAGATGCAGATGGAGGATTATCTGTATCAGAAGGACCTCTATATTCCTCTAGGAGGAAAAGAGAAGAAACCAGAAAATATAACAGATGATAAATGGTTTTTATTGGATCGAAGGGCTTTGGGAACGATCCGACCCTCTTTGTCTAAGAGCGTCACCTTCAATATATCTAAGATGAAAATTATAAAAGAATTAATGAAAGGCCTAACTACCATGTATGAAAAACCCTCAACGTCCAACAAGGTTCATCTTATAAAACAGCTATTCAACATGAAGATGTCAGATGGTGGGAGCGTGGCTGAACATCTAAATGAGTTCAATATAGTTACGAGTCAGTTGGAATCCATTGGCATTATTTTTAAGGATGAGGTCAGGGCGTTATTAATCTTATCCAGTTTGCTAGACGGTTAAGATGGTTTGGTGATTACTGTGAGCAATTCTTCAGGGTTGACAAAGCTGAAATTTGATGATGTGGCAGGTATAATTCTCAGCAAAGAATCTAGAAGAAAAACATTAAGAGTTTCAGGGGATTCAGGGAATGCTCTAAACGTAAAAGGAAGAGGAAGATCGCTGAACAAATGAGGCAATAAATACGGACGTTATAAGTCGAGAAAGAAGTCTAAGGGATCGAAAGACGAAGACGGGTGTTGGCATTGCTGCAAGAAGAGGCACATGAAACGTGATTGCAGGGCACTTAAGAAACAAGAAGGAAGCTCTCAAGGCGGGAATGATTTAATGAATCTATCTAAGAAGAGTGACACAGAGGCATTGATCTTGTCTCTTGATGCGAGGAATGAGTTTTGGGTTATAGACTCTGGTGCTTCGTTTCACGCCACTTCATGTAAAAAAGCTCTGCGTGATTATGTGTCAGGTGACTTTAGGAGAGTCTACATGGGTGATGATGAGCCGTGCAGTATTGTTAGAAAGGGAGACGTTCATATAAATCAGAAAGACGGAACGGTTTTGAAATTGAAGGATGTCAGACATGTACTGAGTTTGAGACGGAACTTGATCTCAGTGGGGCAGTTGACCGATACCGGTTATGTGAAGACATTCATCAGTGATTCATGGAAGATCACAAAATGTGCCTTAGTGATATCTCGAGGCAAAAAGGAAAGTACTTTGTACATGACTTCAAGATTGTATAGTTCACTCGCGGTCGCATCAACTGGAGTGAATGAGCAGTTATGGCATCAGAGGTTGGGACATATGAGTGAGAAGGGGATGAAAGTGCTATTGTCAAAAGGGAAGCTACCAGGGCTGAAGTCTATTGACTTAAAATTCTGTGAGGACTGCGTGTATGACAAGTAGAAGAAAGTAAGCTTCAAGAAGACAGGACATGCTCCAAAGACGCATCTGTTGGAGCTTGTAAACATTGATGTGTGGAGACCGGCACAGGTATTATCTCTTAGTGGCTCATGTTACTTTGTTTCTTTTATTAATGATGCTAGAAGAAAACTGTGGGTCTATTTCTTAAAGTATAAATCTTATGTATTTGATGTAATTAAGAAGTGAAAAGTTATGGTAGAAAATGAGACAGGTAAAATAGTAAAATGTCTTAGATCTGATAATGTGAGAGAGTACTGTGATAAGAGGTTTGAGGAGTATTGTACAGCAAATGGAATCAAACATCAAAAAATGATTCCAGGGACACCACAACAGAATGGTGTGGCTAAGCGGATTAACAAGACCATCCTTGAGTGTGCCAGGAGCATGAAGTTACATGTAAGGTTGCCCAAGACCTTTTGGGCAAATGCTGTGAATACTGCCGCATATCTCATCAATAGAAGTCCCTCAGTACTATTGGATGGTGAGCTACCAAAAGAAACGTGGACTGGAAAAGATGTAAACCTTACACATCTCAGAGTGTTCAGTTACACTTCATATGTTCACATTGATGCAGAGCACAGAAACAAGCTGGATGCGAAGTCCAGGAGGAGCACGTTTATAGGTTACGGGCAGCATGATTTTGTCTACAGGTTTTGGGATGCAAAAAACAGATAAATCATCAGAAGCAAGAACGTAGTCTTTAATGAAAAAATGATGCATAAGGACAATGTGTAGGAAAATAAGACCGAGGAGAAAGAATTCGTAGAGTTGGAAGAGTTACCGGACACGGGTGTTACAGCACCATAAGATGATCATGCACAGGAGCATTATGAGGTAAAGCCGTATACACCGGTTGTGAAGAGGTCTACTTGGGAGAGGAGACTCATGGTCCGATACTCACCCTCTTTAGATTATCTACTGCTGACAGATAATGGTGAACCAGAGTGTTTTGAAGAGGCATTACAGTCGGATACACGGGTTAAGTGGGAGCAAGCCATAGATGATGAGATGGACTCTCTTGAGTTTAATCGTACATAAGAGCTAGTCACTCTACCCAAGGGTAAGAAAACTCCTCATAACAAGTGAGTTTACAAACTGAAGGAGGAGCACGATGGTTCGAAACGGTACAAGGCTATATTGGTTGTGAAAGGGTTTCAACAAAAAGTAGGTGTAGATTTCACTGAAATATTTTCACCGATAGTGAAAATGTCTATGATTCGCATGGTCTTGAGTATAGTGGCCACAGAGGACTTACATCTAGAATAGCTAGATGTTAAGACAGCCTTTCTTCATGGGGACCATGAAGAAGAGATATATATGCATCAGCCGACAGGATACGTGGCACTAGAAAAGGAGAACAAGGTTTGTAGACTGAAGAAGAGTTTATATGGCTTGAAGTAGGCCCTGAGGTAGTGGTACAAGAAGTTCGACAGTTTCATGTCTGGAAACGGTTTTAGGAGATGTCATGTAGACCACTATTGCTATTTGAAGAAGTTTGATATGTCGTACATCATCCTTCTTCTGTATGTTAATGATATGCTTGTGGTCGGTTCAAGCATGAAGGACATCTCAGATCTCAAAAGACAACTGTCTAGAGAATTTGTCATAAAGGATTTAGGAGCTATAAAACAAATCCTAGGCATGAGAATAAAGCGTGACAGGAAAAATAAGAAACTAGTTTGATCACAGGTAGAGTACATAGCCAAGGTACTTGATTGATTCAATATGGGAGGTGCTAAGCCGGTTAGCACTCCATTAGCCAACCACTTCAAGCTATCTAAGGAGCAAGGAGCAAAGACGCAAGAGGAACGAGACTACATGGCTAAAGTCCCATATGCATCAGCTATTGGGAGTCTCATGTATACTATGGTGAGCACAATGCCAAACATTTCTCAAGTAGTGAGAGTTGTTAGTAGGTTCATGAACAATCCCAGGAAGGAACATTAGGAAGCTGTGAAGTGGATCCTCAGATACCTGGTAGGTACTAAGGATGTAGAGCTGTGTTATGGAGGATTGGAAATCAAGCTACAAGGCTACGTAGATTCAGATTTGGCAGAAGTTATCGATAGCAAAATAAGCACCATATGTTATGTTTTTTCTCTGGGTAGTGCTACAGTCAGTTGGGTCTCTCAATTACAGAAGATAGTATCCATCAGTACGACGGAAATAGAATATGTTGCGGTTACAGAAGCGTGCAAGGAGATAGTATGGATGCAAGGTTTCATGGAAGAGTTGAGTAAGAAGCAAGCATATTACAATCTGTATAGTGACAGTCAGAGTACAATATACTTGGCTAAGAATTCAGTCTTTCATTCAATGACTAAGCATATTGCCTTCGGATATCACTTCATACGTTCGTTACTGGAATATGGATCGATTGCTCTGGAGAAGATTCATACAAGTGAGAATCCTGCGGATATGCTGACCAAGGCGGTCACACAGGAGAAGCTGAAGCTTTGTTCAACTTTAATTGGTCTTTAGGCTTGAAGACGAGGAGGTGGTGCACTCCAGATGTAGAAGACGAAGGTTTATGGCGATGTGTTTCCAAGTGGGAGATTGTTAAGATGTGGAGCCACATCTGGGGGAGACCAGTCGAGGTTATGCAAATTCGTTTTCGGATTCTGTACGGACTGTAAATTTTTGAGTCGATTTTCGCAAGGGTGCAAAAGGAAAGTTGCCTAAATTATAAATAGGTGTCCCTAGGGCTCTTCTAGGGTATAGAAAATAATTTTAAGGTATGGGCAAAGGGTTTTCTCTGTACTTCCGAGGAAGAGTTTAGTATATTGCCTTGTAATCTTCATTTTTCTTTATAGTGGAAGTTTTTATTCGTGGTTTTTTACCCTTGTTGGGGTTTTTTGACGTATATCTTGTCTTGTGGTTTGTTTGGAATACTTTGATTCTTTTTTTAGTTTCTATTTCTTTTTATTTATCATTTGTAGGTGACACCAGAGATTGGATCTTGGTTCACTGTATTGTTGGCATGCTGCGTAACAACCATAAATTTGTTAATATTTGAAAGGTCAAGCTATAGATGTCCTCAAGGGGGGGGGGGGGGGTGAATAAGACAATACCAAATATTTTGATACAATGCGAAATAATTAAACAATTATACTCAATTGCTTAAAGTATCGAATTCTTGATATCAAATAGTTCGTAGGACAACTGTAAGACCTGTATCCTAGTCCATACTATTCCGTCGACTCTCGCGATCCTTTCCGACGAATTTCGGCAACCCACAATCTATGATTGACATTTGCGCACAACCCTAAGTCGTATCATGTAAATCTGAGTCGGTTTAATTCGAGACGTGTACCATTGTGACCGCATCGTCGCCGCGATTCCAATGTCACGACTCGTGCACCGACCCGATACCCAAGCCAGAAGATGTGGGCCTGTGTTCAATTTGAGAAAAACGCCGCGCATTTGTAATTCCAAAAGAATCTGTACCCAATGTCACATCAATCAATCAATCAAGGGTCAAGTACACATCACTTCACACCCCATCCCTAAGCAACCCCAAAGTCAAAGCTACCCATCCCTTACATGTCAAGTACACATCACTCACCCATCACCCATCACTCACAATCCCTCTCTCATCTCTTTTATCTCTCTCTTTTTCTCCATTTTTTTTCAAAAAAAAATAACTCCAAGCAACCCAACGTCCAAAAATTTTCCATGGGAGAGGAGAGCTAGGGTGGCCCACCTTCCTACATCTCATCTCTACCATTCAAGTTTCATCTCAACCGTTGAAATTGTCCCTTTGGAGCTCTATCATGCGTTGGTGGAAGAAGGAAGAAGAGATCAAAGGTGGGTGTATCTTTTTGAGTTGATTTGTGGAATTTATGGCCCACATGGAGGGACCCACCTTGATGTAATTAGTTTTTATTTGCACCGTCCATTTGGATGGTGTTGTGTAGCATGCACTGACGAGTGGGTTTCACCCACACCGTCCATCTGTGGTGGGCCCCAGCACTTGTACGTTATGTGTGGGGCCACTATGATGCATGTGTTTCATCCACTGTCCCTGATGAATGGTGGGATCCAACGTGATGAATGGCTGGTCCACACCGTCCAGATTGCTGGACGGTGGGCCATGCTCGGATATATGTGTTTTATCATTATTGTCCATACGGTATGTGGGACCCTACCTCGGTGTATTAATCCAGACCGTCCGTTGGAGGGACGTCCAGTCTTCTGGACGCTGACACTCCCACCCTCCCACAACACGTGTATATATACTTATATGATATATATTAGTATATAATATAATATTTTATATTACACAATGCTATGGTGGGCCGCTCTTATGTGGGACCCACCTTTATTATATTATCTGCACCGACGGTGAGTTGGGCAGCCTCCTATCCTTTGTGTAGTATACAATATATAATATTATATTATGTTAAAAATGCTATGGTGGGCCACTCTTTCGTGGGACCCACCTTTAATATGCCATCTGCACCGTCCAGACGGATCTGGACGGTGAGTTTGGGCAGTCCCTTATCATTGTATGGATATATAATATATAATATTATATTATATAAATATATGGATATATAATATATAATATTATATTATATAAATATATACTATATTAGTAGTATTATGGTGGACCACTCCCACGTGCGACCCACCGTACCTACAGCAGCTGTATAGTAGCTGTATCCACGTCAGCTACCACTAACGTGAGGGCAGATCCTCACCGTCCAGAGGTTTGGACGGTAGGACTCACCGCTGGAGTTTGTGTTCCATCTAAACCGTCCATCCAATTGTGGTGATGGGCCACGCTCCTGGACCCCATCATGATGCATGTGTTGCAACCATAACATCCATCTAACTGGCAAGCTTGTCTCCAGGCTTGAGACTAAAAATGAGACAAATCCAGTTATCAGGTGGACCACACTGTAGAAACAGTGGTGTTGAACGTCTACCATTAAAGCCCATTTGGGTTACAGAAATTTTGAATCAATATAATATTTGTTTTATTTATTTCCTCCCAGTCCAGGTCCTTGTAACCTTATGAACAGTTTGGATGGGAAATAAATACTATGGTGGGCCTTCTAAATTTTTAACCGTGGGAATCATTATCACCAATGCTAATTGTGGTATGGTACAGATGATCTTTTGATTTGATTCATTGTTAGGATAATGCTTTAAAATGATCTCTAGCTATAAATGAATAGTGTGGTTGGTTTGGGCCCATTTGACTCGGCCCATTTGACTCGGCCCGTTTGACTTGGCCCATTTGACTTGGCCCATTTGATTTGACTCATTTAATTCGACCCATTATGACGTATATGTGGCCCATGAGTGAGGCTCATTGTGATGTATTTTCGGCCCATGAGATAAGACTCATTGTGATATGTATTAGGCCTATGACGCGTGGCCCATTTGATGTATTCGAAGCCCAGATACGTAACCCATTTGATACATATGAGACCAATGTATAGGGCCCATTATGAGGTATTTTTGGCCCATTTGATGAGGCCCATTATGATGTATTCCTGGCCCATTCGGTAAGGCCCATTATGAGGTATTTTTGGCCCATTTGGTAAGGCCTGATGTAATGTACAAGGCCCATGTGATGCGGCCCACTCGATGTATGAGACGCTTGTAAGGCCCGTGGGCGAGACCCAATGTGATGTGCTCGAGGCCCATGCGATGTGGCCCACTTGATGTGTATTAGGCCCTTATGTGAGACCATGGGCCCACTATATGTTTGGCCCTATGTGGGCCACTTCTTGGGAGCAATGTTGGTTAGATGTCTACATTGATGGGCAATGATGGTTAGATGTCCTCATTGTGACCTTCCCTTAGGCCTTATTAAGCTCATTCTTACCGATTTGCCGACTCTGATCATCGATCGATCCCGATTGTCGTGACCGATCTACCGATTCTGATTATCGATCGATCTGATTGTCGTGACCGATTTGCCGACTCTAATTATCAATCGATCCCGATTGTCGTGACCGATTTACCGATTCTGATTATCGATCGATCCGATTGTCGTGACTGATTTGCCGACTCTGATTATCTATCGATGCGATTGTCGTGATCGATTTACCGATTCTGATTATCGATCGATCCGATTATCGTGACCGATTTGCCGACTCTGATTATCGATCGATCCCGATTGTCGTGACCGATTTACCGATTCTGATTATCGATTGATCCGATTGTCGTGACTGATTTGCCGACTCTGATTATCGATCGATCCGATTGTCGTGACCGATTTTTCGACTCTGATTATCAATCGATGCGATTGTCGTGACCGATTTACCGATTCTGATTATCGATCGATCCGATTATCGTGACCGATTTGCCGACTCTTATCATCGATCGATCCCGATTGTCGTGACCGATCTACCGACTCTGATTATCGATCGATCCGATTGTCGTGACCGATTTTTCGACTCTGATTATCGATCGATGCGATTATCGTGACCGATTTACTGATTCTGATTATAGATCGATCCGATTGTCGTGACCGAGTATCGAAGCCGATTCCGATTGTCGAGGTCGATTGTATAGGCCGACTTCGATTGTTGAGGCCGATTCCGAATGTCGGTTCCGATTGTCAAGACCTATATGATGTATATGCGAACCGTAGTAGAGGCCCACTGTGATGTATTCATGGCCCATGAGCAAGGCCCACTGTGGTGTATTCGTGGCCTATGGGCAAGGCCATTGTGATATGTATCAGGCCCATGATGTATGATGCATTTGATGTATTCGTGACCCACGTGTAGGGCCCACTTGTCATGTATTGAAGCCCATGAGTAGGGCCCACCTGTTGTGTATATGTGGCCCTTGAGTAAGGCCCATGGTGTTGTATATTAGGTCCTTGTGTGAAGCCATGAGTCTTCTATATATTAAGCTTTATGTGAGTCTTTTCTTGAGGGCAATGCTGGTTAAATGTCCACATTGTCGAGATCGATTGTCGATGCCGGTTATCGATACCGATTATGAGTATGTGACAGCATAGCATCATAATACATGCCCATACGCATCATCTGCATGCTTGTTATAAGATGTAATTGACCATTGCATATGCCATAGGGCAGGTTGTTTATGGGGCTCCCTGATAGGGGGAGTTGCCCCACTTGAGAGCACGGCATGCGCAAGATTGATGCATGATTGGACCGTGTGACTCATGCATATCGCATTTGTGTGACACGACCACCGTACGCCCTAGCGACATCAGGGCTGTATCCTCCACAGGTATTTCGTGGATGGCCAAATGGGACACCGGAAATCTGTTCTACATGGGGTGCTATAGATATCCCTGGGTGAAAGTTCCTAAACTCTCTTGGTTCCAGAGGTTGCTCCAACGTCTAGACCAAGTGGATGCATGAGCGCATGAGGGCTGTATACCGTTAGGCCGCGTCTCCCACTGTGTCGTGGTCGGTTGGAAGGGGGTACGGCCTTACCTGCCCGAGAGGAGGGGGCAATGCTAGGCTGAGTCTGACCAGCTCGAGGAATGGGTCCGTTATCGACAAGCCGGGCCCGATATTGGCAGGCGGATAGTGAGGTCTCTTCCACTCACCTTGTTGCGCGCGATGGGGCGGCAATCTGGTTTGGAGTGTAATAGACCCCGGTGATTTTTCAGAGAGGAACCGTACTGATATGTGGACTTATTGAGCAGGAATTGCATATTCATTCATTCATTCATTCACTATCCACTCGGGCTGGTGGTGCGTAACTATTTATTATGTGTACCTTCGCATGGCGAGGATTTCGGTTGGGCGCGCGACTAACCTGAGATCAGGAGTTTACCACATTGAGTCTAACTATCCAAATTTAGGTATGGGACTGGTTTGGATAGAAGTCCCTTGTGGTGGACCCCGTAGCCTACGATACTACGTACTATCATCCCGACTTCACACTCCGGCATGGTCATTTCATTCGCACCGCATATCACATTACATCCACAGTACTTAGCATTTTGGGTTACTATGTTTCTGCACTTATATGGCCTAGACGGACTTAGCAAGATTTACATATTGCATTGTACTCTCGGCATCTGATATTTAGCTCTCTTTGACTCTTCATTTGTATAGTTGATCTGTATTGCGTATTCTGATATTGTTTGACTCATGGACTTGTCAGTATTTTCGCTTACTCTGATAACGTATGATTCATGACTCTGCGCTTATTTCGACATTGTATGATTATGTCATTGCGTTGAATACTTGACACTTACCTTGTGCACACACTTACACCACCCTCTAAGCTTTCTATAAGCTTATGCACGATAGATGCGTGCAGGTGATGTTAGGTTGCAGCAGTGTTGATATTGGAGCGTGCAGCTTTCTTCTGGAGCTTGGTTGTCAATTTATGTATTTCGCTTTCAGCATTGTACTCAAGTGATTATATTAGTGGATATGTGATGATGATGTTGCCTTTATGATTTGGGTATACTTGTGGTTATGCTTATTACGAGATAAATGTACACCGAAAAAAAAAATCCTCCTTGTAGGATCCCAGGATCAGAATCTGGCGTATAGGCGCTGGAAGCCGAGAATGGGGTACTACGGAGGCTGTCGGCACTGGATTCGGCGATCGGGGTTCTTGTGAGCCCGATTTCCAGGTTTGGGGCGTGACAGAAGTTGGTATCAGAGCATAACTTGGGAATACCTGAAGATAACATCACATATCTGCCGATAGTTACCCTCCACTCTATGATTGTTGAGAACTTAGAATGGTTAGATCCCCGTGTTCGAATAACTTAGAGATTTTCTAATATAGCTCCCCACCGTTGAGATTATGAGGTTGCATAATATTTCAGTTTCGATCATTTTTTTTATCAGGATCCGAGGTCTAGTTGGATCATCGTTGTGTTGATGAGACATTTTGGGAGTGGGAGGCTGAAATTCGCAGCGTTGTCACCATCTCTTAAGTGTTTGATTGTGTTGGCCTGTTGTGTTCGGATAGGACTTCCCTCCCTTGGTTGAGCTCCGTATTGGTTGTGTCGTGCTTTAAATTTTGAGGACGAAATTTTTATTAGGTGGGGAGAGCTGTAAGACTTGTATCCTAGTCCATACTGCTCCGTCGACTCTCGCGATCCTTTCCGACGAATTTCGGCAACCCACGATTTATAATTGACGTTTGCGCACAACCCTAAGTCGTATCATGTAAATCTGAGTCGGTTTAATTCGAGATGTGTACCATTGTGACCGCATCGTCGCCGCGATTCCAATGTCGCGACTCGTGCACCGACCCGATACCCAAGCCAGAAGATGTGGGCCTATGTTCAATTCGAGAAAAACGCCGCGCATTTGTAATTCCAAGAGAATCTGTACCCAATGTCACATCAATCAATCAATCAAGGGTCAAGTACACATCACTTCACACCCCATCCCTAAGCAACCCCAAAGTCGAAGCTACCCATCCCTTACATGTCAAGTACACATCACTCACCCATCACCCATCACTCACAATCCCTCTCTCATCTCTTTTATCTCTCTTTTTCTCCATTTTTTTTTCCAAAAAAAAAATAACTCCAAGCAACCCAACGTTTAAAAATTTTCCATGGGAGAGGAGAGCTAGGGTGGCCCACCTTCCTACATCTCATCTCTACCATTCAAGTTTCATCTCAACCGTTGAAATTGTCCCTTTGGAGCTCTATCATGCGTTGGTGGAAGAAGGAAGAAGAGATCAAAGGTGGGTGTATCTTTTTGAGTTGATTTGTGGAATTTATGGCCCACATGGTGGGACCCACCTTGATGTAATTAGTTTTTATTTGCACCGTCCATTTGGACGGTGTTGTGTAGCATGCACTGACGAGTGGGTTTCACCTACACCGTCCATATGTGGTGGGCCCCAGCACTTGTACGTTATGTGTGGGGCCACTATGATGCATGTGTTTCATCCACTGTCCCTGATAAATGGTGGGATCCAACGTGATGAATGGCTGGTCCACACCGTCCAGATTGCTGGACGGTGGGCCATGCCCGGATATATGTGTTTTATCATTATTGTCCATACGGTATGTGGGACCCTACCTCGGTGTATTAATCCAGACCGTCCGTTGGAGGGACGTCCAGTCTTCTGGACGCTGACACTCCCACCCTCCCACAACACGTGTATATATACCTATATGATATATATTAGTATATAATATAATATTTTATATTACACAATGCTATGGTGGGCCGCTCTTACGTGGGACCCACCTTTATTATATTATCTGCACCGACGGTGAGTTGGGCAGCCTCCTATCCTTTGTGTAGTATACAATATATAATATTATATTATGTTAAAAATGCTATGGTGGGCCACTCTTTCGTGGGACCCACCTTTAATATGCCATCTGCACCGTCCAGATGGATCTGGACGGTGAGTTTGGGCAGTCCCTTATCATTGTATGGATATATAATATATAATATTATATTATATAAATATATGGATATATAATATATAATATTATATTATATAAATATATACTATATTAGTAGTATTATGGTGGACCACTCCCACGTGCGACCCACCGTACCTACAGCAGCTGTATAGTAGCTGTATCCACGTCAGCTACCACTAACGTGAGGGCAGATCCTCACCGTCCAGAGGTTTGGACGGTAGGACTCACCGCTGGAGTTTGTGTTCCATCTAAACCGTCCATCCAATTGTGGTGATGGGCCACGCTCCTGGACCCCATCATGATGCATGTGTTGCAACCATAACATCCATCTAACTGGCAAGCTTGTCTCCAGGCTTGAGACTAAAAATGAGACAAATCCAGTTATCAGGTGGACCACACTGTAGAAACAGTGGTGTTGAACGTCTACCATTAAAGCCCATTTGGGTTACAGAAATTTTGAATCAATATAATATTTGTTTTATTTATTTCCTCCCAGTCCAGGTCCTTGTAACCTTATGAACAGTTTGGATGGGAAATAAATACTATGGTGGGCCTTCTAAATTTTTAACCGTGGGAATCATTATCACCAATGCTAATTGTGGTATGGTACAGATGATCTTTTGATTTGATTCATTGTTAGGATAATGCTTTAAAATGATCTCTAGCTATAAATGAATAGTGTGGTTGGTTTGGGCCCATTTGACTCGGCCCATTTGACTCGGCCCGTTTGACTTGGCCCGTTTGACTTGGCCCATTTGACTTGGCCCATTTGATTTGACTCATTTAATTCGACCCATTATGACGTATATGTGGCCCATGAGTGAGGCTCATTGTGATTTATTTTCGGCCCATGAGATAAGACTCATTGTGATATGTATTAGGCCTATGACGCGTGGCCCATTTGATGTATTCGAAGCCCAGATACGTAACCCATTTGATACATATGAGACCAATGTATAGGGCCCATTATGAGGTATTTTTGGCCCATTTGATGAGGCCCATTATGATGTATTCCTGGCCCATTCGGTAAGGCCCATTATGAGGTATTTTTGGCCCATTTGGTAAGGCCTGATGTAATGTACAAGGCCCATGTGATGCGGCCCACTCGATGTATGAGACGCTTGTAAGGCCCGTGGGCGAGGCCCAATGTGATGTGTTCGAGGCCCATGCGATGTGGCCCACATGATGTCTATTAGGCCCTTATGTGAGACCATGGGCCCACTATATGTTTGGCCCTATGTGGGCCACTTCTTAGGAGCAATGTTGGTTAGATGTCTACATTGATGGGCAATGATGGTTAGATGTCCTCATTGTGACCTTCCCTTAGGCCTTATTAAGCCCATTCTTACCGATTTGCCGACTCTGATCATCGATCGATCCCGATTGTCGTGACCGATCTACCGATTCTGATTATCGATCGATCTGATTGTCGTGACCGATTTGCCGACTCTGATTATCGATCGATCTCGATTGTCGTGACCGATTTACCAATTCTGATTATCGATCGATCCGATTGTCGTGACTGATTTGCCGACTCTGATTATCTATCGATGCGATTGTTGTGACCGATTTACCGATTCTGATTATCGATCGATCCGATTGTCGTGACCGATTTGCTGACTCTAATTATCGATCGATCCCGATTGTCGTGACCGATTTACAGATTCTGATTATCGATCGATCCGATTGTCGTGACTGATTTGCTGACTTTGATTATCGATCGATCCGATTGTCGTGACTGATTTTTCGACTCTGATTATCGATCGATGCGATTGTCGTGACCGATTTACCGATTCTGATTATCGATCGATCCGATTGTCGTGACCGATTTGCCGACTCTTATCATCGATCGATCCCGATTGTCGTGACCGATCTACCGACTCTGATTATCGATCGATCCGATTGTCGTGACCGATTTTTCGACTCTGATTATCGATCGATGCGATTATCGTGACCGATTTACTGATTCTGATTATAGATCGATCCGATTGTCGTGACCGATTTGCCGACTCTTATCATCGATCGATCCTGATTGTCGTGACCGATCTACCGATTCTGATTATCGATCGATCTGATTGTCGTGACCGATTTGCCGACTCTGATTATCGATCGATCCCGATTGTCGTGACCGATTTACCGATTCTGATTATCGATCGATCCGATTGTCGTGACTGATTTGCCGACTCTGATTATCGATCGATCCGATTGTCGTAACCGATTTACCGATTCTGATTATCGATCGATCCGATTGTCGTGACCGATTTGCCGACTCTGATTATCGATTGATCACGATTGTCGTGACCGATTTACCGATTCTGATTATTGATCGATCCCGATTGTCGTGGCCGAGTATCGAAGCCAATTCCGATTGTCGAGGTCGATTGTATAGGCCGACTTCGATTGTTGAGGCCGATTCCGAATGTCGGTTCCGATTGTCATGACCTATATGATGTATATGCGAACCGTAGTAGAGGCCTACTGTGATGTATTCATGGCCCATGAGCAAGGCCCACTGTGGTGTATTCGTGGCCTATGGGCAAGGCCATTGTGATATGTATCAGGCCCATGATGTATGATGCATTTGATGTATTCGTGACCCACATGTAGGGCCCACTTGTCATGTATTGAAGCCCATGAGTAGGGCCCACCTGTTGTGTATATGTGGCCCTTGAGTAAGGCCCATGGTGTTGTATATTAGGTCCTTGTGTGAAGCCATGAGTCTTCTATATATTAAGCTTTATGTGAGTCTTTTCTTGAGGGCAATGCTGGTTAAATGTCCACATTGTCGAGATCGATTGTCGATGCCGGTTATCGATATCGATTATGAGTATGTGACAGCATAGCATCATAATACATGCTCATACGCATCATCTGCATGCTTGTTATAAGATGTAATTGACCATTGCATATGCCATAGGGCAGGTTGTTTATGGGGCTCCCTGATAGGCGGAGTTGCCCCACTTGAGAGCACGGCATGCGCAGGATTGATGCATGATTGAACCGTGTGACTCATGCATATCACATTTGTGTGACACGACCACCGTAGGCCCTAGCGACATCAGGGCTGTAGCCTCCACAGGTATTTCATGGATGGCCAGATGGGGCACCGGAAATCTGTTCTACATGGGGTGCTATAGATATCCCTAGGTGAAAGTCCCTAAACTCTCTTGGTTCCAGAGGTTGCTCCAACGTCTAGACTGAGTGGATGCATGAGCGCATGAGGGCCGTATACCGTTAGGCCGCGTCTCCCACTGTGTCGTGGTCAGTTGGAAGGGGGTACGGCCTTACCTGCCCGAGAGGAGGGGGCAATGCTAGGCTGAGTCTGACCAGCTCGAGGAATGGGTCCATTATCGACAAGCCGGGCCCGATATTGGCAGGCGGATAGTGAGGTTTCTTCCACTCGCTAGGCTATGTAGCTAGGGAGGAGGCAATCGGTGTGGAGTGTAATAAATCCTGGTGATTTTTCTAGAGAGCAACCGTACTGATATGTGGACTTATTGAGCAAGAATTGCATATTCATTCATTCATTCATTCACTATCCACTCGGGTTGGTGGTGCGTAACTATTTATTATGTGTACCTTCGCATGGCGAGGATTTCGGTTGGGCGCGCGACTAACCTGAGATCAGGAGTTTACCACATTGAGTCTAACTATCCAAATTTAGGTATGGGACTGGTTTGGATAGAAGTCCCTTGTGGTGGACCCCGTAGCCTACGATACTACGTATTATCATCCCGACTTAACACTCCGGCATGGTCATTTCATTCGCACCGCATATCACATTACATCCACAGTACTTAGCATTTTGGGTTACTATGTTTCTGCACTTATATGGCCTAGACGGACTTAGCAAGATTTACATATTGCATTGTACTCTCGGCATTTGATATTTAGCTCTCTTTGACTCTTCATTTGTATAGTTGATCTGTATTGCGTATTCTGATATTGTTTGACTCATGGACTTGTCAGTATTTTCGCTTACTGTGATAACGTATGATTCATGACTCTGCGCTTATTTCGACATTGTATGATTATGTCATTGCGTTGAATACTTGACACTTACCTTGTGCACACACTTACACCACCCTCTAAGCTTTCTATAAGCTTATGCACGATAGATGCGTGCAGGTGATGTTAGGCTGCAGCAGTATTGATATTGGAGCGTGCAGCTTTCTTCTGGAGCTTGATTGTCGATTTATGTATTTCGCTTTCAGCATTGTACTCAAGTGATTATATTAGTGGATATGTGATGATGATGTTGCCTTTATGATTTGGGTATACTTGTGGTTATGCTTATTACGAGATAAATGTACAGAAAAAAATCCTCCTTGTAGGATCCTAGGATCGAAATCTGGCATATGGACGTTAAGAGTCGAGAATAGGGTACTACGGAGGCTGTCGGCACTGGATTCGGCGATCGGGGTTCTTGTGAGCCCGATTTCCGGGTTTGGGGCGTGACAACAACCTTCATCTAAAAGATTTAGGCAGGACAACCTTACTTCACGGCATCTTTGAAATCAAAATATCAAACTTAGCAAGAGCCAATTAATCACAAGACAAACATATAAATAATTAAAACAATAACTACAATGCACAGAAGAATTATAATGGTTTGGTGCTTAAATCCACGTCTACTCCACTCCCAAAATTACTACTCTCACAATTTTAGCTTTCACTATTTCAAGGTTTTCGCAGGGTCACCTTAACAATCTAATACAGCCCTTGTGATTTTCACGGGCTATCACAACAAAACTCACTTTGTGATTTTCACGGGATCACCACAAAATAACCCGCTGAGATTTTCGGACTATCTCAGAAAATTTCAAAATGAAACGAATATAAATATAGTATTTATCTTCAAATGGCAAGCAAAGACGTTACTGTAGCCTGATTACAACAATCTTCTTTCTTAAAATAATTGATGAAGTCTTATATGAGTTCAACTCAAAAAGAATATATGGATCTAATATGTTTTCAATATATAAACAAAACCCTAATTGATGCAAATTCTATTATCTTAATCTCAAGTAGAGTTTAGATAACTCTCTTTAAAACAATTAGATCTTACTCAAGAAATAGAATAAAATAAGCTAATAGAATATTAAAATTACCACACAAATACCTTAAGAAGAGTCTAGCTTTCTCTATATCTTTAAAGAAATTTCTCACTGATTTTCGTTGTCGAAATGAATGAGAGAAGGCAACTATTTATGGTCAAAGAATTTGGAAATTCGGTTGGCCCATGTATCCGTTTGGCTAGCCGAATTCCAACGATTGCATTCCAACGACACTCAGATTTCGCGGGATAAGATTTTCATAAATTTGGCTGGCCAAACCTTTAGTTCGACTGGTCGAATCTCCCCGAGATCCGAAATCTTTACACGTTGGAAACTTGATTGAACATCCTTCGGGTTGGCCGATCGGACATGTTCGACTGGCCAACCAAGGTTGGGCTGGCCGAACTTGCCATAGAGAATCTATATCAATCTGTAAACTTGCTCGTATTATGTTGGATTAGTCAAATGTAGTTAGGTTGACCAAACCAAATGTTGAGCTGGTCTAACTAGAGTGCATTTTACTTAAAATTATGTTCATTATAATGCTATGTGAAATACACCTAACTTAGGGTCAATCTAAGGTTATACCACCTGATGGTTGACTCATATGAAGTGTTTAGATCTTTGAATCATGTCCTTTTATGCCTTGAGATGTTGAGCCTTCTCTGAGACGTTTGATCAAGTAAATAACAATTCTTCATCAGTTGTCGAAGAGTATCTTCATGAGTGCTTGTATTCCTTTCAGGACTACAAAATTTGACAATCTTAATTTTTCTTAAGTGTAAGTACTTACAACATCTCTTTCCAAGTCATTCAAGTATCTGGTTGATACTTTTTTTGTTATAGTAGGGATACTTTCGACATTGAGACCCTTATCGCAACCCTTAAATCGAAGCAATTATGTCAACAGAGTGGCAATAAAGGTATCTCTATGGATGCATTGTTTACTCGTAAAAGACTATCTGAGCGAGAAAAGAAAAAAACTATAATATATATCCAAGTCAAAATGTAAAAGAAAGTTGATGAGTTGGAATTGTTAAAGGATGAGACACTTAAAAAATGTCTGTCAATTTTTTGAAGCCCAGAAGGATGAGAAGTTAGATGATTCGCTGAAGGAAGCTAGTTCAGTTGAATCTGCTAATGGCTCGGATGGTTGTGATGTATATCAGTGACCAAGATCGAGAATTTCTATCATGAATGGATCTTAGATACAGGCACATCGTACCATATATATCCTCATCAAAGTTGGTTTACCATATATAGTAGGGATAATGGTGGGCTGGTTCTCATGGGTAATGATTGTGCTTGTGAGACGATTGGAATTTGCTTGGTTCACACCAGGATGTTTGATGGGGTGGAGTGTACTCTAACAAATGTGAGGCACATTCTGAACTTGAAGAATAATTTGATATCTTTGAAAGCTTTATATGCAATTGGTTAAAAGTTCGCCGATTATGATGGTATTCTGAAGATTTCAAAGGGGGATCTTACAGTAATGAAGGCATAGCGGAGTAGTAATCTTTACCGATTAATCGAAAATATTATATCCAGTGGAGCTGCAGCGTTTATAGTGAATTCCACGTCGACTCGATTGTGGCATGCGCGACTAAGCCACATGAGCGAGCAGGGTATGAAGGTACTTTTTTTTAATCATAAGTTAATTCATAGTTTTAAAAGCTTTAATTTGGATGTATGTGAGTATTGCATATATAGGAAACAGTCGAGGCTGTGTTTTAAAACTGGGAAACAAGTCAGTAAATGGCAGCTTGATTATGTGCATTCTAATGTGTGGGGGCCATTGTCCGTTGTTTTTAGAGCAAGATTGTCTTACTTTTTCAAATTTACAGATTACTTCTCTACAAAAGTTTGGAATTATATTTAGAAATATAAATATGATGTGTTTACTGCTTTTAAAATATGAAAATCGATGGTTGAAAAATAAAAATAGTACAAAGTGAAAGTTCTGAGGACAAATAATGACAAAAAATTTACTTTAAGAGAATTTGATCAATATTACAAGAATTTGATAATAGTTTGTGCAAAACATAATGAGGCATACACCAAAGCAAAATGGTGTAGTAGAACATATGAATCAAACTCTTCTGAAAAGGGCTTAGACTATGTTAAGCAATTCTGGGTTGGGAAAAGAGCTTTGGGCTAAATTGTTTCTATAGGTTGTTATTTAGTGAATAAATCTCACTCTATAGTTCTCGATTGTAAAATTCCTAAGGAAGTATGAAGTAGTCAAGGAATTGATTACTCGAGTTTGAGAGTTTTTTGTTGCGATACTTATTCTCATATGTTATCTGTTGAGAGAGATAAGCTAGACAAAAGAGTAAAATTCCTAATGACAAAGCAAAAAATTTAAAAAAAAAAAAAAAGCAAAAACGTATACTTTTTGTTGGCTATGGTTATGAGGTGAAAGGTTACAGGTTGTTAGATCATGCTCCACAAAAGATCATTATTAAACAAGACATTAAATTTGATGAGTGTTCTTTATTTTGAAAAGATGAGAACAAATAAACAATAAAGTTCGTTGTTGATGTGGAATTAGATAAGGACGAGATATATGAGGAACCTAAACCATAGGTTGAGGTACAGGAATAAGTGGAGCCACCAACTGTCAGGAGAAATCCACCAAGGGATCGCTAGTTACTGTTAAGATATAGGGATAGATCATGAGAGACATTCGTCTACTTTCTAGTAAGATTTAGAAGATAAAGATGTAGAAAAGTGAATAATAGTTATATGCATGAAGAGATGGATTCTTTGTACAAAAATTAAACGTAAGAACTAGTTGAGTTGCCTGTTGGGAGGAATGTGATCGGGTGCAAGTAGATATTTTGAAAAAAACTGGTTAGGTACAATGTCAGATTAGTAGTGAATAGAGATGCTCAAAAGGAAGGTGTTAACTTCAATAAGAATTTCGTACTAGTGATAAAGATTTGTATTGACTATGGTTGCCCAATACAATCTAGAATTAGAAAAGTTGAATGTTAAAACTATGTTTCTATATGTGACATTAGAAAAAAAAAACAAATTTACATGAAGGAACCAAAAATATTCGAGGTGATAAAGAAAGATCTTGTTTGCAAGTTGAAGAGGTTGTTGTACAGCCTAAAATAGTTGTCTAGGCAGTGATATAAGGAGTTTGGTTCTTTCATGTTAAGTCAAAGTTTTATTAAAAGTGAATTTGATTGTTGTGTAATTTATTTTAGAACACTGAGTGGAAAGAAATTTATCATTCTAGTGTTATATATTGATGATATGCTTATTTCCAGCCATAACATATTTGAAATCAATATGTTGAAGGCTCAATTAAACAAGATGTTTAAAATGAAAGATCTATGTCCTGCAAAGAGGATTTTTGGTATTGATATACACAAGGACAGGTTGAGGAGCAGACTATAACTATCTCAAGAGGAGTATCTTGAGAATGTTTCATTTAAGATCGTATTGAAAAAGGCAAAATAAATTTGCACTCACCATACTGCTCACTTTTAGATTTTTTTAATAACCATGTTCTACGTCAAATGAAAAAAAAAAGTGGTATATGTCTCATATGCCCTATTCGAGTGCAGTTGACAGTCTTATGTATGTCATGGTCTGTATGAGATCAAATATTTCACATGCATTTGGTGTTGTGAACAGATACATGTCAAACTCAAGCAAGCAACATTGGGAAGCGGTGAAATAGTTACTTCGGTATATATAAAGTACGATGAATTACGTCTTCTGCTTTAGAGATTCAGAGGAGAGACTTGTATGCTGTGTTGATTAAGATTATACAGAGAATGTGGATAATAAAGGTCTACTTCCAATTACTCGTTTATGTTTGTGGGTAAAGCTATCAGTTGGATGTCTAAGTTTCAATTTGTTATTACACTTTTCACTACCGAAGTTGAATACATAGCAATGACGGAGGCATTCAATGGAGTTATTTGGTTGAAAGGGATAATGAATAAGTTGAGGCTTCAGTAAAAAGTTGTGCTACGCATTGTGACAGTGAAATCGAAATTAATTTAGCAAAAAACTTGGTATATCACTTACAGACTAAGCATATTAATGTTTGTCATTACTTTATCCAATAAATGCTAGAAGAATGAGATGTTACTCTTATACAGATTCATACCAATAGGAATCAATCAGACATATTTACGAAGGTCATTCTTGCAGAGAAGTTTAAGTTTTGCTCGACTTCTTTGGGCTTGAAAATAAATAAATAAAGATAGAATGCGCACAAAACGATGATGGTGATGCTTAAAAGAAGATTGGCAAGACAAGAAAGTGATTTTTCTATCAAGGTGGAGATTATTAAAATTGTGACACCAAAATCACTATGTTTATTCACTTTTACGAGCCCATATAACCCATGTTTCACATGCTAAAAAGGCTCAAGTGTTAATGGACCATGTGAGGGGTATTTTTGACATTTTTCATCTTTAAATAGTGGCTTTTAGTGTAATTTATGTTAGGGTTAAGAGAGAGTAATGATTTTACATTTTTTTTATTTTTTATTATTTTTTATTATTTTTTATTTTTTTTTAAGAGCATCCATGGGAAGAGAGATAGGATTTTTTGCTATAACCTCTCTCCATCCCCGTAATCTTTTCTAAATAGTAGATTGATCACGTGTTCTTTTTGTAGTTTCTCGTAAGAATTTTTCACATAAAAATCGTGTGTTCTCTGATTGTATGATTATTATTTTTTCATTTTCTCTTGTTTGTTTCAATTCATATTAAGGTGCTTCTACAGGGTGATTTTCTGGTAGAATTGGTCAAATATCAAAACCTCATTAGAGATCTAATATATAATCAAGGCAAACATTAGAGCATGTCAAAACTCAAGATCTTAATGCAGCATTGATATTTAATGAGGCACTTTATGAGAATGACGCAATCATTCATAGGGATACTATATATTGAAGATTTTGCACATTATGTTGTCATTGATCTACCAAATTTGATGGTGGAGTGGGATCGAAATCCTTGGAAGCTATAATGTAGTTAAATTGGAAGGATGATGATTCATTTAAAGCCAATGATGACCCATGGAGAGGAAGTATTTTAGTATTATATAGTTTAAATCAGAAATTCAGATAGCAACTAAAGTTACCTGGATTGTTAGGGTTAGGAAATTGTATTTATTTTTATAGTGGACTCTAAGTCACAATGGGATTTAACCACAACGCGCGCGCGCGCACACACACACACACACACACACACACACACACACACACATATATATATATATATATATATATATATATATATATATATATATATAAAATTGCATTTAGAGTTTTTCTCCAAGTAAGTGCATCTCTCTGTACCAGTTTATGCCTTGAAGAAAAATCGTTGGATCCTACTGGACTGCGCTCGCTGATTTCATTTCTTTCGTGGCCTTTCAAGTACTTTGCTTAGGTTGGTTATGACGTTCAAGGACCGTTTGCTGCATCATCATTTTTGATAGAATACCCAACTCTTTCCGACAATCTATACATGTTTCCACAATTATCCGAGCGAGCCGCATTAGCTTTGCCAGCATGGGTGGGACATGCGAACAACTTAATTCTTCAAAGATCCTCACCATTGATAATCTATCTACGCTCTAGATGAACGGTGAAGATCTTTAATCATTGGGATTTTTTTAATGTGACCCAATAGATGAATTGCCTAGTGGAGGGTTCAAGAGGCAAACGAAAATGGAAAACAACAACAACAACTGCTACAAGGTAAGGGAAATGATGTTAAGTACGGCTAGCAATGGGTATCCGTTTCATCAGTTACCCGGCATATCTTACCCGATATAAAGCCCACTCCCACTCAGTCTCACCTCGTAGCTCAAATATCGCGTGTCACATCTGAAAGGCAGTCTAATTTTGGACTGTTATAGTGGAAATAAGTCTAAGGTTCAAAATCCATAAAACAAATCATTCTCAGCAGATAGTGTAACCGACTGTGGAGGATGGATCCTGACTGAAATGGACGTTTCCTAGTCTATTTTTGTTACTGTGAATGGGCCAGGTTCAAGGGATGTGTTTTACGTGATGGTTTTGTGAGGCGGCTTTCCAGGAATTTCTTCTACAACCCTTCATAGATTCCTTGACTGGAGTTAATGATGTTGGTAGAATTTTCTACAGACACGTCAATTTAATTTCGATTCTCCCATGAATCCAAAAGACCCGTCTTGCTGTGAAATACCTTAGCGGGGACCACCTCAATCTTATTCAATGCAAAAGAGAAAGATAAAATATACCCGTCTAGATAAAATATATCGACCGATGCGATGCTAGAACTTAGTGCCATCCGAGTGTTGCTTGAAATGATATAATCTGGTAGGGGGGATGATCCACAGGAATTCACACTGAAATTTTACACGTGGCAATGTTCACCATTTAGTGGGGCCCATTGCAGATGGAGCATAGAAACAAAATGGAAATGTGTTTGTACAATTTGGACGGTAGTTAAGCTTTTACAGTTTTTTTATTTTTAAAGGTGAATTGCTTTCCATATCATTATGAATCAGCACCTGTACATTCGAGCACCCCTTTACATAAAATAGAGGGCTATTATAAACATGCAAAAAAACTACACAAGGAAACCATAGAACATCACAATCTCTTAATCGAACCTAAACCAACTTTATTAAGAAAAACAGAACCTCTGACCTAGTGTGGAAGCTCAGACTAGTTGTCGAACCAAGAATAAGACTGGGAACCGCTTCCTTGCCGAGCCATAAAATTTGCCATTGAGTTCCCTTCCCTTAGGATATGCACAGACGTAATTTGACGCCGCATCTTCAGTTGGTTTATCCTGAAAATCCATGCTTTCCATTTTCATCCAGGCTTAGTCACTCCATTGACCATATTTATCACTTGCCTTGAGTCTGATTTGATGATGATTTAAGACATGCCCCTTTAAAGACCAGGGGATAAACCATTGTGAACCGCACGTAACTTGGCAGCTGTGTTAGTACCTACTCCATAACCATCAGAAAAAGCGAAAATGAAGTCACCCTTTTCTCCTCGACAAATTCCACCCCCACCTGATCTGCCCGGATTTCATCTGGCTGATCCATCAACATTTATACACCGGCATATGTGATGGTTGATACGCTGGCACTTTTAAATTACTTACTAAGAATTGCATTAGTGGGATAAAAAAATAATTCAAATTAAACAGTGCAAATCATGGGTACCTGTTTAAATGTATCAAGAACCAAAAAATTCTTCTTATTTCAACAGGTGACTATCTGATTGGTGGACGTTTATTGGATGCCTAAAGATGAAAATGTCCAACAGTCCAGTTAAAAAAATGAGTGTGCATGAGTAAGAGGTTAGGATATTGTCTGAACAATCTGGTTTTGAGATTTCATTTAGTGACAGTGCGTCACTCAATTTATTTAGGTTTAATGTGAGTTAATGTACGCCTGTTGTAAAATTTCTGAGCGTCTGTGTATCAAGCGCATGCAAAGCCAGAGTATGAACTTCATTCTCTCTCTCTCTTTTTTTTTCTTTTTTCTTTTTTTTGTTGTCATTGGATCGGGGTCCTACTCCAGTGATACAAACCGCTACGATGTGCCTCACCATACACGTGGGATGCCAAAGAAACCTGTGGAACTTTAATATTTCAACCCCTTCATAATTTAAGTCATTTTGCTTGCTATCTTACCTCAATAGCTTATCTTGATTTCTACTCATTTAGTAGATAAATATATTTACTGAGTACAAATTCTTCATTTTTTTTTTCCTATATTGATTGTATAAGAGTCAACCACCCATCCAATATTGAATAGTGCAGCACTGAGATTTAGCAGACAACAATATGGCAAACAGCCCAAAAAGTAGAGAATTTTGTTTTGCTTCCCACGTCACGTATAATTTTTAAATCACTTTTATCAATCATTTTCAATCCTCTTTCAATTATTACCTTTCAAGTGGGGTACAGCTTTAATATCCATTGTCCATCTTGAGCGGTCAACCTTTGATGTAGATCATTCATTATATTGGGCCCACCTTAGCCTTGTCTTCAATGTGAACTGTCTAACGTGTAGGGCCTACCTTCAATATATGGATCTTTCACCTTGCAAGCCCACCTTCAATGTGGGCTATCCATCATGTGGCCACCTTAGATGTCAGTTGTCAATCATGCTAGACATTGGATGTGGATTGTCAATCATGTAGGGCCCACCTTTAATGTGGATTGTCCATCATACAGGTCTCAGATTCGAAGTGGGTCTCCAAAATGCGGGGCTCACCTTATGTAGGCCATTCATCATAAGGGACCATCCATTGATGTAGACCGTCCATTACATGGGGCGCACCTTGATGTAGGTCATTCATCGTGTAAGGCCCACCATCAATGTTAGTTGTCCATCATGTGGGGCACACCTTAAATATCCACGATACATCATGTGGAGCCCACCTTGCTATGGACTGTCCAACATGTGGGCCCCACCTTCGAAGTGGATTGTCCATCATGTAGGGCTCGCCTTAGATCGGATTTGATACGTCTGTTGATTTGGCATGATGAACAGTACATAATAAATCTAGAATATTAATCAAATCGATGTGGCTCACCTAACGATAAGATCATCCACATATTTGGGGTCCTTGCATGTTTTAACCCTAGAATTTGGATGAACGGTGTGGATCTAACCACACACATACTAATGGCCCATCTTGATCTTCTGCACCAAGTAGAAAAACACTTGCCCAGGAATTTGGGTTTCCTTTATTAGATGTTTTGGATCTCATAATACCATGATCATATGACCAATCTGGTTCGTTCATTATATTGCCCAAATAATCATAACCTAAACTGTCAAAATTAAATAATCAAATCAACCCGATCCTAGAGATATACATCAGATCACCCACTTTCATAAGCAAGGAACCATTCTCTATGCCCAAAGCCAGAGGCTATTGCACAGTGAATTAGACCTTCCTACATTGAGGTATAAGATGGACGGATGGCTAATCTAAGTTCTCCATTGTATAGATTTGAACCAAATGCTACATTACATGAAAAGAAATCAAGGGAGGAGACTTACCTGCAATGCTTTTCCGAAAATCTCTCTCTCTCTCTCTCTCTCTCTCTCTCTCTCTCTCTCTCTCTAAGTATGTAGGGTTTAGTTTCGGCTCATAAAGTTAGAGTAGGATTCTCCCCTCTCACACCTCCTTCCTTAAAAAGGAGATTGTGTCACAAGGCTAAGAGATACAAGAAGAGATTGGATAAGATAAGACGAAGACAAGATATATGATATATATATATATATATATATATATATATATGGGAAATGTTACTATGAGGTCGACCTCATGGGAACTTCCAATGAGGCAGAATTGTGTGGGCCCCGATGTGCGTCAGACATCAACATTGTGTATTTGATGGGTCCCCTTTAGGCTATAGGATATCCTAAAAATCAGTCGTATACGGAATTCAAGTGGGCCTCATCATCTAAAACCATGTAAAGAAGTCTCTAAAACATATAAAAGAACTTGGTGGGCCCAACTTGAATTTTAGGTGCGTAAAAAACTTGGTCTAGCCCCTCATCCAAGTGGGACACACACAATGAATGGGATAGATTTTTGAACCACATCTCGGTGGGCCCAATAAACGATCATGAAGGTTTTAATGGGCCAACAACCCCTCTCAATTGTTGTATATGATGTGGCGCACCTAATTAGTCATGGATTTGGCCTAATTTTTAAGCATGTGGCCTACCATAGAATGATGGGGTAGATGTTCAACACACATCACAATGGGGCCCACATAGCTCAACCTAATGGGAAGTTCCCACCTTTTTCTTTTTTTGTGGATTCTCCATGCTTATTTTCGAAATATTCTTTAATTTCTTTTAACTATTGATTTCTCGGCGTCTTGGGCATGTTTGGATTCATGGAAAGCATGGGGGAAGAAAATAGCATTTCCTATGAAACTCATTTTCCGTTATTTGTTAAATACCCTTCATCATAGGAAATTGGAGAAAATACTTTTTTTACTTTGTTAAAAAATAAGTAAATTTATTTTCTTACCTTCACCCTTAAGAAATACATTTTCATATGGTGAAAGAAAAATGGATTCATTAGGTGTTAAAGCATAAATGTACCCCTCATCATGTTCAATCACAAATGGATTCATTAGGTGTTAAAGCATAAATATGCCCTTAATCATATTCAATCGCCTCACATGTGTTACATGTGTCAAATGAGACATTGTCCATATTTGGTCATGTCCCACATGTGCCACCATTCATTTTATCTTGTGCCCTATGTGTGCAAAGAGCCTCAAATGTGTTAATGTGTCACATGTGTCACCATCCGTATTCTCTTGCACCGCACATGTACTATTGTGCCATATGTACCTCCATTCATCTTACTTGTTACTTGTGCCCCACATATGCAAAGCACCGCAAATGCACCAATGTGTCACATCGTGCCGTTGTCCATCTTCATTCCGCCAAATATGGCCATGCCATTGTCCATCTTAAATTCTTCAAATATGGGACGTGCCAATAGTGCCACTGTGCACAAGCATTATCATCTAGCTTTAGCGCCATGTCATGTGTTACTATACAACTTCAAACAGTTCACATGTGTCACACATGCCACAATTTAACTTAAAGTGCCCAGGTATGTTATGTACGCCACGTGTGGCATTGTTCATATCTATGCTGGTGACTACTTAAAAAATTTTATTTTGCCTAATTAAAACTTGAAAAATGATAAAATAAATAAGGGAATTAATATTTCAATTTTCTTAATTTTTTGAAAATAAAATTTCTCAAGAAACATGATTTCTTTTCATGAAACGGGGTGTTTGGATGTTTATTTAATAATGAATTATGGCTCATAAATCAAGAGTTTAATATATTAATAAACAGGTAAAAGTAAACTACTTTACAATGATTACTACTATTTTGACCATGGTGTGCAGCTGAAACAAACGATGTAGCAAAATCATACTCCAATGCTTCGTACCATTGTAAATAACCATTACATTTGTATATTAAATAAAGCCATTACCTTAATATAACGTGTAGGTGAAACAAATAATGTAGCAAAATCATCATTGGAAGGCAAAATACCATTTTAATAATGGTTACCCATTTGCTATTGTAATTGGAAACCAAGTAGATCTTGAGACGTACGAAACCATTGATATAACTGGCACCAATGTCCCATCAAGGTCTCAAGTCCAACCCACTCGGCTGTCCACCTAGCGGATCACGTCAAACCCTTTATGTGCATATGAATCTTAACCCAAGCAATAGGTTTGCTCCAGATGTGGTTCACCTTGTGCAAGAGATATCCTGTCTATTCATCAGATGGACCACATTTGTATTTTATTATTTATTAGTGGTTATCTTTGGTTTCCACGGTGTGGCCCACGTGTTGACTCGATGGGGTTGATTTTTCCGCAAGGTGATCCCCTTGCGGGGTTGAGCTATTGGAAGGGTCGGATACTGCACACACAACCAATTCCTCTGGAGATGAAAACGCAGTAAGTGAATCAAGTTGATATTTTTGTTTTCCTTTCATCCAGGTCGTATGACTAACCAACGGGTTGGACGGCAGATAATTATTATAAAGGGCCTAGAAAGTTTTTAAAGGTGAGCGTTCAAGCACCACTGTTTCCTGTGCTGTGGTCCACCTGAGATTGATCTGCATCATTTTTTTGGATAATGTCATAAAATTATCTAAAAAAATGGATAGACGGCATGGATGAGACACATACATAACGGTGGACCCACAGCTTTTCCAGCACCGACCAGTACGAACCCAGTACCGGAGGGGTCACTTTCGAGTGAACGGATTGGCTACTCCCCCTGCCACCAGCCCCGTGGCTGGTGGTCGGTGCTCTGTGGGCCCTACCATGATGTATGTGTTTCATCCATTTTTAAAGATCATTTTAGGGCTTGATCACAAAAATTGGAGGCATATAAATCTCAGGTGGTCCACACCACATGAAAACAATAGGGATTGGATATCCACCATTAAAGAGCAGTGATTGGATATCCACTTAAAATCCTCCTGAGGCCCACTGTACTGTTTATTTGATATCCAATATATTGATTAGGTCATACAGGCCCAGATGAAGGGAAAAAACAACAATCAGCTTGATCCAAAGCTTTTATGGCCCCCAAAATTTTTTTAATGGCCGACGCTCATTCAACACTGTTTCCTGTAATGTGGTCCACTTGAGATTGGGATATATATCATTTTTGGTCTCATGCTTTAAAATGATCCGTAAAAATAGATGGACAGCATGGATGAAACACTTACATCATGGTGGGGCTCACAGAGCACCGACCATCAGCCATTGGCTGGCGTAGGGGGAGTAGCTAGCCAATCCTTTTCCCACTTTCGAAGCCGAGTCCGAGAGTGGCGTGAGCAGTAACTCTCGGTCTCGACGCGCGTAGATATATAAACGGAAGCGGAAACCAGCCTTCTTCGCGCTACTACACACAAAGCGGAGCATAAAAACACTAGCAAAAACAGCTCTCCACTTTTTTTTTTTTAAAGCTTTTGTTCTCAAATTTCTCTGTCCTCTTCTTTTTTAATGGCCTCTGATCTCTTCCTCTTCAATGGCTCTTTCCTTCACCATTGTCACGAAGCTTACACCGCCGATACCGACCTCCAATTCCTCTCGGACCCTCTCTTTCATTTCCCAGACCCTCTTGACAGTCTCCAACCTATCTTTAGTGACCCAATTCAACCACAGCCTTCTGATCCATCCCCCATTTCTCCTCCCATGTCCACTTCTCCGCCCAGAAAAATTCAAAGCTTATCATTGGACCAACCCACTACAATAGCACAAGGGATTAATACTAATTCGGGGTGAAATTAGAAGAGTTTTGCATGGATTTTGTGCCGGATTACCAGTCTTCTTCCCAATAGCATAGAATTGATTCAGAATAGTTTCAGCAGTCAGTTACTCGATCAAAAGCCAATCTTCTCTTCCAACCCCACATCTCCTCTCTTAGAGACACCCAAATCCCGAATTCAATCGAAAATCAAATATTCGAAGGGTCCATGAGAAGGGCTTCCAACATAGGGGATTTAAATGAAATCGTCAATTCGCACATGGTCGTGGATGAAACAGTTATTGTGCATGTGATTCATCCCTCGAGATTACGATCAGATATTATTCCAACAACATTAAAATTCTTGGCAGGATAGCCGATCAGTAAAGGGTTACGCAAAAAAAAATCCAATTATTTATCGGTAAGAGACAACCTCGTCGAAACGGAGTCGCGACAGGCCGTAAGATTTGTCAATGATGAACATGTGGCCCTATGGAAATGGAGAACCAACTCAAGACTTATAATATAAAAAAGATACTCTCTCATAGACAAACATGATTTTGTTAAACAATCTGATGAGATGGGAGATGTAGATGCATTAGTTGAAAAAGAAAAATATATGGAGCCTGTGAATATTGCAGAAGATTTGAAACTAATGTTACAAGAGTTCAAGGCGATTGTGTTTAATTAACTAACTCACTAATAAATTGCCTCCCATATGAGATATACAAAACCATATTAATTTTGTCTTAGGGACAAGTCTACCTAATTGCCCATACTATCAGAAAGAATATGAGATCTTACAGGCACAAGTGAGGGGACTGATTGATACTAGTCAAGTTAACAAGAGCATAGTTACATGTATTGTGTCAACTCAAGAACCTAATGTAAAGTACAAGAAAAATGTTGATAAACATTGACGCCAGGATTTATTTAAATATCATTAGTGAAGTCCCTAGAGTAACCCAAAGACAAGTTTTTTTTCAAGTGGAGAGATCTAATGTAGAACGTGGCATAGATACATTCCTAGCACGGTTGGACCAAAAGAAGGTGAACCGTAAATTGGCCATAACTTTTGATTCGAGTATTGTTACGGGACGCGCAACCTATTAATCTTTATTGTAACAAGTCATCCAAGGTAAACCGACTCACAAAATGAGTTGCGCTGTCCGTTTTGTCAAAAAACACGCGCTTTCAGCTTAAAAATGAAAATTTATGGAAAAATTTACTATTTTTAGTAAATTTGATTTTTTAATATATTTTTTTAATTTTTAGAATTTTAGATTTTTTTTTTCTTTTTTTAGAAATTAACTTTTAATCATGATAGGACTCTTCTATTAAAAGTTTATTTAGAATTTTTAGAAAAAAAAAAAAAACTCGTTCTCGAGTTACTCAAGGGAATTTGCTCAAGATATTCAAACAATTCTTAGCATCGAAGTTTATTAGCATTTTTCTTGTACTTTGCATTAAGTTCTTAAGCTGACACAATACAGTATCTATGCTCTCCTTAACTTGACTAGTATCGATCAGTTCCTTCACTTGTGCCTGCAAGAACTTACATTCTTTTTGAAAATGTTGGCAATTAGGCAAATTTGTCCCTTAAACATGATCAATGTGGTTTTATATATCTCGTATGGGAGGTAATTTATTAGTGATTTCATCGAGCACAATCACTATGAAGTCCCATAACACTAGTTTTAAATCCTCTGGGATGTTCATAGGCTCCATATATTTTTCCTTTTCAACTAATGCATCTACATCTCTTATCTCATCAGATTGTTTAACAAAATCTTATTCATTTATGAAAGACCGTCCTTAAAGTGAAGTTGGCCGTTGAAACTAAGAAGATCAACTTTCGTTGCGAGGCGCATGACCTATCAATCTTTAAATTGACGCACGGCTGAACGTGATAAGGTTGATCACTGTCTTCCTTAAGGATAACTACTCCAAATCTAGGGAGCTTCTTTAGACTCATCACAAAGATTCCTCGAATCCACGAGGAGAGAAAGAAAATAAAATTTAAAAAAAATCTAGAAATTTGAAATTTGATTAATTGATAATTGTCTAATCTGTATGTGTCCCTGTTACACCATTAATATAGGAAAAATATAAAAACAACAAAATTCGTAATTAACAAAAATGGCAAAATTCTAACTCTAATAAAAACTCTAATTCTAATAAGACTCTTCTAAAGCATAATTTCTAAAAATAAAAATTTCAAATAAACTTTTGCTAGAAGAGTCCTATCATCATTAAAAGTTAATTTCTACAAAAAAAAAAAAAAGAAGAGAAAATCTAAAAATCTAAAAGAAAAAATATTATCAAATAAAAATTACTAAAAATAGTAATTTTTTCCTAAATTTTCATTTTGGAGCTGCAAGTGTGCGTTTAATGACGAAACGGATAGATGCAACTCTCTTGGTGGGTCAGTTTACCTCAGATGGCCCATTATAGTAAAGATTGATAAGTTGTGCGTCCCGTAACGATACCTCGATCAAAAGTTATGGCTAATTTGCGATTCACCTTCTTTTGGTCCAACTATGCTAGGAATGTATTTGTGTCACGTCCTACATCAAACCCCTCCACTTAGAAAAAACTCATCCACGAGTTACTCAAGGGACTTCGCTCATGGTAATCAAATAATTTCTGACATTGATGTTTATCAGCTTTTTTCTTATACTTTGCATTAGGTTCTTAAGCTGACACAATATATATACCCATGTTCTCCTTAACTTGACTAGTATCGATCAATTTATTCACTTATGCCTGCAAGATCTCACATTCTTTCTGATAATGTGGGGAATTAAGCAGACTTACCCCTGAAGCAAGATCAATATAGTTTTGTGCATCTCATATGAGCGGCAATTTATTAGTGAGTTCATTGAGCACAATCGCCTTGAACTCCTATAACACTAATTTCAAATCCTCTAAGATGTTCACAAACTCCATATATTTTTTCTTCTTAACTAATGCATCTACATCTCCCGTCTCATCAGATTGTTTAACAAAATCTCATTCATTTATGAGAGAGTGTCCTTTCACTTTAGAAGTCTTAGGTTGGTTCTCCGTTTCTATAGGGGTCACATGTCTACCACTGATAAATCCTATGGCCGATCGTGACTCCGTTTCGACGAGGTTGTCTCTTGCCAACAAATAATAGGATTTTTCTTCCTAACCCCTTACTGATCGACTATCCTGCCAAGAATTTTGATTTTGTTGGAATAACACATGATCGTAATTTCGAGGGAGGAATCACATGCACAATAACTATTTTATTTGCTACCACGTGTGAATTGACCCTTTCATTTGTCTCATCCGCTTGGGTTGAAGTTGTTCCTACTAAGTTGAAGCTCCACCCTTCAACTTGTAAGTCACAAGTTTAAATTTATTCTCTTTCACGATGTATCCATGTAGTCAAAGAAATGTTTGACTTCAAGCAATCAATCGAGGAAGTCCATAAAGTGGAGTTAGCCATTGAAACTAGGAAGATTGACTTTCGTCCTAAATTCTCGATCTGTTCAATCTATCCGATTAATGCCTCGTCCAAGATATTGCGAAATATTGTCGTTGAATCCTACCTTCTCGGGTGCAATTCTGCGATTCACCACTGGCATTGCCCTACGATCACTGCGATTATGAATTATAACACTTGTTGAGGGCATATCACCGCCATGAACGTCGATTTTCCTTATAGCCTCCGTCAAATGATCAATGGCAGTCTGCAGCCCTTGCATAACTTGTCGATTCTCTCGCTGTGTTACTTCGAAAGTTACTTCAAAAGTCGCCACTGTTAAAAGATAATTCCCTAGAGCATCGTCCATGAGATTGTTACTCGACCTATTGTTAAAAGTCATAGATCCGAGGAAAAGTCTCACTCTTATACCAATTGATGCAGGGATGAACGTGATGAGGTCGATCACCATCTTTCTCTAGGATAACTACTCTAAATCTATGGAGCTTCTATGGACTCATCACAGAGATTCCTCGAATCCACGAGGAGAGGGAGAAAAAATAGAAATAAATTCTAGAAATTCGAAATTTGATTAATTGATAATTGTCTGATATGTGTGTCTGTGTGTGTGTGTCCTTTTTATCCCATTAATATAGAAAAAAAAAACTAAAATTCGTAATTACTAAAAATAGTAAAATTCTAACTTTAATAAAAATCCTAATTCTAATAAAACTCTTCTAAAGACTAATTTTCAAAAATAAAAATTCCAAAAAAACTTTTGTTAGACGAGTCCTATCATAATTAAAAGTTAATTTCTACAAAAGAAGAAAATCTAAAACTCTAAAAATAAAAGAAAAAATATTAAAAAATGGAATTACTAAAAATAGTAATTTTTCCTAAATTTTTGTTTTTGAGCTGAAAGCGCGCATTTTCTGACAAAACAGATAGACGCAACTCACTTTGTCGATCGGTTTACCTTGGTTGGCCAGTTTTCGTAAAAATTGATAGGTCGTGCATCCCGTAATACCTAGATCAAAAGTTACGGCCAATTTACGGTTCACCTTCTTTTGGTCCAACCATGCTAGGAATGTATTTGTGCCACGTCCTACGTCAAATTTGCAGGTTAAAATCCATATTTTGAAGGCCTTCTTCCTGTCTCTTTTTTCTACTTTCCTTTAACACTCTCTTTTCAATCTGATCTGCTCTTCTTTTTCCTCCAGAGAACGAACTCAATGCATTCAAATTATGCTTTTCCAAGCCCGTCAACTTCGGAGTCTTCGTACGTGGAAGTAGGAAGTTTTTGAGTCGGGCGTGACAGTGTGCTGAAGAGAGGAAGCAAAGGATTCATAGGTATAGGAGTAAAAGAAATCACAGAAATTTCAATAAGATGATCAAGTTGAGATGGCCAAACACACCCTCCTTTGGCTGTGTTTGGATGCACAAGTGAATTGAATTGCGAACATTGAGTTTAGTAAAGAGGAATTAGGACAAACGATTTTCTTTTCTCTTTCAAGTTGGATGTAACGAAATCGCAATCCAATTGGACTGTGCATCTAAACGCACCATGTATTTTCATTGGAGTATTGTAATTGATTCGGTTGAAATCTGGTTTGGAATTTGGTCTTCTGTAGTATGCATGCAGGAAGACGTTAGCGAACAATAGACTGTGAGTACATGGCAGATCGTGAGAAACAAGAAAACTAGAGAACTTGCCAAGGCTCCTGGTTCTCATCGAGAGGAAGAAATTGAAGAAGATAAATGGGTAAAGGTCAATTAAAAATGGAAGGAAAAGTGAAGGGTACTCGTGCGGGTAGGAGTATCATCGGGACTCTAGCCGTTGGATTTGGATTTTTCTTGTCTTTTCTTTACTTTTTCAATGACCTTTTTTCAATGAGCCAAATTTATATAATAAATAAATAAATAAATAAAATCTAATTGATTATTGCAACCCTTTGTACAAAGGTTGTGTTGACCATCTATATTTAAAGTAAATGAGCCAAATCATTAAGGAAGAAGATACATATAAGGAAAAAAAAAATCAAGTTTTTCCTAATAAATTACTTGTACTATGGACTTCAGTTTCAATCAAAGATAGGGTGTGTTTGGCCACATCACATGTCATGAAACAAACAAATGCACTTATGCTCAAATAATTAAAAAGATTTGATGAACAGGTTGAAATATTTTAATCTTATAAACTTTTTGTTGGGGGACCGCGAAAGCACACGGAGATGAATCTAGGATTGATAGACCCTGTATCTAACTCGATTTAAGACATCAAATATAATACTTTTTAATTTCCCTGATCAATGGAAAGACCCATCATATAAACAATTTTGGTCATTGAAAAGGACTTCAATCCAGTGCCTAATGTTCTCACATGCGCTACTGAGTGCATTTGAACAATTTTCTTATTTATTTCCCTTGGCTTATTAATTAGACGAGTCCATTCATCATTGGGCCCCACGTGAATGCTATATAAGTATGCCCACCTGCTAAGTGGGCCAGGATCGAGTAAATCCTACCTGCTTAGTAGCTATTGCAAGTAGGGGTGCACACAGGTCGGTTCAGTCCGGTTCTGGGGTGAAACAGGAACTAAACCATTCCATATGATTTTAGGATTTTCGAAACCGGAACCAAACCATTAGCACCCTAGAACTAAACCGGAACCGAACCATGAAAATCGGTTCCACGGTTCTATAGTGTGTGGAGAGAGAGAGAGAGAGAGAGAGAGAGAGAGAGGATCGGGGTCGGCGAGAGAGGAGCAACAAGAGAGAGAGAGAGAGAGAGAGAGAGAGAGAGAGAGAGAGAGAGAGAGAGAGAGAGAGAGAGAGAGAGAGAGAGAGAGAGAGAGAGAGAGAGAGAGAGAGAGAGAGAGAGAGAAGGAGGAGGAGGAGGAGGCCACAGCCGCAGCCGCAGCCGCAGCAGGGCCGTAGCAGGCCGAGAAGAGAGAGAGAGAGAGAGAGAGAGAGAGAGAGAGAGAGGACCTGAGTGAGAGAGAGAGAGAGAACTAGTGACAAAGAGATGAGAGAGGGCAGCGGCAGCCGCACGCATGCAGCAAGGTCCGGTAGACTCTTTTTTTTTTTTTTTTTTTTAAATTTTAAATATAGATTCGGTTCCTAGGTCACTTCTAGATTGGGATCCATGGTTCGGTTCCGTTCTACATACCCCTAAACCTGAACCGAACCGATCTAAACGGTTCTTTGATTTTTGGAACTAGATTCAGAACCAGTGCACTCTAGAAGTGGACCAAACCGGATTGTTTGATTGGTTCTGGTCTGGTTCCACGATTCCATCGGTTCGATGTGCACACCTAGTCACAAGTATACAAACCAAACAAACATTAAGTTGTATTTTCAAATTCGAACGATGGTAAATAGCGTAAGATGGTAAATGTTTTGTTTTTTTGAATGTTTCTTTATTAGGTGGATGGATCACATGCATGATGAGGAAGATAAGCTGATGGCCATGAAAGATTTTGTAAACAGCAACGATGCACAATTCTAGCACTGGGATTCCTGAATGTTGCGTCTCTTTTATTAACCAAAAGAAAATCACTTCCCTCTCATTATAGAAGTTTGATGGAGAACGGGACATCACAACCAAAGGAAAATCACTTCCCTCTCTTGATGGAGAAAAGGACATCACATAGAATAAAGAAGAGAGCAAAGTGGGGCTGTTAGATTTTTCGTTTTTCTCAATAATTGATTGTAATTTGTGGTAATAAGTATTTATTATTTAAAAAATGAATTCTCTCCAAGTGCCCTTTCGAGGCCAAATAGGAGATTGAGAACTAAAATATGTGGGACCATTATGATGTCTGTGTTTGATCCATGCCATCGACAGATTTTACTAGCTCATTTTAAGGGCATGAGCCTAAAATTGAGAAGGATTCAAAGAAAAAGTGGACCACACCAATTAAATTAGGAGGAATTGAATGCCTATCACTGATAGCTTTTTGAGGGCAACTGAAGTTTTGGATGAAGCTGATATTTGTATTTTCCTTTTATCCATGTTTATCTGACCTTAAGAATAGGTTGGATTACCGTTGCACATCACTGTGGGTCTCAGGAGGTTTTCAAGTTTCAACAGTGGGCCCATTTCTTGTGGTGTGGTCCACATGAAGATATAATCTACCTCACTTTTTTTGGCTCATACCCCGAAAATGAGCTAGCAAGACAGATAGACGGTGTGGATATGCATACATCGTTGCTTAATCTCCATTTATTAAAAAATAAATAAATACTGAGAATCAAGCAAAATATAGGGTTAACTCCACCCTTTATTACTGAGTTGTGAAGTCATCATTACATATTTATCACTATTTACTTGAGTAAATGGAAAAAACAAATAACCCTAGTAATAAGTGTGTTACATTCATATGAGGAAATATACTACACGTGTGCGAGACTGGAGCTGATAATCAGGTGGGTCACATGTGTGCAAAGAACATCGGCTGTTGGTGAGTCACCCTTTCCATTGATTTGTTTTGTGCTTGTGTGGTATTTGACGCTTGGATGGAAAGGCTTGATTTTTGAGACATGGCATCTAAACAGTGAGGATCGCCTGATCAACGGCTCAGATTTCACACACGTGTGTATCATTTCCATGTGTAAGGCAAGTATACTTAGGTGTCATTAGCAAGCTGTGAATACTCCTAGCCATACTATCGATAATACCTTCCTTTTTTTTTTGTCATGAACTTTGCGACAGGAAGGGTATGATACTTGGACTCCTGCGAACCTATGGCTCAGTACATTCACAGAAGTTTCAACATGAGGTCATGGGTTCGAAAAAGGAAAAGATGGTAAAAGGATTCTGTGTGGGACACCAGATCGGCATCATAGAAGCATGACGCCCACTTATAGAAACTGATCGTTTCAAGGGATGGGTTTCGCTAGTGATCCCAACAACAGCCAGCTAGCTGATGCCAAAGCTCCGGCCAATCATAATGTATGTGTTTTACCCATGCCGTCCAACCATTTTTTTCAGCTCATTCTAGGGAATGAGTCAAAAAATAAGGTGGATTCAAATCCCAGGCAGACCACACCAGACAAATAATATCAACCATTAAAAACTTCCTAGAGTCTACTGCAATGTTTATTTGCCATCTAACCTATTCATAAGGTCACATGGACCAGGATGAAGTGAAAACACATATCAACTTGATCCAAAACTTCTATGATCCAGAAAGTTTTCAATAGTAAGCATTCAATTCTCACTCTTTCCTGTCATGTGGCCAACCTGTGATTTGAATATGCCCCAATTTTTTAGCATGCTTTAAAATAAGCTGAAAAAAATGGATGGGCTGCATGGATAAAACACACACATTATGATAGGGCCGGTAAGCCTGTGACACCAGCTAACTGGTTGGTGTTGGCCTCACTAGTCAAACAAGGTCCCCTCTCAAGAGACAGCGAACACATATCTTCCATTTGTCTTTTCTTACAAAAGAATAGTTCCATGACACGTGTCTGACATCTTTGAACTGGATGCACGTGTTTTCATAAGTGGGGAAACGGATTGGTTACTCCCCTGCCACCAGCCCGGTGGCTGGTTGTTGGTGCTCTGTGGGCCCCACCATGATGTATGTGTTTCATCCATTCCATTCATCAATTTTTACATATCATATTAGTGCTTGATCCCAAAAATTATAGGGAAATAAATCTCAGGTGGACCACACCATAGGAAAACAATAGTAATTGGATATCCACCAATAAAATCCTCCTAAGGTCCACTGTACTGTTTATTTGACATCCAATCTGTTGATTAGGTCATAACGCCACAATGAAGGGAAAAACCAAAAATCAGCTTGATCCAAAACTTTTATGGCCCCCAAAAGGTTTAATGGTCGACGCTCATTCAACACTGTTTACGGTAATGTGGTCTACTTAAGATTGGGATATATCTCATTTTTGTTCTCATATCATAAAATTATCTGTAAAAATAGATGGACGGCATGGATGAAACACATACATCATTATGGGGCCCACAGGGCACCGACCATCAGCCATTGGCTGGTGGCAGGGGGAGAAGCCAATCCGTTTCCCATAAGTGGGGTATATTTGCTTTTGCTACTCCCGACCGTTTGTTTGTTGTCCCACCTTAGATGGTGGGCTGCCTAAAACAAACTGATTTTATATATTTATTATTATTATTATTATTGAATTCATTTAGAAGCAGAAGAGGATTCTTGAGATGGGTTTTGATTGGATATCGTACCCATTGTATCCCAGCTACTCAAGGGGATTGGCTTTCAATGGGATTACTTCTTAGATTATGATATGAACTGTTCATATTCTAAGAATCTATGTTATGGTGGTTGAAACATCTGTTGAACGGATGATTTTGCATGAAAATGCTTTGGGATCATTGAAAATTGGAAGTTTTAAAAGTTTATATTCAAATTCATTAAGTTTAGCTTCTTTCTTTTCTTCTTTTCTTTTTCAATGGGAAGGTCTTAAGTCCAATAGTTCGGAACATAAGTTAAGGTCCACCCTGCATCCAATCCATCCAAATATTTATATTTTTATATTTATCAATGGCTAGATATTGTTTTATTTGGGATGGCCCACCTAATGAATAAAGGGGGATGATTTTTTTTTTTGTTAGGTGATTTTAATAGTAGGAAAAGCCTAATATTGAAAGGTTTGGATTGGCATGCACTTCACACGGGTGGACCTTGACTTGTGGTCCAACCGATTGGACTTGAGACCTCTTTTCCAATATGGTTTTTATGTTAAGTGTAGAGCTATTTTAGTTTTTTTTTTTTTAACAATTATTATTCTTGTGTAATTCAAATTAGAAGTTAGAGTGGAAAATAATTCGCCGATACTGACCAAAGTTAGGTGTTTTGTACAAACAGCTAGCTTCTTCACAATGTGAATTTGTGGTTATTTTTTCAGTGAATTGAGTTCTGAGTTTTTCTCCACATAGGTCCAATCTTGGCATGTACACTAAAGGAAAATTGTCAGGTTGGCAAAGTTTCTTGTAGACTTCAATTTTTTTGTTGGCTTTTGGATTATGTTGTAAAACATGCCACAAATGTATTCTTAGCATAGTTAGATCAAAAGAAGCTCAAAGGAAAGTCATAGTACTCCATCAAAACTAGACTCAATTCTACATAGGGCATTGCGCAATTAGGTTTAGACATGTTGGTTCAAAGAGATTCATTTTAAATATCAAGAAATTATTATTTGAAGTGTTGATCATAAAACAATCATAACTTTTGATCCAAACATCGTCACGAAATACACAACGCATCAACATTTATGTAACAATCATTCTAGAGTCAACCAACCTATACGGACGTTCGTTTCATGAGACACACTCGTCATGAAATTCAAATTTGTGATTTTAGAAATTAATTATTATTTTTAAAAAATTTCATTTTCACTATATCTCATTATTCTTACAGTTTTAATATTTTAATTTTTTTAAAAGTTGCTTATGATAATGTCAGGAATGCTTCATTAAGGCTTATTTGACGTTTTTACTTTTGACAAATTTAGTCTTTTGTGATATTTTTTATATTTTGGGTAATTTTAAATTAGAGTTTGTGGTCTTTTATATAAGTGATGTAAACAAGCAATCTTAGATTATTATTCAGTAAAAGTATTGAAGTTTTCTCTCTTTTTTCTTGTGAACTCAAGAACCTACCTCATGAATTCAAGGCATGTACTACTTGAGGTAGATAGTGATCTTCTTTGTTATCATTTCAGGCTCATCTCTTTATCGGATTTGCATTGCTTAAGCTTCTCACAAGATGTTCAACTACTATTTATAGTGTTGCATTTTTATTAATATAGGCATATGTTTCCAGCCATCCCTGTTGGTTGTCATAAGAACTTAGAAAACCCTCATCAATTGGTATCAGAGTGGTGTTAATCCTACTAGTATTCCATTGCCACAATCACTACCTCCATCGTTGATATTAACCCATCACTCTAGCTACCTATCACTACCCTAATCCACCTAGTAATTATATTCCATTGGCAGAATGACCTCTATCATTGATATTAACCTATCACTCTTACTAACTCTCACTGACCTAATCCATTTACTATGGAAAAAATAATAATTTAACAACTGTTTGATCCCCAACAACAGCGCATCACAACTCATCCATCGTCACTACCACTCTACCACTACCGGTGCTCTTCTCAACCATCTTCCCAAAGTACCAACGTCCAACAACTAATTAAAACCTATTCACTACAGAAGCCATCCACTGGCTATACTACCACCATCACCATCAACTAACCACCTAAACTCATCTTCACTACTTCCTAGCATTAGAAACTCTCTTCTTCCAAAATAGAGTTTCCCTCATAGCATTTATGGTTAATTTTTTCTGCCTTTGTACATCATCACTATTTCACTAGCATTCACTACTAGAAAACCCACTTTTACCGATAAAAATATTCGTCGATAAATGCTATTTTTTCATAGGTAAAAAGTTTTACGGATGAAAAATTCGTCGGTAAATTCGCCGGTAAAAGACCGACAGAAAAGGTTTTTACAGACGAAAGTTTGAATCGTCGGCAATGGCAAGATTTTTATAAGTAAAAAACTTTTACCGGCGATTTTTTTTTGTAGGTAAATATGTTTGTTTCATCGATAAAAAATAAGTAACAAACGTTTACCGACGAATTTTTTCGTAGGTAAAAATATTTACAAAACTTTTACCGCCGAATTTTTTCGTCGATAAAAAATAAGTAAAAAACTTTTACTAACAATTTTTTATAGGTAAAAATATTTCACGATACTTTTACTTACGAAAGTTTTCGTAGGTAAAAATATTTCTATGAAAATTTTCGAGACTTTTATCTACGAAATTTTTCGTGGGGAAAACGTGGATAAGACTTTTACCTACGAAATATTTCGTAGGGAAAAGTCTCTTCCTTTTTTTTTTCCCCCCACTATTCCAGCATAAAATTCTTGATATACACCTGTTACAATATATTCTTCCTGATATACACATGTTATATAATATATTTCATCATATGCACATTCACATCTATCTAAACCCAAACTGCATAAATTCATCCAAACATAAACTACATCCATCCAAACACAAACAATTTTATCCACATCACATTCAACCACATATAAATACATATAAGTTTAACATTATAAATAAAATTTAAAAAATTATTCATAGCCTATTTCCTGGTGGGGCTCACAAAATTCAGTGTGGTGAACACATTGCCGACTGTGCACACACACCTAAGTCCTTACTCATGCCTTCATGGTAGATTCAAAATAATTTTAATACAAGGTTACAAGTTCAAGTACCCATTGTGGCTGTAAGCAACTTTGGTGTGTGAGTTTATGTTAAAAGAAAAAGAAAGAAAGAAAATGCTAATTTATCTTTTGGGTTGAGCCTAATGGTACTTGGTGATTTCTCATCAGGTAGAAATTATTATTAGTTGTTTTTAGAAAGGTGAGATTAAGCCACTTATAATTATATTAACAAGATAAAATGTTGTACGTATATTTGAGCAGACGCTACAAAATAAACAATCGTATGTAAAAAAAAATAAATGAAAAGAGAGAGAACATATGAGAAGTAATCTTTATCTCCTTTGATGGATTCAAACTGCATGTGCCTTACCCAATTTCTTATATGAGAAGTTATATGGGTCTTGGAATAATGTTGGTAACAAATCCACCTTGTCTATTAATATTATCATATTGTGTTAGGACATGATTCTAAAAATGAGATAAATCCAAATCTCAAATAATCTGTGTTATAAGAGATAGTGGAGATGGAAATAGATGCATTGTGATGCTTGAGTTCAAGTATGCTTGTCAAGAAAGCAAGATTTTCTTATTTGTTGTCATGTGATTGAGCTACATTATTACATCAATCGGGTTCGGGTTCAAGATTGGGTTTATGTTTGGGTTTTCAAGTTTAGGTTTAGGTTTAGGTTAGAGAGTTGAGATTAAGATTAAGTGTAGGTTTAGTTTTAGGGATTTGAGAATACATTTAGGTTTTAGATTTAGGTTTAGGTTATAGGTTTAGGTTTAGGTTTTAGGTTTAGATTTAGGTTAGGTTATAGGTTATAAGTTTAGGTTATAGGTTAAGGTTTAGGCTATAGGTTTTGGTTTAGGTTAAGGTTATAGGTTTAGGTTTAGGTTATAAGTTTAGGTTAAGGTTTAGGTTTAAGTTATAGGTTATAGGTTATAGGTTAGAGCTTTAGGGAATTGAGAATAGGTTAAGGTTTAGGTTTAGGAAATCGGGTTCAGGTTCAGGATCGGGTTTAGGTTTGGGTTTTCAAGTTTAGGTTTAGGTTTAGGTTAGGGAGTTGAGATTAGGATTAGGTGTAGGTTTAAGTTTAGGGATTTGAGAATACATTTAGGTTTTAGGTTTAGGTTAGGGATTTGAGATTAGGATTAGGTGTAGGTTTAGGTTTAGGGATTTAAGAATACATTTAAGTTTTAGGTTTAGGTTTAGGTTTTAGGTTTAGGTTTAGGTTTAGGTTATAAGTGTAAGTTATATGTTTAAGTTTAGATTATGTTATAGGCTAAGGTTTAGGGAATTGAGTTTAGGTTATAGGTTATAGGTTATAGGTTATATGTTATACGTTATAGGTTTAGGTTTAGGTTTAGGTTTAGGTTATAGGTTTAGGTTTAGGTTTAGGTTAATGTTGTAGGTTATAGGTTTAGGCCATAAGTTTATGTTAATGTAGTAGGTTATAGGTTTAGATTTAGGGATTTGAGAATATATTTAGGTTTTAGGTTTAGGTTTAGGTTTTACGTTTAGGTTAAGGTTACAGGTTTAGGTTTAGGTTTAGGTTATAAGTGTGTAGGTTATAGGTTTAGGTTTAAGTTAGGTTATAGGTTAAGGTTTAGGGAATTGAGGTTAAGTTATAGGTTATAGGTTAAGGTTTAGGTTTAGGTTATAGGTTTAGGTTATAAGTTTAGGTTTAGGTTAAGGTTTAGGTTTAGGTTATAGGTTTTGGGATTTCCACCGTTGATAGATTCCTTGGGCCCACAGTAATGTTTGTTTGTCATCCAACATGTTCATAATATCAAAAAGATATGAATGAAAGGAAAACACAAACATCAGCTTGATTCAAAACTTCTATGAATGTTATTTTTAATGGTGGCTGTTCAATCCCCACTTTGTAGTCCACTTAAGCCTTGGACCCGCCCCACAGAGTTTACTCTTGTAAGGGTAACGAGTAACTCACCTAAATGTAGTGGAGAAGAGTTTCCTTAAAATATTCATAATCATATATTGGACCTGCCTAAATGTGATTCACATATCCAACCCAGTCATTGTTTGTGTCCCACTTGGATGAGGGGTCAGACCAAGTTTCAACCGCATCCAAAACTCATGTGGGCCCCACCAAGTGCTTTTACATTTTTTAGGATGTCTTCATATAGTTTTAGATGGTATGGCCCACTTGAGTTTCGTATACAGATGATTTTTGAGATATCTCATAACCTAAAGGGGACACATCAAATCCACGGTGTTGATGTTCGACATACATCATGTGGGGCCCACAAAACTTACTAACATCAATTCTTAGGTTCTCACGAGGTCAGTAAGTTGGGTCAAAATTTTGACCAGAATATTTGGCCCATTTTACTGATCAATACTCTCAATTTGACTAGTTACTTGCCTTAATCAGGCTACATATGAGAAAGATATTGGGCATATAAGATTGATCAACAATTTCAGTGAAATTTGATTTAAACATCTGAAGTTATTTACTCTTCAATCTGAACTAATTAGATTGTCCAAAAATGATTAAAGGTTCAATTAGTGGATGTGCCTAATAATTTAATAATTTTATTTTTCACAGATAAATTTCAATTTCCATTTAAAAATAACAATTTTTTTTTCAAAATGTATATTTTTTTACTCTTTTAACAAAATATCATTTTTATTATAAAATATTTCAAAAAAATTTTAAATACAAATTCTGAATTTTTATTTTCAAAATCTCAGAAAATTCTCATATTTTAATTTTTGCTCAAAAATTTCAAAATTCTGATTTTTTTTTTCTTCAAAAGCATCATTTTGTTCTCAAAATTTTTCTCAAACATAGTTAAAATTTCTAAACTTCTCAATATTCTTTTTCATGTGATATTACAAATCATTTAAATATTACCTTTTAATTATATATATATAAATATAAAAACTCATATGATATAAAAACTATATATATATATATATATATATATATATATATATATATATATATATATATATATATATATATATATATATATAAACATACTACCTTTACCGACGGTTTTTGTTCGTCGGTAAAAAACATTACCAATAATTTTCATCCGTCGGGAAAAAATGCTTTTACCAACAAATTGTTTTTCGTCGGTAAAAACATTATTCCCAACAGCTTTGGTTCGTCAGTAAAACTCTTACCGCGAAACTTTTCAAGGCAGTGGAAAAAAATTTTAAGTTAAAATTAAACCATTATTCTCGACGAATTTTTTCACGACGAATTTTTTTTCATCCATAAAAACATTATTCCTGACGGCTTTGGTTCGTCGGTAAAACTCTTACTGCGAAACTTTTCAAGGCAATGGGAAAATTTTCTAAGTGAAAAATTATATCATTATTACTAATGAAAGTTTTCCTCGGTAAAACTTAAATTCTTTTCATCGGTAAAAACATTATTCCCGACAGCTTTGGTTCGTCAGTAAAACTCTTGGTGGGAAAATTTTCCATCTTAAAAATATAAAAGTTTTACCGATGAAAATTTTCATTAGTAAAAGTGGTTTTTTTCTAACGAAATTTTTTTCGTTGGGAAAAATGTAAAACTCTTACCACGAAAGTTTCCAAAATAGCGTGAAAATTTTTTATCTTAAAAATATAACAGTTTTACCGACGAAAATTTTCGTTAGTAAAAGTGGTTTTTGCCGATGAAATTTTTTTCGTTGGGAAAAATGTTTTTATCGACAAAAATTTTCGTTGGTAAAACTCTTACCGCGAAAGCTTTTAAAATAACGTGAAAATTTTCTATCTTAAAAATATAACAGTTTTACTGACGAAAATTTTTATCAGTAAAAGTGGTTTTGCCGACGAAAAAAAAATTCGTCAGTAAAAGTGTTGTTTTACCGACGAAAAAAAAGTTCATCAGTAAAACACTACTTTTACCAACGAAATTTTTTTCATCGGTAAAAATTTCGTCAGTAAAAGCTCTATTTCTTCTAGTGATTGGTAATTTAATTTTCTTGGATCCTGTATACTTAATGTGTAATTTCAATAGTGAAAATGCATCAATAATGGAGATTCAACACTTTAACCATAAATGCATACCTTGTAGGAAAGACATTCTCAGTGTCTTGATTTCGTCGAGATTAATACTTGGTCTTTTGCACCTTACACCCTTAGGAGAACCTCTCAATGAGATTAGGGTTTTCTCTCTCTATGCGGGTAAGGGGACGAATACATGTATTTATATAAAAGAAAGTCAAAGAAGCTTACCTATCACACTTCTCCCCTCAAGGGTCTTTACATTCTAGGTTTCTATATCTGACTTAATAACCGTGTATAGGGACCACAGTCCAAGTGTCCACCCTAAACCTCTCTGTAATGATCACAACTATAGTGGGGCCCACTGAATTGCTCAATCAAAATAATCTAACAGTCAAATCTAAATTGATATTCATGTGTGGCCTGCCTAAGGAGCCTTACATTCTCCCACTTGGACAACACTAATTTCTGAAAGAAAAAAAAAAACTATTTTAATTTTATGAAAAATATTTTATAGAACGTATTTTCTTTTGAAAGTTCCTAATGGGCTCCCTTCTGAATTTCAAAACATCACTGTTGGATAATTATGAGCAAGGCTTATCAAATCCGGTTCATCAAGACCACTTATATTAAATCATTGTAGTTAACACAATATTTAATATTTTCAAAGTGCGACAAATCACAGTCACGAATACCAATAGCCTTAATGACATGGATTAATGATATCTGGTGTTGTATGTAGATTACATGTCTAATGTGATCATACGCACCTATCTTTAAATGGTTCTATTGTACATGTCTCCAAGACAAACTAAAGTTTTGCTTACTTAAAACTGAATGTGCACATTGAAGGAGAAGCAAGATACAAACTGAATAACAAAATCATTAATACATATAAAAGATATCTCTAAAATATTTATACACAATCAGATCAAAACTGAAAACTCTCACTAATCAAATACGTCCTCGGGGTCTACGATTCTCATAGACGTCACAAGTTCCTTAAAGAGCGTGATGGGAAGGCCTTTAGTGAGTGGATACTCTTTCATCTGCCTCGTGCTAATGAGTTCTGCAGATACTTGACGATTTTAAACTCTCTAATTCACAACATGGTATATAATGTTAATACGCTTTGACCTCGATGAATACTTTTTGTACTTAAAGAAGTTAACTACGGCTGAACTATCACAATAGATTTTTAATAGCTTTGCGATCATCTGCACAACCTATAAACAAGAGAAAAAACTTTAAAGTTAGATCATCTAACTCATGACTTCATGACAAGCTACATACTCTGCTTCTATAATAGATGATGTCGTAATCAATTGTTTCACGCTCTTTTATAATATGACTCTAGCAATCATCATGAATATATAGCCCGAAGTGGAGTTCTTACTGTCGAGACAGCCAGCAAAATTTGCATTTGTATATCTAACTTCAAGTTGTTGAATCTCTTATATGTGAGTGTGAAGTCCTTTGTCCTTTGCAAGTAGTGCAACACTTTTTTAACAACTATCCAATGGTTCATACCTAGATTGCTAAGGTACCCATCTTGAAACTTAAAATTTGCATATTTATCCTCTTTTAGGCATTTTTTCCCCCTGTATTGAAGTGTTTAATTGATCTAATTATCTATGTTTTCTAAAATTGCAAATCAATTTGTTTAAGATGGTAGTGTGCTTAGAGAAATCCAACCCTTCTGCCATTTTCATATCGTATAATTATCTATTCATATATAGACAATTGGAGAGTAACTTCATCATGTAGATGCTCTTGAATTTCATCCATAGGCCTATGATAGTTATCTCATTGATGACATTATAAATGACTTCATTGGTTAAGCACAATTAAATTGTGCTAATCACTATCTAAATCATCTTCTTTCATTGATTCAGAAAATTTCATTTTACCGAGGAGTGTATGCTGCAGCCGTTGCTGAATTAGGAGGGCTTTCATCTTCAACCTCTATAATTCAAAATTATTTTTACTCATGAATTTCTTTATCTTAAACTTTATATTTGATCCTCTTAATGTCATGTCTCAAATTCATTATGAAAAATCCATCATGCACTCCGATACCACTTGTTAAGAACACAACAAGCCCTAACACGACTTGTCGGGCATGGAAACAACCTTAAACGGAATCAAACAATGCAATAGATAACGATAATTCAAGAAACCAAGGAGAACAAATGAATTTTACGTGGAAAACCCTTGCCTGAAAAACCATAGTGCAAAGTGACAAACAATCCACTATATTAAAAAAAAAAAAAAAGTTACTACAGATGGAACAACTTGCAATTTGAAACCCTAGATTCCCTTTTGAAACTCTCTCTGTATTAAACACTCATTTATTTAACCCTAATCTCATATTACAAAGGCTTATATAGACTTTTGTACGTAATTAAAAACGAAAACTACACTTATGCAAAACTTGCATGCACTTACACATCCCATCGATTGACCCAACTGGACCAAAATATCAACGGGGACTATTAGTTAACCGAAACAAACCTTAGTCAACTGAGAACATCACAATGTGCTTTGGCTGACCCATGAATTCCCTGCTCGACCCAACTGCACCCGCACCAGATAAAAAGGCACTTGATTAACAACATTATCCATTATGTGGGGCTTACCTTCCCATCCACCTAGCTAGGCTCACCTTCGATGTGGGCTATCCATCATGCGGGGCCACCTTAGATGTGGGTTGTCCTTCAAGTTGGACATTGGATGCGGATCATCTGTCATGTAGGGCCCACCTTTAATGTGGATTGTCCATCATGCCAATAACAACTTTGAAGTGAGTCTCCATTATGCGGGGCCCACCTTCGACGTAGGCCATTCATCATAAGGGGCCAACATTTGATGTGGAATGTCCCTTACATGGGGCCCACCTTGATGTAGTCATCTATCATATAAGACCGACCATCAATGTTAATTATCCATCATGTGGGGCCCACCTTCAATGTCCATTGCCCATCATGTGGAGCCCACCTTTGATGTACATGTCCATTCTATGGCCCCCATCTTTAAAGTGGGCCATCTATTATGCGGGGCCCACCTTAGATTGGGTTATTCATTATTTGGGGCCAACCTTTGATGTGCACCATCCATTATATGGTCCCACCTTGATGTGGGTCATTTATCATTTGGGGTTCACCTTCAATGTCCACTACCCATCATGTGGCTCCCACGTTTGATGTGGACCATCCATTATGTGCGCTCCACCTTTGAAGTAGTATGTCTATCATTTGAGGCCCACGTTGGATGTGGACCATTCATCATTAAGAGTTGACCTTTTATGTGGACTGTCCATTATGTGGGCCCACCTTGGTGCGTGTCATCTATGGGGTCACCTAACCCCACTTTTGATGTAAATCATCTATCATGTGGGCCCCACCTTCGATGTGGATTGTCCATCATATAAGCCAGCTTTGATATGGATCATCTATCAAGTGGAGAGATGAGAGATAAGTATAAAAGCATAAATTTTGTACTTGTGGCAAAAATAAAAACCCTTTTGGGTTGTAAGTGGCTTTGCAAAGGCTATTTATGCCTTGAGTTGCTTGTCTTAGTTTATACTTATTCAACATATAAGCATATTTGATAAGTAATATATTTATTAGCCAAAAATAGAAAAGTAAGCTTAGTTTATAACATTAGATAAGTAATTTTTAAATATTTTTTATTAACATATATATATATATATATATATATATATTATTTTTTGCTTATTTATAAAGGTTTACCTTTAATATTCTTCATCTTGGAGCGGACCTTTGATAAATCGTTTATTATGATAAGTTCCTTTATAATATCTAAGATGTTTTTAGAACGTCTTGACTTGACAACAACTTTCAAGGAATGTGGATTGGTTACTACTCGCGCCACAACCTGGCCAGCAACGATAGTCCTAGAAGGGGCTCTGTAAAGCTCACCTTGATATATATGTCCACTGCCCATCCATTTTTTCAGATCATTTTAGCGTATGAGCTCAAAAAAGATGCAGATCTAAGACTCAAGTGGACCACACAGTAGAGATAGAACACCTAATTCTGAAAACCTTTTGGGGGCCACTATGAGACCCGTATCCTAAACCGTACCGTTCCATAGGATTCCGCAGTCTTCTCGGTCAAATTCTGGCAACCCGCGACCTATAATCGGCATTTGTACGCGACCCTGAGTTGCATCCTGTCGATCTGAGTCGGCTCGGCCTAAGACTTGTACCAGTGCGACCGCACCGTCGCCGTAGTTCCGATGCTGCATTTCGCGTGCTGAGGCGATACCTGAGCCAGAAGATGTAGGCCTGCGTTCAATTCGAGGAAAATATCGCGTGTTGCAAATCCGTAGAGAATCCATCACATTAATCACTTCACTTGTCAAAGTACACTCATCAAGTCAAGTACCCTATCCTATCTCCTAAGTACACTACACCATCCTCAAAGTCAACCTTTCCATCCCATCTCTTACACACCCCATCACTCATCTCCCATCATCTCTCTCTCTTTCATTCTCTCTCTCATTTTTCCTCCCAAGCAACCCACATCCGAGCTCCCCATGAGAGAGCTAGTGTGGCCCACCTTCTTACCTCCCATCTCCACTATTCAAAGTCTATGTCAACCCTTAGAATCGTTTCCTTGGAGCTCTAGAGACTATAGGCGGATGAAGGAAGAGAAGATCAAAGGTGGGTGCTTCTCTCTCTCTCCCCCTCTCTTTTTCAATTGTTTTTTGTGTGAAGATGTGATTGTGTGGCCCACTTAATGAGTTGTGAGATGTCCAAACCGTTCATCAAATGGACCTCACCTTGATGTGTGTCTTATGCACACCATCCAAACATTTGGTGGCCCACCCTAGTAGCACGTCTATGGGTGGGGCCCACCTTAAATGTGTTATATGCAGTCGTCCAGCGTGGACGGGCTTCACAGTAAAGTATGAGTTGACAGTGGATGCACTAACGCCGGTAATAAAAAAAAGAGGGATTTGGGTGGGCTACTTGTGTAGGCCCCACCTTGATATATATTTTCAATCCAAGCCGTCCATCCCCTTTCTTATCTCATTCTAAGCGTTGAGCCGAAAAAAATGGAGCCAATCCGAGGTTCTGGCGGGCCATAGCATAGCAAACAGTTCCTTTACCGTTGAAAATCACCCTGCTATTTCTGTACCCCGAAACATGCTAGATATTGGGCTCGTTTGGTCTGTCCTGACCAGTAAGAATCAATGGGTGGGGTGGATTTTGTTGATGTGGGCCCCACCTAGGAGAAACCCCAAGATAACATTATATATATATATATATATATATATATATATATATATATATATATATATATATATATATATATATATATATATAAAACAATGAGGCAGCAGGCGCAGCGCCTGCGTGGACGCTGGGCGGGCTGGGACCCACGGCCCCAACTGTGGACCCCACTGTGATGTGTTTGAACATCAATACCGTCCGTTTAGTTGGCCCCCTTCCACATGTAGGCCACCTCGAAAACCAGCCGTACTCAATGCTCGGGTGGCCCACATCACAGGAAACGGTGATAATTGAATGTCTACCATTGAGAGCCTGTTGGGTCACAGAAGTTTTGAAGCATTATGAAATTTGTCTTTCCTCTTCACCCAGGGTCTGTGTGATCTTATCAACATTGGATGAGAAATAAACATTATGGTGGGCCCCACGTGGGACCCACTGATGTATGTAGTATATCCACACCACGTTCAAACCGTCCATCCAGCGTCCAGACTCCCTGGACGCTGGACTGAGCCTGATATATATAATATATATAGTATTATATATATATAGATTGTAGATTATGTTGGTGGGCCACGTACGTGGACCCACCTGACGAATGGATTGGGTGGCATATCTCACGTAGTAATGGCTGCTGTGAGGTTAACGTCAGCAGGGTTGGTGGGACCCACCACGGTTGTATGTGCTTTATCTGCACCGTCCATCTGGACGGTGCCAAGTGTGCCCCTCCATGATGGATGTTTCCCATCCAACCATCCACTCATCTGACATACTCATGGACCCCACGTTGATGTATGTGTTACAACTAACCGTCCATTCATTCGGTAAGCTTGTCTCGAGGCTTGAGACTGTACATAAGGCAGATCCAGTTATTAGGTGGACCACACTACATGGAGCAGTGGGTTTTGAACGCCTACCATTGAAACTCTTTGGGTCATAGTAGTTTTGGACCAATCTGATATTTGTTTGTCCTCTTAGTTCAGGTCTTTATGACCTTATGAACAGACTAGATGGAAAATGAGTACTGTGGTGGGCCCACTGGAATTTAATAAGGGGAATTATTATCACCACTGCCAATGATGATCTTTTGATTTAATTCATTGTTGGATAATGTTCTAAAATGATCTCTATAGATGGATGAATGGTGTGGCCTAAATAGTAGGGCCCACTTGTTGTATTTGAGAGGCTCGATGTGACTTATTTGGGGCCCATGGGTAGAGGCCCATTGTGATGTATTTAGAGCCCATGGGTAGAGGCCCATGGTGATATATTAAGCCCATTTGATTGGCCCATTTGATAGGTCCAATGTGATATATGAGGCCTTGTATGAGGACCACCTTGATGTACTTTGTGGCCCATCCATCAGGCCCACTTTGATATATTTTGTGGCCCATTCGAGAGGCCCACTTTGATATACTTGTGGCCCATCATAATGTATCTTTGAACCATGAGCGGGGCCCACTTGTTGCATGTTTTGAGGCCCACGTGCAGGGCTCATCTGTTGTGTATTATAGGCCTAATGTGATGTGTGTGAGACCATGATGTATATTTTTATCCACTAATCCATCTAGACAGGTGGTGTGGGGCGCACTGAAATATATGTTTTTCTCCAGCCGTCCATCCATTTTGCAGCATGTGGACGATGGGTCTTGCAATGATGTATGTGTTCTATCTATACCGTCCATAGGATGGTGGGCCTTACCGTGGTGTATGTATTTTATCAGCACCAACTGGTTGGGACGGGACCCATCTAAGGTATGTTCTATATGCATGTCGATCATGGGCTACAGTCTACCATGATATATGTTTTATCCTTGCAGACCATCAGTTTTCAGGCCCACCAGAGGCATGTGTTTTATCAGGCCCATGATTCAGGGCCATCAAGATGTATATTAGGCCCTTGTGTGAGGCCATGGGCCTACAGCACGTTTGGCTCTATGTGGACCACTCCTTGAGAGCAATGTTGGTTGAATGTCCACATTAATGGGCAATGATGGTTGAATATCCACATTAAGACCTTCCCTTAGGCCTTGTAAGTCCCATTCTCATCGATACCGATCATCGAGGCCGATTATTAATCGATTCCTATTATTGTGGCCGATTGCCGATTCCGATCATCGAGACTGATTATTAATCGATTTCTATTGTTGCGGCCGATTGCCGATTCCGATCATCGATGGCGATTATTGATCGATTCCTATTGTTGTAGCAGATTGCTGATTCCGATCATCGAGGCCGATTATTGATCGATTCCTATTGTTGTGGCCGATTGCCAATTCCGATCATCGAGGCCGATTGTTGATCGATTCTGATTGTCATGACTGATTGCTGATTTCGATTGACATGACTGATTTGTCGATTCTGATTATCGATCGATTCCGATTGTCGTGACCGATTGCCAATTTCGATTGACGTAATCGATTTGTCGATTTTGATTATTGATTGATCTCGATTGTCGTGGCCGATTGCTGATGCTGATTAACGTGACCGATTTGCTGATTCTGATTATCAATCGATTCTGATTGTCGTGACCGATTGTTGATTCCGATTGACGTGACCAATTTACCGATTCTGATTATCGATCAATTCTGATTGTCGTGACCGATTGCCGATTCCAAATGACGTGACTGATTTGTCGATTCTAATTATCGATCGATTTCGATTGTCGTGACCGATTGCCGATTCCGATTGACGTGACCGATTTACCGATTTTGATTATCGATCGATCTCGATTGTCGTGGCTGATTGCCGATGCTGATTGATATGATCGATTTGCTGATTCTGATTATCGATTAGATCCTAATTATCGTGACCGATTACCGATTCCGATTGACGTGACCGATTTGCCGATTCTGATTATTGATCAATTCTGATTGTCGAGGCCCAATGTGATGTATATGCAACCCATATTTGAGGCTGGTTTTGATGTGTACTTAGCTCGTGTTTAAGGCCTAATGTGATGTATATGAGGCCTATGTGATGGGACCCATTGTGATGCATTGAGAGCAAGGCGATGGAGCCCATTATAATGTATGTTAGGCCCATGTAAAAAGCCCATCATGATGTGTATTAAGCTCTTGAGTGAGGCCCATGGTGTGGTATATTTGGCCTTGTGCGAGGCCATGGGTCCACTATATGTTAAGCTCCATGAGGGCCATTTCTTGGAGGCAATGTTGGTTAAATGTCCACATTGTCGAGGTCAATTGTCAATGCCAATTATTAATACCAATTATGAGTATCTGATAGCATAGCACCATGATACATGCCCATACGCATCATCTGCATGCTTGTTATATGATGTGGTTGATCATCGCATATGTCATTGACCAGGTTGTTATGAGACTTCTTGATAGGCAAAGGCTATCTCACATGAGTGCACGGTATGCGCAGGATTAATGCATAACTGGATTGTATGACTCATGCATCTTGCATTGTAATTACTGTACGCCCCAGCGACATCAGGGTCATAGCCTCCACAGGCATATTGTGGATGGCCAGATGGGATACCGAAAATGTTTGGTTCTAATATACGAGCGCCATAGATGTCCCTGGGTGAAAATCTCTAAACCTCTGTGGCCAGGAGATGCCCAAACGTCTAGACCGAGTGGATATATATGAGCGTGTGGGGGTCGTATACCAGTAGGCCGGGCTTTCCACTGTGTCGTGGTCGGTTGGGAGGGGGTGTGACCATACCCGCCCGAGTGAGGGGGCAATGTCTAGGTTGAGTTTGACCAGCTTGAGGAATAGGTTCGCTATCGACGAGCCGGACCGGATATTGGTAGGCGGATAGTAAGGTCTCTTCCACTTACCCAGTTGTGCGCTCGATAGGGGCGGCAAGCTGGCGTAGAGTGTAATAGACCCCGGTGATGATCCTAGAGATAAACAGTACCGATATATGGACTTATTGAGCTGGAGTTACATACTCATTCATTCATTCATTCACTATCCACTCGGGGTGGTGGTACACAATCATTTGTTACGTATACCTTCGCAATGGTCAGGATTTCAGTTGGGGTGCGCAACCAACCTAAGATCAGGAGTTTACCACATTGAGTTTGACTATCCAAATTTAGGTATGAGACTGGATTGGATAGAAGTCCCTTGTGATGGACCCCATAGCCTGCGATACTATGTACTATCATCTCAACTTCATACTCCAGCATGGTCATTCCATTCGCACCGCATATTGCATTATATTCGCAGCATATGACATTTTAGGTTACTTGTGCTTCTGCATTTATATGGTTTAGATACAACACCTGATATTTGACTCTTTATGATTCCTCATTTGTATTGTTGATTTGTATCGCGTATTCTGATATTGTTCCTCATTTGTGTAGTTGATCTGTATTGCGTATTCTGATATTGCTTGACTCATGAACTTGTCAGTATTTTCGCTTACTCTGATAATATATGATTCATGACCTTGTGCCTATTTCAACATTGTATGATTATGACATTGTGTTGAATACTTGACACTTATCTTGTGCACACACTTACATCACCCTCTAAGCTTTCTATAAGCTTATGCACGATAAATGTGTGCAGGTGATGTTAGGTTGCAGGAGTATTAAGCTTGGAGCGTACAACGGTCTTCTAGAGCTTGATTTTTGATTTATGTATTCCCTTTCAGCATTGTACTCAAATGATTATATTAGTGGATATATGATAATAATGTTTTCTTTGTGAATTGGGTAATCTTGTGGTTATGCTTATTATGAGTTAAATGTACAAAAAAAAAAAAAAAATCCTCCTTGTAGGATCATAGGATCGGAATCTGGCGTATTGACGGTAGGAGCCGAGAATAGGGTACTATGAAGGCTGTTGGCACCAAATTTAGCGATCAAGATTCCTGTGAATTCGATTTTTGGGTTTGGGGCGTGACAACTACAGAGGTTCCAGATTAAGCTGATATTTATGTTTTCCCTTCGTCCAGGTCTGTCTGGCTTTATGAACAGGTTGGATGACATCAAGGTGGGCCCTATGAAGATTTCAGTGATGGATATTATTACCACCACTGCTTCCTATTGTGTGGTCCACTTAAGCCTTCAATCTGTCTACTTTTAGGTTCATGTCTTAAAATGAACTGTCAAAAAGGATGGACAGTGTGGACAAAACAAATACATCAATGTAACCTTATCAGAGTCCTTGGCAGGACCGTCGTCTTTAGCTAGGTCCTATGGATATCAGTATATTACCTAGTCTGCCCCGTTGGGATTTCCTGCGAAAGGAAGTTCCTGCGCTGGGAACTTAGGTGAGGCCCATTGTGATGTTTTTGAAAAATTCTCTCCATTCATTCGTTTTGTGAGTTCATTTTAAGTCTTATTTTAAAAAATAATTGTATCCAAAGCTCAAGTGAGCTGTACTAGAGGAAAATGTGGTCGGGGAAATTCTTACCATTGAATTCTTCTTGGGTTCAAGAGTAATGTTTAGATGTCATCCATACAGTTAATAAATATAGTCAATAACGTCATTCATATTGGATGAATTGAAAACAAAAATATTAGCATAAATCAAAACTTTTGTGGCCCCACCAATATTTCAATTGTGGATATTTAATTATCACATTTTTGGCTCACCAGAGCTTTGAATACTGTTCATTTTTTATAAAATGTCTTAAAATGATCTCACAGAAGGGATGGACAAATAATGGATGGACATATAGGATTTTTCACAAACATCACAGTGGGCCTCACATAAGTTCCCAGCAGGAACTTTCCAAAGGCTTTCTTAGGAAATCCGCGTCAGGTCCCTACTGAAAGGGAAACGGATTGGCTACTCCTGCCACCGGCCAATGGCTGGTGGTCGGTCCTTTGTGGGCCCTAACATGATGTATGTTTTTCATCCACGCCGGCCATCTATTTTTTTAGATCATTTCAAAGCATGAGACCAAAAATGAGTTATATTCCAATCTCAAGTAAACTACATTACCAGAAATAGTGTTGAATGAATGTCGACCATTTAAAACTTTCTGGGCACATAAAAGTTTTGAATCAAGCAGATCTTTGTGTTTTTACCTTCGTATAGGTCTGTATGACCTAATCAACAGATTGGATGTCAAATAAACATTACAGTGGGCTTTAAGAGGATTTTAATGGTGGATATCCAATCACAGTTGTTTTCATGTGGTGTGGTCCAGATGAGATTTCTATCCCTCTCAGTTTTGGGATCGAGCCCTAAAATGATCTGTAAAAATTAATTAACTGCATGGATGAAACACATACATCATGGTGGGCCCACAGAGCACCGACCACCAGCGACACGGCTAGCGGCGGGGGAGTAGCCAATCCGTTTCCCGTACTTCAAAAGAAGAGTCACTTTTTGGTTATCATCACTCCATCACTTGCGTTCCCCCAAGTACAATCCCATTCAATGTGTACGGTACAAGCGGGACTATGATACTCTTATCGACATGCTTCAATCTCATCATTTCCTACGAGCGAAATGGCCAAGCTTTTCGCCCAGGTGGAGAGTTGAAGACGAACCAACCTATATATAACAGGACGCGGATCCTACCTCCGCCGGTCTCCCTCTAGGAATGGGCAGGAGCTTTGACTGGCGTGTGATGGATGGGTCTTATCCACACCGTCCATTCATTATTTTCTTATCATTTTATGATATAAGCCTGAAAATGAGGCACATCCGAGGCTGAAGTGGACAACACAATGGGAATTGAACTCTTATCATTGAAAACTTCTCAGGGGCACGAAAGTTTTGGATAGAGCTGATATTTGTGTTTTCTCTTTATCCAGGGTCACGTAACTTTATTAATAGGCTAGATGACAAATAAACATAAGAGTGAGCCCTGGAAAAGTTTCAACGGTGAGAATTATTATCATCGCTTCATGTGGTGTGGTTCATGAACCTTGAATTATCTCATTTTTGAGCTTATATCCTAAAATGATACGAAAAATGGATGGACGGTATGGATAAGACCATATCATGGTGGTCACTCAATGCTCTTGCTCGTTCTGAGCTGGATATTTGCAGGGGTAGGACGCAGTCCGGGTCCTGTATAACATGGGACTAGAATCAGAGGCACTCATCAGGTGGGGTCCATCGGGAAAATTCCATGAACAAAAATGTAAATAGTCAAATCATTTGGTGGGCCACATGCATGTTGGATGTATACTTTCTTTCTTTTTTTCCTTATATATTTGTGGCCTATATCACGAGTGGACCATCCTTATTTTTAAAGAATGTACATGGTATCTAACACCTGACTAATGGCTCAGATTCTCAAATGTATGGATCGATGGCGCGTGCACCGCGAATCGCCACTTCAATCTCTCTTCCCGCGAATGTCCGTATCACGTCCCGGGAGAGGAATCTTAGGAGACGACGGAGAGTGCGACTGGGGTCTGGCTAATCACCAAAAGTACAGTGGCCCGATGTTCACAAATCAGTACATTGAAGACTATGGTTTAGAGATCCAAACCGTTGATCTTATGGGACCCGTCTTGGATGGAGAACAAACATAAAATCATTGTACGTTATAAAATTCTATATCTTGATCTTGGTCGTCTTTCCCCCAAAAATATGGGGCAGTTGCTTTATTTATTTCTAACCATCTATTTATAGGTCGTCGATAGAACAATTAGGAGGCTCTTATACGGTACGATTCCTTTTATTACTCCATCCACAAAGGGTTCCATTCGATCAACGGTTCTGATAAGTTACATATAATCTCACCCGTTGGGAATTAAGTCGGCCACCAAGCTGTTCGTTTGCTTACAATCGTATCCTATACTCTCGAGTCATCAAAATGCCGTTTCAAAGCCCGAATCTCTCTTTCTCGAGTCTCGATCGTCCGCTGAATTCCAACTCACGTACGGGGAGAGAAGAGAGAGAACTAACGAATGGAAGGCGAAGGCGAAGAAGGTAAGATTTCCAAACCCTAACTAAGATTCTATTTCTTTGCTTTTCTTCTCCGCAAAATCATATGAGAATTCGACGGAGGCTGTGGGGCAGGGCATGATCCAGCCTCATTCTAAAATAGGCGCGAAGCTCAGAATCTTCAAAATTCAATTTCGAAACTTGATTCGGGATTACCGCCAAGATCGTTGCCTAGAGAAATTCGAAAGAGTTGTTTCGAGCTTTCCTTTTCCCTCGCTAACAAGGGTGGGCGCATGGAAAGCCGTTATGATGGGTAAAACCAGCTGATGTTGGATGTGACTATGGTGTGAGTTTGCTGCACCTTAAGGGCTTTTAGCAGCAATGTTCAAGACATTGGCATTGGAGGCAGGCCCAAAAACCGTTATTTATCGGCTGATATGCACTGCACATCGTTCTGTTTTGGTATCGTAGGGACGAGATTACACAAAATAAATAAATAATATCAGGGTCATTTTTCTTTCCCAAAATTCTGAGGTATATCCAGTGCTACCTGTGCGAATGTTTTGAATCTTGGTTTTGTGTGATTTTGCCACTGTTTAGAAAAGATTGTGGCAGCCATGTTCTTTACATGTGGCATACTTGTACGCTTATCTAGACTGTCCAAATTGTGGGCCTCTATGTCGATGGAGCATAACGTGGAAAATTGCTCTTATTGGACGATCATAAGCATCTGATTCTCATGAGAATGACTGGCGACAAATTTATTTTTAACTCACCTATTTGATGTCTTTCAGTTGGATGGATAGAGTTGTCCAATAAGTGTGATATTTAGGCTATGCAACATCCACCGTTGGGTCTGGAACTTGGACACATTCATCCTACATGTAATGATGGATGGTTGAACATATGCAGATATACACGATGGTCGATCTCTAGCTCAAAATGAAACTTCAATCCAGGTTGAAGTATTTTTTGGAACTGATTTATATTGTTGGATGTGTATCGGTGCTCAATAATGGTTGTATGTCGCACCAAGAACCTCCTAATTCACATATTTTAAGCCCTTATTTTAGGCAGATAAGTATCTAGAAATGGTTATTGACATTATTTAATCCGTTTTGTGGTTCTGTTTTTAACATATTTCTGCCACTTATTATGTTTTGGTCATGGCAGATACAGTACAGGACACGCTGTTTTAATCATTGACTTCAACTAATTGCTGGATGCATGCGTGCTTTCCCTTTTCTGCTAGTGTCAGTGATGGTGAACCAAAGTCAGATGTAGGTGATCAGTTCTCTATTTATCCTTGGGATTTTTCTATTCTCTTTATTATTCTCTATTCTTCTTCTTTGTGGCATTTCTTGCTGCCTTGATCACATACATATGCCACTGTATATATAAGTGTGTGTGTGTGTGTGTGTCTGCTGTATATTTATATTTGAAGGGTAACAAGAATTTTATTGAAAAGCGCTGAGATGGCATAACTATTTACAGTAAAAAATAAAACTAAAATTACAATCTTTCAAAGGCATGATACAAGAAGCCCATTCTAACACAAAATATTGCGCCCTAAAAAGCGCCTCCTCCCCCTTACTAGAGACATTACGAAAACGCCTATTTCTTTCCTCTCAAACAAACCACCTGATAGCCAAGATGGTGAGTCTCCAAAGCGTGGTCTTCTGCTTCTTGATCCTCACCCCATGCCAACTCAAAAGTAACACCTCAACTAAGTCCGGCATAACGCGACATCTCAAAGGAAGTGATGAAGGAAGTCCATATCTCTGAAGTAACTTTAGAATGAATGGATGGATGGTTGTTAGATTCCGCATCCTCCATGCACAGTTTGGGAAGAACCATAGATCTTTTTTGGAGGTTATTGATGGTGAGAACTCTCTTTCTTCAGACCAACCAATTGATGGGAGTCGTAGTACCACACGTGAGACGTGTGATTGCAACTCTCTGCACTGTGCATCTTTTGTAGCAAGATCAACCCGAAAATCGACCCAGTTTGTCCTTTAGCGATACGAGCTTGTCCCTATCCTCTCTCACTGGAGCAAAACCAGAGAAGCTTATCTAATAACCTCACAAATTCATCTATTTCCTCGTCGAAGATATCTCTGCGTCAAGGAGGGGACCAAACAATGTAATTTCCTGCCATGGAAAAACAATTGGAAACCAAGATTTGCCAAGGGAGAAGGCAATCTCGGCTTTCACCTCCTCCTTTAGAGTTGAGATGCCCTTTCACAAAATATAGGTTCTATACTAGGGGGAATTCCTATCTCGCCATCCCCCTACATGGCACCTATACTTCCCCACCATGACCTCTCTCCACCATGAGTCCTCTCCAAACCTCTACAACCATTTTTCTAGGAGCACCCAATTCATCGCCTCCAACACTCTAATACCTGCCCCTCCTACTGGCTTGCACGCTTCTTCCCAACTGATAAAATTTATTCCTATCCAATCCCTTCCACCAGATCTCTCTCCTCAATATCTGTAATTTAGCCAGAACGAATTTTGGACACCTGAAAAGGGATATAAAGTACAATGGCAAATTCGATATTGTTAACTTGATGAGCGTGATACAGCCACTGAGAGATAAATAACGGCATTTCCATTTTGCCAATTTACTTTCGAACTACTCCACAACTATATTCCACAAATGCTTTGCCGATTTCCCAATACAGAAAGGAAGGCCAAGATAGGTCAAATGAAAGACCCTTGCTTTGCAACCAAACACCATAGCCAACCTATCCATCTCATCTTTAGATACGCACTCCCAACATCTCATTCTTAGAAACATTAACTTTTAGGCTTGAGACAACTTCAAAGCAAAGAACACAATTCTCTTATTTTCCACCATGCCCTCATTTGCTTCATAGAAAAGGAGAGTGCCATTGGTGAACTGCAAATGGGAGATAGGAGGATTCACCTTAACCACCGTAAAACCTTTAAAGAGTTTAGCTTCTTGGCCTTTTATCAGCATGCCGCCCAAAGCCTCTATCATTGATTGCAATATCAATATTATCAGCTGGTATTATCGGCATCAATGATATCATGAAATATCTCTTGATATCATCATTGTTCCTATTGTATTTTTCTTATGTATCGATATCGGCAGATATCATCGATACCGTTAGGGAAATTGCAACTGTCTTCACAAAAACCACAAAATACTCTATTTTTTTGCATTTTCTTTCATTTCCCCCCTCTTATAAACGCATTTGGCATGGATTTTGGTTCATCTTTTTAAATCTTTTGGGAGAAAAACAAGATTTTCAACCCAGAATCAAGATTGAAGTGGATTTGGAGCTGGTTTCAATTCGGTGAGTATTTTTGCATTTTGATCTTTTTATTTTAAAATCATACCAGATCAGTGTCAAAACGTTTAAAATACTTGATTCTTCATATTTTACCTAGAAAATTAAAGATTTGAATATTTGATTTCGAGATTTGAGGGTAGGTGATCCAGTTTGGGGGAAATGGGGATTTTCCCCAATTTCTCCCAAATTATTTGCAATCTTTTATTCAAAACATGAAATCAAACATGTATGAGGCTTGATTTATTAGTTCACGTAGTTTTGGAGAATTTTCGGGAAAAAATTATTTTTAATTTAAAAATAGTTAAAAAGTATATATATATATATATATCAAAATTCCACTTTTATTAATGGTCAATTGGACCAAACACATCATTCACAGGTATAATTCTAAATTTCTACTCTCTTTTTTTTTGGCTTTTGAATGTATTGGTTGCGTTTACAAAAATGCCTTCTTACATTTATAAATTTTATGTATTCACGTTGAATATAATTGCATCAATTTAGTCAAACAACACAAAACTTAAGACCCCATACAAAGGGTGCCAATGTTCACTTTCCTTTTGTTAGGGGGACCCCGGACCTAGGGTGCCAGTGTTCTAGATCCATAAATCCTTTTTGTTATATGGAATGAATGCATCCTTTAAAAAAAGACCCTATATAAAGGAAACCTATTACGTTCACTTGTTTTTTGTGATGTTATGATTTAAAAGTGTGTATTAATGTCTTTTTAAACAATCCCTGAAGTTTCATTGAAAAATTTGACCCCATGTTTCTCGAAAAGCGCAATAAATTCCTTGATATCCATGTGATAATCGATACGTCTATGTTTCCCAAGGGTGCGATACATAATGCAATACTGATTCATTAAACATTGGCCTCTTCTACTATGACGAACAAGTAGGAAGAAAGGGGATTGCCTTGCCCAATGGTCTTTTATGGCTTCAAAAAGCTTTTAGGAGAGCCATTCAGCAACACATAATCTAGCTGAGTTGACTTACTTTGTGATCCATCCCCTCCACCTCAGCCCGCATCTCATGTTTCTCATCAAATAGTCTAAAAGCACCCAGTTGACATGATTGTACACTTTCTCCATGTCCAACTTGCACACAACACCACCTCTCTCTCCATGTGTTGAGAATCAACGCATTCATGCACGATAAGGACGTTGTCAATGATCAGCCTACCCTTAACAAAGGCACCTTGGTTCTTGGATATGATTGTCACCAATACCGCCTGAAATCTTAATGCTAGCATTTTGCTAAAATCTTGTACGGGCCACCAATTAAGCTTATCGGTTTGAATTCTCTCAAATTCTCTACTCCAATAACCTTTTGGATTATGGCTATAAAGGACATGCCCAACTCCTTTGATAAACGACTTCTTTTGTAGAATTCCGACATGAAGCTCATGACCTCCTTCTTAACCACGTCCCAAAGCTCCTAGTAGAAAGCTATTAGAAAACTATCAGGGCTAGGAGCCTTATCCCTTCCCCAAGATGTGAATGCATTCTTGACCTCATCCTCCAAAAAGGGCCTCTCAAGAGAAGCCACATCAACGCTGGAGAGGATACTCACCTCCAGCTCATCCATAACTGGCCTGTCCCATTCCTCATCCGTAAGGAGAGATTTATAGAAATCAATCACCACATCACAAACCCTTATCTTTTCTGTAAATTCTTTTTGCCTTCTACAACTACACTCCCTATTTTGTTATTTCTCGCTTGTGCGCTAACAATACTGTGGAGAATATAATTTTCCTGCTCCACCTTCGATGTCGTATACATGGGTAATTCATTGAAATTAAGTCTTCTTGGGCTCCAAACTCAATGTGTGGGGCCAACTTTGCAAACACCTAAACTGGGCCTGTGTCCTATCATTCACATGAGTGGATTTAGGCCTGTTGTGGCTAACATTAAAATGGACATTCAGTAGCTCCCACATATTTATCGCAAATCATGTCATGCTTTTGGCCTAGTTAGGTGTATAAATGTCATGAGGTGCCCTGTTATATCATTATGCATTTTGATAATTGTAACGTTACTGGTTGACCTTTATAGCAAGAGCAACATCCACGAGAGCTAAGACCCAGGTACAAAAGTTAGGTTGCTCAACACATTGGTTAGCTAAATTGTTAACCAAAAGCTTTCTGACCAGCATAGAGAATTTAAACATCCCCAACATCCTTAGTATGCATTTGTCATCAAATTACACAACTATCCTTAGCATAACTTCCTTTATTTGCCATTGAAGAATCCCTTTAATATCCACCTTCAACCACTGATGATCAGCTTTTCCGGGACATGTAAGCTGGATCTTGAGAGTACAAGTCTCCGAAGAGGATGTGCATAGGAAACAATCCTTTCTCACAACTGAAAATTTGTGTGTTGATATTTTTGACCATGGAAGAGATAAGGATGACAAGTACTTATGAGCAATATATTGTCTATAAATCAAGGATGCAAATGATAATATTGGCTGGTGTTATTGGTATTGCACCCTACCAATATGAAACATAGAATAAGAAACTTTTCGAAAATATTGAGGATCTTATCAGACAATATTGGCTGATACATTATGATATCTCACAATGTCGGAAATATCATGAGATATTTGCTAAACCCCTTCTATATAAATGCACTATTGATTGCATGTATCAACTGTAACAAAATAAATCTAGTGTAAATTAGAAAAAAAAATAAAATAATTGAAAAAGCTACAAATCCCCACTTTTCTATTTTTGGGGAATCTCTTCCTAGGGGTGTTTTGACAACTCCGCTTGAATTTTTTGACATTAAAACACAATTTTGGGGGAGAAATTTCCATTGAAGAGTGGAATCAGGCCAGAACTCAAAAGGTGAGAAGAAGTTGCGTAATTTTTTTATATTTTATTTTTTATTTTTGGTACATATTAGCATGGATTTTCTAGTAGAAATCCATGTCAATGCTTGATTTTCGTGCATTGACATGGATTTGAGGCACAATACATGACTTAGCACCATCACCTCATGAGTTGGGCACAATACTGCTGATATGTGGAGCATAGTATCATGGCTGCCCAGGTGAGGATAGGTATGATGACTTTGAGGCTCTTTGTAAGTTGGTCTGGGTCAGAGGCCATGGTATATTTTTGGTTCCTTTTAGTTTTTAATTGTATCATTTATGTTTTATTACTAGTCTGGCTTGAAATTTTAATGATATGAATCCATTGTTGATATAATTGCATCAGTTCTGGCTGACAGTGCATGGTTTTGTCCCTAAACAATAGAAAACTTCTATGTATTTTTTTTGTTGGCTTTTAGCAGGTCAAGTCAACAGACAATAGTTGTATCAAAGAATGGTCTGGTGAACCATTAGATACATATCTAAAACACATATACTATTGAATTTCTCTTCCTACGTTATTTTCCTGACACTAATTTTTTGGCATAAATTTTTTTTGACTGATACTGTCCAATTGGACCAATACATACAAGATACCCCTAATCATATTGCTTTTCAGCCAGGCCTATATGCACTCTGATACTAATGTTCAGAACCATAGTCAAGGCAACTATGTGTTGCAAGAACAATATGTTATGCACCGATTCATGCACGCTACCTCTAAGGATGGTATAACAAACATATGAAAGAAAATGAAAACTATCTTATTTGATTATAACGAGATATCAATCATATTATATGCATGAGGGGTGAGGATTAGAGAATCTTGGTGAAAGATCTTGAGATCAGGGATAGGGATATATGGAGATGAGGTTATAAATATCAGAGAACTTTATTATATATTTTACGTTCTAATCAAACATCCAGTCTGACGGGAATCAGCACTACTCAAAATTTAAATACTTGTGATTACAATTCACCAATATCACAAGTGCAATTGAATAACGACATGATACTGCACCTTAAAACAAGCCACCCCACGTTCAAAGGCAGCAACCTGAAGCTTATAGTAGAAGCTATTTTACTGTAAAATCACAATTTCTTTGTTTAACCTACACAATTCTAGCTGATGTATTGCCATTATAAACATGACTATCAAATGAGATCCCTATGCTTCAATTCGTCAAATAACACTCAAATCTTGAGTTTAAATCTAGTCGAAATGAGTTCTTAACCATCCACTATGCTGAAAATGAAGAAAATACACAAAATATGTGAGAAAAAAGAGAAATATAAACAGAAGGCCTCTTACAGGGGTATTGGTTGTGTCATGGTATGTACTTGTATCAGCTGATGTGGGCCAATATGCGTACTTGTTTCTTGAATTTGACTGGTTAACCCTGTTTTTTGTGTCTATACTGTTGATACATACAATAAGTGTATCAGGCAACTGAGGGAATTTTTCAGACTACCTCAACGAAGATTATTTTCCAACATAGGAATGGATGGCCAATGAGTTATTGTCAACTGCTGACACCATTAAAATTTCTTTGCCCATGGATCTAGCGGCCAAGCACCCAGCCGATCAATTCGAGCAAATGTAGTTTGAAACACTAGGGGGGCAACCCATAACGTTTCATTGCAACATGGTCTTCACACTCCCGTCCAGTTTTCAGGCCAGGACCACTCAACCAAACAGCATGGCCGGCGATGTGGATGAACATGCTCCTCTAGTAATAATTCAACACGCTTCTTTCCCATTTGAGGAGAGTAGAGTCGACAAAACACCACATGTTGACACAATCACTGTAAAAGCTGGGGATGTATCTGAAAGGATTATCATCGACAAGCCCACTCTGGATATGACACGACGCCTCAAGCCATTGTACATATCAGCTCACTTCGACAGCTGCCCTATCACTAGAATTCTAGTCGATAATGGGGCTCCAATAAATTTGCTACCATGGAGGATGATGGCCAAATTAGGAAAAACTACAGCCGATCTAATCCCATTGGAAGTGACTGTTAGTAACTTTGTAGGTCATGTCATACACACACATGGTGTCCTGCCGGTCGATTTGACCGTTTGCACAAAAACAGCGTTGGCTCCATCTTTTGTAGTAGATACATCATTGACCTATAACGCGTTGTTGGGGAGAGACTGGATTCATTCTTTTTCTTGCATCCCATCCCTTCTCCACTAATTTGTGGTCTTTTGGAATCAAAATAAGGTCGAGCTGGTCTTGGCCAATAATAAACATTTCTTAGCCATCAGAAACGCCAACTAGGCTTATTATTATGGTGAAGAAGTAGGGCCTATCAGGTTCATCGGAAGGAATAAGTTTGGCCGACCTATTGGGATTACACTGAATAAGAATCCCGAAAGCATTGTACAAGCTATTCTGGAAATCACCTCGGCTAATGATAGCCGGCCGAAGGACATTGTCTTATACCGGCTGGTTCCCCACTGCACTATTGAAGAGATTCCATGACCTAGGCGCCGAGGGCCATGGTATATGGGGCCGACTTTATGGCCACAATAAAGAGGCTTGAAGAAAGCTTAAAGGAAACCAATGAGAATTGCTTTGTGAATTTGGCTGAATTAGAGGGATCGGCCGAAGAAAACATTTTTGAGTTTGAAGAACTCTCAGAGGAAAAAGAAGATATCTGACCACAGGTCCAAGATCCGCTAGTCAAAATCAACTTGGGGACGAACTATGATCCAAAACCAACATTCATAAGCAATTTGTTACAACCTCCTAAGAAAGAGAAGTTGACGAATTTACTTGTGGAATTTGCTGACTGCTTCACGTGAGATTACCATGAAATGCTAGGCATTTTGGATATAATCAAATCTATATAGCATTAGATGATGTGCCGAAAAGAGCATTTAGATGCCCAAGTAGGGGTGTACATCAAGTCGAACTGAGTCAAGCTGGCCTCAGCTCGACTTGGCTCAGCCACTGGCTGACCTCAGCTCAAACTCGGCTCGGCTCGGCTCGGTCCTCGAACCTAACTGGCCAACTCGGCTTGGTTCGGTCAGCAGCTCGGGCCATCTCGGGCTGAGTTCGAACCAAGATCGAGTTGAGTTCTCCATCGAGGCATTTCCACAAACACCTGAACCGCAACTTCAAAATCCTACTGTTTTTCAAACAAAGGCAATGGTTTTACAGTTATTTTATCAAACACCTTCTAAGCAACATAAAAACTAAGAAAAACAAAGAGAAAAAGGGTATTTGTTTCATGTACATACCTTCCTTGCCACCAGCCGCATTTCGTTGAGTCATTTTATCAAACAGTTGGTGAGCAACATCAATGGCAAAATAACCGAGTCACCGAACTGGTTCGATCCGAGTTCAATTCTAGCTGGATTTGATTCGAGTCGAGTTGAGCTAGGGCTTGCTTGAACTCAGTTTGAACTCATTTTCGAGCTTAAAAAATCAGCTCGAACTCAGCTTCGAATCGAGCTTTTTCGAATCGAGTCGAGAGAGCTAACCGAGCTAGCTCGGTTTGTGTACACCCCTATGTCCAAGGCCTTTAGGAACATATTGTTGGGTGGTGATGCCCTTCAGATTGAATAATGCAGGGGCCACATACCAAAGGGCAATGAATGTTATTTTCCATTGCATGATTGGCCACTTTATGGAGGTCTATGTGGATGATGTGGCAGTCAAGTCGATCGATGCATATGAGCATCTAGCCCACCTCCACAAGTCCTTTGAACAGATGAGGCTCTATAAATTAAAGATGAACCCTTTGAAATGTGCTTTGGGGTATCGGTCGGTAATTTCTTAGGATTCCTGGTGCATCAAAGAGAGATTGAAGTTGATCAGGACAATGCTTAAGCCGTGATTAACGCACGATTGCCAAGGAACAAGGCTTAGCTATAAAAGTTCTTAGGGCATGTCAATTTCTTGATGTGATTTATATCCAACTGTGAAGGTAAAACTAACATTACACTTCTTTCGCTGTATACCCCCTCCATCCTTCGGAGGTGGAAGAAAGGGTACTCATTATTTTACGGGCCCCAGAACGTAAAAAAAGGTGGGGGAGAAGCAAGTCGAACCTCTGATCAACTTATTTTCTCCATTACTGAAATTAAAGCATGGAACTAAATTTATGTGGGAAGTAACAATTCACTGTCAGTTCAAATTTCCAAATTCTTTAACACCAAAATTTAAGGTTAAAGACTTGGAAGTTTATGTTTAAGTATGTCAGGCACGGAGACAACATCGTTACCAATGAATGGCCTGATGCATCATTGTATACATAGCAAAAAACACAAAAATGAGTGATTCTCATGTTTTCTATTTTTTCCAATTTTCCTGTTAAAAAGATCACATCAATTCAGTTTTGATTTTATCTTTATTTAGTAGGGAGTTATCTCTTATCATTATATGTAAAGGATTCTAGAGGAGGTGGATATACAAGTCATCTCTCTTCTGCCCTCCCTATTTCTACAGGTCTGTTATCATCCGATATGCCCCTCATCCAAGGTGTTCAGTATTGGTATCGGAGGGTGTAACGGTGCCCACCGTTACCGATACGGCCTACAACAATGCAATTTATTTTTTTTGCCAAAAAAAATGAAAAAATATGGATTAAATCCCAAATATTCTAAATATTCCAAATATGCATTCATTTATAATTTGGAACATGTTTATGGTAGCATAATGGTCTACTCTTTGTTGAGAAGTTGTATCAGATAGTCTGATGAATTTATGAACCAGACAACCTGGATTTGACTACAAAACTCATATATTTAATTTTCTAACTATCTACTATTAATGATAGATATATTAGAATGAATGTAATATCAAAGTATCTTACATGTGTAGGTGTTTGCAATTATTTTTCCTAATTTATTCTATATTAAGTTATTAACAATTTAACATACTTGAGGAGGAGTGAGGTCTCTACTCTAGAGTCTAGACTAGAGTGAGTCCAGACTTGCATAAATTACAATGTTCATTCTATTTTAAAGTCTTCATTCTTCAACATGTCAGAGACTTCTCCTCCTATCCTGTTCCTTTGGCTGTGATTCCTGTCGTGTCATGTGACCTGTCACTCATCCTCAAGTCAAGAATATTAAAAAAATAAAAATTAGTAGTGTTTAATATACTCCCCTGCGACTTGATTAAGGATTACTCGATTGGTTGTCAGGGGAGTTATTTTAAATACAAGTTCGGCAGTGTTAATGTGTGCTTGCAATAGTACTACTGCAAATACTTACCTTAATACAAATATATACTTACAATTACCATAATAAATTCACAAGTCACCACCAAAATGAAAATCTGCTTTTTTGTGGTTGCTCGACCTCCACGTCATCATCATCGTCATTATCAGGCTGAGGTTGTTCAATAGGTGGAGGTGTTGCATATTCATAATATCCAGTGCCAGAAGGAATTACTAGGTCAATGAAACCAAAGGATGACTAATCCTGACTAGGCAACAACTCTGACAGAGTAAGGATATCCACCATTACCCGTCGAATAGCCATATTGGTACCCGTACTCAGGCTATTGAGAATCTTGAGATTAAGAGTGTGTCTGTGATGAGTAACTTGGATTTGGATCAGGATATCTATAATCATATGGATATGGATCGAGAGGACTACTTGTTCACACCCCAAGTATAGGGTTGTGATGTAATAATAATCTCGATAAGACCGAGGTCGAATCCACAGGGACTGAACCTTGTACGCGATCTGAAAGTAACTAGAACTAGAACTAGGCGAAGATGTAATCTAAATCAGGATAAAGTAAGAGTATAATTGTGAATGATTAAACTAAAACTTATAAAATTTAAAGGTGGGAAACTAGGGTGCCAAGGATCCACTTGTAGAGATCAGGGAGATCTATGCTTGATTTAAGAACACAACTGGATTCAGAGTCCTATCTTCATCCAGTTGAAAGATAATTCGTTAAAATTCAACTATGACCTTCCTTTGATTTAGTTTTTAAGAGATGAGAGGAATGAGAATTAGAATTGATTCCATCACAAAACCATGCCCATGAGACAAAGCAAACAATAGAATTTAACCAATCTGAGAGAGTTATGAACGTTAAGAAGGGTTCCATCATCCAACCATGCCCAAGAGACGATGGTGAACAATAGGGTTCCCACGCTCATAATCTCAATAATGAAAAGAACATGTTCAAAGCTATCGCAGATCCATTGTAATTTAAGTCACAATAAACCATTAAAAACTGAAAGTATTCCTATTAATCAAACTAGAATCAAAGTTAGTTCAATTTAACATGAATCAAAGCCGTAGGAAACTACCTATCACACTACAAGCTTCACCTCTTAGCCCTAGCTAAGAGGTTCAGCTTGACATAGTCATGATCAAGCTAAATCTCAAATAAACATAAAGGAAAATAAAGAAGTAAAGAAGGAGAAAAGAAGAAACTCCCTAGCCTTCACTCTCTCTTTCTCTCTCCCTCTTTCTTTCTTCCCATGCTCCATGGCCCAAAGATGCCTCCACAGCTGCCCACATCCCAAGATTTGAATGCCCCTCCTCCACGTTTTTCCCTCCTTTTTATAGGGATGAAGGAGGTGCTAGGTCGGTTCCTGTAAAAGCTTTACACACTAGCAGTCGTGTGCGGAAAGAAAATGCAAACACCTTGCGTTTGAACAGATTTTTTAGCCAAAAGACGTCCAAGAAACCCATTCTGGCTCCATGAGTGGGGTAAAGACCCCCCCTCTGAAGATTCTGGACGGTTTGGATCAACCATCCGACCACAATCGGTGGCCCACAACACCCTGCAACGTGCGTACGGTGCGAAAGAACCTGCGCTGACATGTTCGGTGGGCCCCACAGTATGTTTTCGGCGAAATCCACCCCGTTCATTGGATTCCTGGTGAAAACTCAGTCGGGAAGGAGTGGTTTTAGTCGAGTTTTGGTGCGGTCCACTGTATCAAATCAACTTGCTGTTCATCCTGCGTTTTCCGTCGATCCACGTTTGCACGTGTGTATGGGGCCAAAATGCTGTCATGAATAGGGTCGTGGCCACCCTCAGGAGCAGATAGACGGTCTAGATCGTCGAACCGGATGATGGGTGAGGCCCACTACTCAACTCAGTGTACGCACCTTGCGGACGTTATTGGTTTACGTGGAATGGTCGGGTCAGATGGGTGTTGACAGGACTTCCGGTGCGGTGCGAGAGTGCACTGCCTGTGCACTCTTGCACCACATGTGGGGTCCACTGATGTTTTTATGAGCAATCTGCATTGTCCATCCATTTTGCCACCCCATTTAAGGGGTTGAAACCAAAATTAAGGCATATCCAGATATCAGGTGGGCCCCAAATCAGTGTTTTATGGGCTGATCTGTCTGTTGGGCCACTTTCACAAGGATCCAATGGATGAAATTCAATGTGTACGGTTAATTTACGGTCCTCAGGCCAGATATAAAGTTTCAAGCCAAACAGATAGTGGGAACCCTGTGATCTTGTATTCTGGATGATTTTCAAGCCTCTTTAGCATGAATTGCTTGATTTTCTTGGATCTCTGGCATGTACATTTTTTAATCTCGGTCCCATGGGGTCCGTCCCTTACCTTGGTGATTTTTGAGCGTTAAATTCATGCTTTTAGTACCCTTTTCAGTCCAAGCTCATAAATTCACCTTGTAATATAAACACAATTAAAATAGGACGTTAAACAGTATTATGTTCGTAAAGTCAGGTAATAACTAGGCTCTAATATGCAATATTTGACCCTCAATACAATCCCCAACCAACATTTTGCTAGTCCCGAGCAAAGTATGCAAAAAATATTTTAAGAATTACAGGACAATTTCTATAAAACCGAGTGATTTTTGAAAAACAATCCGGTCAATAGAATTCTAAGATTCATGAATGTTGGGCATTACTTTCGCCTAGACTCAAGCACACGGTAAACGACATGGTCAAGTTCAAAGTATTAATCCATCCATTAGAAAAAATTCTAAACATTGAGTTCCATGGGTGGATAGTGCAACCTTGACTTATCACAATTAAAGGTCCAATCGTCAATTTGCATGATAACATTAATAACCAAAAGAAATATTCCAGATAACCGAACCTAAACCAAAACTTGCCTTACGGTTCAGCCTTTTTATTCTTCCAGCTTTTGATTTTTCCATTGATGGCTTCACGCTGCGTCAACCTTTTTAAAGATCTTTAATAGGTAGCCATTTTCGAATACAACAGTTTTTTAGCTGGGTATTCATTTTTTTTTCAATGAAGATGATGGACAAATTCCCCAGGTTGGCTCCTTCTATGCCTAGTGATTACCTGGTTAACAATTCAATATCGAACTGAAGCTATAATGTGTAAGCTAGGTGTGACATGTGAAATCATGACTCAATCAATGTTTAAAACTTCTAATTATGGATTACTAATTCGAACTTAACTGTGAAATCTAACAAGCAACTAAATCCAAGAGTCATAAATTACCAACATTACGTATCTTATATTCCTAAATCAAAGACGGTCGTCAAAATCATTCGAATTCACAAGAATTTTCAGAAAAAAATTGAAAATTTTCCACAAATTTTGCTCAAGACCAAGAAAATACTAATTAAGTAACCTAATCTCCCATCCCCAACCTAAAATCTACATTGTCTTTAATGTAAAGATATAAGCATGCAAACGTGAGACAATGAAATTGAAGGAGAAGTGATGGAAGGATAGTACCTGATGAAGGAGTTAAGAGGCTTTTTCCAAAGATATCTCAGCGTGAAAGTGGGTTAGCATAAGAGTGAAACCAACAAAAAGCAAACTATCCTAGAACAACTGGAAAGCAAACTATCCTAATGGCATAAAGCCGACTATCCTAGAACAATATAAAGCAAAATACCCTAGTCCTATGAAAGCAGGGGAAAGCTACTTAGTCATGCTGCAAGGTTCCTCTTCCGGCCAATATCTTGATAAATTTCTCAGTAGGTTTCTCAATAAGATCATCCAAAAGTCATTTTTGCAAAAGGCTTGGATGTCATGGAGCATAAATTTCCAGAGAAACTTATATACCTCAGCAAAAGGTTTCCTTTTAATCTCCTGAGGTGTCCAAAGTATATACGACTCATCTGGGACAGAAAAAGTTTCAGATTTAGTATCTCATAGTGAATCAGAGACTACACGTAAATAAAATTCAGAAAAATTCTCAGAAAGTAATGTAGTCTCGACACATTCCGAAGTTTTAGGCTCCGGCTCAATTTTCAGCTCCTCATTTAATGATAGACATTCAAGATCTGGGGATGGAGGGGCTTCAAAATAAGGGTTTTCTCGGTCCGTGACAACTACCGAGGTATTGTCTTGCGAGGCATCCACTTTTTCTTTTATCATAGGTTCGTTTAAATCTGTAAAGTGTATCAACTAATCATCTAAAGAGTTGGAAATTTTAGTTGAGAGTGACTTATTGTCTATATTGAAGTGTATGATGATCTGCCCAAGGATTCCATCGTCTCTGGAAGTGGATGGAGGCATGCTCTCTTGCTCTTGCCTTGCACAGACAAGTTGAGGATCAATAAACGACACATTGATGTGAACACTTTGTTTATTGAAGCTACTCAGTAGATGCATTGAATCGTCAAAAGTGTATACCTCAGATGGTAGCCTCAACAGGGTGGTTTCAACTTCCAGAGTCCTATCAAGCGGTTCGTCCATATCATATCATCATTTAATTCAGGGGAGTGGTCTAAACATGCATCACAAAGGTTGGAAGGTTTAGGTGAAAGTGGTTCATTCTCCAAGCTTAAATTGGGCATGTCAGATAGGTAGAGTAGAACTTCCTGTGCCTCGTGATCACCTTCCTAGACCATAATTGAAGTTAATTCTAGTGAAGTTTGGGCTGTGCTCTCATGAATCTCATCCCAATACTTATCATCATCCAATTCAGTGTAACACACACTTGGGATGGGATCGCTTTACTCACATTCTCCTTCTAAATTGGGTTGAGGTTCGAATAAACTAACCTCTCCCTCATCATTGAAACCAAGTGGGTCATGTGAGTAAAGTGTGTTATCATCATCATATTTGAAAGACACCCACGTCTCTTGACCATTCCTTTGGACCGTCCTCGAGATCGACTCATTGAAAAATTGAACCGTATACTCATTAATGGAATCTAACTCTTCATTCCAAATTCCGGAGTTCTCCAAAAGCGAGTTAGGATCACTTTCCTCACATTGTGTTTCTGGATTGAGTTGTGGTTGGGATGAATGAGCTTCCACTATCTTGTCAATGTGCAAATTAAGCATATCTAATGTTTTTCAAATTTCCACAAGATAGTTCATGTTAAGCTAAAATGAATCCTCTTGGATCGTTTCTGGTTGGATCTTAAAAGTAGGGGATCCAAGAGAATAATCATTATAACATGTTGTTGGTTCATCTTTCCAATTTTGATGTTCACTGGTCATAGTCATACGGATCATAAGTGGGAGAATATGATGGTTGTTCAATCATAATATAATCTCTCATTATTTTCTTCTTGTTTGATGGTTGATTATAATTCTCACTCCCATAAGTCCGACAACCCCAACATTCACACACTGTTTTCTTAATTCGTGGGGTGTAATTATTCTCTCGCATATGATCGCGTAAAGACTTCTTAACCAGTGAAGCATTATATTCTAATCGGTTCTCAATGATAGTTTTAGAAAAATTTTGAGACGTAGGTTGATTTCTATCATAATCATCATACATCCCTTCACACTTTTTCGCATTCTTAAAAGCTATCTCAGCATATTGACGTTCCCACTCATGCATATACATGGTGAAACCCTAATCCTGAACCTAATCCTGAAAAAATTCCTGCACCAATATGGAAAGTAAGTAGAGGAAAGAAGTTACCAGATTGGAGAGTTCTATGTTAGAATCCTGCAAAACAAAACAAAACAAGTTAGTTTCTTTAAACAGAAAATTTAAAATTAGAAAGTTTCTAAAAACAAAAATAGAAAGAGGAGTTAGTTTTTAAAAAGGAAAGAAATCCTAGAATTAGAAAGTTAAGTTATTTTCTAAAATAATTCTGAAAACCCTAATCCTAAAAATAAAAACTAGAAAAACCCTAATCTTAACCTAATTCTAAAATTAGTTATTCTCAGAAAAATGTAACCGTTAATCCCTGGCAACGGTGCCAAAAACTTGTTCACACCCCAAGTATAGGGTTGTGATGTAGTAATAATCTCGGTAAGACCGAGGTCGAATCCACAGAGACTGAACCTTGTACGCAATCTAAAAGTAATTAGAACTATAACTAGGCGAAGATGTAATCTAAATCAGGTTAAAGTAAGAGAATAATTGTGAATGATTAAACTAAAACTTGTAAAATTCAAAGGTGGGAAACTAGGGTGCCAAGGATCCACTTGTAGAGATCAGGGAGATTTGTGCTTGATTCAAGAACACAACTGGATTCAGAGTCTCATCTTCATCCAGTTGGAAGATAATTCATTAAAATTCAACTATGACCTTCCTTTGATCTAGTTTTCAAGAGATGAGAGGTATGAGAATTAGAAGTGATTCCATCACAAAACCATGCCCATGAGACAAAACAAACAACAGAATTTAACCAATCCACAACCAATCTGAGAGAGTTATGAACGTTAGGAAGGGTTCCATCATCCAACCATGCCCAGGAGACGACGATGAACAACAAGGTTCCTTCGCTCATAATCTCAATAATGAAAAGAACATGCTCAAAGCTATTGCAAATTCATTGTAATTTAAGTCACAATAAACTATTAAAAACTAGAAGCATTCATATTGATCAAAGTAGAATCAAAGTCAGTTTAACTTAACATGAATCAAACCCGTAGGAAACTGCCTATCACACTACAAGCTTCACCTCTTAGCCCTAACTAAGAGGTTTAGCCTAACATAGTCATGATCAAGCTAAATCTCAAATAAAAATTAAGCAAAATAAAGAAAAAAACAAGGAGAAAATAAGAAACTCCCTAGCCTTCACTCTCTCTTTCTTTCTTCCCACGGTCCATGGCCTAAAGATGCCTCCACGGCTGCCCACGTCCCAGGATTTGAATGCCCCTCCTCCACATTTTTCCCTCCTTTTTATAGGCATGAAGGAGGTGCTAGGTCGGTTCTTGCAAAAGCTTTACGCACCAGCAATCGCGTTCGCAAAGAAAACGCAAACACTTTGCGTTTAAACGGATTTTTCAGCCGAAAGATGTCCAAGAAACCCGTTCTGGCTCCATAGTTGGGGTAAAGACCCCCTTCTGAAGATTCTAGACGGTTTGGATCAACCATCCAACCACAATAGGTGGCCCAAAACACCCCGCAACGTCCGGGAAAATAGGACGTGCGTACGGTGCGAAAGAACCTGCACTAACGTGTTCAGTGGCCCCACAGTGATGTTTTCGATGAAATTCACCTCATTCATTGGATTCCTGTCGAAAAACCAGTCAAGAAGGAGTGGTTTTGGTCGAGTTTTGGTTCGGTCCACTGTATCAAATCAACTCGCCGTTTATCCTGCGTTTTTCGACGATCCACGTGTGTACGTGTGCATGAGGCCAAAATGCCACCTTGGCCAGTGTCTTGGCCAACCTCAAGAATAGATGGATGGTCTAGATTGTCGAACCGGATGATGGGTGGGGCCCACTACTCATCTCAGTGTCCGTACCTTGCAGACACTGTTTGTTTGCGAAGAACGGTCGGGTCAGACGGGTGTTGACCGGACTCGGTCCGGTGCAGCACGGGAGTGCACCGCCTGTGCACTCTTGCACCACATGTGAGGTCCACTGTGATGTTTTTATGAGCAATCTGCCCCGTCAATCCATTTTATCACCCCATTTAAGGGGTTCAGACCAAAATTGAGGCATATCCAGATATCAGATGGGCCCCATATCAGTGTTTTATGGGCTGATCTGTCCATTGGGCTACTTTAATAAGGATCCAATGGCTGAAATTCGATGTGTATAGTTAATTTAGGGTCCTTAGGCCAGATATAAAGTTTCGAGCCAAACAGATGGTGAGAATCTGTGATCTTGCATTCTGGATGATTTTCAGGCCTCTTTAGCGTGAATTGCTTGATTTTCTCTAATCTCTGGCGTGGACATTTTTCGATCTCGGTCCCCTAAGGTCCGCCCCTTGCCTTGGTGATTTCTGAGCATTAAATCCATGATTTTAGTACCCTTTTTCAGTCCAGGCTCATAAATTCACCTTGCAATTCAAACACAATTAAAATAGGACGTTAAACAGTATCATGTTCATAAAATCAGGAAATAACTGGGGTCTAATATGCAATATTTAACCCTCAACACTATTCCAACATGAATATGATGGAACGGCCTTAGTATAACCATAAACATAATCCAATTGACCATAAGAATATCTATCATAATGCCCAGGACCATGGGCTTGCTGATGTTCCAGACCTCCCAGACCTGGTGCACCACTAGACCTACCCTTCTCCTGCTGGCTGTATCATGACTCAGTACACTCATAAGTCTGACCTTGTGTACTACCTTGTCGATGTTCATCGGCCTCGCGATCTGTAGATGGCTGTATGGTGTGCTGAGCAACACCAGAGTGCCAGCACCAAGGGTAGGGGCGTCATCATCACCATCATCCGACACGGTGACGCCACCACTGCTCGTAATCTTCTGTTGATCTTGAGCCGTACTTGGCATAAAGCTGCCCCTCTTTCTAGTTCCAACATAGCTACATGACTCTCTTGTTGCACTGTGTGTTAGTGGGTCATCAATTTCTAATTCTTTATTATTCTCTTCAATTTGCTTTTCTCATATTTCCAACCAAGGTAGAAGTGGGTCGTCCTCATTATAAATATTGTCCAAGTTTATTAGACAGTGGTTTGTGTCATCGGCGGCTGTAATGCTCCTATGATGTCGTCGTATTCTTAGCTTCATGTTGTAGTGCATGAAGACAAGTCTATCCAACATCCTATTCTACAATCTATTCTTATTCTTTGAATGAATAAGTACAAAACAACTCCAATTTCTTTCGCAGCAAGAAGAAGATGTTGTCTGGGTCAAAACTTCTATTGCAATTTTTTGGAGAGTCTTCGTACTCTCTTCGAAATTCATCCACCATTCGTTCAGTTGCAACCTAGATACTGTATGTTGTGCAAGAGCATCTCCAAAGCTACCCAGGCAATTTTCAAATGTATCTAATTCATTCAACTCATTTATTTACATATCTAAGTCAGGCTCTAATCTCTTTATCACATTCTTTAGCCCGACATGAACTTCATTATCCGCAACAAATAATTGAACATATCTATACATAGGATTTAGGTAGTAACCTACTGCATGAAGATCATTATGGAGTTGTCTTGCCCATCTCTTTTCGATCATCCTCCAATGAAACTCCCAGCTTGTCACGTCCCTAAATCTAGTGTCGGTAATCCGTGATTACTATACACCAAATTTTGGTTGACAGCCTCCATAGAACTCCGATTTTGGGGCTTCCAACTATCGCATACTATGTTCCATAAGCGGGGCTCCACAAGGAGGATTTCTGAAAGTAAAGACGACACACACGTATCATTTCTTAAAATTTCATCATATTCAACATGTGTTACTGTGTACAACTAAGCACATTAAGGCAAAACCAAAACATAAACCATGTCATATTTACTATACCTGATGTACATATACATGGTACTACAAAAATGTGTATACACACACACACACACACACACACACACACACACACACTGATATGTACAAAATAAAAAGGACAATTGGAGTATGTAACCTTTACTCCTTTAACTCCCTACTCTCACCTGTAAAAAAAAAGAAGGAAACATTAAGTTACTAAGCCTAATGAGTGCATGTGTGCAGTGAAAATGCATGTTTCATGTCATGTTCATATCATGCATAGGCCTACTGAGCTGATAACAATAAAATAAAGAAACAATGCATTATGCCACTTTTCAAGTTCTAAATTATTATTTTTTATCTATACCAATTTTTCACATTTTCCAATTGGATCACCAAGGTCTGAAACAAAATTGAGACTCGCATATGATTGCTACCCACTTGTACAGGCTTTTCTACCATGGTCAACTACAGAGGTGGGACTACATAATTCATGGGCCAAACTAGTTTAACCCACTTGTGTTGAACCTCACTATCTGCCTCATAGCGAGAAGTCATAAGTCGCCTGACAAAATGATAGCTGACAATTTACGAACCCGTCAAACACAACCTATCTTTGCTGACCCATAAGCAGGTCAAGCCAAACCTCTCAACCAATCGACATGCGTTGGTGGGAGTTGCCGCTTACTTTGGTATTTTGGCATTCCAATGCTCTGTTCTTCCACCCAGTCTAGGCATTGGTTGCTCCCAATGGTACCAATCGGAGTTTAGAGACTTTCACCCATGGACCCTCTAATCACGTCCTGTTGAATTAAACATTTTCGGTGTAGTGTCCAACTCGATTCATAACAAAGTATGTTTCATCGCATTTATAATCACCATATGCATCCACACACAATCACAATATATCATGCTGTTCAAGGCAAGTATAGGACAACCTTCCTTATGTGGTCTCCTCATAAATTTAAGTTCCTCATAAGGGTCTCGTGTAATGCATCCTGTATCTAGACAGTTCACATACTAATCATAGACACATAGTGTGCCGCAACACAACCCACTATGATCATTATACCATGATATGAATCATTCACTCTCAATCATACAATGATACAACAACTATGAAGCATACATATGATATGCACATGACTTAGCCAATCTAAATCCAACCCGGGATTCATTCCGCCATAAGACTTCATGCCACAAGCATGCTTTTTCTCAAGAGTTAGCTACACTAAAAAGAGGAAGGACAACTCTTTCAAACATTTTGTTAAACAAGTAGTGAGCGGACTTTGTAAGGGACAAAGATGGAAACCGATGGAAATCCTTAGGAATTTAAACAAAACAAAAGCATATGAATCCCTTGGGTGTGGACGACATGGATGGTTTAATTGATGGTGGAGATGGGGTCGTGATGGGTTGATCTTGCATAGCTTCTCCCATGGCCCTTTTCTCAAGTTCATCTCTATCATCCAATCTTCCATCGATAGCCTAACCAATTAAATCAGAAAATCCAGCATCATAGCCATTAGTTGAGCAATTCAAAGCGCTCTCTCTCTCTCTCTCTCAACAACCATGGACTAGAAAATCTATTCTTTTATAGGGCTTTCAAGTAATCTAACACACATATATGCGTGCTTGTAATCTATGCACTCACCTGTAACAATCAGAGGATTGGATTTCAAACTCGGCTTCTACTTCCTTTTATTCTTCTTCTTCTTCTCAACTTCCTTAGGCTTCCCATGACACAAGGAAGAGAGTGCTTCCTATGATACAAGGAAGAGAGCGCTGGAAATGGGTTGTTGAAAGAGGGTTTTTATATTTATGGACTTGAAAATGGGTTTAAGATTGAATTTTGTCTAAAAAGAAGGGTTGGGGGTTGTTTCGTGATGTTTTTGAGAAGTTTAAGCGTATGGTAACAATAGAAAAAAGGTTATTTAAGTGATTTGAAATAAAGCGTTCTAAGGATTTTTCAAAAATTGAGGTCATTTTAGTTATTTTATCAAAATATACATATGCACATCTATTCATAACTTACAATCCGGGTGTCATACTTACATGCCGTTTTCGCCAGTAATTCTATAACTCGACTACGGTCACAACGGTTAAGCTCTCGGACCTAACGGATTTTGAAAACTTGATGATGGCCCACCTCCAGATAAAATAAAGACATAATTGTCATTTCTATCAAATTGTTTAATTTTAAGTCCGTATATTAAAATTCGGATATCAGGTTGAAATACGGCTTGTGGCTCGATAACAGAACAATATTATGATCAAGTCAAAATATTCTTAGGGCCAATGAACCTACAGTCAATAGCTATCAAGTGTACGAACCAGATTTTTGGGCCTCAGGTCTTATAACTCTCCCCTCCTTAGAAAAATTTTATCCTTGAAATTTCAAAACATATTCGGTTATAACAGTACAATACAACAATAACCATATCATACTTATACGTACCTAGGAATCAAATAGATGAGGGTAACGACTACGTATCTCCGCTTTCCGTTCCCAGGTTGCTTCTTCTACATAATGAAAACCCCATTGGACTTTAACTAAGGGGATGACTTTAGTACGAAGAACTTGTTCTTTTCTATCCACGATACAGATCGGCTGCTCGATATAGGATGCATCTTCCCAAACTGCTAAGGATTACCGGTCAATAACAGCTACTATTATCTTCGGATCACATTTACGAAGGATCGAGACGTGAAAAATATTATGAACTCTAGATAATTGTGGTGGTAAAACAAGACGATAAGCTACGGTGCCAACTCGTTCAACAATATCAAAGGGCCTTATAAACCTTGGGGCTAACTTTCCCTTAACACAAAATCATACTACATCTTTCACTGGTCAAACTTGAAGATATACACGGTCTCCCTCAACAAACTCTAAGGGTCTACACCGGCAATCTACAAAACTATTCTGTCGACTCTGAGCTGTAAGCATACGTTGTCGAATAAGATCAATATTTTCAAAGGTTTTTCGTACAACATCAGGACCTAAAAGACATAGCTTACCAATCTTAGTCCAACAACTTGGGGAGCTACAAGGTCTACCATATAATGCCTCATAGGGAGCCATGCCAATAGTCACCCAAAAATTATTATTATATGCAAATTCTGCTAATGGCAAGTGGTTGTCCCAACCAGTGTTTAAATTGTCGGTGAGTGTTGCTGCACTGGTGAAACCGAAACCCCAATTTTTCGTTTCTCTACGGAATATCGACGAAATATCGGCGAAATTTTCGATATTGTCGATAATTTGGATTCTCGCCGAGAATATCGACTGTATCCTTGCGTAAATACATAAAAATTGGAAAAAAGTTTACAAAAAAAAATCTTTGATTTCGGTAATACCTGGTTATTGCCGATGAAAATCTCGAGATCTTGTCGGATGCCAAAGGTTTTTTTTTAAAAAAAAATTTGGGGATGAGGGAGAGGGATTTTTAGGTTGAAAATCTGGAGATATGGGTGGGAAGGAGAGGAATTTTTGAAAATTTAGGTTGAGGGAGAGGGATTTTCGGTGTTTAAGCTGAAATTTGGGATCGGGCTCTGGTTTTGACGGACGTGGATTAGATACTGACAGGTTGAGTAGCTAGTCGGCTACGTCACCAAGTTCTATGGGGCCCACTATGATGTATGTGTCATATCCACACCGTCCATCCATTTTGTGATATCATTTTAAGTCATGAGCCAAAGAATGAGGCAGATAAAAATCTGCAATGGATCCCATCATAGAAAATAATGGGGAGAGTGATTCCCACCATTGAAACTATCCTAAGGCCCACCATAATGTTTATTTGAAATCCAACTTGTTCAAAAGTTAAAAAAGACATGAAATAAAAGAAGACACAAATATTGGCTTGATCTAAAACTTTTGTGGCCTTTAGAAGTTTTTAACGGTGGGCGTCATTGTCCCCACTGTTTTCTGTGCTGGGGTCCACTGGAACTTTGGATTTAACTCAATCTTTGGATATTGCCCTAAAATGATCTCCCCAAATGGATGGAAGGTGTGGATATAAAACATACATCATGATGGGCCCGATAGAACTTGGTGACGTCACTTCAATAGCGAGTCTCGCTACTCCATCCCCGCCCTGCTTTGACGGAGCAGGTCGGTGCTCCGTGGGCCCCACCATGATGGATCTGTTGTATCCATGCTTCCCATTCATTTTTAAATATTATTTTAGAGCTTGATCCAAAAAATGAGGTAGATTTAAAACTCAGGTGGACCACACCACGGGAAAACAGTAGTGATTAAATGTCCACCATTTGTTCATTTCCTGTGGTGTGGTCCACTTGAGTTTTTTATATTCTTTCGTTTTGTGGTAAAGCAATAAAATTATGTGTTAAAATAGATGAATGGAGTGGATGAAATAAATAAATAATGGTGGACCCCACATGGACCCCAACATGAGGAAGCGAATTAGCTACGTAACAGGTTGAGCAGGGGCGCAGATAAGATATGAACAAGGTCAGTAGCCAAATAGCTACTGAAGTGATGTCACCAAGCTCTGTGGATCCCACCATGATGCATGTGTTGTATTCATACCGTTCATCCATTTGGAGTGATCGTTTTATGGCATGAGAAAAATAATGAGATAGATCTAAAGTTCAAGTGGATCCCACCATAGAAAACAATGGGGACAGCGACATCCACCGTTCAAAACTTCTTAGGGGTCACAGAAGTTTTCGATCAAGCATATATTTTTGTTTTCACTTCATCTATCTCTATGTTAACTTATGAATAGGTTGGATCTAAAAATTACATCATAGTGGACCCTATAAATGTTTCAACGGTGGGTGTGACTGATCCCATGGTTTTCTGTGGTGGGTCCACATGAACTTTAGATCTATAACGATCTCTACAAATGGTTGGACGGTATGGATACAGTACATGCATCATGGTGGGGTCCACAGAGCTTGGTGACGTCACTTCCACGGATTGGCTGTTGTACCTCACACCAGTTATATAGCTGCTGTAGGTACATGTTCGTGCGAAGACAAGCACTGACGCTCCTTGAGCTCCGAGTTGTACGAACGGTTCAAAGGCGATCCACAGTGATGTATTTATTATATCTACACCATTAATCTATTGTTAGAGATCATTTTAGAGCATTATCCAAAAAATGAATCATATCCAAGGATGACATCACTGTAGGGCCTACGAAGGTTTCAATGATGGAAATATCCACACAGTTAATCTATTAACAGCTTGGATAACAAATAGACATCACTGTAGGGCCTAGGAAGGTTTCAACGGTGGAAATCATTATTCCCATTGTTTCCTATGGTATGATCCACTTGAGATTTGGATATGGTTCAACTTTGGGCTCAACTCCTTAAATGAGCTTAAAAAACGTATGGGCGGTGTGGATAAACCACTTATTTCCACGGTGGGCCCAACTTATTATTTAATGCATTGTAATAATGATTTTTTCATTCCTGAATATGTAACTATGTGTATTCAAGCATGTCCTGAAGTTTCACTGAAAAATTTCATCGTTTTCCCCATGTTTCCTCTTTTTCCCCGTATTTCCGGTTATCGACGATATTATCGGCGATAATGATATTATATCTTTATCTCTAGCCAGCGAAACTTGTAGCAATACCCACAACTCGAACACTGGTCCCAACTACCAGAGAAATCTAATGCACATGATCTGAGCATGTCCTCGAGAATTTGGTTAACTCTTTCGGACTTTCCATCTGTTTGTAGATGATATGCTGTGCTAAATCTTAAAGTAGTCCCCATTGCTTTTTGAAAACTCTTCCAAAATTTTGATGTAAACCTCGAATCTCAGTCAGATACAATCGAAACAGGTACACCATGTAATCTAACAATTTCGTTTATAAACAAAGTTGCGAGCCGATCTTTAGACCAAGAAATACAAATAGGAAGAAAGTGGGCTATCTTTGTCAAACGGTCTGCAATAAACCATATAGCATCATGTCGATGTAAGGTTATTAGTAAACCCACAATGACATCCATAGTTACATGTACCCACTTCCATACTGGTATCACCAAAGGTTGAAATTTTCATGCAGGCTTTTGGTGCTCTGCCTTTACTCATTTGCAAACGTCACATTCTGACACATGCCTAACAACTTCACGTTTCATTCCAGTTCAACAAAATTGCCTTTTCATGTCCTTATACATCTTCATAGATTCTAGGTGGATGGTAAACTTAGTGCGATGTGCCTCATCCATAAGGCCTTTCTTCAATTCTGAGATATCTGGAACATATAATATGCCCTGAAAATGAAGTCTACCATCCAAACCTATCCGCCACTCCTGTTGACCTTTCTCTATTAACACATCTTTACAAAACAACACCCATAGAGCAAACTGTTGGGCTTCTATTACCTGAGATATCAAAGAGGGCTGAATCGTCAAGTTTCCTAATTGAACAACTGAGGAGTGTAGAGTCATCTCAAATTCAAATTCAGCTATATCTTCTACCATTTTCCACTCTCGCATCATCAATTGTGCCACTTGGGCCTGTGGCTGATGACTTAAAGCATCCGCCACCACATTAGCTTTTCCTGGGTGGTACTGAAGATCAAAATCATAGTCTTTCATCAATTCCATCCAACATCTCTGCCTCATATTCAACTCAGCTTTTGTAAAGAGGTATTTCAGGCTCTTATGATTCGAAAAGAGTTCGAATCTAACCCCATACAAGTAATACCTCCATACTTTTAGGGCAAAAACTACCACTGCTAACTTTAAGTCGTGTGCGGGATAATTTTGCTCATGAGGCCTAAGTTGGCGAGATGCATATGCTACTACCTTGCCCTATTGCGTTAGGACACACCCCAAACCTATAAGCGAGGCATCTGTATAAACAACGAATCCCTCACTCTCAGATGAAAGATTTAGAATCGATGCTGTCATAAGACGAGTTTTTAGTTCCGCGAATGCCCACTCACAGGCTCCACTCCAAACAAACATTGCATCCTTTCGAGTGAATCGAGTCATTAGGACAGCTATACGAGAAAATCCTTTAACAAAACATCGGTAATACCCTGCTAGACCTAAGAAACTCCGAATCTCAGACGCATTCTTTAGCTGTTTCCATTGCAAAACTGCTTCGACCTTAGCTGGATCAATTGAAACTCCATTCTTTAAAACTGTGTGCCCCAAAAATTTTACTTATTCCTACCAAAACTCACATTTTTCCAGCTTAGCATATAGCTGGTGGGCATGAAGGGTTTGCAACGTCATCTTTAAATGACACTCATGATCTTCCCTTGTCTTTGAATATATTAAAATATCATCAATAAAAATAACAAGAAACTGGTCCAAATAAGGATGGAATACATCATTCTTCAACTTCACAAATACTGCAGGTGTATTAGTCAGACCAAATGACATAACCTGAAATTCACACTGTCCATAATGAGTCACGAAAGTTGTCTTCAGAATATCCTCCTCAAACCGAAACTAATGATACCCAGACCGTAAATCTATCTTCGAGAAATACTACGCACCACTCAACTGATTGAGTAAATCATCTATTCTTGGGAGTGGATACTTATTTCTAATCATAATCTTATTAAGCTCTCTATAATCGACACACAACCATAAAGAACCATCCTTTTTTTTTTACAAAAAGCACTGGCGCTCCCCAAGGTGAAGTACTTGGGCGAATAAACTCCAAACGATGTAATTCATCTATCTGTCTTTACAACTCATGTAACTCTAACAGTGTCATACGATAAGGGGCTCTAGATATAGTGGCAGTGCCGAGGATAAGATCTATTCGAAACTCTATCTGTCTAACAGGTGGCAAAACTGGAATTTCCTGAAAAACATCTAGAAAATCACATACTACTGGCAATTGTTCAATACATATACCTTTGGACTCTTTATGAATACAGGACATCAAAGTCTCTATAAACTTATCTTTAAGATCAGCCACAAACTGAAATCGAGGCTGGTCAGGTATAGAAAAGGTGACTGTCTTAGCTATACAGTCCAACACTGCATGGTACTTGGATAACCAATCCATTCCCAAAACCACATCATACTCTAACAACACCAAAACATAAAAATCGATTGGAATGGCATACTCTTCTATGTAAACGGGACAGTCCCGGCATATAGAACTCAACACCATTCTTTTCCCTAAAGCAGTCGAGAGCTCTAATCCCTTAGTCATCGATCTTCTCGGCAAATCCAATGACTGACAAAAACTACCTGCTATAAATGAATGCGATGCGCCAGAATCGAAAAGGACACGTGCTAAAAGGGATGATACTACAAGTATACCTTCTATGACTCCTCCCTTAGTCTGAGGGTCTCTCTGTTGGATTGCATAAACACTAGGTTGCATTTGAAGGGATAAGGGTTGCCTACCTTATTGCCATTGTGACTACTACTAAGACTGTTGTTGTTGGGACCTATACTGTGACTTACATGGTGGCCTTTGCTGCTGGGGCTACTGATGTCAAGGTGGTTGATATGGTTGTTGTTTCTGTAGATTGAGACAATTCTTTTTACGTTGCCCTACACCACCACAATTATAACAGGTTCTGAAAAACTATCGCTGAGGAACAAACGGTGATATTGGGGATCTGACATCAAGTCTGGCTGCATTATCATATCTAACTGTAGGCCTCTTTGGGGGTGAAAAGGGCTGAAAACTACTACCTCTCTGTAATAAATCTTCTCTTCCTTTGCTGATTAGAAGTAGATGGATGAGTACTTTATTGTTGGTTCCAATCAGATTCAAAAATCTGTGCCTTTGCTACTATTCCGTCAAGGGTCAGCAACTCAAACCCTCTAACTCGAGATCGCAAACTAGGACGCAAACTATCCTCAAATTTCCTCGCCTTCAAATCATCATTGGCTACTAAATGTGGAGCGAAACGAGATAATTTTATAAAATGAGCCTCATAGTCAACAATAAACATCTCACCCTGAACTAAAGAATCAAATTCATGTGCTTTCTGACGACGAACGGTTATGAGGAAAAACTCACGATCGAACTGGTCTTTAAATGCTTCCCATGTCCACACAAATTTTGGATCTACTGAATGAACAACTGACTTCCACCATTATTCTGCGTCTCCTTGCAACTGATACGTCGCTAAGGTAACACATTGCTTAGAAGTACAACGCATAACTTAAAAAAGTTTCTCTAATTCTGACTTCCATAAGTCGGCTGTCATAGGGTCTGGCTTGCCAGAAAAACAAGGTGGATCTAGATGTCTAAAATCCATAAAAAGAGCACTGGCCCGCTCCTGCGCTGACGTCTCAGGAGTATAACTAAGTCACTGCTTTTGATTAGACGTTATAGTCGACATAGTCTGCAGCATTTGTTGAAATTGTGCTGCAGGAACATCTATAACTGGGTCTGGAACAGATTTTGATGTAGATTTTGACTTAGACTTTGGTTGCACTGGAGGAGTCCGAACAGAATTCTTTCTAAGCGGCATCCTATAAACAAAACAAAGAATTAGCCTAAAAAGAACAAGTAAACCTATACAATATACATAATACTAAATAACCATATAACTCCTCTACGTCGCAAAGCATGAACCTAACAACTCTAACGCAACAACGTTTAGTAAATACAATATATGATTTATGCAGATATTTTCCAGATCATGCTCTGATACCATCTTCTGTCATGACCCTAAATTTAGTGTCAGTAATCTGTGATTACTATACACCAAATTTTGGTTGACAGCCTCCATAGAATTCCAATTTTGGGGCTTCCAACTATCGCATACTAAGTCCCATAAGTGGAGCTCCACAAGGAAGATTTCTGAAAGTAAAGACGACAAACATGCATCATTTCTCAAAATTTCATCATATTCAACATGTACTACTGTGTACAACTGAGCACATCAAGGCAAAACTAAAACATAAACATGTCATATTTACTATACCTGATGTATATATACAGTGTACTACAAAAAAAATATATACACTAATATGTACAGCAACTGGAATATGTAACCTCTACTCCTGCAGCTCCTTACTCGCACCTGAAAAAAATGAAAAGGAAACCTTGAGCTACTAAGCGTTATGAGTGCATGTGCAGTGAAAATGCATGTTTCATGTCATGCTCATTTCATGCACAGGCCTACTGGATAAAATAAAGATACAATGCATTATGCCACTTTTCATATTCCAAATCATTTTTAAAATTTTTTTTCCATATTTCCAAATTGGATCACCAAGGTTTGAAATAGAGGTGGGACTCGCATATGATTGCTACCCACTTGCACAGGCTTTTCCACCGTGGTCAACTACAGAGGTGGGACTACATAATTCTTATGCCAAACTAGTCTAACCCACTTGACAAAATAATAGCGGACAATTTACGAGCTTGTCACACAACCTATCTTTGTTTGCCCATAAGCAGGTCAGGTCAAACCTCTCAACCAATTAACACGCATCGGTGGGAGTCGCCGCTTACTTTGGTATTTCGGTATTTTAGCGCTCTATTCTTCCACCTGGTCTAGGCATTGGTTGCTCCCAATGGTACCAATCGGGGTTTAGGGACTTTCACCCACGGACCATCTAAACATGTCTTGTTGAATTACACATTTTTCAACGTGGTATCCAACTCAAGTCATAACAAAGTATGTTTCATCGCATTTACAATCATCGTATGCATGAGTCCACACACAATCACAATATATCATGTTTTTCAAGGGAAGCATAGGATGACCTTCCTCATGAATTTAAGTTTCTAATAAGGGTCTCATGTAATGCATCCTATATTTAGATGGTTCACATACTAATCATAGACATATCGTGTGTCGCAACACAACCCACTATGATCACCATACCATAATATGAATCAGTCACTCTTAAACATACAATGATACAACAACTATGAACCATGCATATGTTATACACATGACGTAACCAATATAAATCCAATCTGAGATTCATTTCTACTATAAGACTTCATGCCATAAGTATCATTTTTCTCAAGAGTTACAACATCAAAAGGAGGAAGGATAGCTCTTTCAAACATTTTGTCAAACGGCGGGGGGTCTGGGCCACACAGATAGGGTTTTTAAGGAAAATCCAGTAATAACTTACTCCAACTAAATCAGCAATAACCTAATCCAACTAAATCAGAAAATCCAGCAATAGGGTTTTCAAGGAGAATCCAACTAAATCATAAAATCTAGCAATAGGGTTTTCAAGGGGTTTCCAACTAAATCATAAAATTCAGCAATAGGGTTTTCAAGGAAAATCCAACTAAATCATAAAATCCAGCAATAGGATTTTCAAGGGGTTTCCAATTAAACCATAAAATTCGACAATAGGATTTTCAAGGGTTTTTAAGGAAATTTCAACTAAATCATAAAATCCATCAATAGGATTATCAAGGAAAACCCAACGCATATATATCCGTGCTCCAAATCTATGCTCTCACTTGTAACAATCAGAGGATTGGCTCTCAAACTCAGCTTCTATTTCCTTTTCTTCTTCTTTTTCTTCTTAACTTCAAACTCAACTAGAAAGAGAGTGCTGAAAATGAGTTGTTGAAAGAGGGTTTTTGTGTTTATGGACTTGAAACTGGTTTTTAAAATTAGATTTTATCTAAAAAGAAGGTTTGGGAGGTGTTTTGTGATATTTTTGAGGAGTGTAAGCTTACGGTAACAATATAACAATGTTATTTAAGTAATTTGAACTAAAGTATTCCAAGGATTTTAAAAACATTGAGGCATTTGAGTAATTTTATCAAAATATATATGTGCATATCTATTCATAAATTACAATCCGGGTGTCATATTGACATGTGGTTTTCGCCAGTAACTCCGTAACTCGATTACGGTTACAACGGTTAGGCTCTTGGACCTAACGGATTTTGAAAACTCGATGATGGTCCACCGCCAGATAAAATAAGGACATAATTGTTATTTCTCAGATTGTTTAATTTTAAGTCCGTATATTAAAATTCGAACATCGGGCTGAAATGCGGCTTGTGGTTCAATAACAGAACAATATTATGATCAAGTCAAAATATTCTCGGGGCCAATGGACCTACAGTCGATGACTGTCCAGTGTATGAACCAAATGTCAGGTCCTCGTGTCTTACAACTCTCCCCTCAAAAACATTTTGTCCTCGAAATTTCAAAACATATTCGAGTATAACAGTACAATAGAACAATAACCATATCATACTTATACGTACCTAGGAATCAAATAGATGAGGGTAACGACTGCGTATCTCTGCTTTCCGTTCCCAGGTTGCTTCTTCTATAGAATGAAAACCCCATTGGACTTTAACTAAGGGGATGACTTTAGTACGAAGAGCTTGTTCTTTTCTATCCACGATACAAATTGGCTGCTCGATATAGGATGCATCTTCCCGAACTGCTAAGGATTGCCAGTCAATAACGGCTGCTATTATCTTCGGATCACATTTACGAAGGATCGAGACGTAAAAAACCTTATGAACTCTAGATAATTGGGGTGGCAAAACAAGACGATAAGCTACGGTGCCAACTTGTTTAACAATATCAAAGGGCCTTATAAACCTCAAGGCTAACTTTCCCTTTACACAAAATCATACTACACCTTTCACTGGTCAAACTCGAAGATATACATGGTCTCCCATGACAAACTCTAAGGGTCTATACCAACAATCTGCAAAACTCTTCTGCTGACTCTGAGTTGTAAGCATACGTTGTCGAATAAGATCAATCTTTTTAGACATTTTTTGTACAACATCAGGAGCTAAAAGACATCGCTCACCATTCTCAGTCCAACAACTTAGGGACCTATAAGGTCTGTCATATAACGCCTTAAGGGAGCCATGCTAATAGTATCCTAAAAACTATTATTATACACAAATTCTGCTAACGGCAAGTGGTCGTCCCAACTACCAGAGAAATCTAATGCACATGATCTGAGCATGTCCTCAAGAATTTGGTTAACTCTTTCGGACTGTCCATCTGTTTGTAGATGATATGCTGTGCTAAATCTTAAAGTAGTCCCCATTGCTTTTTGAAAACTCTTCCAAAACTTTAATGTAAACCTCAGATCTCGGTCAGATACAATCGAAACAGGTACACCATGTAATCTAACAATTTCGTTTATAAACAAAGTTGTGAGCCAATCTTTAGACTAAGAAATACAAATAGGAAGAAAATGGATTGTCTTTGTCTAATGGTCTACAATAACCCATATAGCATCATGTCGATGTAAGGTTCTTTCTAAACCCATAATGAAATCTATAGTTACATATTCCCACTTCCATACTGGTATCTCCAAAGGTTGTAATTCCCTTGCAAGCTTTTGGTGCTCTGCCTTTACTCGTTTGCAAACGTCACACTTCAACACATGCTTAGCAACTTCACGTTTGATTCCAATCCACTAAAATTGCCTTTTCATGTCCTTATACATCTTCGTAGATCCTAGGTGGATAGTAAACTTAGTGTGATGTGCCTCATCCATAAGGGCCTTCTTCAATTCTGAGATATCTGGAACATATAATCTGCCCTGAAACCGAAGTCCACCATCCAAACCTATCTACCACTCCGGTTGACTTTTCCCTATTATAACATCTTTACAAAATAATGGCCATTGATCAAACTGTTGGGCTTCTATTACCTGAGATGTCAAAGAGGGCTGAATCGTCGAATTTCCTAATTGAACAACTGAGGACTATAGAGTCATCTCAAATTCAAATTCAGCTATATCTTCCACCATTTTCTACTCTCACATCATCAATTGTGTCACTTGGGCCTGTGGCTGATTACTTAAAGCATCCGCCACCACATTAGCTTTTCCAAGGTGGTACTAAAGATTAAAATCATAGTCTTTCATCAATTCCATCCAACATCTTTGCCTCATATTCAACTCGACTTTTGAAAAGAGGTATTTCAGGATCTTATGATTCGAAAAGAGTTTGAATCTAACCCCATACAAGTAATGCCTCCATACTTTTAGGGCAAAAACTACCACTGCTAACTCTAAGTCGTGTGCAGGATAATTCTGCTCATGAGGCTTAAGTTGGCGAGATGCATATGCTACTACCTTGCCCTGTTGCGTTAGGACACACCCCAAACCTTTAAGTGAGTCATCTGTATAAACAACGAATCCCTCACTCGCAGATGGAACAGTGAGAATCAGAGCCGTTGTAAGACGAGTTTTTAGTTCTGCGAATGCCTGCTCACAGGCTCCACTTCAAACAAACAGTGCATCCTTTTGAGTCAATCGAGTCAGTGGGGCAGCTATACAAGAAAACCCTTTAATAAAACGTCGATAATACCCTGCTAGACCTAATAAAACGTTGATAATACCCTGCTAGCCCTAAAATCGAAGTCCACCATACAAACCTATCTGCCACTCCGGTTGACTTTTCCCTATCATCACATCTTTACAAAACAACGTGCATTGATCAAACGGTTGGGCTTCTATTGCTTGAGATATCAAAGAAGGCTGAATTGTCAAGTTTGCTAATTGAACAATTAAGGACTGTAGAGTCATCTCCACTTCAAATTCAACTATATCTTCTACCATTTTCCACTCTCGCATCATCAATTGTGCCACTTGGGCCTGTGGCTGATGACTTAAAGCATCCACCTTTTCTCGAGTGGTATTGAAGATCAAAATCAATCTTTCATCAATAACATCGAACGTCTTTGCCTTATATTCAACTCGACTTGTGAAAAGAGGTATTTCAGGCTCTGATGATCAGAAAAGAGTTCGAATCTAACCCCATACATGTCATGCCTCTATACTTTTAGGGCAAAAACTACTGCTGCTAACTCTTGGTCGTGTGCGGAATAATTCTGCTCATGAGGCCTAAGTTGGTGAGATGCATATGCTACTACCTTGCTCTATTGCGTTAGGAGTTAGGACACACCCTAAACCTATTAGCGAGGCATCTGTATAAGTAATGAATCCCTCACTTCCAGATGAAAGAGTAAGAATCGGTGTCGTCGTAAGACAAGTTTTTAGTTCTGCGAATGCCTGCTCACAGGCTCCACTCTAAACAAACAGTGCATCCTTTCGAGTCAATCGAGTCCGTAGGGCATTTATACGAGAAAATCCTTTAACAAAACATCGGTAATACCCTGCTAGACCTAAGAAACTCCGAATCTCAGATGCATTGTTTAGCTGTTTCCATTGCAAAACTGCTTCGACCTTAGATGGATCAACTGAAACTCCATTCTTTGAAACTGTGTGCCCCAAAAATTTTACTTCTTCCTGCCAAAAGTCACATTTTTGTAGCTTAGCATATAACTGGTGAGCACGAAGGATTTGCAACGTCATCTTTAAATGACACTCATGATCTTCCCTTGTCTTTGAATATATTAAAATATCATCAATAAAAACAACAAGAAACTGGTGCAAATAAGGACAGAAAACCTCATTCATCAACTGCATATATACTGCAGGTGCATTAGTCAGACCAAATGACATAACCTGAAATTCAAACTGTCTATAACGAGTCATAAAAGTTGTCTTCAGAATATCCTCCTCCGGAACCCGAATCTGATGATACCCAGACCGTAAATCTATCTTCGAGAAATACTATGAACCACTCAATTGATCGAATAAATCATCTATTCTTAGGAGCAGATACTTGTTTCTAATCGTAACCTTATTAAGCCCTCTATAATCAACACACAACCGTAAAGAACCATCCTTATTTTTTACAAAAGGCACTGGCACACCCTAAGGTGAAGTACTCGGGTGAATAAACTCCAAACAACGTAATTCATGTATCTGTCTTTGTAACTCATGCAACTCTAATGGTGCCATACGATAAGGGGCTCTGGATATAAGGGCAGTGCCGAGGATAAGATTTATTCAAAACTCTATACGTCTAACAGGTGGCAAACCTAGAATTTTCTGAAAAACATCTAGAAAATCACATACTACTGGCAACTGTTCAATTAATACACCTTTGGACTCTTTATGAATACAGGACATCAAAGTCTCTATAAACTTATCTTTAGGATCAGCCAAAAACTGAAATTGAGGCTGGTCAGGTATAGAAAAGGTGACTGTCTTAGCTGTACAATCCAACACTGCATGGTATTTGGATAACCAGTCCATTTCCTAAATCACATCATACTCTAACAACACCAAAACATAAAAATCTATTGGAAGGGCATTCTCTTCTATGTAAACAGGACAGTCCTGGCATATAGAACTCAACACCATTCTTTTCCCTAAAGGAGTCAAGAGCTCTAATCCCTTGGTCATCAATTTTCTCGACAAATCCAACAACTGACAAAAACTATCTGCTATAAATGAATGTGATAAGCCAGAATCGAAAATGACACATGTTAAAAGGGATGATACTATAAGTATACCTTCTATGACTCATCCCTTAATCTGAGAATCTCTTTGCTGGATTGCATAAACACTAGGTTGCATCTGAAGGGATAAGGGTTATATACCTTACTGCCACTGTGACTACTGCTGAGACTGTTGTTGTTGGGACCTATACTGTGACCTACATGGTGGCCTTTGCTGTTGGGGCTGCTGATGTCTAGGCGATTGATATGGCTGTTGTTTCTACAGATTGGGACAATCCCTTTTATGGTGCCCTACACCACCACAATTATAACAGGCTCCGAAAAACTATCGCTGAGGAGCAGACGGTGATACTGGGGATCTGACATCAGGTCTGGCTGCATTATCATATCTAACTGCAGGCCTTTTTAGGGGTGAAAAGGTCTGAAAATACTACCTATCTCTGAAATAAATCTCCTCTTCCTTTATTGATTAGAAGTAGACAGATGATTACTTTGTTGTTGGTTCCAATCATACTAAAAAATTTGTGCCTTCGCTACTACTCCCTCAAGGGTTGGCAACTCAAACCCTCTAACTCGAGATCACAAACTAGGACGCAAACCATCCTCAAATTTCCTCGCCTTCAAATAATCATTGGCTACTAAATGTGGAGCAAAATGAGATAATTCTATAAAACGAGCCTCATAGTCAGCAACAGACATCTCACCCTGAACCAAAGAATCAAATTCATGTGCTTTCTAATGACGAACAACTACAGGGAAAAACTTACAATCGAACTGGCCTTTAAATGCTTCCCATGTCCACACAAATTTTGGATTTACTAAATGAATAATTGACTTCCACTATTCTTCTACCTCTCCTATAACTAATTTGTCACTAAGGTAACACATTGTTTGGAAGTACAACCCATAACTTGAAAAAGTTTCTCTAATTCTGACTTTCATAAGTCGGCTGCCATAGGGTCTGGCTTGCCAGAAAAAAAAGATGGATCTAGACGTCTAAAATCCATAAAAAGAGCACTGGCCCACTCCTGCATTAACGTCTCAGGGGTATAACTAAATCGCTGCTTTTGATTAGTTGTTATAGTTGACATAGTTTGCAGCATTTGTTGAAGTTGTGCTAAAGTTGTACTCCACAAGGAGGATTTCTGAAAGTAAAGACGACGCACACGTATCATTTATCAAAATTTCATCATATTCAACATGTATTACTGTGTATAGCTGAGTATATTAAGGCAAAACCAAAACATAAACCATGTCATATTTACTATACCTGATGTACATATACAGGGTACACCAATATACACACACACACACACATACACACACACACACACTGATATGTAAAAAATAAAAAGGACAACTAGAGTCTGTAACCTCTACTCTTCAGCTCCTTACTGTCACCTGTAAAAAAAAATATAAAGAAAACCTTGAGCTATTAAGCCCAGTGAGTGCGTGTGTACAGTGAAAATGCATGTTTCATGTCATGCTCATATCATGCACAGGCCTATTGGGCTAATAACAATCAAATAAAGATACAATGTATTATGCCACTTTTCATGTTCCAAATCATTTTTTTAATTTATATCAATATTCTACATTTCCCAATTGGATCACCGAGGTCTGAAACAGAGGTGGGACTCGCATATGATTGCTACCCACTTGTACAGGCTTTTCCACCGTGGTCAACTATAAAGGTGGGACTACATAATTCATGGGCCAAACTAGTCTAACCCACTTGTGTTGAACCTCACTATCTGCCTAATAGCGAAAAGTCATAAGTCGCCTGGCAAAATGATAGCGGACAATTTACGAACTCATCACACACAATCTATCTTTGCTTGCCCATAAGCAGGTCAGGCCAAAACTCTCAACCAATCAGCACGCATCGGTGGGAGTCACCACTTACTTTGATATTTCGATATTCCAGCGCTCTGTTCTTCCACCCGGTCTAGGCATTGGTTGCTCCCAATGGTACCAATCGAGGTTTATAGACTTTTACCTAAGGACCCCCTAATCATATCCTATTGAATTGCACATTTTCGGTGTGGTGTCCAACTCAAGTCATAACAAAAAATGTTTCATCGCATTTATAATCACCGTATGTATAAGTCCACACACAATTACAATATATCATGTTTTTTGAGGCAAGCATACGATGACCTTCCTCATGTGGTCTCCTCATGAATTTAAGTTCCTCATAGGGGTCTCATGCAATGCATCCTGTATCTAGACAGTTCACATACTAATCATAAACACATAGTGTGTCAGAATACAACCCACTATGATCACCATACCATGATATGAATCATTCACTCTCAATCATACAATGATATAACAACTATGAAGCATGCATATGATATGCACATGACTTAGCCAATCTAAATCCAACCCGAGATTCATTCTACTATAAGACTTCATGCCACAAGCATGCTTTTTTCTCAAGAGTTAGCTACACCAAAAGGAGGAAGGACAACTCTTTCAAACGTTTTGTCAAACAGGTAGTGGGCGGACTTTGTAAGGGACAAAGATGGAAACCGATGAAAATACTTATGAATTTAAACAAAACTAAAGCATATGAATCCCTTGGGTGTGGACCACATGGATGGTTTAATTGATGGTGGAGATGGGGTCGTGATGGGTTACTCTTGCATAGCTTCTCCCATGACCCTTTTCTTAAGTTCATATCTATCATCCAATCTTCCATCAATAGCCTAACTAACTAAATCAGAAAATCCAGTATCATAGCCATTAGTGGGGCAATTCAAAGCTCTCTCTCTCTCTCTCTCTCTCTCTCTCTCTCTCTCTCTCTCAATAACCATGGACTAGAAAATCTATTCTTTTATAAGGCTTTCAAGTAATCTAAAGCACATATATGCGTGCTCCTAATCTATGCACTCACCTGTAACAATCAGAGGATTGGATTTCAAACTCGGCTTCTACTTCCTTTTATTCTTCTTCTTCTTCTCAACTTCCTTAGGCTTCCTATGACACAAGGAAGAGAGTACTTCCCATGACACAAGAAAGAGAATGCTGAAAATGGGTTGTTGAAAGAGGGTTTTTTTGTTTATGGACTTGAAAATGGTTTTAAAATTGGCTTTTATTTACAAAGAAGGGTTGGGCAGTGTTTTGTGATGTTTTTGAAAAGTTTAAGCTTATGGTAACAATAGAAAAATGTTATTTAAGTGATTTGAAATAAAGCATTCCAAGGTTTTTACAAAAATCGAAGTCGTTTGAATTATTTTATCAAAATATACATGTGCGTATATATTCATAACTTACAATACGGGTGTCATATTGACATGTTGTTTTCACTAGTAATTCCATAACTCGACTACGGTCACAACAGTTAGGCTCTTGGACCTAACAGATTTTAATAACTCGATGATGGCCCACCTCCGGATAAAATAAGGACATAGTTGTTATTTCTCAGATTGTTTAATTTCAAGTTTGTATATTAAAATTCGGATATCGAGTTGAAATGCAGCTTGCGGCTCAATAATAGAACAAAATTATGATTAAGTTAAAATATTCTCGGGGCCAATGGACCTACAATCAACGGCTATCCAGTGTACGAACCAGATTTCGGGGCCTCAGGTCTTAACGTTGAATTGCCAACTTTGCCTTATCCATGACATCATATAGGAAGCCCATGGTAGGTGCTTCGTCAGTTTCAACAAGATGGAGTACTCTCATTAGTGTCTCCATCACCTTTAGGATCAACTTGACCTTCTTCCAATATTTATTGTCCCGTATGGTGTTTGCAACCTCAACTGGTGTCCCTGATGTCTTTTGCCCATGTTTTGTGTTGAGTCAATCTTGGGAAGCGAACATCTCACTCAACTCTCCCCTATGCTGGTATAAACTCTCTAATGCTATAAAGTTTGTTGCGAATTTAGTCACTTCATGCCTTAGCAACTCTCGTCCTTTCGTGAACTTTCTCATTATTGCGACTACTTGATTATGGTTGTAAATAAATGTCGTCACTTCTTTTTCCCTTTCGACCATTTCCTTAACATTCTTCTTCTTCCCAATATCTTACAATATAAGATCAATACAATGGGTAGCACATGATGACTAAAAAATATGTGGTCTCTTTCTTATCAACTTATGTCCTGCAAGCTTATATAATGCTTCATTATCTATCACAATCTGCATCACATTCTCCTCTCCAATCTCATCCACAACTTTATCTATTAGTCCATTAATATAATCATAATTTTTTGTTGCGATTGAGGCATCAATTGACTTGTGATATACAGTTCCCAAGTGGTAATACACCATGAAGTTGATCATGCTGCGTCTGGTTAGGCTAGTCCAACCATCGCACATGATCGTGCATCCCCTGGCCAGCTATACAGGTTTAAAGGTAGCCATGTATGCTTTCACATCCGCATACTCTGCATCTGTCCATTTCTCTCTAATATTCCTCGCCGTGGGAGCTTTAATTTCTTCACCTGCTTCTGTTGTTGCATTAATTACCACTTGCCAAAATGGAGAATTCGCCACGTTAGGAGGTATGCTGGCATATATAAATAACTTTGATGCTACCCTACCTAGCTTCTCAACGGAAGTTCTACTTCACATTTGTTTTATCTTCTTTTGTTTAGTTGATTCTTTCCTAAACAGGATTGGATCAAAAGAGAGTCTCCTAGGCTCATTTACTTCTTCATCCAAATGTATAGGGGCATCACGTGAAGATGCCTCTTGTCGACTTCCAAACATACGTCATAACCCACCAAACCTACCTCTCCACCCCCACCTGCAGAAGCAGTCGCACTCTCAGTTGCACTCCCACTCCCACTGCTCGCCCCCTCCCGTAGCACATATTAACCCACTCGCGCCAAACATGTGGCAATGTTCTTCCTCTTCATGAGCAAAATGCAAGCTCTCTCTCCTAGTTACAGTTAATTCCCAATTTGAATCTTCGTCAGAATCAATAATATCTTCATCACGACGCCCATATATTCAGGACCAAACACCTCCTGTTGGGTCGTATCCAAAATTTCATCTTTCTTCTTTTGTCTAGCAGCACGTTTACCCTTCGACTTATCCAGACTGGCTTGCATTAAAATCATTTTCTTCTTTAGTACTCTAGTACATCCCACAACTTGACCCATTCGATGTGTCAAATGTTGTTTAAGACGCGTAATTCCACCAGTTACTAGTTTATCACAATAGTTGTACTTCATTTGGTGCCTAGTACCACCAAACCTCTGACAATGTTGCCATCCAATATCCTCACTTGTTGGCAAGACCCAAACATTTCCTTAGGTAGATTATATATGAGTCTATGACCGATGCCTATGTGAGATTGTGAGTCTATTCGCTGTTCTAAATTTATATACAATATTTACTTTCTATAGAAGAATGAATGAATTAATTAATTTAAATCTCAAAAACTTAATGTAAATAGATTAATAACAGAAAGTTCAAACTTCTGAATCCAATCAATAAAGATAATTTTATGTTCTAAACCCTAAGAAGCTCCAAAACCTGTGCAAAATACGAAAATATAAACATAAAGTCACTAATTCGAACATAAAAAATATATAAAATTACAACAATAATCTGTTAAATAGATATTAATATGTTCTACTATAATTAACACATCATATTATACCCCATTAAAATAACAAAACATTGAATAAAAATTGATTTTTTGAATTTTTAAAAAAAGGGCCGAAAATAGTGCGTAAATAGCAAAAAAAAATAAAAATATATAAAATCACAATAATAATCTGTTAAATGGATATTAATATGTTCTACTATAATTAACACATCATATTCTACCATTAAAATAACAACACATTGAATAAAAATTGATTTTTTGAATTTTTTTAAAAAAGGGCCGAAAATAGTGCGAAAATAGAAAAAAATATAAAAATATATAAAATCATAACAATAATTTGTTAAATGGACATTAATATGTTCTACTATTATTAAGACATCGTATTATACCATTAAAACAGCAACACATTGAATAAAAATTTATTTTTCAAATTAAAAAGGGGGTTGAAAATAGTGCATAAATAGAAAAAAAAAATATAAAATCAAAACAATCATTTATTAAATGGCCATTAATATGTTCTATTATGATTACTACATCATATTCTAACATTAAAACAACAAAACATTGAATAAAATTGATTTTTTAAATTTTTTAACAATTTCAGAAAATAGTGTGTAAAACAAAAAAAATCGATTGGAAGGGCATACTCTTCTATGTAAACAGGATAGTTCTGACATATAGAACTTAACACCATTCTTTTCCCTAAAGGAGTCAAGGGCTCTAATCCAATTTTTTTAAAAAGGGCAAAAAATAGTGCGAAAATAGAAAAAAATATAAAAATATATCAAATCACAACATTAATCTGTTAAATAGATATTAATATGTTCTAATATGATTAAAACATCATATTCTACCATTAAAACAACAAAACATTGAATAAAAATTGATTTTTTGAATTTTAAAAAGAAAGGCCGAAAATAGTGCTAAATAGAAAAAAATATAAAATCACAACAATAATTTGTTAAATGGACATTAATATATTCTAATATGATTAAAACATCATATTCTAACCATTAAAACAACAAAAAATTGAATAAAAATGAATTTTCAAATTTTTAAAAAAATGGCCGAAAATAGTGAGTAAATAGAAAAAAAAATATAAAATCACAACAATAATCTGTTAAATGGACATTAATATGTTCTATTATGATTAACACATCATATTTTACCACTAAAATATCAATACATTGAATAAAAAAGTATAAATACCTATTTTTGAAGAATTTCTGGAAAATGGGCCATAAAGCTTCGAATCAAGAAAATCCATAAGATAACTTGTTTTGATCCTTAATTTCAAATTAAGGGTAGTCGAAAATTGCAATAGAACGATTTACGAATAATTTGGAAGTAATGCATAACGGGGTCGACTTTTACCGTTACGTAACCGATACTGAACACCTTGCCCTCATTATATTATTTTTGGGCCCTGCTTCTATGCCCTTTAGTAAGAATATTCATAACCATGTATAGAGTGCCTATTTTCATAGACTTATAAATGATGATGTAATTATGATTATAGAGTCATGGGGGAACTTGGGGATTAGGATAGGAATAGGCTAAGAATGGTTGAGATAGGAATAGGCAAAGATTATTGAATTCAGATATGAATATTTATAGGGCCTAAATAGCTTTGCTAATAAAATTAAAAAATTTTATTGTGATCTTGATTATTAAAATCACTTTTTTAAACACTAAGTGTGTTTGGTTAGCCACTTAATTAATTAATTTTAGAAAAACAAATTTTCAAATTTGTGTTTTTTTCCATAGCGCCTGGCCTCCCTTTTCATATAGTCATTTCTATATAGCATAAATCATTGTTACCTTATGAGAAAGGATATAGTTTGTTCCTCTTGTAACATCCCCAACAATGTTTTTGACAATTGTGGTGATCTCCTTGTAAAAGTCTTAATGGTTATGAAAATATTGCTTCATCTTAATGTACTAAAATGTACATTTGAGAAAAGCTCTTAGCTTTTTAAGAAGCTAAGATCAAACTTTCACAAGCCTCAAATTCTCATGCAATCATGTTGATAATTCTAGATTTGTAAACTAGAAGTAGAAGAAAGAAGGAGAAATAGGAGAAGAGAGAGCTGTGGAAAAAAAAAAAAAGGAAAAGAGGATTATAGGGTTGGACATTCCCTCTCCTCTTTTTTTTTTTTGGAAGAAAGGTGGGAGCACACCACATGTACTTTGTTGATAAGGAAATATTAGCTATACAAATACAAGAATGAGCACCAACTGTTGTTTTAAATAGCGAATACCGTGTAGCGTAGCGTGAGGCATAAGCTACATAGCGTGTAGCGTAAGCTACTAGTTACTTCTACATTTTTAATCAAGGTTGCATGTGGTTGCATCGATTCATGATATTCTTCAGCAAATTAGACTGATTAACAAAATTTCATCATATTTGGTGCAACTAAATGCAACCTAAAGTAATAGGAATGGGCAATGATTAAATATAAGGTAAAGAAAGAGCAATGAAATTGATTTAATTTTGTTACTAATATTATTTTAATGAAAACATTCAAAAATAGGAATTTGTAACCAATCATTGAAAACATTGCCTTTCGTATTGTAGTGAAAAATAATTTGTAATATGGGCTACGTAGTGTGTAGCGTGGTCTATATAGCATGGAGCGTACACAAATTATCATGTAATGCAAGCTACACGCGACTTAAGCAATTTTCATGAGCTACATAGCGTTAAGGCTAAGCTATGCTATGTAGTGTAAGCTACACGCTACATAGCGTAACTATTTAAAACACTAGCACCAACAAAAAAAAGGATTTGGGCCTCGACTCAATACAAACAACCAGCCAAAACTATATAAAAGAACACTGATACTTTTACCCAAACAAATCCAAATCTTAAGAAACATCAATATGAGGCTAAATACAAAAAAGGAAAAAGCTCAAGCCGTCTGAGACCTTCATCCTATAGACTTCTTTTGGAGTTGAGCTCCTATGAAGCAAAGAGGCAATTGCATAAAGAATCCCAGACCCAACTCACTTGAATCAAATTGACAACAATAACTCGAGGACGGATCGGGCAAGATAATGCATAATAGCTAACATCATTAAGCCCCATGGGGATCAGATGTTGTTGCTAGAGAGAAGTATCCCCCGCACCCGGCCCACAACCCTGCACTTGCAGCACAACTTCATCCTATTATAAGGACTCCGTCGAGACAAAGCAACATTACGATAATCTGCCTACCTGGAAATAAAGAACACCATCTTCACCCTTGAACTTGTCTAGTACAACAAAATCCTTAGACCTGTTGTTACTTGCTCCTCCCTGTGAATTATGAACTTTTACCTTCCAGTTGATATTATGTCAAAACACACACCCATAATTCACAACCACCATTCACATTGCACCCAACTATTCACCACTCACATTGCATTCTACCACAAACCATCCTGAGATTACGGCTTAGCAAGAATAGGGTCTTGAGCTAGCTAACTCAAATGCCAATCAGCAACAAAGACCATTCACAAACTTCAAAATAAAGAAAGAAGCTCCTAGCCCAACTCCCCTTTGGATGAAGAAAATTAGTGAATACCCTCAACTCGAAGCATCTCATCCATCAGAACGACCCTAGTATGATGTAATTGTTGCAATGGTGGAGCTCTCTAAGCTCGAAGACCGATACCATTCGATCACAGTTCCAGCAAGTAGCTATTATGAAGGTTTAATCAGAAGCTAGCTTTGAATGCCGTTGATGGTATCCTATTCTCTAATTTATATTAATAATAAGCAAGTGAAAAAGACACTAACATCCTTATGTAACAAAAGATAAAAAAATCCTTAAGGATTCCTAATCTAATTTAACTAAAGAATAGACAAGAGAAGGTGCTAGGTGGGCCTGTATGGTCCACTTCCATATCCATTAAGTGGACCGGACGGTTGCACGACCCATATTTTTCATGTGTTAATACTCCCTTAAACTGGACCATAGATGTTGTCAATGCCAAGCTTGGAGTATATGCATGTAGATTGATTGTGAGGTAGAGTCGTGGTAAATATGTCAACTAGTTGATCCTGAGACTGGACATATGTAGTAGAGATTTCAGCACTAGGGACCTTCTTACATATAAAGGATTGTCCACTTCAATATGTTTGGTTCTTTCATGATAGACATGATTCTTTGTAATGTACAATGCTGCTTAATTATCACAAAACAACTGAATAGGTAGATTCACTACAAGCCTCCTTTGTTGCAATAATTTCTTTATCCACATTAGGTCAAAGGTAGTGTGAGTCATTATTCTATGTTTTGCTTCATGGCTTGATCGGGCCCCAACACTGTGCTTCTTATTCTTCCATGTGACTAGATTTCCTTCCACAAACATACACTACTTAGATAGACCGCTTATCTGTCAAAGAACTTGCCAGCCCACATCAAAATACCTAATGACCTAAAGATGACTGTTCCATCAGTACAAAATTCCTTAACCTGGTGCTCCTTTAAGATACCACAGAATCCAAACTACTACAACCATGTGAGGTTCTCTAAAAGAACTTATAAATTGGCTCATCACACTCACAATGTAAGATATGTTTGGCCAAGTAATAGTTAAATAAATGAGTTTCCCAACCAATCTTCTATCCTCTCCGGGTCTTCAAATATATATACTTGATCACCAATAAGTTTGTAATTCAAATCTATTGGTGTACCAATGGCTTGGTACCAAGAAGGCCTATCTATATGAGCAAATACAAAATGTATTTCCATTAGGATGAATTAATTCCTTCCTTTTATCTGACAGCTTTACACTAAGAAAGTATTAAAAGATGACCTAGATCTTTTGTGAGAAAATACCTTTGAAGATAGTTCTTCATCTTCAGCTCCTCAATCCCTTTATCGCCATTTCTTGTAACAACAATATCAACAACATATACTACTAACACAATAAGACCTAAGGTGTCTTTCCGTACAAAGATGGAATGGTCCGCATGACTTGGAACAAAGCCGTATTTCATTACAACCATAATGAATTTGTCGAACCATGCATGTGGAGACTGCTTTAACTCATAAATCGCCTTTCTCAGTTTACAAACCTTGTCTGACTCTCCTTGGGCAACGAATCCAAGTGGTTGCTACTTATAGACCTCCTTCATGAGATCACCATGAAAAAAATGCATTTTTAATGTCCACTTGGAAGAGGGGCCAACTACGGAAAGGATAACACAAAATATAGTTCAGCTTGGCAATAGGAGAGAGTGTTTGAATATAATCAATACAAAGGATTTGAGTATGTCCCTTGGCAACGAAGCAAGCCTTCAAACATTTAATAGTACCATCAAAGTAAAACTTAATACTGTACATCGACTTGGATCCAACAACACATTCACTAGGAAGTAAACTCTTAGGTGTTATTCTCATAAAGAGAATCCATCTCCTCTTCCATTGCCTACTTTTACTCTTAATGTAATAGTGCTTCTTGATGTGATTTTGGAATAGAATGAGAGGAAAATGATAGTTTAAATTTGCAAAAAGTTGGAGATAAACATTGAAAGGAAATATATTTGGAGATAGGATGATTTGTATAAACACGCTTACCTTTTCTCAAGACAATAAGAACATCAAGCGTATTTGGAGAAGGCACTGTATTACTAGGTTAGGAAGAAAATATGATTGATGACACATCATGATTAGTTACACCATTTGTTAGTTTTCATCATGAGTAGGCTTTTAGTTGAGTAGTGGGAATGAAAGAGTTAGTAGAGGTAGGTGATTGGATTATGTGTTCTTCAAGCACAATAGGCATAGGCACATCTGGGCCACATGAGCGAGCTGGGCATAAAGATACTTTTTGACCCTTATTCAATTTCAGCTTTTAAAAGTTTTGATTTAAGTATATACGAGCATTATATATATGGTAAACATTCAAGGTTATCTTTTAAGTCCGGTAAAGATGTATGTAAGAGTGTTCTTGATCATGTGTATTATGATGTATGGGGGCTGTCGCCTATGGTTTCTGCTGGAGGATCGTCATGCTTGTCACGTTCATTGATGACTACTCCAAGAAAGTGTAGTTTTATTTTACGAAAAATAAATTCGATGTTTTCATCCACTTCAAGTAATAGAAGGCAATGGTTGAAAAACAATCAGGGTTCAAGGTGAAGGTATTAAGGTCAGATAACTGTGGAGAATTTACTTCAGGTGAATTTAATCAATACTGTTATAATAAAGGGATCACGAGGCACAATACAGTACGCCACATGCCAGAGCAAAATGGTGTGACTAAGTAGATGAATCAGACTCCCTTGAAGAGGGCCCGATGCGTGATTAGTAATGTTGGGTTGGGCAAGGAATTATGGACTGAGGATGTTAATATGACTTATACTTGGTGAATCGCTCCCCTTTCATGGCCATTGATTGTAAAATTCTAAAAGAAGTATGGAGTGGTCAGTAGATAAACTACTCGGGACTGCGAGTGATTGGTTGTGGAGTTTACTCTCATCTAGCATCAGTTGAGAGGGATAAGCTAGACCAAAGATCCAAAAAGTACATCTTTGTTGGCTATGGGGGTAATGTGAAGGGGTACAAGCCGTATGACTGGGACATACGGAAAATCATCATTAGCAGTGACGTCAAATTCGACAAAGGATCCTTATTCCATAAGAATGTGCATGAGGAAGCAAAAAAGTTGGTTGTGGATGATGAGATAGCCTCTTTGTACAAGAATGAGATGTGGGAGTTAGTGGAGCTTCCCGTCGACCTTAAAGCGATCGGGTGCTAGTGGATCTTGAAGAATAAACATAATAGGTACAAGGCAGGGTTGGTATCGAAGGGATACGCTCAGAGAGAAGGTGTTGACTACATTGAAATATTTACGTTGGTTGTGAAGTAAGTATCTATCATATTCATGTTGGCACTGGTTGCCCAATACGATCTCAAGCTGGAGCAAATGGGTGTGAAGACTGCATTCTCGCATAGGGAATTGGAAGAGCAGATATACATGAAACAATTAGAAGGCTTTGAAATAAAAGGGACAGAATAAGGTTTGCAGGTTAAACAAGTCATTGTATGGCCTGAAACAGTCGCCTAGGCAGGGGTACAAAAAGTTTGACTCTTTCATAGTGAGTCAGAAGTTTACTAGGAGTGAATATGATCACTGTGTCTATTATAAGACATTGAGTGATGACAAATTCATTATCCGAGTTCTGTATGTTGATGACATGCTTATCGCTAGCCACAGATGTCTAAAATCAATTTACTGAAGAATCAGTTATCAGGGACATTCAAGATGAAAGATCTGGGGGCTAGAAAGAGGGTTCTCGACATTGATATACATAGAGATAGGAAGTGGAGCAGGCTTTGGTTATCTCAGGTAAAATACCTTGAGAAAGTGTTGATCAAGTATGGGATGGACAAGGGAAGGTCGGTTAGCGTTCCTCACATAGCTCACTTCAAGCTATCTTTAAGACAATGTCCTAAAATATATGAAGAAAAGCAGGTTATGTCTTATGTGCCTTATTCGAATGTAGTTGATAGTTTGATGTATGCCATAGTTTGTACGAGACCAGCCATTTCACATGCGGTGGGTGTTGTTAGTAGATACATGTCTAACCTCAGAAAGCAATACTAGGAAGCAGTGAAATAGTTACTTTGATACATTTGAGGTACGCAGGACTATGTCTCATCTTTTGAGAAATCAGGGGCCAAGTTCATAAGGTATGTGGATTCTGATTACACGGGAAGTGTAAACAATAGTAGGTCGACTTCCAGTTACTCGTTTGTGTTAGTAGGTGTAGCGATCAGTTAGATGTCGAAGCTTCAGTCTGTGGTGGCTCTTTTCACAACTGAATCTGAGTATATGGCAATGACAAAGGCATTCAAGGAAGTTGTTTTGTTGAGGGGGATGATAAATCAATTGGGACTTTAGCGGGAGGTTGTGTGGGTGCTTGAGGAAGGAGGCATGATTTTGTAGAAGATTCACACAAGCACGAATCTAGTGGACATGCTCACTAAGGTGGTTCCCTCAGAGAAGTTCAAGTTCTGTGCAACTTCTCTGGGCTTAGCGAAGGCATAAATGGAAGACAGAGTGTGCATGAGAAGCAATAGTGCAACTATGAAGATTGGTGATTGAAGACATAGTGGAGATTGTTGATTGATGTCTTAAATTTGTAAATCAACAGGTTTGTCGATGACAACTCGATGATATCGAGGGCTACTCAATGCCATTGTAGAAATTCAGGAATTTCACAAATGGTTGCCGGACACCTAGGCTGTCCTGCTCAATGCCATTGAGTGGGGTTAGATGCCATCGAAGGCTATTCGATGACATCGAACTCCCATCGAAGTGCCATCGAGAAAATTCAGAAAATAAATGTTTAGTCACTAGAACGTTTTGGTATTTTTTTTAATGACTTTAAAGGGGTTCGATGCCATTAAAGTCCCATCGAAGGTGCCATCGAACGATCGCGCAGAAATTTTACAAAATTGCGTAAGTGCGAGATTTGTTTCGTATTTCAATTGTGATTCACCTAGAGGCTATATATATGGGTCTAATCGAGAATAGGTAGTGTCCAAGAGCTTTTTAATTCATTCCTAGGGTTTTCATGGTGTAGCTTGGGTGATTCGAGGGTTGTTTGAATCAGGTAATCTCTATCTCTTATAATTTTTTGCTTTCGCATATTGGAGCTTTGTGCCATGGTTTTTTCCCAAAAGGATTTTTCCTTGTTAAATTCGGAGTCTTTGTGATTGGGCCTGGTTGTGCGAATGGAATACTTTGCTCGATTCATCTCTGTGTGCTTTCGCGGTCCCCCAACAATATGGACCATTTATCTTCCCCTCAATTAGCTTTCTTTTTGCTAGCCAATGTCAAGTTTCCTTACTTTCAACATTTTAGACTACCTGTGAATGAGAGAAGATAATAAGAAGACTAAAAATATCAATTCATATGGTTTTTTTATTTTTATATTTTAAATTACTTTAGGTATTTAAATATTTTCTAGTAGCCAATATTTTTATAACACAAATATGTAATGATTTTTTCATTACATTTGTATTATATATTAGTGAATAAAGTTTTTATTTTACTTAATTTTAATAGAAATAATTGCCACTAAACTTTTTTGTTACAATTATTTTTAATTAATAAATATTTTTTTAATGAATTGTTTTTTTAATTTTTCTTTTGTTAGAGTCATTCTTAAAATTATTGTTTCCTCTCGTTTCTTAATTTTCTTCCAAAAATGTTAGAGTGTGTAGCCATTTTGTAGATTAGATTGCACTCATGAACATATATCTTTTCCCCTTACATTGCGATTTTATAGCGTGTTAAAGAATGAAGTTTAGAGTTCTGTCCTCGACCTTCAAAATCAAGTTTTCATAAATCAAATCCATGTTAATGCATGAAAGGCATGCATAAATATGGATTTTCACTAGCTTTGTTGCTAATTAGTTGAGAGGTTTAAATTTTAAAGAAACCTCTCTCACCTTTGGGGTTCCGGCTCAAATCCTCTCTGGGATCGTGGTTTCTTCAACAAATTCCTATTTTGATGAATTTGATGGGAAACAACTCAAGTGCTGTTAAAACAAACCAATAAACACAATCCCCAAAAAAGTTTGGCAAAAAACCCTTTTCACAATTTTTCTATATTTTTGAAAATTTTGCACATATATCACATGTTCTTAATCAATGCCTATGAAATGTTGCCAATGTCATGTGATATTGTAAATTATATCATAAGTTTGTCAATATATCAATCGATAACGATGGTAATATCAGTTATATCAATGAAATTTTAAAATAACCTCATGTTTCGTATTGTTGATTTATGATACTGAATGTCAATATAACAAACATTTTTATTTTATTTTTCACAGATGCTAACTAAATAATAGAATTCTCAAACCTTACTAGTAAGGCTGGTTAGTGGAGTTGCTTAGGTTGGTGGAATTCCTTGTCTCTAGGATGAATAAGAAGGCATAATCCATGAGGTCGGTGAAATTCCTTTTTGTGTGTAGTGAATGTCGTTATCTATAAATGATTGATCTCATTGTGGCCTGGCCATGCGGCACCTACTTTACCCATCCTGGTCATCCAATATATCGAGTGGTTTGGGCCACCTGTTTTGATGCATCATTGAATTTTTACATTAAGTCCCCTAATATGCCCCATCTCTTCATTAAATAATAGATGCTTTTGTAATAAATTCTTGTCACTAGAAAGTGCCATCAAAATGTGGATCAACCTATAGAAGAATTGAGGACTTCAAGCCAATAGGTGGTATAACACTTTCCTAGGATGCTCCCATGGGGCATAGAAAGTAATCTATATAAAGGTGGAGGTGCAAGTATCTCTAAAGTAGTTGATAGATGTGATCCATCGTAAATAAAGCCCCTTATATAGAGTTTGGAGTGGCCCAAAGTTTTTGGAACCTGAGACGATGATAAAGATCTAACATGAGGTTTGGCATATGACAATTGTCATCATTTGGTGATAGCAATGACAACAATTGAATAGAGTCGGCATGGTTCATTGGGGTGGGAATGAAGAGGCCAGAATATGATGCGGACAGATAAAGGCAAAGATGATCACTACATGTTTCATTAGGGTAGATGTATTAGTTGCTTGTGGAAGTGTAAAGGTGATGTTAAGGGGGAGCACTACGCATGTAGCGGAGGGGTACATGGTTGGCAAAACATTGTGCAAGGTCATCTAACCACAAAAAGATTGGCGCTTGGGCTCCATAGGAATAGGCAAAAGAGGCATTGTAGGGGTAAATCTAGGTGCATGGATAGGTAGTAGGGCACCAAATGTACTGGCCTGTCATTTCCCATCATAAGTGGAAATGTGGAGATGATGGGTGAATAAACAAAGTTGGCCAATGAGGTGACAAATAGAAGATGAAGATGTGGTTGGGTAACAAGGAGAGATGAATTGAAGGATTTCTTCTTTTCCCTTTCTCAAGTGTGATTTTTTTTTTTTTTTTTTTATTTTCGATTCCATGGGACAACTGAATTGAATTGAAGAAGAATTGAAATATAAGAGTCTAGATTTGAAGCCAACCGACCTTCCCATTGTGTTAGGAAGAGCTTGGATGCGCTATTAAATTGAATTGCAATTATAAACATTTGTTAAAATGTGTGTGTGTATGTGTGTGTGTGTGTGAGAGAGAGAGAGAGAGGGAGAGAGGGAGGTGGTTCTTTTGGTCTTCACAGGTGATCTTCAACTTTGTGTAGGAATAAAAGTGCATAAGAGATCTCATCATCTCAACAATGGAGATGAAAACCTCATTTCCTTGCGAGATGGCAGGAGCAGTCCGAGTTGCGGCCGGAGGAGAGGTGGCAAGTCATCAAAATGAGAAGGGACTTGGGCGGGTTGGAGAAGGAATTCATCTTCTAAGAAAGGTGTTTGCCTTTCTCAATTAGAATTGCTCTACGTAGATCGATTTTTAAAAGAGTTGATGGATGTAAACTTCTCTTGGCTCTTTGGCCAGTTCGGATTAATGAGGGAGGTCATCATTCCTAGGATCAGGGATTCGACAGCAATTACGGGCAGTGTTTTAAATAGCTACGCTATGTAGCATGTAACTTATGCTACATAGCGTAGCATAGCCTTAATGCTACGTAACTCATGAAAATAGCTTACGTTGAGTGTAGCCTATGCTTCATGATAATTTGCATACGCCACACACTAAATAGACTATGCTACACGCTACGTAGCTTACATTAGAAGGTATATTTCATTAAAATCAACTAATATTTTCAAGGATATGTTACATTTTTCTATTTTCAATAAAAAATAGTTAATCTTTTTAATATTGTAGTAAAATAATATAATTAATAGTATTAAATCAGCTTTGTTGCTCTTATTTACGTTTATACTTGATCATTACCTAGTCCTATTACTTTAGATTACCTTTGGTTGCGCCAAATATCGTGAAATTTTGTTCGATTTCATTTTCAATCGGTCTAATTTGGTGCAAAAATCATGAAATTGTTGCAACCAAGAGCAACCTTGATTAAAAATCTAAAAGTAGTTTGTAGCTTACACTACACGTTATGTAGCTTACACCTCACGCTTGAGATGGGTGTATACTATGCTACACGCTATTCACTATTTAAAACACTGATTACAGGGTTTGCTTTTGTTCGGGGGAGTAGTCAGGAAGAGATTAAGGGGAAGAGATTCACCGAGAAGGAAGTTAGGGTGCAAAAAACACATTATGGGCCAACTATAGTGAACTAAGATTCAGGGAAAGTGGAAGTAGGTTTCAGAGGGGGTTGAATGTTGGGGATGGCAAGTCTGAACTCCCTCCAGTGACGGCCATTGAAGGAGAGGGGTTGCAACGTCGGGTTCTGTTATCTTTCAAGGACGCATTAATAGAAGATTCTCCTTTTATTGTGCGTGATGTGGGTCTTGTCCCTAGTTTTTCAAGGCCTTTATTATCAGTCTCCCCTCTGGATTTTGAAGTCGATCTCCTCGAAAGTGCCGAAGGTGAGGATCCACCCTCGGGTGATTGACAATGCATGACATGCCTTGTAATGGAGTTGTGTGGCGATGGAGTTTCGATCCTGTGTGAGTCCCACGTATGTGCAAGGGACCAATAGTCAACTCATGTGGTGCCATTTGTTCCTATGAAGTTAACACGCATCCCTCTCTCTATTCGATGGGAGAAGACAACAAAATAATTTTTCCGAGGGATGCCTAGTCCTGTCATCTCCGCCTTTATGGAACCACGTTGACCTCCCTTCAATGCAATCCTCGAGCGTCGACACTCTTATGTGGATGGTTGAGATTGTCCTCAACTAGCCTTAGGTGTTGATGGTGCCGAGATGTTGCCACTTGGTGAGTTTTTGTCGAGTAGCTTTGACGATACGTCTGTCCTTGGGTCTAGGGTGGTGCCACGTGCCCCTTCCTCTGTCAGGTGAGAAGCAGAGGATGAACAATTATCCTGTGGATTGACACCAGTGTTCGAAGTATCGGGTATCGCTACAAGTTTCTCAGTTGGCTAGGGATACATAAACAATATCGATATCATCGATAATATTGCTGATAACCAGAAATGCAAGGAAACATGGGGAAAATGGTGGAATTTTCAGTGAAACTTCAGGAGATATTAAAATGTACGTACTTGCATATTTAGAAATTAAAAAATTACAAAAAAGGCCTTAAATGCATGTGTTGTTCTAAGAAATCAATCCAATCATCCCATCCGGCCTATTTAATCATCCAACCTTCCATTCAAACATCCATCAATATTGCAAAATATCAACAATACATGATATTTCACCAAGAAATCATTAACAATTGGAAAGGAAACGAAAGATTGAGGTCTCAATATCGCGCATGTTGTAATATTGATAATATTGAGATATTATCAATGACAAATTGAACACGACATACAACCATGCGCCCATGAAAAAAATTGAAATAATTTTTTTTTTCAAATAAACAAAATTTTGATGATATCAATACGTTGGCGATATTATTATAATATTTCGATATACTTATGATACAAGCATTACCTAGAATTTACATAGTCGAAAATATTGGCGATATTGATGCATTGGCAATGCAAGCGACACCTAGAATTTGCATAGTTAAAACTATTAACGATTACATTAGCGATATTGATATGTTGGCGAAACTTAGCAATATTGATACTACTAGCGTTATCGGTATCGCTACTAGTGTGATCAGTATCACTGAGATGGAGATAAAGATAATATCGAAGATATTTTAAAAATATCGGAGATAATTTGAACACTTATTGAAACCATCTACTCCTTTCATAAATATGGAGCGGAGCCATCCGCATCCCTTGATGCATGCCTCAAGCAACTATCCGAACATGTGGAGGCCCAAGAACGTTCTTTTGTTGTCTAACGTAGTGACACGTGGTGGGTCTTCTAGTTGCCTTGTGATGTCAGTAGATCATGGCAATTATGGTTCTGTGGACAATTGTCTAGTCACTACCCCGTCGAGTATTGAATGGCCTCCATGTGTTCATCAAGTCTCTGAGTAGGGTAGCATGGAGCAGGTGTATGATGTCAGTATCATGATGGAGGCTAATATCAACGTGTCTTTTGAGGAGGGGTTGGTCAAGCTTGTTGACTTTGCTAGTGACATGTGTTCGGCTCCTTTTTTAAAAGGGGTGGCCTTTTTTCCTTCTCTGGAGATTGACTCTTGTGTGGATCCTCCTCGTGCCAGGGACTTGGTTGACCTTCCTTGTGTGGGAGATCTTTTTATTTTTCCCACATGCATTTTCCTCCTTTTCCCACTTTCCCTTCAGAGATTTTTTGCACTCCATCCTCCTCTTTTCCTTTGCTCCCCTTGAGTTTGAGGCAGTTTAGCCAGGCTTATCTGTGGACACCTTGGACGTTCCTCCCTTGTAGTTTTCTTTGTGTTTGAAGGATTATCGGCTCCTTGTTGGAAACCTCTATTCTTTTGACCTTGCACCATGAGTTATAGAGGATCTGGTTGTGGCCATTAGGGGGATGAGATCGATAAGGGAGGTTATATGCCATGTGAGTAAGCTTATTGGGTGATGTTTAGAAACTAGGATGAGGACTATGTTGCCCTTTGTAGTTGGTTGAAGAAAGAGGCCATTGGATGTTTAACTGAGTTTCATATACGTGCTTTGAAGCTAGTCAAGGAGTGTAAGGAGCTGGTTGACCTAGGTGGGCAAGTTGATGCCATTCTAAGAGGGGGAGAAGGGTCTGATTGGTTACCATTAAAGATTCTCAGTTGGAATGTCCATGAGCATGGGTGGCCGCATATAGGCATAAGCTATCTTCAAACCCTCCAAAGCTTACATTATTGTTATTTAGGAAACTAAGCTTCAGAAGATTGATTAGGGTCTGGTCGAGTAATGCAGGGGCATTTTCACACCGGGATCGAGTGAGGTTGCCTGTGGAATGCAAGGGCACACTCGAGGTGGGCGGCCTGTGTGAGGCTGGTGGCTTGTGTGAGGCGATACCCATGAGATGTGGGGCCTGGGCTATGAGATAAAGGGATTGATTCGCCATGCTCTAACGGTTCGAACTTTTAGAGCAAGTGGTTAATTATCTTGCATCAAATTGGTATAAGAGTGGGAGGTCTCGTGTTCGAGACTCCTCACCGGTGGTGATTAATGCAGGGGCATTTTCACACTGGGCTCGAGTGGGTGGGCGGCCGCATCGGGCCTTGATCACTTGTATCTCCTTGAAGAAGGCTGATGACATTGAGAAGCCTATCTAGGTGGACGAAACCAAGGCTATTGTGATGAATCTCGAGAGAGATAAAGAACTGGGGTCAGACGGATTCCGCTTGGCCTTGTTCCAGATTTTGTAAGAGTTTATCAAACAGGATTTGTTCATCTTTTTCGAGGAATTTGTTAACTCTAACTGCATTCCATTTGAGATGGGCTACTCATTTTTAGCACTTATTCCGAAGCTCAAAGGTGTTGAATGCTTGAAAGATTTTCGACTTATCAGCCTTATTGGTAGCCCCTATAAAATCATTACTCAGATTATGATTCAAAGGTTGAGGGTTGTGCTTCCTATGGTTACTTCTCCTTCACAGAGTACCTTAATTTTTGGTTGGTAGATCCTTGATAGTGCTCATATTCCTTATGAGTGCCTTGACTCATGTCACAGGGCTAGTAGGAAGGAGTCCTCTATAAGCTAGATCTTCAAAAGGTGTATGATCATGTTAAATGGTCCTTCCTTGATTATATGTTGGCCCGACCAATTTTTTCGTATTATTGTTGCGTAATGTATCACACTCTTAGGATATAGATACATATCGGTTATCGCATGGGGTATGTCGGTTGTATCGTGTAATGTATCATTATTGTTGGGAAACATGGGGAAACATTGTGAAATTGGTCTAATGTTTCAATGAAACTTTAGGGATTGTTAAAAAAAATATCAATAAACACTTAGAAATCAAAACATCACAAAAAAAAAAAAACAAGTGCACATAATAAATAGGTTTCCTTTGTATGGCGTCCTAATTTGTGTTTTATGGCTAAACTGATGCAAGTATATTGTAAGTCTATTCATATAATTTATAGCTATGAGAAGACATGCTTGAAAATGCAAGTAATACATTTTAAAGAAAAAGAAGTAGAGAATTAGAAATAAACTTGTGAATAATGTGTGGCTATGGTTCAGACATATATAGAACTGCGCAGTAGCTCAAAATTGTCATCTCCATCTTGACGATGCTGGGCATAGTACTACTAATACCAAAAAATGACAATACTCTACCCACGTCATAGTAGAATGATACCAGTGAAGATACTCTTTAACGTAACTCTAGTACTCATCCCCTACAATTTGAAAACATTTGAATTTTCCCCTAATTATCCACAAATTGGCCCATCTTCTCCCAAATCTCAAAGTTAGAGTGATGTGATGATGATTTTATCAAACACTTCTGAATACTTTGAAATAGGGGCCAATTAACCACTGATCAAAGTGGAATTAAAAAAAGAAGATATTTTTTAACATTTTAAAATTAAATTTTAACTAAAATATATTTTTTCTAAAAAATTTCAAAATTACTAAGAATCACTAGATTAGGATATGTACATGTTTGATTTTGTGTTTGGACACAGATTGAAACAGATTTGTTAGAAATTGGAAATTTTCAGTTTTTTCTAATTTTGTACAACCTAACTTATCTCCCCCAAAATCCGAAGTCAAAGCTCCAAATCCATGATTTTTCATGTAAAACATGAAGAATCGTGGATTTGTAACCATTTGACACTAATTAACATGATTTACAACAACAACGAAAAAAGGGATCGAAAACTGAAAATGCTCACTGGATCGAACATGTGGGATATATTAATACTACCTATGCATTTTGTATCGCACTGGTGGGTTACATGATATATTATGGGATATATTAGCCTATATTGTGGTTGATATTGTCGATACTGAAAGCATTCGGTCTGACTTGGGTGTAGGGCCAAGCAGAGACACAAGATCTAAGCCTATATTAAGTTTGTAAGGTTCTCGGTTCTCATTAATTGTTCTCCATTTGGCTTCTCCAAAGCCTTGAGGGATCTTCTTTAGGAGGACCCTCTATCTCCCTCCTTATTCTTGGTGGTCTCTCAAGCTTAGAGTAGAATGCTTATCAAGGGTCAATATGTGAGTCCCTTTTTTGGCTTTGAGGTTGAAAATTTCCCCTATGGGTTAGCCCCCTCCAATTCGCAGATGATACTCTTCTTTTTTGTGAGACTGATGAGTCCATGGTGGACAATCTTAGGAAGATTATCAAATGTTTTAGAGTTGTATTGGGGCACAATGTTAACCTTGTTAAAAGTGAGCTTCGTAGGATCCTTCTGCTATGGAGTAGGTCTCTCGATTGGTTGGCATTTTTGGATCTTGGGTTGGTTCTCATCCTTCTTACCTAGGCCTTCCTCTCTGTGTCAGCAAGCATGTGATTCTTGTAGGGTAAGGTAGTTGAGAGAATGAAGAGAAAAATTTCACCCTAGAAGAATAAACTTGTCTCTTGAAGGTATAATTAAAGGTATAATTACCTTAATTAAGATAGCCCTCCCCAATCTCCCTCTCTATTTTGTCTTAGTTTCAGTGTCTTAAATTTGTTCTCGAGAGGATTAATAAGCTTAAAAGGAACTTCATTTTGTAAGGTGATGTGTCTAAGGGTAAATTTGATCTGTTTAATTGGAGGGATATTTGTGGATCATCTCTGATGGGGGCACGGGTATTAGACAACTTGATGTCATTAACTTAGTGTTGTTGGGAAAGTGGGTCGTGAGATTCCAGGTGGAGTTCAGTTTGTGGAGGACCATCATCGCTAGTAAATATAGTTTCTCCTCCATTGGTTGGTAGACTAATGATTTGTCTCCTTATCGAGCATTCTTTCTTTTGAAGGTTGTTACTCGGATTGCGAGTTATGCTTTTGTTGGTTTGGGCTTTGTCCTTGGGGGTGGGAAGATTTTGCGAAGATGTTTAGTGTGGGGAGTCCTCGCTCTGATCGTTTTCCTTTTTTGGTCAGTTTTTGTCCCATAGCTAATGTTTATTTTACTTGCTACTTGTCAAGCCTAAGTGCAGGGATTTGTGGGTCTGTCCTTGTCATCAGAATTTTATTTGACTCGGAGATCGATGACATGGTGCAACTTCCTTCTCTAAGTCCTTCAATTCACTCTCATTCCAATCCGAGAATTCTAGCAACAACAATCACACTAGCCTTGTCTTGTCCTATGGTGCTCCTCCTAAAGTTTCGATCTTTGCTTGGCTTGCTGGGAAGAATAGGATTCATACAATCGACAACCTTCATAGAAGGGCAATGGTGATGTCGAATGTCTGTCTCCTTTGCCTTTGCGATGTAGAGTCAATGGATCATTTGTTCGTCCATTGCCCCATTTCTAGGGAAGTTTGGTGCGGTATTCCGCTCTCTTTTAATCTCTCTTAGGTAATGTTCAAACTCAATTGAGAGCTTTTTCCATTCTTGGCACATTGGTGGAGGCGGGTGTATGGGCAAATCTAGGTGGAGGGTCGTCTTGCTTGTTGTTCTTTGGTCCATTTGAGGTGAAAGAAACAACTATTATTTCCATAGCTAAAGCAGTTATGCTGTTAGGGTCCTCAACCAAGGTCGTCTTGTATATTAAGATTGGGTGCCCTAAGGGTTGTTTTTGTATTTTTCTTTTTTCCTTCTTGTTTATGCTTTGTTTCCATTTTTTTGCCTTTAACTATTAATAAAATGCATCATCTTTCTAAAAAAAGAAAAAAAAAGGAGCGACAACATTAATGGCCAAACAATTGCTTAGAATGATGGGCTTGCAGGTAAGCTAGGGCTTGTTTGGAATGCAGGATTAAATGGTATTGGATTGCATTAGGTGGAATAAACACCATTATTGCACAATGATTATATGTCTGGAAATACCATGGTATTTTGACCATCCAATCCCATGTTTGGGATCAAATTCTTCTTTTGGAGTAAACATTATATTAAGTGAAACATGTTTTTGGTGGACCATGGTATTGTAATTGATGAACCAGATTTCATAACTAATGTCATTCATCTGTATGCATATGCAACTCAATTATCATGTGTAAAGGGTGCATATGGATAAACAACGTGGATAAAACACATGCATCAATGTAGGGCCCATAGATGTAGTGGATTTCGAAATCCATTAGAAATCTTACTGTATCTCCTTCTATGATTGGATGATATGATACCTGGATTATTCCAATCCTTCCCATCTTTTCCAAACGCCAAATGAAATTTACATTGGACCAAATGTAATTCCATATAACCTAATCCCATATTCCAAATGGGACCTAAATGAAACTTCCTTGTAACATTTCAGTTTTGGGCTTCGTTAATGGAGATGCAGGTAATCTTGTGTGCAAGGGTAGTTGACAGTTGACACAAACTCCAAACATGAGATATGTGATCAGGACATGTTGCAAATGAAGGCAACCTTGAGTTATCGACATATAAACCATTGTGTATCCATGGGCTATGGTTGACATATGAACCAACTACCCATGAGGATGGGCTAGCAGGTAAGCTAAATGAGAATTTCTTTGCAACACCTTCATTTTTAGGCTTAGTTGATAGGAAAAGATGTCATTTGATGTGGGCATTTACGTGCCCAGGAGCATTTGATATTAAGCGCTCCAACAATGAGATCCATGACTAAGTAATGTTCCAAATGTTAGCTACGCTAAGTGGTTAACATATCAACTGTTACATATCTATGGGTTACGAGTTTGGTCGAAGGGGCAACGATTGAGGAGGCATCCCCAAATTTAGTCTTAACAGGAAAGGGGTGGCCAAGTGAGTAGTATGAGAAGATGATCTAGAATTGGTGCTTATTGCACTAATGAATGAGCTTAATGCTCCAACATAGGAAGTTCTTGAGTAGCCTCTCCTAGCTTTAATAGGAGCTAGTTAGAGAATGGGTCATTGTTGTGTTACCTAGTGATGAGGTCATTAGGCCATTACAATGTAAGAAAGTAGTGGGGTGATGATGTTGTTGTAGAGGGCTCAGAGAGGGAAAGAGATAAGCAGGTCGTAGTTATTTAAGTGAAATAAATTTTGGTGGAGAAGGGGATGGTAAAGATTATGGGGGAGTGAAAGATGGCATGGGCATGGATGATGGAGAGTGGGAAGGAGAGGCAACTAAGGGGATGGAAGAGGAAGAAGGGATTGTGAGAAGGGTAGAGCCAGTAGTAAGATGAGATGATGAGAGAGAGAGAGAAGAGGAAGAAGGGATTGTGAAAAGGGTTGAGCCAGTAGTAAGATGAGATGATGAGAGAGAGAGAGAGAAGAGGAAGAAGAAGACAAAGAAAGAGAAGGGGAGAAGGAAAAAAGAAGGTTCAGGGCAAAGCAGTGTTCGAAGTATCGGTATCACTACAAGTTTCGCTAGTCAGGGATACGTAAACAATATCGATATCACTGATAACCAAAAATGCAGGAAAACCAGGGGAAATTGGTAGAATTTTTAGCGAAACTTCAAGTGATGCTAAAATACACATATTTACATATTTAGGAATAAAAAATTTGTAAAAAGAATGAATACACAATAAGTTTCCATTTAATGGGGTCTTAAAAGCATGTGTCGTTGTAAGAAAAAGTCTAACCATCCCATCTAAACATCTAATCATCCATGCAACCTTCTATCCAAACATCCATCGATATTGCAAAATATCGATAATTCATGATATTTTGCCAAGAAATCATTGACAATTATGAAATGAAAGATTGTGGTCTTGATATCGCACAAGTTGCGATAATGATAATATTGAGATATTATTAATATTAGCAACAACAAATTGAAACCTGCATACAACAATGTGCTTATAAAAAAATTGAAATATAATGTTTTTAATAAACAAACATTTCGTGATATCTCAACATTGGCGATATTATTGAAATATTGTCGATACATTTTTAATACAAGTGTCACCTAGAATTTACACTGTAAAAAAATATTAGTGATAGATTGGCGATGTCAATACATTGGCAGTACAAACAATGCCTAGAATTTACATAATTAAAAATATTGGTGATATCAATACGTTGGTGATACTTAGCGATACATTGCTGATGCTTGGAATTTCTAATACTATTGGTATTATCGGTATCACTCCCAGTGTTATCGGTATCGCCAAGCTGGAGATAACGATAATATCAGAGATATTTCGATAATATCGAGGATAATTCAAACAATGGTGCTAAAGTCAACACATGTTAGATCACTAGGGTTGACACTTATATTACAATAAAACTGAAATATGTTGCTTTAATGGATTACACAAAAAGATGACACAGAGACACGTTTCCTAACACTCCCCCACACATTGGACAGTGGGTATTGATCATACCTAACTTTGAACATGGATGAAGCCGATGATGACGGCTAGTCCCCTTGGTTAAGAAATCAACTAGTTGATCATCAATTTTTTTGGTATGACATTTGACGTCCTTTAAGGCCAAATTTTCATGGATAAAATGACAATCAACCTCAATGCGTTTGGTAGACTTTTTTTTTGGTATTGATTCTTCTAGTAGCCCTACTTTTGCAAGTGATTCAGTTACCATCATTGTCTCTTGAGATAACTATGAGAGAATGATGGGTAAACATATGGCGATGACAACTCCATGTATCTTCACTATTACTCCAGAGGTAATGCTTTTGCTACATCCTCTGGCCCCATCCCTTGGGTGATTGACTCAGGGGCCACGAAACATATGACAGGTACACACAATTTTCTTTCTCATTTAGATACCCTACCATCACATTCATCTTTTTTTTTTTTTTGAAAGCATAGAATTTCATTAGATACCTGAACAAAATTACATTTTGGGCCTTCCCAGGAAAAAAGGACCTGAGGAACGCCTATCATATCTTAGCCGGGAGAGAACCCAAGCCAAAGAAAACAGATTACCTCTCATTCATCTGTTATCCTTGCTAAAGGATCTTTATCTAATGTTTGTTATCGACCCATTAATCTTATTAGGAATGCTTTTAAAATTCTTGCGATGGTCTTTGTGACAAGGTTTAAAGAGGTGTTAGTAGGTGTTACTTCAAAGTTCATCTTTAATGAGGGAAGGAAAATTTCAGATAGTGCATTAATAGCGCATGAATGCATTGATTATAGATTTAAGGAAGGAATAGGCAGAAATTAGATATCGAAAAAAATTGTCCGCATTGATTGAATTTTTTTTTTTAATAATAATAGTTATATGCTTGGGATAATTTGTTGTGAGGGGAAAGTAGAGGGGTTGAGTTAAGAAATGTACTACCTCAGCTTGGTTCTTGGTGCTTGCTAATGGACCCCTTTATCCTTTACTTTTTGTGGTGATAGCCAAAGTTCTTAACAAAACGATTGAAGACGGGCAAGAAGTTGGTCTATTTTGTGGTTTTTGTGTTGATAGGAGCCACTCAATTTCCCATCTTCAAATTGCTAACAACACTCTTTTGTTCTACGATGCTGATGCAGGTATGGTGGAAAATCTACAATTGAAGTTGTTTCATGATCGAAGGTAAATATTGCTAAGAGAGTGATGTTGAGTGTTTGCATTTCAACTGAGGAGTTGTTGGGACTTGCCTTTTTGTTTGGGTCTAAGGCAGGGGAGTTCCCATCTACTTATCTTGACTTTCCTGTCTATATTGGTAAACCGCTAAATACTTATGGGACATAGTAGTTGAAAGGGTGGAAAGGAAGCTAGCCAGGTGGAAGAGAATTTATCTCTTAGGGTCCACATTACGCTCATTGAAGCCGCTCTATCTAGTTTTACAATTTACTTTGTCTTTATCCGATGTTCGAAGCTAGCTTTGTTGAGAATTGAAAAATTAAGGCATGGCTTCTTATGCAAAGGGATAGATGGTGTAAACAAGTTTCATTTGCTGAGGTAGGGGTGAGGTGTGTAAAACCTGTGATGAAAGTATAGCTAGAATCAAAGATTTATGGATGATGAATAAGGCTTTAGTAGGAAAGTAGCCATGGAGGTTCGGGACCAAAGAAAGAGCATTATGGATCAAGTAGTAACCTGCATCGCAAATAATCCAATATTCTATGAGAGGACTAAGCACATAGAAGTTGATTGTCATTTCATCCGAGAGAAGATTGCTTCCAACAAGATTTCCAAAAGTCGATGTTCATGACAACACCCTCCCCACAGGGCTCTAAGTCCATGCTTATATTGGTGCTATCTAAGGTGATAAAATTAGTGGCAAACTATTTTGCCCCAAGCCACTCTAAGTCACCTTTACACCCAATAAAAGCCAAGTGTGAATGTAAATAAAACTTTTTATTGCCCAGGCATCGAATATCACAATCTTAAAAGCTAGCCTATTAGATGTAATCTCAAGCATCAAATCCATGCAATGGGTCATGTATAGTAGGTTAGATTTCTTCATCAGCTCCTTCTTCGCCTTTAAGATCTCTCCCATTGTTCATTATAAACTCAACCTATTATTACTCCCCGCCTCCTTCGTTACATCCTTTATTAGCCCCTTCTCATGAACCACCTATTTGCAGTTGGGGTCATCATACTCTTCCTCCTCAATTGAACCAAGACTCCGTACCAGATGTGTTAACTATTCCTTAACTCCTAACAAGCAAACTACTCTGTCACCATCGCCCTAGTATGCTCTACTTCCCTTATTTATGCTCATCTCCTTCACTCCTCAACATGTTCCTATAATGGTTGTGCATGGACACGTATTGATTATCTGCTACCTATTCTTCCAACCAATGTCTAGTTGCAGTTCTCTTCCTACATTCTTTACCTGAATGACAACATTACACAAAAGGAATATAAGAAAGAATAATTGATATCATTTGATAATATTTTGTAATTTTAAATTGTTTTAAATAAAATTCAATTAAAAATATTTAAATCGCTAATGTTTTACAAAAGTACACAAAAATTAAGACATTAACTATACAAAATAATTACAATTAATCTATAGTACAATGCATTTGAGAAATAAATAATTAAAAATTTATTAAAAATTGATTTTAATTTTGAAGAAAACTAAAGTCGGGTTGAGATGTAGGTCAACTTACAGTCAACAATAAACACACAAATCAACCAAGCTTCAAATATTTTAAAAATGAACATTTTAACAAAAAAGTTAATGGTAAAAACTTGAGAAATTGTAACAAATCCATCGATCGGCCTACAAGTAGTGTCATTAATTTTTTACACCCTATATATTTCACTGTGAGATGAGCTCGCAGCATGAATGTTCATAATTCCACGAGGGTTCGAGATAAGATCACAAGGGAGGTCAAAAAACTCTATCGATATCTCAATGAAGAGTGCTAAACAAAGGTCGACAACAAGCATGGTCGAAAGATTATGGAAAATGGTTTGATGCTCGATCTTGTGGGAGATCGAGAGGAAATGGGAGAAGTAGATCTTGAAGATTAGAGGATGGGGAGAAGATTTACATTCGGGGATGTGATGTTTGACGAGGAGATTCACAAAGGAAAGAAGCTTAAGAGAAGTCAAGGAATATGACATCCGAGAATAATATTAGTAGCAATGCATGTCATAGTCAGTTGGTTGGTATCAGAGGGGGCAACTACTAGGAAGCATCAGTTGGTAAAGGGAAGGTGCCAACTATGTCTGGTGAAGGCTCGTCTTAAGAGGGTGGTGGAGTTGTAGCCGAAGGGTTGGGGATGCGAATGAAGAAGTGGACTGGATGAAGGTTGGGAAGAAAGATACGGATGCCAATATGGTGATGGTGTTGGTTCTCCAAACCATATTCATGGAGAACTCTTCGAGAGGATGGACGAAGTTTAATTACAGGAGGGTGTTTGGAAGGTTAGTAGATGTGGTTGAGGTGGTCATTCCAAGACAGAAAGGAGCATGCAAGATGAGAGCATTTGCCTTTGTTTGGCTAGAGAGGGCGGAGGAGCTAGAGACAGTGACGAAGAATTTCATTAGTAGGAGGTCCCATGGTCTAAAATTATTGATTTAGCGAGCTTATTATGGTCTTAATTTGGGGAATCAATAGATGGCTAGAAAGAATTTGAAGAAGGATGGGGTGGCAGTGTTGGGAGAAGAAATTGGGTGGGATTGTAGGTGGCAGGTTGAGGGAGGAGGGAGGGGTAGTTAGGTCAGGGGAATCATTTAGGGATATGGTAACAGGTAAATAGCGGAAGTCGGAGGTAAGGGTGGAATGTCAAGTTATTAGGATTGAGGTGGGGGGAAGTAAGGAAGATAAATAATGATTGGGGGGTGGGGGGGAAGCATGTCATCAGATGGTTGTGAAGGTAAGAAAGCAATGATGAACTAGTGATGAGGTTTCACCCGACAGTAGTTAAAAGTGCTTAGGGGCTTTGCAAGAGATGTTGATCATGGGGATGAATGTAAGAGCCTCCCTTAGAGAAGCAAGGGGGTGGCTACTTAATAACGGAGAAGTGATCAAGTCTCAGTTTTTTCTAAAGCTTCTATTTGAGAATGAAGTTAGCCTTTCTTTGAGCCAAGAGGTAGAAATTGATCATGTGTTAATGACAGCTTTCATGGGGATGAACGCAAGAGCCTCCCTTAGAGAGGCGAGGGGGTGGCTGCTCAATAACAAAGAAGTGGTCAAGTCTCAGTTTTGTCTAAAGCTTCTATCCAAAAATGAAGTTAGCATTTCTCTGAGCAAGAGGTAAAAATCGATCGTGTTGATGGTGGCTTCTTTGTTTCGGGATGGACCTATGTTCCGCTTGTTCCACTAGGTCGACAGGTCTGCCTTTGGCTAGGAGGACTGGTTTAAGTTTTCAAACATCTAATGGGGCTTTGGTTCTTGGAAGCCTTCTCGTTAATTGCCATGTGCTTTAGTCAAATGGTGGCAATGGATCCAATGACAGAGGGGAAGGAAGAGATTATGTGGTCCAGACTATGTATCGGGAGGAAGGGTTGATCCTAGTGTCAGAGAATATTGCAATGGCGATCGAAGAGGTTAGGGTGATGATGGGGGTGGAAAGGGATGGTTGGCGAGATAGAATCAGCCAAGGGAAGGGAGACATGGATTTAGGTGGTGGCAAAGGACTATCGGCAATGGCATCCCCAGTGGCTAGGGAGGAAGATGGAGTACATGCTCATACTCTTGCGAAGCACCAGAAGAAGAGGTGGACACGTGGCCTTAATTTAAACAGTCTCTTAAGGTTGGTGGGGAAATCTTGGTGGAGTTAGTGGGGTCATCTCGACTCCTGCGACAACACGTGGCTACGATCTCAGGTCTACTTGTTGCCTCAGTGTGGAGGCTCGGATCCACAGCGATGAGCCTCGAATAAAATGTGGAGGCTTGTTCCCAAGCTTCGTAGAGAAGCCTTCATTACAATTGTCTTGTTGCTACTCTTTAGATGACATGTGGAACATACATTGCTAGATGTTGGGCTCAAGGTTTCGATTTCGGGTTCTTATGTGCCTTTGGAGACACGAGCGAAGATAATTCTAAATGTGGCACGCATGTTTCTTATTTACTCTGGCCGCGCATGTGAGCCCTTTTTAATCGACCGTTCGAGAGAATCTGCTCTGTTTACCGAACTGGACTTCCTATCGCTTGATTCTACCCATTCAACGTCTCTGTCGAAGCAAGATATGAACTATCTTCTATTTGGAGGATGTGGAGCTGGTCAGAACGATTGTAGTAGTAGTTGAAGATGGTGAGGGTCGGATTGTTGAGATGGATATTCAAGCTTTGGGTGGTAGCCAAGCAAAGGAAGGGGTGATCGATTGGGATGAAGTGATCGCCAACTAAGATGGAAAGAGTCAATGGGAAGTTCTCGATGTCATTCCTTTACATATGGCAGTGGGAAATGATGGGGGGAGGGACCTACGACAGGAGGATACTCATGTCCTGGGAGGGAAGGGGAATAGTCTATTGGGCCATGTAGAGGTGGTAGGAAGAAATGATGGGTTAGGGAGTGAAAATGCCCTGGTTTGTCAATTAACATGACGGGTAAGTTATAAATTCCAGTGAGCCCCACATAAAGACTATAAGCTGAAGACTCAAGAATATGGATGTGTTCAAAGATCTCCAAAGGTAAATGCAAACCTCACATCCCATGACCAAAACACCTCAGGTAATAATCTCCTTTAAAAGGGTCTAGTCTATCCTAAAATCAACTAGGAAAACATCTTTGGAAGATTAGAAATTAGAAAAGCAAGTTACAAGAACATATGAAAATTTACAAGTTTTTCTGCAATTGGCGATAACATTGAACATTGTTTCGATGACATCGAGCTTTATTTGATGACATCGAAAAGGTGCCCAAATATGTCCAACAACTAAACCAGTCTAGGGAATTATTCAATGAAATCGAACTACATTCGATGTCATCAAAATGTAAAGTTCGATGACATCCAGGAAGGCTCGATGACATTAAATATGGGCACTAAATGTCCAGCAAGCTCAATAAGAAAATCATGAATTATTCAATGTAATCAAACAGCATTCAATGACATCGAATTTCAAACTTCGATGACATTAAAAACACTATTCGATGACATTGAATTTCAAACTTCGATGACATCGTAAACAGTATTCGACGTCATCAAAATTGGGATCAATCTGTCCAGAGAGTTTATAAAGAAAATCAGGAATTATTCAATGTTATCAAACTCCATTCGATGCCATCGAAATTCAAACTTTGATGACATCGATGTAGTCTCGATGACATCGGAGTTAGTTCGAGTCATCGAAGGAAACTTCGATAACATCGAACGCAAACAGATTTCTGCCCATTTTTTTTACCATTTGAACTTTATTGCTTATTTAAAGAGGGTTGCTTCTTAGGTTCCACATAGAGAAAAACAAATAGATTTAAGAGAGTTATTGTTATTAAAGATCTACCTACCCTCTTAGATTCATTTTCTCATAGGAGTTCATCCTTTAATCTCTTATTAAATACAATCATTGAAAACTAATAGATCGGATTAAAGAATGAACTCCACCGTTAGAGGATTCTTCAGCAAAACAATTAATGGCAAATCAATAGGCTGAAATCCTCTGAATAACTAATATTCTAGAATCACTCCTTTACTTAAAGACCAACATTTCATAGAGAAGATTCCGTAGAATACCTTAACCCAACACCGGCAACTTGTATTGAAGTATCTATAGTTGTTGCGGATCAAGGGAGCTGAAGACACTTCATCAATAAGGAAGGCCATCTTCAGTATGTGCTAGCAATGAGACTCACCTACTTACAAGTAAGTCATTAGAGTCCAATGACCCTGAAGATCTTCCCTTGTGTAGGACTGGTATCTAGAGGTTAACATACTAAGGCCTACATAGGCCTTTGCTGGGAGACTACATCGAGTCCTTGTGTAGGACTTTATTACCTTGTGTAGTCTCCTAGTCGTGTCCTTGTGTATGACTTATTCGCCTTGTATAGGCATAGGTTTCCTTATGTAGGCTCCTGGTTGTGTCCTTGTGTCGGACCTATTTGCCTTGTGTAGGCCTCTAAGGTTATCTTGTGTAGAGTCCTTAGTTAACCTTGTGTAGGTTGTGAAGGTTAATGGTCAACCTGATTTAAAACCATTTTCACCCCCCTCTATGACACTTGGTCATACATCCTTACTTCAATAGTAGCGGTCTAACCGCAATTTCAGGGAGGCCTTTTGTTGCAGGACACATGATTTAATGCTAGAATGCAACGTGGAGATTATGAAAGAATCCATAAAGTAATTCAATTAACAAAAGATGTTAATCCACCAAGTAATTAAGAGTAAACAATAGGCAATAAAATCTTATTTAACTTAAATCACATGCCTACATGCTAAGGAATTACATAAATCTATTAAAACTAGGCCCGATGGAAGGATAAAATACATGAGGTGGGTCCCATGTGATGGGCCACCCTCCCCGTAGAATACTAATATTATATTATGTATATAATCATATATATATTTTGGCTAGACAGTACATCTCACTGTCAGTTCACACTCCTCTGCTACACGTCCAGCATCCAGGGATGCTGAACAGATGGCGTGAATATGCAATTCATCAAGGTGGGTCCCACGTAGTGGGCCACTAGATTTGGATCAAGCTGATATTTATCTTTCCCTTTCATTTAGGCCTGTGTGACCATCCGGTCAGGCAGGCCCCAAAACGGGATTAAGTGGCCCACTTATTAGACGGCATGGATAAGATGCATACTTCATGGTGGGGTCCATCCGGGTGGGCCACACGGCCATATCATCACAAAAACGAGAGAGAGAGAGATGAGTGATGGGGGGACCCCGGCACTATGGGCCCTCCCTTCCATGATTTACAACATACATCAAGTGGGTCCCATTACATGTGGGCCCACTGATCAAAATCAATGGTCGAGATCCTTTCTCCACCAAAATGCAAGGTCTAGATAACCCTATTCATACAAGGAAAATAAACATCATGATGGGGTTCATGGAGATGGCCCCATCATGGAATGATCATGAGAATCATGGTGGGCCATCAGCCACACTTAGAGTCCAAAGTGGGATCCATACCATCAATCGGTAGGCCCCACTTGGCCCATCATCAAAAGAATGAAATCTAGGCCTACGAAACACCCACCTTTGATCTCTTCTTCCTTCTTCTGTCAAAGCATGATAGAGCTCCAAAGGGACAATTTCAACGGTTGAAATGGGCTTAGGATGGTGGGATTGGGTGGTAGGGAGGTGGGCCACACCTAGCTTTCTCCTCTCCCTTGGACGTTGGATTTTTATGGGGGTTTGCTTAAAAATGAAGAAATGAGAGAGAGAGAGAGAAGGATGGGTGATGGGTGTACTTGACATGTAAGGGTTGTAAGAGAAAGTTGACTTTAGGGGAGGGGTGGTTGTACTTGCTTGAGGTGATTGATGGGATATGATGTGATTGATTCTCTTAGAATTTGCAACACACGGCGTTTTCCTCGAATTGAATGCGGGCCCACTTCTCCTGGCTTGGGTATCGCCTCGGTGCGTAATACGTGGCGTCGGAACCGCAGTGACGGCGCGGTCACAAGGGTACAAGTTTCGGGTCGAGCCAACTCTGAAAAATGGGATACGACTCAGGGTTGTGTGCAACTACCGATTATAGATCGCGAGTTGCCGAAATTTGACAGGGAGGATCGCGGAAGCCTATAGAACAGTACGGGCTAGGATATGGGCCTCACACTACTGCTATTATTTTCAACTCAATCATCACCATCATTGCTACCAACCTCACCTTCATCACTCTCTATGTCAGTATTAGTAAGGTTGTGCCCACATGTTTCAATGTGATATTTGGTTGTTTCCACCTCCTCTCATGACCAAGGAATCATACGAAGATATCACTTTTTATACAAAGTTGTCGATCAAGTAATTCATTTGCATCTTCTAGATTCGTTGACTTAACCCACCTGTAAACGGTCCTCCCTCTCCTCCCTACTAAGAAATGGTTATAATACATCTACTCTACATGTCTACTGTACTATACTAATTTCATATTAAAATATTATTAAGTCATGCACTCTCTTACTTTTCATCGGTACTCATCCTCATCATATTGCAGCTCTCTACCATACTTGCAGGAGTATTCTCAATATATCTGCCCATAATCATATGACTGATATCCCTGTCCGTATCTATAAGGACACTCTTGCTTATATCCGTAATTAGTTGATTGCATATTTGTGACAGAGCTGAGGGGGTCACTCATCCCACATCCATATGTGACATATGATTCATAGCAATTCTATGGAACAAAATGGAGGTCATCTATCCACCGTTGATATGAGTAGCATGGTCAAAGTGCTCTACCCTGTGAATGGGTCAATGGACCTATAATTCATAGTTTCTTTACAAAATCATTATCACTACTACTATTATTTCCAACCATATCGTCACTATCATTGGTGCCAACCTCGCCTTCATCACTCTCTGTGTCAGTATTAGTAAGGTTGTGACCACATGTATTTAATGTGATGTTTGCTTGTTTCCACCACCTCTCATGACCAAGGAATCATACGAAGATATCACTTTTTCTAGAAATGTGTCGATCAAGCAATTCATTTGCATCTTCTAAATTTGTTGACTTAACCCACTTGTAAAGTAGGTCCTCCCTCTCCTCCCTAGTAAGAAATGGTCATAATACTGCTACTCCACATGTCTATTGTATTATATTAATTTCATGATAAAATGCTATTAAGTCATATACTCTCTCACTTATTATCGGTACTCATACTCTTCGAATTGCAGCTCTCTGCCATACTTGTAGGAGTATCCTAGATATACCTGCCCATAATCATATGATTGATATCCCTGTCGGTATCTATAAGTACACTCTTGCTTATATCCATACTTGGTTGATTGTAACTTTGTGACAGAGCTGAGGGTGTCACTCTTCCCACATCCATATGTTACATATGATCCCTATAAAATCTATGGCACAAAAATGGAGTTCATCTACCCACCATTGATATGAGTAGCATGTTCAAAGTGTTCTACCCTGTGAATGGGAAAATGGACTTGCAATTCATACTTTCTTTACAAAATCATTATCATTACCACTATTATTTCCAACCCCATCGTCACAATCGTTGCTGTCAACCTCGCCTTCATTACTCTCAGTGTCAGTATTAGTAATGTTGTGACCACCATTCATTCAATGTGATGTTTGGTTGTTTCCACCACCTCTCATGACGAAGGAATCATATGAAGATGTCACTTTTTCTACAAAGGTGTCTATCAAGCAATTCATTTACATCTTCTAGATTGGTTAACTTAACTCACTTGTAAAGTTGGTCCTTCCTCTCCTCCCTTGTAAGAAATGGTCATAATACTACTACTCCACGTATCTACTATATTATATTAATTTCATGATAAAATAATATTAAGTCATGTATTGTCTCACTTATCATCGGTACTCATCCTCTTCGAATTGCAACTCTCTGCCATACTTGTAGGAGTATCCTAGATATAACTACCCATAATCATATGACTGATATCCTTGTCGGTATCTATAAGTACACTCTTGCTTATATCTGTACTTTGTTGATGGCAACATTTTAACGGAGCTAAGGGGGTCACTCTTCCCACATCCATATGTTACATATGATCCATATCAATTCTATGACACAAAAAGGAGGTCATCTACCTACCATTGTTATGAGTAGTATGGTCAAAGTGCTCTACCCTATGAATGGGTCAATGGACTTGTACTTCATACTTTTGTTTACAAAATCATTATCAGTACTGCTATTATTTCCAACCCCTTCTTCACCATCATTGCTGCCAACCTCGCCTTCATCACTCTCTGTGTCAGTATTAGTAAGGTTGTGGCCACCATGTATTCAATGTGATGTTTGGTTGTTTCCACCACCACTCATAACTAAGGAATCATACGAAGATGTCACTTTTTATACAAAGGTGTCGATCAAACAATTCATTTGCATCTTCTAAATTAGTTGACTTAACCCACTTATGAAGTGGGTCCTCCCTCTCCTCCCTAATAAGAAATGGTCATAATACTACTACTTCACGTGTCTACTGTATTTTACTAATTTCATGATAAAATGCTATTAAGTCATGTACTCTCTCACTTATCATCAGTACTCATCCTCTTCGAATTGCAGCTTTTTACCATACTTATAGGAGTATCGTGGATATATCTACCCATAATCATATGACTGATATCCATGTCAGTATCTATGAGAACACTCTTGCTTATATACGTTCTTGGTTGATTGTAACTTTATGACAGAGCTGAGGGGGTCACTCTTCCCACATCAATATTTGTTATATGATCCATATCAATTCTATCGCATAGAAATGGAGGTCATCTACCCATCATTGATATGAGTACCGTTGTCAAAGTGCTTTACCCTGTGAATGGGTCAATGGACTTCTAATTCAAAGTTTCTTTACAAAATCATTATCACTACTGCTATTATTTCCAACACCATCATCACCATCATTGGTGCCAAGCTTGCCTTCATCACTCTCTGTGTCAGTATTAGTAAGGTTGTGATTACCATGTATTCAATGTAAATATGGTTGTTTCCACCACATCTCATGACCATGGAATCATACGAAGATGTCACTTTTTATACAAGGGTATTGATCAAACAATTCATTTTCATCTTCTAGATTAGTTAACTGAACCCACTTCTGAAGTGGGTCCTCCCTCTCCTCCCTAATAAGAAATGGTCATAACATTGCTATTCCACGCGTCTACTGTATTATACTAATTTCATGATAAAATGATATTAAGTCATGTACTCTCTCACTTATCATCGATACTCATCCTCTTCGACTTACAGCTCTCTGCCAGACGTGTACGAGTATCATGGATGTATCTGCCCATAATCTTATGATTAATATCCCTATCGGTATCTATATGGACACTTTTACTTATATCCATACCTGGTTGATTACAACTTTGTCACAGAGTTGAGGGGGTCACTCTTCCCACATCCATATGTTACATATGATCCATATTAGTTCTATGGCACAAAAATGGAGGTCATCTACCCTCCATTAATATGAGTAGCATGGTTAAAGTGCTTTACCCTGTGAATGGGTCAATGGAGTTATAATTCATAGTTTCTTTACAAAATCACTATCACTACTGCTATTATTTCCAACCCCATCGTTGCCATCATTGCTGCCATCCTCGCCTTCATCACTCTATGTGTCAGTATTAGTAAGGTTGTGACCACTATGTATTGAATGTGATGTTTGGTAGTTTCCACCACCTCTCATGACCGTGGAATCATACAAATATGTCACTTTTTATACAAACGTGTCGATTAAACAATTCATTTGCATCTTCTAGATTAATTGATTGAACCCATTTATGAAGGGGGACCTCCCTTTCCTCCCTAGTAAGAAATGACCATATTACTACTACTCCACGTGTCTACTGTATTATACTAATTTCATGATAAAATGCTATTAAGTCATGTACTCTCTCACTTATTACCGGTACTCATCCTCTTCGAATTGCAGCTCTCTGCCATACTTGTAGGAGTATCCTAGATATATCTGTCAATAATCATATGACCGATATCCCTATCCGTATCTATAAGCACACTCTTGCTTATATCCGTACTTGGTTGATTGTAACTTTATGACAGAGCTGAGGGAGTCACTCTTCCTACATCTACATTTGTTATATGATCCATATCAATTTTATAGAATAGAAATGGAGGTCATCTACCCACCATTGATATGAGTAGCATGATCAAAGGGCTCTACCCTGTGAATGGATTAAGGGACTTGTAATTGATACTTTCTTTAAAAAATCATTATCACTCCTACTATTATTTCCATCTTCATCGTCACCATCATTGTTGTCTACCTCGCCTTCATTACTCTTTGTGTTAGTATTAGTATGGTTATGACAACCATGTATTCAATGTGATGTTTGGTTGTTTCCACCACCTCTCATGACCAAGGAATCATATGAAGATGTCACTTTGTCTACAAAGGTGTCAATCAAGCAATTCATTTGCATTTTCTAAATTGGTTGACTTAACCAACCTGTAAAGTGGGTTCTGCCTCTCCTCCCTTGTAAGAAATGGTCATAAATATAATGTTATTAAGTCATGTACTCTCTCACTTATCATCGGTACTCATCCTCTTCGAATTGCAGCTCTCTACCATACTTGTACGAGTATCCTGGATATATCTGCCCATAATCATATGATTGATATCCCTGTCTGTATCTAAAAGGACATTCTTGCCTATATCCATACTTGATTGATTACAACTTTGTGATAGAGTTGAGGGGGTCATTCTTCGCACATTCATATGTTACATATGATCCATATCAATTCTATGGCACAGAAATGGAGCTCATCTACCCACCATTGATACGAGTAGCATGGTCAAAGTGCTCTACCCTGTGAATCAGTCAAGGGACTTGTAATTCATACTTTCTTTACAAAATTATTATCACTACTATTATTATTTCCAACCCCATCATCACCATCCTTACTGCCAACCTCCCCTTCATCACTCTTTATGTTAGTATTAGTAAGGTTGTGACCACCATGTATTCAATGTAATATTTGGTTGTTTCCGCCACCTCTCATGAATAAGGAATCATACGAAGATGTTACTTTCTTTACAAAGCTGTCGGTCAAGCAATTCTTTTGTATCTTCTAGATTAGTTTACTTAACGCACTTGTAAAGTGGGTCCTCCCTCCCCTCCCTAGTAAGAAATTGTCATAATATTGCTACTCCACGTGTCTACTGTATTGTACTAATTTCATGATAAAATGCTATTAAGTCATGTACTCTCTCATTTTCACCGGTACTCATCCTCTTTGAATTGCAGTTCTCTGCCATACTTATAGGAATATCTTGGATATATCTGCCTATAATCATATGATTGAAATCCCTATTTGTATGTATAAGGACACTTTGGATATATCCGTACTTGGTTGATTGCAATTTTGTGACAGAGCTAAGGGGGTCACTCTTCCCATGACCATATGTTACATATGATCTATATCAATTCTATGGCACAAATGTGGAGCTTATTTACCCACCATTGATATGAGTAGCATGGTCAAAGTGCTTTACCCTGTGAATGGGTCAAGGGGCTTATAATTCATACTTTCTTTACAAAATCATTATCACTACTGCAATTATTTTCAACCCCATCATCACTATCATTGCTGTCAACCTCGCCTTCATCACTCTCTATGTCAATATTAGTAAGGTTGTGGCCACCATGTATTCAATGTGATGTTTGGTTGTTTCCATCACCTCTCATGACCAAGGAATCATGCGAAGATGTTGATCAAGCAATTCATTTGCTTCTTCTAGATTAGTTTACTTAACCCACTTGTAATGTGGATCCTCCTTCTCCCTAGTAAGAAATGTATTATATCAATCATCATCAAATAAAGTAGGTACTCCTCTACATGTCCTTCACCATGGGCTTGTAGCTGTCTCTTGTTCAACTTCTTATTGTAGTGGCAGAACATAATATTTTGAGGTCTCTCATACCCGTGCTTGCCTTGCTTATTTATATGAATAGGCACAAATGTGATCAAAGAACGTGTGAGAATGTTATTAGGTGGAAAGGAACAAGTGCGATTAAAGGATTTGCCTTCGTTTGGATATTGAAGGCGGAAGAGGTGGAGGTAGCGACAAAGATCTTTAATGGCAGGAGGTCCCATTGTCTAAAATTATCGATTGAGCGAGCTTGTTATCATCTTAATTTGGGGAATCAATATGTGGCTAGCAAGAATGGGAAGAAGGATGGGGTGGCGGTGTTTTTTTTTTTTTTTTTTGGAGGGGAGAGCTATAAGACCGGATTGTAGGTTATAGGTGCCAGGTTGAGGGAGGAGGGAGGGGTAGTTAGCAATGTTGTTATATCGCATATACGATCGTGTGTGATCGCATAAGCCTTTGCGCATATGTGATCACGCACACACTTGTTATATCGCATATACGATCGTGTGTGATCGCATAAGCCTTTGCGCATATGTGATCACGCACACACACACACATAGATATATATATATATATATATATATATATAAGAAAGTAGAGGAAACATTCCCAAGTTATTAGATAGCTAATTTTATATGTTCAAAATATATTTTAGTGAAATAAAACCAATTAAACATCAACTCATCAGCATTCAATAATATAATTAACAAGTATCAATTAAAACTTAGTAAGTACACAAAATGGAGAAGCTATTTATTGATTATTGATGTTAGAAAATGAAATTATAATTTACAAGTCAATAAGTCATACACTAATTTACTAACAAAACAATATTAAATGGCAAATGCTACTATATACATTGATCTATTTGATGTTGTGGCATTTGATCATCACGACCATCATCATCATTCGAGTCATCTTCTTCTTCGAGATACACTTCTTCTATTTCTTCATCATCTGTATGTATTAATACTTCATCAACATCTAACATTGGATCTTTTGCTTGATCATCATCTCCACAATCTCTTACATGGGTTGATTACTATTACGCTCCCCTTTCCTTCTCTTTTGAGTGAAAGCAAAAGTACATTTTCTAGTTGTCGATCCGTATACGACATCTTCAGCTTGCACCTATGTCAAGTCTTTGCCAGTAAATATCGGGACAGCTATTTTTATAAGTCACTCGTTATCTGCATCCAGCTCATCTAAGCAAATGGGGTTAAAGAAACCAGACTTTTCTTTCCTAGTCTGGAATTGTTCTTGCAATTTCTGATTGTATTGGACAAAGACTAAGTCGTTGAGCTTCTTTTGCTCAAGGCGATTCATTTTCTTAGTGTGAATCTGCAGAAAGAAAGTGTATTTGGAATTAGCTATTTAGCTAATTAGCTTACACTTATAAGTTGACGTTACAATTACCAAACTGTAATTCTGTAACATATTAACATTTTCATTCCAAACTAATTGACTTAAACGTGCTCCAGTTGCGCTCGCAACAGCTGGTAGAACACATGAGTTCAAGAATCCTCATAGCCAGCTTCTTTAGAGTTAGATCCTTCCTATTCAGATCCACTCCATAGGCAACCCACCAATCAACTGAGAAAAACAGTTTAAATAGGTTAGACTTGGTAAATTAGATTGAAAAAAAAACTATTTGTAAAAGAGCTGAGACATTCATACTAATTATTAGGTAATTTCATTGTCCAATGCCTGATGATGATAACATGTTCTCAATTTTTGTATATAAGTCCAGTAGAGTTGAGATATTGTCATGTTCTTCTCTATCTGGAATCATTTTTTCTAACACATCAATAAATTCAACCATATGAAAAGTATTTTTGTCGGATCGGAAAAAGCGAATAAATATGTTGGGTTAAGGAAGTAGGTAGCCGAATACAATGAAGATGACATTTGGCTACCCCATCTTCTATCTATAATATCTATAACGGGCTTGTAATCACACTCGTTATATAGTTAAAATTGTCCATGATCTTATTTATTGTCATCTCCATCGTATCATATATGTAACCAAATAGCGGCTTCTCATCCCCGCCCACCAAAAGCAATACAGTGACTAACGGCTTGGATGCTTTTAGCGCCTTTACCACTTGAATCCAAAAACTTTACAAAAGGATTTTTTGTTGAACTTGATTCCCTTTAGCTTTCTTTGGCTAATGCCTACTTCTAAAATCGGTCAACACTATAAAGCTTCAAAGTTCTAATTCTTTTTGATGTAATCTTTGTAGTGTTAAGAAGGCTGTAGCTAAACAGGTGACTGTTGGATGTAGGAAGTTACCCCTAATGCATTTTCTCATTTGACCGAGAAGAAGGTCGTGTTTGTACATCAGATCAACACAATGGGCTGCACAGTGGGTCCAAAATAAATGGCGACTCTTCTTCATAAGAAGACGACTAATGACTACATTTGAAGCTACATTGTTATAATTATTTAGACAACGTATTCCTTACCTATTTCTTCAACTACACTATCTAGTAATTTAAACAAGTAATATTTAGTATGTGAATAGTTCGTACATCCATGGACTTCAAGAACATTGTCCCATCTTGATAATTCAATAGAAAGTTAATGAGAAATTGACGAAATCTATCGGTCCATCCATTGGCCATGAGTGAACACCCATACATTTTTTACGATTCCTTATCTTTGACTATAAAGGATCGTGTATAATCGACTTTGTTTTTAAGGCATTCCTCTCTCTTTTCATGATATGAAAGAAGTTTAAGCTATGATCCAAATTCACTTATAAACTTTATCATTAATTTGAATATCCTCAATTTAACTGCATTGAAAGTAATGCCGATTTGGTAAAACCACTTAGCAATATATTGAATAATAATTTTTATATCTTTTTATTTATACCAATTTTTTAAAGTTGTTTGAGCCAGGCCCTTTTCCTCGCACCCTTTGGTCTACCACATCCTCAGGGTGTGGTCTACACCATCTATCCATGGGCTCATGCCCACGAGCTCCTTTTGAGTCCGTTGATGATTTAGAATGGCTTGTCGAAGTAAGGAGTGAGGACTAGCTTCATTTACATCAACTACATTTATATCCTCATATGCATCTTGTTTCATTTGTTCCTACTGATGTAAGGCACTGCCTTCTCTTTCTCGATTATTTATCCATATACTCCATGATCTCCTTTTGAAATTCTGAAATAATTTTGTCGCATGCTCTTGCATTTGACCCCGATAAATGTGCAAGGTGTTGCTTATGCCCTAAAACGCCACTGGAACCCACATACCTGTATAATTCAAATACTATGTAAGTCTTATTTGTAGCACTATGATAGTGCCCATATTTCCAACCCAGGTCATTCGACTTGGGTTTCAAAAAGGAGGATTGGGAAGAATATATGATGTGTGTGAGTGTGTATACACTATTGATTCTTCTTGTTATAACTTGTAAGTTGTAAAATTGTAACAACTAAAGACTAATAACTAAATTAAGGTGAAGAGTCAATACTAAAGAGATGGGAGAGGGAGAGAAAGAATGAGAGATAGAGAGGGAGAGAGAGAAAGAAAGAGAATAGAGATAGAGAGAGGGAGAGTTACACTTACACTAGTAGTAGTAGAAAAGGAAGGAAAGATGAGGAGAAAGAGAGGGAGTTAAGAGTTACATTTATGGTAAAAGAGGGGAGAGAGAGAGAGAGAGAGAGAGAGAGAGAGAGAGAGAGAGAGAGAGATAATGACACTAACACAAATTTCATAATCTAGAATTCGGAAATATATTTGTCTCGACTCTTGAATGTTGTAGACTAGTAGTAGAATGTAGATTCTTGGTTTCTTTGAATTCTTGCTTGATTCTTAAATTTTGAATCTTGACTTGTAACATGTAAAATGTAAAAATAAAAAATGGGTTGTTGGACTCGTCTCTTAGGTCTTGATTTAATAGAAAGAGATAGATTCAAATTTCAATAGAAATGATCAAATGAATGTATAGACTGTAGAGAATGAGAATGAATGAAAGTAGAATTGTAGATTAAAGAAATGAGAAAGAATGAATGAATGTAGAATGTAGATTGTAGAAATGAGATTCTAGATGTAGAACTAGATAATGAAATGAATGAGAATATGAGATAGATGCAGAACTAGAAAACGAAATGAGAGAATGTATCTAGTCATAGAAACTTAAAAAAGTTAAAACTAGAAAATGAAATGAGAGAATGTAAGTATGTAACTAATAAAAGAATGATGAAAATGAAATGAATGAGAATAGATAGATGTAGAAGAACTTGAAAATGAAATTAGAGAATGTATCTAGAAACTTAGAAGTAGAAAATGAAATGAAATGAGATAATGTAAATTACTAAATTGTACTAATAACTAATAGTAATTAGTAAGAAATGAAATGAGAGAATGTAAATTACTAAAACATATTAATAAGTAATAACTAATGGTAATTACTAAGAGAAAGTAGAAAATGAAATGAATGAAATGAGAGAATGTAGAACTATGTAATGTGAGACTTGGAATTTGATATCTTCTTGCTTCTTCTACCTTGAATTTTGATTCTTAATTGAAACTCGAAAGAAGTTGGAGCTTAGGTTTTGGAGAGGTGGAAGTTGAGAGCTGAAATATGGAGAATATAAGAGAGAATGAGAGATTTGAAAGTATGAGAGTAAAGGAGAGTTTGAGTGAATGAAACTTACATATGAAGGGGACTTGAAGGCCTTTTTATAGGCAAAAGTCTGGATTTTACATCAAAAATAAAATCCCAACAATCAGTTTTTTTTTTTTTTTTTTTTTTTTTTTTTTTTTAAACCATTATGTGAATATGTGATCGCATATGCTGTATATGATCACATATTCTTGAATATGAAATATATAAAATCACATATGCCATGACTGCATGTGCGATCAATGCTAAAAAAATGCACATATGCGATCGCATATTCACATATGCAATCGTACATGACAACAGTGGTAGTAAGGTTGATGGAATCATTTAGGTATGTGGTAGTAGGTAAACGGTGGAAGCCGAAAGTAGGGGCGACAAGTCAAGTTAGTGGGACTAAAGTAGGGGAGAAGCAAGGAAGAGAAATACTGACCAAAGGAGGTCGAGGTGGGTGTGTGTGTGTGTGTGTTGGGGGGGGGGATGATCAGATGGCTAGAAAGGGAAGAAGGCAATGATGAGCCAGTGGTGAGGTGTCGCTCGACAGTCCTTGAAAGTGTCTGGGGGGCTCTGTAAGGGAGCTTGATCATGGGGATGAACGCAAGAGCATCCCTTATAAAGAAAGAATGGGGGGGGGGGGGTGCTCAATAATGGAGAAGTGGTGGAGTCTCAGTTTTGTCTAAAGCTTCTATCAGGGAAGTTTACATTTCTCTAAGCCAAGAGGTTGAAATCGAGCGTATATTGATGACTGCTTCGTTGTTTCGGGAAGGACGTATGTCCAGCTTAGTCCACTAGGTCGATAGGTCTGCCTATGTGTGGGAGGACTAGTTTAGGGTTTTAAACCTCCAGTGGAGCTTTGGTTCTTGGAAGTCCTCTTGTTAATTAGCTAGCTCGTGGATCCAAGGATGGAGGGGAGGGAAGAGGTTAGGTGGGCTAGACTGTGTATTAGGAGGAAGTGGTAGATCCCAATGTCAGAGAAGATTACAGTGGCATTCAGAGAAGTTAGGGTAATGGTGGGGCTGGAAAAGGATGGTTGGCAAGATGGAATCAGCCAAGGGAAGGGAGACATGGAGATGAACAGTGGGAAATGGTTGTCAGTAATGGCATCCCTGGTGGTTAGGTAGGAAGACAGAGGACGTGCTCATACTTCTACAATGCACCAAAAGAAGAGACACGTGGCCTCAATCCAAATCATCTTTAATGTTAGCAGGGAAATCTCTGTGGAGTTAGTGGGGTCATCTCGACTCCTGCAGCATCACGCGCTTGCAATCTCGGGTCTATGTGCCACCTTGGTGTGGAGGCTCAAATCCAAAGCAACGAGGTTCAAATCAAATGTGGAACCTTGGTCCCAAGCTAAGTTGAGAAGTCTTCATTACAACTGTCATGTTATCGCTCTTTAGATGACACGTGGGGTCACACGTTACCAGATGATGGGCTTAAGGTTTCGATCTCAGGTTCTCACGTGCCTTTGGAGACATGAGCAGAGATAATTCTGGATGTGGCACACATGCTCTTTATTTACTCTTGTCGCACATGCGAACCTTTTTTAATCGACTATTTGAGTCTCAATTTTGTCTAAAGCTATGAAGGGATCGCTATGAAGGGAAGAAGGCAATGATGAGCCTGTGGTGAGTTTTCACCCGACAGTCCTTGAAAGTGCCTTGAGGGCCCTGCAAGAGAGATTGATCATGGAGATGAATGCAAGAGCCTCCCTTGGGGGGAGGGGTGGGGGTAGTCAATAATGGAGAAGTGGTCTAGTCTTAGTTTTGTCTAAAGCTTCTATTAGGGAAGTTTACATTTCTCTTACCCAAGAGGTTGAGAAATCGATTATGTGTTGATGACTACTTTGTTGTCTTGGGAAGGACCTATGTCCAACTGGTCCACAAGGTCGACAATTCCACCTTTGGATGGGAGGAGGACTAGTTTAGGGTTTTGAACCTCTAGTGGAGCTTTGGTTCTTGGAAGCCTTCATGTTAATTGGCTTGTGGATCCAAGGACGGAGGGGAGAGATGTTTACCTCAATAAACAGGCGTAATGTGCTTGTTAATAAGGAGGATTTGTAGGTTAAACTCAACATAGCAAGGAGTAGAAGTGACAACCCATAGTTTGTTGGGGGATGTTTTAAGGTTACTACATTTTCTTTGGAAAAATTATCAGGTGGAAGAGGTACATGTCAGGCTTCTTTAGATGGGTTCAGAATCAAGTGTTGATAGATGTACCAATGGGTGGGGGGAAATTCATTTGGACTAACGGTCAGGACTGCCCGATCATGACTATTATCGATAGATTTCTAATCTCACCATCTTGGGTGGCCAAATTTCTACTAGTATCGTAACATGGGCTACCCCGTCCAGTTTGCAACTAATTCCCAACTTTGTTGGAAGTCAAGAGATGTACTAAGGATGGAAACCATTTCAATTTGAATTGATGTGCCTTGAGGTGGAGGGGTTCAGAAGTCTAGCTAGGGATTGGTAGGGGCCCTTCAAGATGAAAGGGTATGCAGCTTCAAGTTGTCTCGAAAATTGAAGTTGTTGAAAAGAAAATTTTGCAAATGGAAGGAGGTCTTAAGTTAAAGGGAGGCCGAATAGGTGAAAATTTTCTATTTGATTGATGACCGTGATTTAATGGTAGAGCAATTGGAGTTGTCAAAGGAAGAGAAATTTCTTTGGGGAAAGTTGGGCAAATACTACGAGAGTTGCTTGAAAGGGGAGGAGATCAAATGGAAACAAATATCGTGGGCTATATGGTTAAAACATGACAGGAAAAATATAAAGTTCTTACATAGTATTGCTAGCGCTCATGCTTGGTGTAACAAAATGTCTTTTATAGAAGTAGATGGTAATATATGCTTTGCTATTGTTCAATTGTATAAGGTGTTATAAACTATTATAGGATAGAAAAGGTCTGCATTGGACAATTTGCAATTCAACTTTGTTTTCAGAGTTGAAGCAGAATCGCTTGGGAAGCCGTTTTGTGAAGAGGAGGTCAAGAAATTTGTGGATGCTTTGGGGAGGGATAAAGTGTCAGTGTTGGATGGGTTCCTGATTGTGTTTTTTTTTTTTTTTTCGCTTTTTGGGGAGATTATCAAGGGTGATGGTATGAACTTCATGCGGGAATTTCATAATTAAGGAAGGCTTTCGAAAAAATTGGGGCTTCCTTCATTGCCTTAATTTTGAAAGTATTGGGAGCCAAAACCTAAAAGACTATCGACCCATTGTCTTATCAGGAGTGCTTACAAAATTCTTGTGAAGGTCTTTGCGACAAGGTTTAAAGAGATGCTAGTAGGTGTTATTTCAATGTTTCAAGGGGTCTTTATTGGGGGAAGGAAAATTCTAGATAGTGGGTTGATAGAGTAGAGCAACAAAGATATAAGGAAGAAGATAAGAGAAATGGAAGAGAGAATATTACCGATGGATGTTTACCACAATCTATTAAGTGTAATGTGCCTACTAATAAGGAAGATTTCTAGGTTGAGCTCGACACAGCAAGGAGCAGAAGTCACCACCCATGGTTTGTCGGGGGATGTTTTTCAATGTTTTCTTTTTAAAAAGTATCGGGTGGAAGAGGTACACGTCAGGCTTCTTTAAATGGGTTCGGAAGCAAGAGTTGATAGATTTACCAATGCGTGGCAGGAAATTCACTTAGACTAATGATCAAGACTGCTCGATCATGACTCTTATCAATAGATTACTTGTCTCTCCCAACGTTCACAATATTGGTACTATCGGCTGATATTATCGGTATCGCAGTCCAGCAACATGAAACTATCCAAGAGTTTCCAAAAAAAAAAAAAAAAATCCCCTATATTGTGCGATTTATGGACGATATCATAATTTATCAGTGATATATCGCAATGATATCATGTGTTTTTCTTTGTTTATGATCTAGATATCGATCAACATCTTCGGCGACAATCCTCTCTACCATTCCAGAAATTCGAAATACATAAAAAATATAGGAAAAAATTCTCTTACGTTGTTATTCAAGATCTACTTGGATTTGGTAGGCCAATCGTGATCAACAACGTCAGATCATGTGAGAAAACCTAAAACCCCTTTTTTTTCTTTGAAGAGAATTGGGAAACCAGATTTTTGCCAAGGTTTATGGGGATTTGGGTTGGATTTTGAAAAAATGATGAAATTAGGGAGAGATTTTTGGGATTTTAATGGATTTGAATTCTCAAGATGAGGCATGAGGGCTTACGAGTTTGTGGCTTTAACAGAGAAGATGAGGAGAGTTTCGAAGAACTCTCTCATTCTCTGCCTTAATTAAGTGAGTGGATTTGCTGCGACTCGGCTGCACCAAATACAATGTGGCCCTTATGGTTAGGCCCACGTTAATGTATGTATTGTATATCCATGCCATTCATATGTTTTGTCAGATCATTCTATGGTATGAGATAAAAAAAATGAATTAGATCCAAATCTCAGGTGGACCATACTCTATGAAAGAGTGGTAGTTGAACCTCCACCATTAAAAACTTGCTAAGGCCCACCATAATGTTTCTGTAATGTTTATTTGCTATCCAACTTGTTGATAAGGTCAAAACAACATGGATGAAGGGAAAATAACAAATATGAGGTCGAGCCAAAACTTTAGTAACCCATTTGCAGGTTTTAATGAGCAACCACCACTGTTTCCTACGGTATGGTCCACCTGAGATTTGAATCTACTTAATTTTTGGGCTCATGGCCTAAAATGATTTTTAAAAGCATATGGACCACTTGGATATACAATAAATATACCAAGGTGGGCCCCATCATAAGTGTCGTACAGTCTTGGGTCAGGCTAGGGCCGCACCTAATCCCCTCCATTCAAAAGTAATCAAATGACATCACCAAGTTTTATTGGCCTTGCCATAGTGTATGTGTTGTATCCACATCGTCCATTGATTTGGAGAGATCATTTTAGGCATGAGCCAAAGAATTAGGCAGATCTAAAGCTCTAGGTGAACCCCGCCTCATAAAACAGTGGGGATTGAATGCCTACCGTTAAAATTTTCTTGGGAACCCCAAAAGTTTTTGATCAAGCTGATATTTGTGTTTTCCCTTCGTCCATATCTATGTGAGCTTATGAACGAATCTCAAATAAACATCATGGCAAGCCCTAGGAAGGTTTTAACAGTGGGCGTCACTGTCCCCATGTTTTCTGTAGTGGGGTCCACTTGAGCTTTGGATCAGCCTCATTCTTTGGCTCGTATGCTAAAAAGATGTTTCCAAATGGATGGATGGTGTGGATATAACACATACTTCATGGTGGGGCCCATAGTCAAGGTCCCACCCACATCTCTGGTCTTACGTGTCGCAGGTGCGGATTGGGTACTACCCAACTCCTTCGGAAGTGGGAGCTGATTAGGTGAGACCCTGGATCCACCGAGGTGTGTGGGACCTATGGGGCCCACCTTGATGTATGTGACTACATTTATGCTGCCCATCTATATTGAAAACTCATTTATGCTTCATTATTTGGATCATGCCCTAAAATGAGCTTTGAAAATGGTTGGACGGTGGCTCAAAAATGAAGCATATCCAAAGCTCAAGTGGACCACACCATAGGAAATAGTGTGAATTGAACCGTTGAAAATTTTTTAAGGGCCACCAATGTTTTGGATCAAGGTGATATTTGTGTTTTTCCTTACAGCATGTATGCATTGCATATCCATGCCGTGCATTTGTCTTACAAATTAATTTAACACATGGTACTAGAAATGAAGCAGTAACAAGTTTCAAGTGAACCACACTACAAGAAACAATGGTTCAGCAGTGGGGTTTATTTGCACGCTACCTTATATGATCTCAAACATTGCCTTATATGCACGGTCCCAATCAGTGGTGCACCAATGAGGTTTCAAGCGGATCACACTACAAGAAACATGGTCCCAAATGTTGAAAAAAGCGGTGATTAAACACCTTACCATTGAAAACTTTCTGGGACCCACCATGGTGTTTATTTGACATCTAGGTGTTGATCAGGTCCACTGGATGTGGACACAGGGCCCACTTGTGATGTGGATTTGCCGTTTTAGTGGCCACCAATACAGCAGGACAGTGGCTATGAATACTTACCATTGCAAACCTTCTTCGGACTCACTCTATTGTTACCTGTTATGTAACTTGGTGAGGAGGTAACCAGGGTCTGGAGGTGACCCAGGCCCCAAAACAAATTGCACGTTATGAATGGTGTAGATCTCATGCATTAGTGTGCATGAGTGTAGATCATACATGTCTTGATACATTTATAAATGTCATGTAATCAATTTGAATATAGTTACATTGTTCAATCAAATAATGCATAGCTTAGGACCCTATACAAAGGAAACCTATTATGTGCATTTCTTTTTTTGAGTTGTTATGATTTAAAAGTTTGTATTAAGGTTTTTTTTTTTTTTTTTTTTAACAATCCTTAAAGTTTCATTGAAAAATTCAACCATTTTCCTAATGTTTCCCCGTGTTTCCTAAAAAGTGCGATAAATTACCTAATACAAACGATATATCCCATGCGATAACCGATATGTATCGGTATCCCAAGGGTGCGATACATAGCATGATACCAATATTTCGAACACTAGTCCCATCATCTTGGGTGGCCAAATTTCTACTAGTGTCGCAACATGGGCTATACCGTCCAATTTTCGATGAATTCCCAGTTTTGTTGGAAGTCAAGAGATAAACTAGGGGTGGAAAGCATTTCAATTTGAATGGATGTGGCTCAAAGTGGAGAGGTTCCTAAGTATAGCTAGGTATTGTTGTAGGGGTCCTTCAAGGTGAAAGGGTAAGCGGCTTCAAGTTGTCTCAAAATTTGAGGTTGTTGAAAAGAAAAATTTGTAAATGGAAGGTCTTAGGTAAAAGGGAGGCTAAATAGGTGAAAATTTCCTATTTGACTGATGACCTTGATTTAATGGTGGAGTAGTCGGAGCTGTCCATGGAAGATAAATTTCTTTGGGGAAAGTTGGGCAAATACTATGAGAGTCGCCTAAAAGGGGAGGAGATCAAATGGAAACAAAGATCGTGGGCTATATGATTAAAACAGGGCGGCAAAACATAAAGTTCTTCCATAGTATTGCTAGTGCTTGTACTTGTGAAGAAAATGTCCTTTATAGAAGTGGAGGGTAGGATTTGTTTTGCTATTGTTCAATTGTATAAGGTGCTATAAACTAGTGAAGGATAGAAAAGGTCTACCTTGGACAATTTGCAATTCAACTCTATTTTGAGAGTTGAAGCGGAATCACTTGAGATGTTGTTTTGTGAAGAGGAGGTCAAGAAATCTGTCGATGCTTTGGGGAGGGATAAAATGTTGGGTCAAATGGGTTCCTAATTGTGTTTTTTTAAAAATAAAAAATAAAAAATTAAAGCTTCTTGGGGAGATTTTCAAGGGCGATGTTGTGGACTTCAGCTGGAATTCATAATCAAGGAAGGCTTTCAAAAGAAACTGGGGCTTCCTTCATTGTTTCGAAAGTTTAAGGATCAAAAACCTAAAAGACTATCGACCCATTAGTCTTATTGGGTGTGCTTACAAAATTCTTGCTAAGGTCTTTGCAAAAAGGTTTAAAGAGGTGCTAGCAGGTGTTATTTCAATGTTCTAAGGGGTCTTTATTAAGGGAAGGCAAATTCTAGATGGTGTATTGAGAGTAAAGCAGCAAAGATTTAAGGAAGAAAATAAAAGAAATGGAAGAGAGAAGAGATTGAGAGAGCAAGAGAGAGAAAATAGAAATCCCCCCCAAAGTTGTAATATAGATATTGGTCATGCCCAACTTGTCAGTGATACGAAGAAGAGCATCCCGACTAAGAGACTTGGCAAGAACATCGACTGACTTGTCCTCGGAGCAAATGAAAGGAAAGTCAATCTCAATGTGTTTCGTGTGTTCATGGAATATCAGATTGTTGGCAATGTCAATGGTAGCCTGATTGTCACAATGCAAAGGAATGTGAGTTGAAGGATCATAACCGAGTTCCTATAAGAGTGTTCGAAGCCAAATAAGTTCACATGCGGCATGAGCCATTGCCCAATACTTAGCCTTGGCAGAAGATCGCACCATGACAGTCGCCATCAATTATAACCAGACATATGAAGATGGCCACACTATTGAAAAAGTAAACCTTTGCTTGGGAAATATTTGAGATACTGAATGAGACGATATGCTGCGGTCAGATGTGTGGTACGAAGACAATGCATGAATTGACTTACAACCTCCACAACATAGGAAAGATCCACTCGATTAATAGTGTGATAGATGAGTTGCCCAACCAACCACCAATACATCCCAAGATTTGAGAGGAGCTCACCATCATCAAGACTAATTGTGTAAGTGGGATCCATAGGTGTGGTGGTAGGCTTACTGCTTAGCATCCTAGTCTCAAAGAGAAGATCAATGGCATATTTCCTTTGAGAGACCACAATTCCAGATTTAGACTGAGCAACTTCAATGCCTAGTAAATACAAAAGAGTAGAGTTGTACATGAACCGAGTTAGCTTGGTTAACTCGCTCCACTCGACTCGAATCGATACTGGGTTTAAGCCTTAGTCGAGCTTTTTTTTTAGCTTGAAAAAATTTCAAGCCTAGTTCGAGTTAAACCGAGCTCGAGTCGACTTGACTTAGTTCGTATTGATTTGACTCGTATCAGGTTCACTTGATATAAATATTTTGTATATATTTATATATTTAAATAAATTATATATTATAGTATATAATATATCTTATATATTATATATATTAAAAACCCTAAAACCTAAACTCGAACTCAACTCATAGGCTCGAACTCGAACTCGGCTCGAAAGATTGAGCTCAAGTTCATCTCAAACTTGACTTGAGCTACTGACTGTGTGAACCGAGTTGGCCAGTCAGGCTCAAGGACCGGGCTAAGCCGAGTTTGAGCTGGTCTAGCTTGCTGGCCGAGCTGAGCTGAGCTAGGCCAAGCTCGACTCAGTTAAGCTCGTGTACAGCTCTACCGAAGAGTCCCAAGATCTTTGATCTCAAATCAAGTCTTACGAAAAGGTTTAATTTGCACGATTTCATCAGTCTCATCGCCTGACAACACTATGTCATCTACATAGATAATCAACACCAAAATCCCAGTGCGCTGACGATTGATAAATAGGGAATGATCGGCTTGACTGTGTATAAATCCAAAATCCCAGAGAGCCTGGATGAATTTATCAAACTAGGAACGTGGGAACTATTTAAGAGCATAAATGGGCTTCATCAGGCGATAAGCAATGTGTTTGTTAGAAGACAAAAAAGCCTATGGGTTGATCCATATAAACCTCCCCAACAAGATCACTATGTAAGAAAGCATTCTTCATGTCGAGTAAAATAGGAGCCAAGATAAATTGACCGCCAAGGAGATAACCACATAACAAAGTTAAGCTTGGCCACATGAGAGAATGTCTCAAAGTAGTTTATGCCATATGTCTAATTATAACCCTTTGCAACTAACTGTGCCTTATAACATCAATAGAGCCATCTAGAAGATACTTAATGATATAAACCCATCGACATCCAACTGTTTGTTTGCCTTCAGGCAAGGGAACTAACTCTCAAGTATTGTTCTTCTCCAACGCCTACATTTCGTCCATCATAGCCATAATCCAATCAGGACTACTCGTATCTTCCTTCAAGTTATGTGGGGTAATCGTAGAGGATAGAAAAGCTACAAAAGACTAGAATGAAGTGATATGAAGAAAAAAAAATGCTGATTGGATGCTTAATTCATGAGCAGGAAGGCTTGCGCAAGGCAATAGGAAGATCGTTGGGAGATAAAGAGCTTATACCTGAACCACCATCAGAAGTGGATGACATGAGGGGCGGCAAATTATTAGATGATTTAGTTTGTTGATGATACATAAGGATGGGCCTTGTTACAGACAGAGTGAGAGCATCATTAAGACGAGACGAGAATGGGTATAGAGTTAAATTGCACATGCTCCCCCTGACTTGGAAGAGGACTGTAAAAATCTCCCATCATCAGAAAAGTATGAAATGTCTTTAAAGAATGTCACATCGGCGGATAGATATCTCTTACTGGTCACTTTGTGGCCCGTGGACCCAACTTGTCATTGTTACCATCAAGAATTTGAAGCAAAACATGTACATCCAAAAACCTTATGGGGTAAAGGAAAGGGTTTGTAATGCGGATGAAAATTTTCAAATGAAGACTTATAAGACTATATTTGAAATGGAATGTGATTAATTTGAAATACAATAATAAGTAAGGCATTATCCAAAAAACGTTTAGGAAGATTCATACCAAGTAAGAGGGCACGGGTGACTTCAAGAGGTGACTCTTCTTTCGTTCAACCACGTTGTTTTGTTAAGGGGTTTGAGGACACGAAGTACGGGATAAAATGTCATAATCCTGTTAAAAAAAAATAAAAATGCATGCGATAGATACTCGTCCCCATTGTCAGAATGCAGAACTTTGATAGGACATTAAAATTAGGTAACCACCTCATTGTAAAATATTTTAAATATATCAAACACTATCTTTTTTCTTTAAAAGATAAACTCATGTCATTTGAGTACAATCATCAATAAAGGTAGTAAAATATCTATATCCAAAAAGAGAAATAACAGGAGTAGGACCCCAACCATCAGAGTGGACTAGCTCAAATGATCTAGGTTTCCTGTTAGATGAAGTAGGAGGAAAAACAATCCGGTGATGTTTAGAGAACTCTCAAATTTCGCAGCATAAAGGTTGATACAAAAATTGAAGGTAATAAAGAGGTTTAGCCTAGACAAGGATAGGTGTCCTATGCGACAATGCCACCTAGACACTGACTCTCTATTTAAGAACAATGCACTACTTCCTATCATAAGAGCATCATCTAGGATGTAAATGCCTTGATGTTCATGGTCCCCACCAATCATCCACTTCATCTGGAAGTCCTGAAACAAACAATTAGAAGGAATGAATGTTACTGAATAATTCAAGAATTTTGTAAGAGAACTAACATATAATAGATTAAGGGAAAAACTGGGAACATGCATAATCGATGACAAATACATAGAGGAAGAAAGTTTAATTGTACCAGTTCCAGATATAAGAGTTTGCTTTCCATATGCAACAGTGACAAAATGTGACTTATCCAAATTCGAAAATCAAAATACAAAATTAATAAGATTTGTGGACTTTTCCAAATTCAAAAATCAAAATACAAAATTCATAATTTTGCATGTAAAACTTATATCGAAATGGTTTAATAACTTGTTTATACAGAATTTAAACCAGCGTTCAAAATCTCGGTATCGAGTTACATATCACACCCTTGGGATATGGATACATATTGGTTATCGCATAGGATGTATCGGTTGTATCGCATAATGTATTACTGTTGTTGGAAACATGGGGAAACATTGGGAAATTGGTCAAAATTTCAATGATTGTTAAAAAAGACATCAATACACACTTATAAAATCAAAATATTACAAAAAAATAAGTGCACATAATAGGTTTTATTTGTTTGGGGTATTAACGTATGTGTTGTCTAACTGAATTGATGTAAGTATATTCAAAGTCCATTCATATAATTTATAAATGTAAGAAGATATGTGGAAACACGAGGAATACATTTAAAAGCAAAAGAAGATTCACTACATCAAGTTACATACAAGTTTGATTTTATGTTTGGGCAAATATTGCAACCGATTTGTGAGAAATTAGGATATATTTTTTTCAAATTTCCGCAACTCAACCCATCTCCAAATCTCCAAATCAAAGCTCTCAATCCATGATTTTTCATGCAAAGGATTTATAACAATTTAACACCAATTTAACATGATTTACTGGAAAAAAAAAAGGATCGAAAATTGAAAATGCTCACTGGATAGAACATGTGGGATAAATCACACTACTTGTGCATGTTGTATCGCACAGGTGGGATACAGGATATATTGTGGGATATATCGGCCGATATCGTCGATACTTAAAACACTGATTCTAAACAAAAGATATGTAAACAATTGTGATTTAAAAGAATTATCTCACTGAGTGGCTTAGGTGTCCAGTGTTTGGTCACTTTGCCCACCAATGCGGCACGAGTGAGAGCACCAAGGTGCTCCTTATTGATTGGCAAATAGTAGTGCCCCCAGAGAGTGATGGCAAAGAGAAGAATATAAGCCAGTAGAAACCCCTAGTGATGAGGAAGAGGGAGCGCAAGAGTCTGTGAGCCTCGCAGTTGTGCATTGCACCCTTGCTCAAGCCAAGAACACTGACGATTGGCGCCACACACAATCTTCTATACTTATACAAAATGTGAGGAAAAGAGTTGTAGGATGATCGTGGATAGTAATAGTTGTGTCAACATGGCATCAACTAACATTGTGAACCATTTAGGCTTGAACCTTGAAGCCCATCCTCAACCCTATAGAGTGTCTTGGGTTGATGAAACTTCCATTCCAGTCTCACACTGTTGTATTGTTCCTATTCAGTTTGGATCTTATAAAGACACACTTTGGTGTGATGTTGTTCCCATGGATGTAGGCCATATCATTCTAGGTAGACCTTGGCTCTATGACAGGGATGTCACCATATTAAGTGGTTCAAATGTGTGTACATTCTGGTTTGAGGGTAAGAAAGTCAAGTTAAATCCACTTCCACCTAAGAACACTACTGGAAAGGAGTCCACCACGTAAAGTGGTGTAAGCGGTTCAAAAAAATTGAAAGAGTCGAAGTCCAAGTTCAAGTCTCTCCATATTCTGAGGCCAAAGACTTTAAGCAAGAAACTAAAGCGGACTCGATGATATACGCCCTTGTGACTAGGAAAAGTATACCCGAGGCTTATGTAGAGTTACCCACTGAAGCCATTCAGGTAGTGCATGAGTTTCGTGATGTCTTTCTTGATGATCTACCGAATGAGCTTCCCCCTATGACGGATATACAACATGCCATTGATTTAGTCCCTAGGACGACTCTACCAAACCTCCCTCATTACAGAATGAACCCAAAGGAGCATGAAGAGTTGAAGAGGCAGATTGATGAGCTCATAGAAAAGGGTTTCATTCGAGAGAGCATGAGCCCGTGTGCCGTGCCCGCTCTTCTTACACCTATGAAGGATGACACATAGAGGATGTGTGTTTATTGTAGGGTAATCAAGAAAATCACAGTCAAGTATCGATTTTTTATACTGCATCTTGATGACATGTTGGATATGATGGCTAATGCTACTACTATCTTCTCAAAAATTGACCTCAAAAGTTGTTATTACAAAATCCGTGTACACCCTAGTGATGAGTGGAATATAGCCTTTAATATGAAGAATGGGCTAGACAAGTGGCTAGTTATGTCTTTTGGGTTAACTAACGCCCCAAGTACTTTCATGTGTGTGATGACCCAAGTGTTGAGGCCCTTCATGGGGAAGTTCTTGGTCGTATACTTTGATAATATCTTAATTTATAGCATGACCAATGAACAACACCTCAACCATTTGAGGCAGGTTTGTGGGATCCTTAGAGCCGAGAAATTGTGCGCCAACCTAAAGAAGTGTGCGTTTTTGTGTAGCGATGTTATCTTTTTAGGTTTTGTTATGTCAGCTGAGGGTGTATCGGCAAATCTCGAGAAGGTTAAGGTCATCGTCAATTAGCCTGAACCCCACAATATTCATGAGGTGCGCAGCTTTCACGGCTTAGCCACCTTTTATAGGCGGTTCATTCAAGGCTTCAGTTCCATTATGGCTCCCATCACAGATTGCATAAAAAGGAAAGAGTTTAAATGGATAAAGGAAGCCTCGAAGGCCTTCATGGAGATAAAGGTCAAGATAACCAAAGCTCAAGTCACGCGACTTCTGAATTTTTCAAAAGCTTTTGAAGTCGCATGTGACACGTCAAGAGTCGGTATAAGATGAGTACTTAGTCAGGAAGGACACCCTGTCGCCTTTTTTAGTGAGAAACTGAATGAGGCGAAACAAAAATATTCCACCTATGATAAAGAGTTCTATGAGGTAGTGCAATCACTGCTCCATTGGCATCATTATCTATTGCCGCAAGAATTCTTCTTATTCACAGATCACGAGGCCTTGAGATATCTGAACTCTCATAAGAAATTAAATCTTAAGCACGCCAAGTGGGTTCAATTCATTCAAGAATGCACTTTTGTGCTTAAGCACAAGGCCGGTGTCTAGAATAAGCCTGTTGACGCGTGGAGTCGTCGAGTCGCGTTACTCAATTCTTTGAGTGTTGAAGTCACGAGCCTCGAGCACATCAAAGAAGGTTATTCTGAGTGTCTAGATTTTAGAGTTCTGTACGCATCATTGTTAGAGAGTCTGTCAGGAGCTAGCAGAGAGTACTTGATTTTAGACGGATATTTGTTTAGGAGTGACCGTTTGTGCATACCTCGCACCTCCCTCCATGATTTTCTTGTATAGGAGTTATATTCAGGAGGGGTCGCAGGTCATTTCGGTCGAGACAAGACTATTGCCCTAGTGGATAATTGGTTTCATTGGCCAAGCCTCAAGCGAGATGTAGCCAAAATTATAACGCAATGTCATACTTGTCAACCGGCAAAGCAGAAAAAGTAAAATACAGGATTATAAACACATTTGCCAATTCCATTCATCCCTTGTGATGGGGACATCATGTGCACATGCATACGCACACCACCCCCCTATGCATGTACGTATGCAGAAGGAAGGCCCCACCATCGATCGGGCTCGATGACGACATCCAGGGAGGGTCTCCTAGTAAGAAGACGAAGTTTTGATTCAAAAGAGTGGGCCTGATAGTCAAGAAAAGCCCATCATGGGATCTTATGATCGTGTTCCACTAGTCAGATTAAGTTCGTACCTTACGTTTTACTTATTTATATTATTTAGAATATCATGAATGCTTTAGATTTCTTTGATTGATTTTTATTTTAGTTTAATTCATCACCAAGTAATAGGTTGTGCACATAACGCGACTTTTGGGGTATAGAGTTTTCTCTATAAATAGGCACCCCTTGTAGTTCTTTTGATTCATTCAAGTTTAATAAAAATTTCTACTTTTTTTTTTTGCTCTCTTCGTGAGTTGTGGAAGAATTCAAAAGTGGGTGCGAAGCCCTCCCTTTGTGAAGGGTTAACTACCATGGTGCGAAGCCACATCGATCCCGATTCACCCCCATCCTCCATCATCTCTTTTTTTTATCTTCCACCACCATCCGTACTTCGAATTCGTCCTTTTGTTGCATTAGCTTTCTTCATTACAACAGATTTTCAGATTTTGGCCCGCAGGAGGGCTAAAACTTCGGCAAAGCACCACACACAAGCCGTAGCTCGAATCGACCCGAAACTTCGGGATTTTGGAGCATCCCCCTAGCCGACCAGGAGCAAGGAGAGCTTTTCCACAAACGACGCCCCCTTGTACCTGCGGCCAGGTACCTACGCACGTGCGAGCGCCCCAGGCCCGCTGTCTATACACGAGATCATCTTTTGGCTCAGGTTTTTATCCTCTTTTATCCTCTTATAGCTGTTTTTTCATGAATCCTCTCCCTAAGTTATTTGCTAATTTTCTCACCCTAGGTTCCTTAAATTAAGATTGGGGAATCCCTTCGATTAGGGACTGATTCTTATGCATGTGTGGTTGATTTCTATTTCCCTTTGAGTATTGTTTGGTTCATAATTTCCATTGATCCAGCCTAACGTGTGTAGGCCTGGACCCGCATAGATTCCCCTTTAATTGAATGTTTAGATTTTCATGTGGGATGTGGAATTTGTGTGATTGTTTCTGAATTGGTGTGATCTAAGCTTGAAATCTTGCATATCATATTTAAATTCATGTCCTGCATCACCTTGGCAGGACATCAATATCGACTTCGTGCTTGGACTCCCCAAGACTATTTGAAAACACGATTCCATATTTGTTGTCATGGACCGTTTTTCTAAAATGGTCCACTTCATTCCTTGTTCTAAGACCTCCGACGCGTCTCATATTGCCAAGTTGTTCTTTAGTGAGATCGTCAAACTACATGGGTTACCAAAAATCATAGTGCATGACCGTGACGTGCAATTCATGAGTTACTTTTGGAAGACACTATGGCACATGATGAATGATAGGCTCCAATTTTCTTCTACCTATCACCCTCAAACTGATGGGAGCCTATGGAGTTTTCTCATATTTTTAGTGGAGGAGCACACTATGATGTGGGACACCATATTACCCACAATCGAGTTTGCATTTAATAGTTCTGTCAATAAATCCATAGGTCTAAGTCCTTTTGAAGTCGTTACTGGTTATAAGCCTATGAAGCCTATTGATCTTATCCCATAGGCCATCAGAGTCTGCAGAATCCTTTACGCATCACATTCATTAATTGAATCAAGAAATGAGGTGAAAGATTATTATTAGTAATGAACATTATAAATTTTGTACAAACCAAAATAAACGTTTCAAGGAATTCAATGTAGGGGACTCTGTGATGGTCCGTATTAGGCCCAAGCGGTATCCTCAAGGGGGTGTTGGTAAATTATGTGTGTAGCGCTGTACCCTTTAAAATTATAAAATGAAACGGTCTCAATACGTATGTAGCAGATCTTCCACCTTCCATGGGAATTAGTTTCACATTCAATGTGAAGGATCTAGTTACTTTTCAGAGGACCACTGATACTTTGTCTAGCCCTTCGCCCACCCATCCTAATTCTCCAGACTTGTCCCTTAATCCATGGCCTCTTTTCGACCCTTTTTTCCAACCTCTACATCTCATACCTACCATTCCCACACACAGAGAGGAAATAGATGATATTCTGGACCATCAAATAGTATCAACGTCGGACGGCGAGTTTCAGAAGTACCTAGCTAAGTAGCTCACTGAGGAGGAGCTTCAAAGACTTAATCATAACATCTTAGAGCGGTTCAGGAGTTGATGAGAACATCACGCGCACACGCATGCCCCCCGTATGCACGTACATAAGGTGGAGGGCCCCACCATTAATCTGGATTGATGACGACGTCTAGGGAGGGCCTCCTGGTAGAGGACTGCGTTTTGGTTCATTGGAGTAGTGGACCCGATAGTCATGTGAATCCCACCATGGGTTCTCATGATCGTGGCCCACTATTCTAATTAATCTAGTACTTTAGATTTTGCTTATTATTGTTATTAGGAAGATCATGAACGGTTTAGATTGTTTTGATTAGTTATTATTTTTTATTACTTCGTCTCCAATTAATCGGTTGCGCACATGGCGCGAGTTTTGTGGTATAGGGTTTTATTATAAATAGGTACACCTTGCAGTCTTTTTTTTTTTTCATTGAAGATTAAGAAAATTTGTGCATTTTTCTACTCCTCTAAATTTCTGAGTTGTGGAGATTCAATTGAGTGTCAAACTCTCCCTTCCTTGAAGGGCTGGCTACCGTGGTGCGAAGGCACACCTATCTCAATTCGCCCCAACCTTCTTCCATCCATATTTCTCTTCTCCTACAATCATCTACACTTCAAATTCGTCCTCTATTGCAGCTGTTTTTCTCTCTACAGCAGTTTTTCAGAATCTGACCCTACATGAGGGTTAAAACTTCGGTGGAGCACCACGCACAAACTGTGCATTAGATCGAGCTGAAATTTGAGGGTTTTGGAGTCCACCCCTGACCAACCAGGGCCAAGCTGGCCTTTTTCGAATAGTAGGCCCCACACGCCCGCGGTGGGGATCACACTCATGTGCGTCTGGGCCATTGTTGTTGTCTACACGTGCGGTACTTCTCTGGCTCATCTCTCTCATCTCTTTCACTGTTTTTTCACCCAAAATCCCTAGACCTAACCCTAAATTACTCAAATCTCCAATTTTATGCCCTTTCTTCAACCTTAGGGTTCCTCGAATTAAATTTTCTGAATCCCTTGGATTGAGGGAATTATTTCTGTGCATGTGTAGATGAATTTACCCTCATTTGATTCTTGTTTGGTTTATAATTTTAATTGATCCGGCCCTAGCGTGTGTAGGCATGGATCCGCATAAGATTCTCCTTGATTGAGTGTTTGAACTTTTGTGTGAGATGTGGAATTTTGTGTAATTTTTTCTAAACTAGTGTAATCTAAAGCCTGAAAATCTTACACATCATACTTGAATTTTATGTCCTGCATCACATATGCACAACACACTGCCATATGATAAGAGAAGACATCAGGTATACACCATAAGTTCTGGTGTATGTTCAATGTCCCTATGGCCTAAAAACTATGGAGGCACACCACTATAGTACCTGAAAAACACCAAAAACCTCCTGATTGGAAAAACACCAAAGCACCTATGGTGGTGCATAAAAGATTAGTTCAGTCACCCGAATATATGGGACGAATTTCCACACAAAATAGGATCCAAACAATGGGTTATGGGTCCATGAAGGGGAGAAAACTCAAAATCCAACAGGAAACTTAACAAAATAACTTGCATAAGCATGAGGTTTTGTGCACTAGCGTGAGTGTGTGGGGTGTGTGCGTGTAAAAATAAAAAATAAAAAAAAATATTTAAAAAAAATGTGATTTGAAAGAATTATCTCATGAAGCGGCTTTTGGCTCGTTTTCACTCTTAGATCGCGGCTTCTCCACCCAAAACTTGATTTCTCCATAAAGAACTCAAGTGCCTAACTTTAACCACAAATAGAATCTGAAAATTTTTTATTGAAAAATTAGCTTTTCATAGATTATTATTTTTTTGGATTTTTTGAAGGAGAGGTGCATTGCCCTTGTATGGTCAATGGATATTGCTCAGGTAGTGGGCACAAGGGAGCTTTATAAAGTGTTTCTGCCAATATATCTTGATAATATCGTGCTATATTGACAATTTGACCAATATGTCCTGAAGCAAGTGGGATTTTATCACTACCTGCGTTTTGTATTGTTATGATATTGATAATATCAGCTTAGATTATTCATATTTAAATTGACTTAGATATCACTAAAACTTTTGCACAGATGACTAATGTTCATTTGATACTTGGAATCAGTGTTCGAATTATCTCTGATATTATAGAAATATCTCCGATATTTTCATTATTTCCAGCTCAGCAATACCGATAATGCTAGTAGTATAAAAAATTCCAAGTATTAGCAATGTATCGTTAAGTTTCGCCAACGTATCAATATCGCTAATGTAATCGTTAATATTTTCAACTATGCAAATTCTAGGTGTCGCTTGTATTGCCAATGCATCAGTATCGACAATGTATCACTGATATTTTTGACTATGTAAATTCTAGGTAATGCTTATATCATAAGTGTATTGACGATATTTTAATAATATCGCTAACATATTGATATCCTCAAAATTTTGTTTATTAGAAAAAAAATTATTTCATTTTTTTTTTTTAATGGGCATATGGTTGTGTAGTGTTCAATTTGCCATTGATAATATCTCGATATTATCGATATTGCAACATGCGAGATATTGAGAGCACAATTTTTCATTTCCTTTTCGATGATTTGTTGGTGAAATATCATGTATTGTTGATATTTTGCAATATCGATGGATGTTTGGATAGAAGGTTGGATGGTTAAATAGGCTAGGGGGCAACACATGCTTTTAAGGTCCTATTAAATGGAAACTTGTTATGTATGCATTCTTTTTGCAATTTTTTATTTCTAAATATACAAATATGTACATTTTAACATCTCCTTAAGTTTCGCTGAAAATTCCACCATTTTTCCTATGTTTCCCTGCATTTCTTATTATCAGTGATATTATTGGCGATATCGATATTGGCCAATGAAACTTGTAGCGATACCGATACTTTGAACACTACTTGCAATTAATCTAAAGAACCAATTGAAATCAATGATTGACATTAGAGGGGTTGCCAATGGTACCAGGATTCTGATGGCTATTGGTAGAGCTGAAGGCACCACCTATGGCTACTGGTGTTGTTACAGTGCCTTCTCGTTGTGGTGGAGGCCTAGTCTGTGGCTGCTAGTGGAAAGATTGTGATTCTGGATGGTGAGAGATGAGTGTTGGCTGTCCGCGATGAATCTCAATCTTTCCCTTTTTTTCTCAAGCCAAGAACAAAGGAAGTGGGTCAAACTTTTTAATGTTGTCAGCTATTCATCAGGGCCCCCCATAATGGGTGGCAAATTGCCTCATATTCTCCTTGTTCAAACAATCTCAGCTAAGCATGTCCTTGATGACTAGCCAATCGTTCAGATTCTGGGAAATGGTTATCTGATTTGTTTTTAATGTGGGAAATTTTTAATGCATGACCCGTCCATAGTAGGCATCTCTTGATTAATGGTTTGAGCCATTGTAATGATGGGTCCTTTATGGTTGTTTGCAGGCTAAGAAAAATGCTGTTTTTAGTCAGCCAAACATTGTATGGTTTTCTTTAGTTTGAGCTCTATTAAGCTAATGTGTACCTCTGCATGGGTGCAGCAATGGTTACTGGAATAGTCCATTGTTTTGGTACGTGCGGGGTCCTGATTCATGCCTCAAATGTCTAGAGAAGTGCTAAGAGACCATGTGTGGCTCTGTAGGCATGCTTATTGGCCTTTAGCAAAGCTCCATCATTGAATATTACAAAGTGCTGATTCATGCATATGGCAATGGATCCAGACCATCCACTCGGTGGGCCACATTTTGGATGCAGTTCATTCAAATAGCTAATTTAAGATGTGAAAGTTTTTTTGTTCTTTTTACCAGCGACTGATCAATGATTCTAGGATTCAATATGAAAACAGAAATCAATAGGATTTGATGCGCGCGCACACACACACACACACACACACAGAGAGAGAGAGAGAGAGAGAGAGAGAGAGAGAGAGAGAGAGAGAGAGAGGTGTTGAATACAATCTTCCAAGTTTCATGTTTTCTGAAGATTCAATAAGATCAAATCATACACTGCATCATATCATCTGCTGATTTATTGTCTGCACACGAAGTTACTTACATTGTGTGGTTATTTCTCACATAAACAGAACTCAACTTCACTTGGTGGTCTTTAAGCTTGTGATGACTTCGATGGCAGGATTACATCACTTATCAACCTTGCAATGGGTAGCGTGGTATTCCTCTCTCAGGCCTCCCTATGTACAATTCAGTTTCCACCTCTTGATCTTGAGTACCATGATCATAATGGACAATTTCTCTCTGAATGGTTGATGGTTCTTGTGGCCTCAACCCACACTGATGAATGGTATGCAAAATTCTCATTAGGCATTGTTAAGAGGATCCAAAATGCGAGGACACCAAAATGGGGATGAAATGTTACTACGCAGCTCACATTGTTGAAGTTCCAGCAGATCCCTCACTGTACATGTGGTGACATGATAGTCTCTGTTGATCTGGTCAGCCGCCACATGGATAGATCATGTCCAAGTCATTAAATTTTGGCAGCCAACCAATCAGTTCTACACAAGGAACTACTAAAGCAGCAGGCTACATTCGACCAGCAAAACAACAGATGGATAGTCAGATTCTCCGTGATTTTGGTATATAGTCCACCCACAGTGAGGCCCACCATATCAACTATCCTAGCTCACACAGATGCTTGCCATATGTACCGTGAGGAAGCTGCAAAGGTCTTCCATGTTGTTAACTGCATGATGGCATTTCTCATAGTATAGACAGATAAATCATTCACCTTTTTGATTAAAACGGTGTTTTCTTCTGATAGGATTCTCTCCTAAATTCAATGAAAAATGTCAGTTAGCATTTCTAATCAGCAAAGTACTTGACAAAATTTTCTTGGAATGGACCCTACTTGATTCTATTGCGATTTGAGTTTGTAAAATTGAAACTTCCTTTGTTTGAATTACCTTTTCTTTTAGTTGCTTAATCTGCTCCACATACAGCTGAGACTGAAGGATAGAGAAACAGCAAGTGCTCAATGTCAGTAGAATTTACTATCATGTGTATTTGCAGAATGATTGGATACATGGGATTTATGATATACCTTCCTTCCTCGAATGTTTTTTAGGCTCCTCTCCAACTGGTTCTCTATGTGTTGCAGTTCCTCTATTGAACATGATTCCAAGCTTTCTCCCAAAAGCTTCCTGCGAAGATGTACGGTTCCCTACTTTAAAGAACTGAGAAATATACTCAAAATTTTCTTGATAAGTTATGGAATCTGAATTTTACTTTCAAGTTTAGGATGCATTTGGTATGAATATTTCAGAGTAAATTATCACACCTCTTAGAGTCTTCAAGAATCTCAATCTTCTTAGACATGTGTGCAGCTTCATACTTCCAGAGCTGCATGCCAAACAAGCTATTGTGAGAATTGCTTCCAAGTGGACATAACATTATCAGACGAGACCTATGTGCAGGTACTGCATAGTAGTGTTGATGTTCGAAAACATAAACATGGCAACCTTAATATTCCATGTTCTCAAATCCATGGAAGAAAGGGAATATTCTAAGTCATAATTGTGGTCAAATATATAGAAGGCTTTTATAGGTTGGGAGCATTGCATTTTCAAGTGAACAAATATTGATGATTTATTTGATGTCAATAGACTTGAAGATGAATTGTTTACATAAATATTATTAGCTTGAATGGAAAGGCGGAATAGGATTCATGCAGCCGACCCAATTGGTTAGGATAAGGCTTAGTTGATGAGTAATGATTATTATTAGCTTGCGGTTTTGCTGTACCCGGTATAATGAGTCCGTAAAGAAGCCATCGTCATAAACATTAGCATCTTTTCTAATTTTCTCTCTATCAATATACTTTCAACCAACTTGTGAGTTATTAAATTATTTTTATTGGTTATTAAACTCAATTTCTATCTAAAAGGAGATGGAAGTTTCTTACTTGCACCAATTTGGTAGCCCAATGATCGACGAATTTCAACAGTATCAGTGGATTGTTTGTTCGAGCAAGGAAAGCTATATTTTTCTGCAATGCAAATATACCATAGATATTCTCTAATGGGTTATGTTATTGGGGAGCAGACCCATAGAGTCCCCTATTGGTCTGAACTGTTTTTTGATGAATGATGTTGAAAATTGGATCGAGGACCTATGAAGTTCTATCACATGGTTGGAATTCTTGTAATACTTGACCACTAATTATGCTTGTTAATACTTTTTCGACGGGATTGGCACATCTGTTTGTGCGTAATCCAACCGAACCTCCTTGAGGTCACTCGAATTCCTTATCATCTTATTAGCATTGATGTCAAGGTGTTTCCTCTTATTATGCTTTAATATGAAGATTTCTGTTCTATTTTGATACTACTTTCGGTGCAGCATATGAAGATGGCAAGTCAATTATAGGTATTGTTGGCAAGGCACTCCCATCCTAGTTTAAATGCCGAATATTATCTAACCTCAAGAGCCTATGGCATTGTATGGATGGAGTTTTGCATGGATGGATTGGTTTCCCTCCTAAAAAGCCTAATTTAATTTTTTTCATGTCAGAAGTGCTGTAAACATTGATATTATAGATGTATATTTTGATAAATCAAGATTGAGATTGTGTAATGGAAAAGGTGAAATGTTCAAAATATTGCTTATGGTTGCACGTGTCAGAAAGTTGAAGTTACTTGGATAGCATCTAGGAGTTGTTGATCTTCATTTTCAACGTCAATAGTGTTCTGCAACACACGCTTCACTTGATTCTATTATTAAAATTAGCAGCACTCTTTTATTCTCTACTTAAGGGAACCTTCAGTCTTCTATGTTTTCAATTAAATTGGCTTGTTTATATAATGTAAGAATATATGTATGTATATTTATCTACATATAAATACTTATGCATTTATTTCCTACCAAAAGAAAAAGTTTTGTAGACTATGGAATTGTCTCACAGCTTATGATACATCAATTCTTTCTATTTAGAAGGGAGCATTTTTCCATCAGTAGAAATTTCAGTGCTACAAGTTGCTGTGGTGTGGATTTTGTTGAATCTTTTATGCTTCATTTTGAGTATGTCTTTGGCGTTCCCAGTTTGTTTCAAAGAATTGTACGAGGAATCCTCCATATTATGATGCTATGGAAGCAGCAATAGATGAGTTGACACAGATAATTCCTCTCATATCTGAGAGTGGGGAATAGTTCCATGTCATCATTGTTGCATTCACATGGAAGATGGAGCAAACATGCAATGTTTTGTTGGCAATTGATCACACAACACACATAGTATAATTTGCAAATGCCTTCATAGGTCTCCTACATGTGTAACAAGGATCATATTTCATGGTTTCCATGCCAACTCTGCCAGGTTTTTATAGCAAAACCCGAAGAATACACTATTATGTGAAACAACCATGCTCACATGCTTGTACAAGAGACAACACCATAGTGTGAAACAACCATGCACACATGTGTGAACAAGAGGAAATGAGCACAAGAGAGAAAAATAAACTCTTTATTACAAGAAAATTTACTTTCACTCAATGTGCTGATCCACTCTATATAATAGGAGTTAGCATTTTTTCAGAAGACTCCAATGTGGGACTATAAAAGCTAAAGGCAACACACTATCCAAAAGCCTAATGACTCGTAAGCAAAGGGACCCACATGCATGTGGGACCCACCAAGATTAACTGTAATCCTTAAAAATCATCATGGTGACAACAAAACTGTATTCTTATTACTGCCAAGGAGGTATCCTTGGTTCTATACTTGCATGGTTTGCTAACTCTCCATGTAATTTCTCAGTCCTATGTACTTCTCACATTCCTTCATGCCCATCCAATTGTTGCATCAATTCTCAGTCTTCTTTCCAAGCTTAGTGGCTGCAAGCTATATAAAGGAAGAATCAATACCTTCCATCAAGTGATAATTGGAGCTAGTAAACTTGCCACATAAAATATGTGATTAGTTGGCTCTTCACTTTCAAAAACTAAGATGTTGATACAATTGATAAATTAAAGGCTTTACTTTTTTCTTATTATGATTTGTTAAAAAGCAGAAGAAGTCATTATTCATGGTGTTTTATGGACTTATTTTGAGCAGTCCGTTGTATCTTCTGATCTTGAACTCATTCAGGAAGCTTCTTTCTTTTATTTGGAACTTAATCATCGTGGATTTGTTAGTGTTGGGAAGTTAGTGATATTTGTGCATTTAAAATTAAGGTGTGTACTATTCAGTTCTTTATAGGGGAAAACAAAATAATTTTTACATTGGAACTTTTATTTAGGACTGCTTTGAGCCATTTGAGCTCCCAGAAGTTTGTTAAGCTTTGGTTTGTTGACTCTCTTTTTTCAAGTTGTTGCATTGGTTATTTATGTTGTTGTAATCTGTTATCCTAGTGCTCACTACCTCTTTACAGTAAATAAAATCATGTCGAACCGTATCGTGTTGGTTGGTGTCCAAGCTGTTGATACAGTTGATAAATAGAAGGCTCTACTTATATATTATTATGATTTGTTATCAAACAGATGAAGTCATTATTCATGGTGTTTTCTGGACTCTTTTTGAGCAGTCTCTTATATCTTCTGATCTTGAACTTATTCAGGAAGCTTCTTTCTTTTGTTTGGAACTTAATTATTGTGGATTTGATTAGTGTAGAGAAGTTAGTGAAATTTTGTGCATTTAAAGTTAGGGTGTTCTTTATTGGAAAACACAAAAATAATAATAATAATAATAATAATAATAATAATAATAATAAATAAAAATAAAAATTACATTGGAATTTTTATTTAGGACTGCTTTGAGCCATTGAGCTCCCAGAAGTTTGTTAGGCTTTGGTTGTTTTTTTTTTTTTTTTTTCTCTTTCCAAGTTGTGTTGGTTATTTATATTATTGTATTCTGTTATCCTACTGCTCACTACCTCTTTACAGTAAATAAAATCATGTTGAACCATATTTTATGTCATTTGTTATCCAAGCAAGTTGATCTGTTTTGGTCCTTCCAACCTCCTAGCATGTAGCATCCAATTACCATGGCACCACAAGGTATTTGCATGGACGAAGAGTAAAGACTAGTAGGATTGTAAGCAATGTTTGATGTGTCGTCTGATATGTATGGTATCATCCATGAACGATAAGGCTGTATCGGGCCATATCAACCCAAAGCATCCCATTACAAAGGTGATGTAGGGCGATATGACCCCGTATGTGTGGTGAATAACTTGATAAGTGAAAACCAATTTGCGAACCATGATTATAAGAGGTCTTCAAAACACCAGGAAAATTAATTAACCAGCCCAACTTTTTGGTTGAGAAGCACAGCCACATGAAAAATCGGAGAAATATTAGTGAAAAATATCCAACCACCACGTTCATGGGCTCGAACTCGAACTCGGCTCGAAAGATCAAGCTTAAGCTCGGATCGAACTTGGCTCGAACTGCTGACCGAACTGAGCAACCTAGTTAGGCTCGAGGACCGAGTCAAGCCAAGTTCGAGCTGGGGTGGCCTGCTAGTCGAGCCAAGCCAAGATGGGCAAAGCTCAAGTCGGTTCGACTCGTATACAACTCTAATTGGGTTAGAGAATGATTATCGGCCCAATCTGACTTGAATTGAATCAGATCTATCAAAAACAGAATACCTTAATTTTGATATAGCTCGAAGCGTTGGACATCATGGAAGACTTATACTCCCTAAAGAGAAAAAATGCAAAAAAATGGGACATTAACATCTAACGTTAGATTTTGCTTCTTTTTTTTTTTTTTTGTCAACGTGTGTAACGAGACATAATTTTTTATGTCCATTATCTCAACACTTAAATCTCCATTTGGAATATGCGACTACTTATTTTGAAGCTATAATCACATGTTGCAAGATATGTGGTCCACATCTCGAGAGGAGATTAGTAACACATAAAAAAATTAGGCCATAAAGTCATATTGTTATTACCACACGTGGACTGATGTGTGGTGACACACCAACTTTGACGTATAAGATCTCAACGCTCCGATCTCTGTTTAGGACATGCAACGAATTGTTTCGAAGCTATCAATGAGTGTTATAAGATATGCAATGCATTTTATGAAAGGAGTCCAAAAAAGGACTTGCAAAATATGCCACAAAGTTAAATCGTTCTTACCACACACGTGGCCCGAATGTGCAAGTAACACACCAACTTCAATGTACAAGATCTCAATCCTATGATCTCTGTTTGAGATATGTGACCATTTGTTTCAAAGTTATCAATGAGTAATACAAGATGTGCAATCCACTTTGCAAAAGGAGTTTAGAAACCCCTCAAAAAATAGGCCATGCATGTGGCCCGAATTTGCGGCGACACACCAACTTTGATATAGAAGATCTCAACGCTCTAATCTCCATTCGGCACGTGCAACCACTTGTTTTGTAGCTATCAATTAGTACTACAAGATGTGCGGTCTACAATTTTAAATCGTTGTTACATCACATATGTCCCATATGTGCAGCAAAAAACCAACTTCTCTGAAGTGTTGAGGATCAAATATTGCATATTAGACCCCAGTTATTACCTGATTTTACGAACATGATACTGTTTAATGCCCTATTTTAATCGTGTTTGTGTTGCAAGGTGAATTTAGGAGCCTAGACTGAAAAGGGTACTAAAAACATGGATTTAACGCTCAAAAATCACCAAGGCAAGGGACGGACCCCAGGGGACCGAGATCGAAGAATGTACACGCCAGAGATCTGAGAAAATCAAGCAATTCACACTAAAAAGTGCTTGAAAGTCATCCCGAATGCAAGATCACAGGATTCCCACAATCCGTTTGGCTCGAAACTTTATATCTGGCCTGAGGACTCTAAATTAACCGTGCATATCGAAATTCAGCCCTTGAATCCCTCTGGAAGTGGCCCAACAGACAAATCAGCCCACAAATCACTGATTGGGGCCCACCTGATATCTGGATATGTTTAAATTTTGGTCTCAACCCCTTTAGCAAAATGGATGGGCGGAGCGGATTTCTCATGAGCATCACTGTGGACCCCTTGCACATGGAGTACCTGCACAATGCATACGCACCTGAGGTGCACCGAATCAAGGGAGTCGGTCAGTGTACGCTGACCCGACTCCCAGCCAAAAAACGGGAATTGCCGTTTTCTCCTGTGCAGGATGTGCGGACGCACGACCTCCTTGCGAGCTGATGTGGGCCACCATCATGGCCCACGTGGTTAATCCAAGCCATCCATCATGCGGAGGGGCAAAAACCAGTCAAACCCATGTTGACCTTGGGTAACCACACACGCGCACGTGCCCGCTACAAAGGTCACAAGAGGACTGTTTTGCGGCATTCAAAAGTGTAGTGTGATTGATTCTGTGGGCCACACCAAATCTGATCCAAAACCGTCAATTTCCGACCGGTTTTTTTAGGAGAATTCAATGGACGGAGTGGATTTCTCTGCTAGCACTGATCAGGGACCCACCAATCACCACAACATAAGAAACATGCGCAGGGCCTGCGTCCTAGAAAATCGGACGATCCAGCGCATTGCGCATTCATAGACATGGTCAGATCAATGATCCAGACAGTTCAGAAGACGTAAAAGGTGGAGCCGACCCTCACCATGGAGTCAGAATGGACGACAAGGTGATTAGCCGCCCCAAAAATTCGTTCCAACACAAGAAGCTGCGAACGTTTCGCATGCACGATAGGTGCTGCGTAAAGAGCCTTTGCAGGCAGTTTCTAAAAACACCCAGCCACCAACTGAAAATCCCAATGAAGGAGGACGCATGAGAGACAGCCAGGGCTCTCTCATCAGACCGTGAATAAGCAAGGATGAGAGAGAGAGAGAGAGAGGACAGCCGGCTCAAGGAGTTCTTTTTTTTCCTTCTTTAGTTTTTCCCTTGATGTTTTATTTTAGTTAGCTTGATCATATCTATGATTAGCTAAACCTCTTAGCTAGGACTAAGAGGTGAAGCTTGTAGCATGATGGGTCGCTTTCTATTGCTTTGATTCATGTGATGAACTCTCTTTGGTGCTAGTTTGATTATAAGGGATGCTTTTACTTTTTAATGGTTTATTGTGACTTACATTACAATGGATCTGCGATAGCTTTGAGCATATTCTTTTCATTACAGAGATTGTGAAGAGGGGAAGCCCTGTTGTTCACCATCGTCTCACGGGCATGGTTGGATGATGGAATCCTTCCTAATGTTCATAACTCTCTTAGATTGGTTGTGGATTGGTTAAATTTTGTTGTTTGCTTTGTCTCATGGGCATGGTTTTGTGATGGAATCAATTCTAATTCTCGTACCTATCTTCTATTGAAAACTAGATCAAAGGAAGTTCAAATTTGGATTTTAATGATATATCTTCCAACTGGATGAAGATGGGACTCTGAATCTAATTGTGTTTGTGAATCAAGCATAGATCTCCCTGCTCTCTACAAGTGGATCCTTGGAATCCCTAGTTTTCCACCTTTGAATTTTACAACTTTTAGTTTAAATACATCACAATTCTTCTCTTAATTCCTTCTGATTTAAATATCATCTTATTCTAGTTCTAGTTCTAGTTACTTTCAGAATATGTACAAGGTTCAGTCCCTGTGGATTCGACCTCGGTCTTACCAAGATTATTACTACATCGCAACCCTATACTTAGGGTAGTGAACATGAAGCTATCAATGAGTACTACAAGATATGCGGTTTACTTCATAAAAGGAGTCTAGAAATACATCCAAGAATGGGTGACAATGGTAAATCATTATTACTACACATGTGACCTGAATATGTAGCTACACTAACTTCGACATCCAAAATCTCAGCGCTCTGATCTCTTTTTTAAGTGAGTAACTACTCGTTTCGAATGGCTTGACGGGTACTTCAAGATTAACAATTTATATCTACGATCAATCCTCATAAGGTGGCTCAAAAAGTGATCATTTTTTTTTAGAAGAGGAAGGGAATTGTTGTCATTTTAAATTATTGATAAATGATGAGTCATGAGAGGGAGCTGAAAAAATAAAATAAAATCTATCTTTATGTGGAAATAGAAATTAAACACTTAATTATGATGATTTACAAAATGCGAATAAGGAAAAAATCACTGAAAGGGCTGAAATAAGTTTTAGCAAACAAGCCCTTTGTCTTTTCCTTCGAGGAATTAGTTTGTTAGATAGGAGACTAGTTGGTGCTTAGTTGCAAGAGTTGTATAAAACTTTTGTTTCCGACATCATTGCTAGATTTTTAGAGATTATGAATGAGAGCTACTAAGAATTGTGAGAGTGCATGAAAAGCCCTTCTCCTTTCTTGTTTAGGTTGGGTTGGGTTTGCCATTTGCGATTCCATTCACTTGCAATTACCTAATTTCCCTTCCCTTTCATGCGTGAGATTGGATTTCCGACTTCTCTATCGAGCACAGACTGGTTCAATCTAAAATTATGTCAGCCGGTATCATAGTGGATTTCAATGGAAACTTGATCGTTGAGTTACTCAATTTCTTGCATGAGTCTTCATGGGAGAGGAGATTGGAGGTACAGAATGTCAGCAGCTGACGGATCAATTAATGTAGAAGCATCAATAGTAGCTTTGTCAACTGAAATCAAAGCTTCCTTGTGCAAATCTGGGGTGCTTTTGAGGAAAATATGTGGATGGCTCCTCGAAGGTGGCTGTGATCATGCCACTGATGAAATGGACCAACAGTGAATCCGCAAGATGAGCAGATAGACTTCAGAGGCAAGCAGGAGTTATATCCCGACACATTGCCTAAAACACCTTCCATTGGCTTACGAATGTGTCCATCAACGGCAAGCAATACCCATGTAGAAATGAGCATGAATGCTAGACGATAGTCGAGAAACCTGGCGGTGTTGTGGAGTGCAAGGAATATGTAGTACTGGTGCATTGTAATGATATGGCCGTGAGTGCATGCTGCGTTACATTGTGAGTACGGTTGCCCATTGATTGTGATAGTTTTGCATGAGATCCAGTGGTGTATATGGTGTGGATTTCAATTCCAGTTGTTATCAGTGTTGAATCAGGTGTCACCCAAGCCTATTCAAGGGGACGGTGAAGACCATTTCTCTATGACCACATATAGTACCCATGACGCTTAAGAAGGATAATGGTGCTTGCACGTGGATAACAAATGTATAAATAAGATAACCATAACAAATCAGTAGTAATTTTTACATAATGCCAAAGTACGTGTGTTATAGCACATATATCTTAATAAGAATTGATCTTTGGAGTGATTATCACTATCATCTATCCCATATACCACTGGTTGATGAGTGAAATATAATTCAAGATGAAACAACAATCATGTAATGGTAATGCTAGGTAGATCATTTTGATGTTTCCCACGTATTTGCAATTATCACATTCATTGTCTAAGTTCATAAATTGTTGGGTGTGATGATCTTCGTTCAAATATTAAGTACACATATATGGATAAGCCTCTGTGTGATGGTTCATATGCATGTGCTCGGAAATTACTGCCGAAACTGTAGGACCCACTTTAGATACTTGATGGAACAACTATCGCATTGATCGATTTTACGGCATGACTGGCCATGGAGAAGAGATGGGAATTGAAATCTAAAACCACCCTAGTTTATGGATGCAGCATTTTTTTAATAGGTCAGTTAAGCTAAAAGTTGAGTCCTCGGTGTTGAAACACACCTTGTCTACCTAGGCTTGACCTATGCATCATCGTGGAAGTAGAAAGAATAGGTTTAATAGTGGCTCGAGAAAAAACACATTCTTGATACACGCACTACGACAGTTCCATATGTACTATTATCAACTCCCATTTGTCTGAGTATCCTCAATTCCGTATCTTGAATTAGATTTGATTATATCTTGAATTAAATGTAGTGAAGGATCCAATCGTGTGGTAAAGGATCCAGGTATTCTTTCCAATTGAAAAAAATGTTATATGAATATTGGTGGACGTGCCATTTTGGATGCGCATGGGTAAAGAAGCTAATCTAGGAAAATAAGATTCATCATGCCTAATATAGAAAAATTGATAGATAAAAGTACAGAGTTAATAAATACGATGAAACAAAGAAAATTGAACATAGCTTGCATTCAAGAGATCAAGTGAAAAGCAACCAATACTAGACAAATTGATGGCTAAAACTTTGGCATATAGAAAAGATCAATAATAAAAATGAAAGAGGAACGTTGGTAGATGAAAATTTAAAGGATAAAGTTGTAGATGTTAAAAGAACAAGTGAAATAATTTTATTAATAGAATTGGAGATGAATTAATGAATGTTATTAGTGCATATGTGCCATAGGCAGGGTAAGAAAATAGAATAAAGAAACAATTCTAGGAATACATGGATGGACTAACGCAAAGAATTCTAAACGGAGAGGATATTTGTAGAAAACCAAAGTGTTCATATAAAAATAAAAATAAATAAATAAATAAATAAATAAATAAATAAAGGTAAAGGATATAAGAGTGTACATGGGGAATATGGTTTTGAGAGATTAAATGAGAGAATATAGACAATCCAGCGGTAACAAACACAGTTTAAAAATGGGCTGGACATTTAATCACTCTCAAAAGTGGATCATATACAAGCTAAATAAATTTATTTTTTTTCCTACATAGGAAGACAAAATTATTAATATCTAAAGATTACAAGATTAAAAGCTTAAAGTTAGATTATTGGTTAAGGGTTTCAGACAGAAGGAAGGAATAGACTACTTTGATACATATTCTCTTATAGCTAGGAACTCTTCTATTAGAGTCCTTATAACCTTAGCGTATATATACAGACTTCTTGTACATCAAATAAATGTCAAGATAGCTTTTTCGAACAGAGATTTAGAAGAAGAAAAATACATAGATAAACTTGAGGGTTATAAAATTGAAGGTCAAAAAAACAAAGTATGTAAATTAATCAAATCCCTATGTGGTTTAAAATAAGCACCTAAATAGTGGCATGAGAAATTTAACAATGCTTTGAAATCTAATGGCTATTGAATAAATAATGCAGACAGATGCATATATAGTGAATTCACAGGTAATGAATAAGTTATTATTTGTTTGTATGTAAATGACATACTCATTTTTGTAACTAATCTTAAGTTAATTAACTATACTAAAAAATTCTTTTCATTACAATTTGATATGAAAGATCTAGGCGAGGTTAATGTGATTCTTATAATAAAAGTAATCAGAAAATATGATGGTTTTATTCTCTCTTAATGTCATTACATTGAGAAAGTGTTACTCCTTATGATTATTCCATATATTTAAAGAAAAACACAAGTCAAAGTGTATCACAACTCGTATATTCTAAAATCTTTAGTAACCTAATATACCTAATGAAATGCACAAAGCCTAATATAGCTTATGTAGTAAATACACTCACAATCTTAATCAGGATCATTGAAATGCTTTATTTAGAATACTAATGTATCTAAAATGTACAATCACATATGGTATATATTACAATGGCTTTCCCATTGTATTGGAAGGATATATTGAGGCTAACTAGATTACAAATTCAGATAAAACAAAATCCACAAGTGGATATATTTTCATTTTGGGTGGAGGAGCTGTCGCTTAGAAATTCACCAAACAGACTTGTATTGCTCGGTCTATTATGGAATTTGAGTTCATTGTTTTGGAAAAGGCTGGAACAAAAGCAGAATGGATTAGAAATCTATTGGCTAATATACCTTTGTGGCCAAAACCTTTTTCGGTTATATCTCTACATTGTGATTGTCAAGTTGTTATAGCAATGGAAAATAATAAGATATATAATGAAAAAAATAAGTATATTCGATTCCGACATAACATAGTAAAACATTTACTACAAGATGAAGTAATAACCATTGATTTTGTGAGATTAGAGAAGAACTTGGCAGATTCTCTGACTAATGGACTTAGTAAACAACTATTTTTAGATACATATTAAGGAATGTGGCTGAGTCCAATATCATTAAACAACTATTCCTAGATACATCCAAGGGGATGTGGCTGAGTCCAATATCATGAGCTACCAGTGTTGGTAACCTAACCTATACAAATGGAGATCACATGCGATAGGCTTCAAATGGGTAAACAACAAAACACTAAGAGATGTATAGAACTATGATAAATAAATAAATAAATAAAAGAAGAAGAAGAAGAAGAAGAAGAAGAAGAAGAAGCTCATTCTATGGTGTAGATGGTGCAAGCAACAATTAGTAGAGTTGAGTCTCAAACTCTTAATGAATCCATATGCCATATACTTGTTGGTCGTGTATTCGGTTGTTACATACACTTGATGGAATTCATCTATACTAATAAGGAGATGAGGCCACTTCCTATGAGAACATGGATAAATTCTCTAAAGCATTAGTGAAATTTAGGTAAAGATGCATGGCCAAAAAGTATCAAACCATGGAACGATCTGTATTGGAACAATTGTGTGAGTGACATGTGTAGCCGTTTTACATTAATATGAATTTGGTTCAAGACTGTTTGTCAGTTGACTCCTGCGAACCTGTCTTGTCTATTCTAAGTATCGATTCAAGCTTAATAAACATCGATAAAATGCACAATTATTTCTGTCTAACTCGAAAGTAATTATTTTGAAACATACAGGGATTGTTGTAATTTTGTAGTTTTAAAATAAATAAATAAATGACTTGAAAAATCCCTACAAATTTTCAAAAACACAACAAAGGCATTTTGTCTTGTATTGCTGTGGGTTTAATCCCACATTGGATAGGCAAGAAAAAAAAATGAGTTTATAAGATAAAGAATTTGCATAGGGCTTAGGCCCCTTTCAAGGGGCATGTGAATTTGGTTGTTTGGAGAGGCTATGCTGTTAAGGGTCAAATATTGCATATTGAACCCTATTTATATCTTGGTTTTATGAACATGATATTGCTTAATCAATATTTTACTCATGTTTGTATTGCAAGGTGAATTTAAGAGCTTCAATTAGAAAAGGTGCTAAAAGTATGGATTTGTAGCTCAAAGACCACCAAGGCAAAGAATGGATCTTAGGAGATAAAGATTGAAGATTTCAAGGTCCCAAGATTCAAGAAAACTAAGCTGAGAATGAATGAAGTTGAAAGAACAAGTGCAGGAATAAACGTTGACTGTGTCATCGATCACCATTCGATGATATCGAAGCTACCATTCAACGATATCGAAGCTACCATTCGATGACATCGAACACGGGTCGATGACATCAAATTTATGAAAGAAAATCGAGTTGGTTGCTAGACAAATTGAAGACATTTTTCGATGACTGGCGAACTTGTTCGATGACTCGAAGCTTTGTTCGATGACATCAAAGCATGCTCGATGACATTGAATTTTCTGTGGATTTTCGGCAAAACTTGCTAGACATATTGGGCACCATGTTCGATTACTCGAAGACTTCCTCAATGATATCGAAGACTTTCTCGATGACATCGAATTTATTGAAGAAATTGAATAAACTCTCTAAACTGTTTTGGATGCATTATCGATTCCTCGAACAATGCTCGATGCCATCGAAGGCCTATTCGATGACATCGAAGGTAGGTTCAATGACCTGGAAGGTTACAGAGTTCGAATGAAGCTACAAAAGCGTGAAAAAAGCACGTATAAAAGACATCTTCGATGACATCGAAGGCAGTTCGATGTCATCAAACAAATCGCATGAAATTATGTAAAGTTACGTGGAGTGCGTAAATTTGAGGCAGTTTCCAGATTTTTCCAAGGAGGTGCGAAAGGAGGTGTTGCACAACTATAAATAGGAGTACCCAAGGCATCCCTAGGCATTTATCTAGGGTTTAGAGGAGCAAGGCATAAGGGTGGAAAGCCGTCGCCAAGCATTTTTCTTCCTTTCTTCCTTTGTTTTCATGTTTTCTTTTAGGGTTTTAGATCCAATCATGTCTATGGTTGACTAAACCTCTTAGCTAGGGTTAAGAGGTGAAGCTTATAGCATGATGGGATGTTTCTATTGCTTTGATTCATGTTTATATTAAATTCTCTTCGATTCTAGTTTGATATTTAAGGAATACTTTCAGTTCTGAATGGTTTGTTGTGGTTCAAATTACAATAGATCTGCAATAGCTATGAGTATCTTCTTTTTATGCCTTGAGATTGTAAAATTAGGAAATCCTATTATTCACCATCGTCCCTTGGGCATAGTTGGATGATGGAATCCCTTCTAACCTTCACAATTCTCCTATGTTTGATTGTGGAATTGATATATCCTGTTGTTTGCCATTGTCTCCTGGACATGGCTAGGTGATAGAATCACTTCTAGTTCTTACAACTCTCATCCATTGAGAATTAGGTCAAAGGAAGTTCAGATTTGGTTTTATTGAGATATCTTCTAACTAGATAAGATAGGACTCTGATTCCAGTTGTGTCCTTGAATCAAGCATAGATCTCCCTGATTGCTATAAGTGGATCCTTGGGAACCCTAGTTCCCACCTTTAAATTCTTAAGTTTCTAATTAAATCCTTCCCAAATTACTCCCTTTATTTCCAGATTTAGATTTGCATCATTTTCTAGTTCTACTTCTAGTTGCTTTCAGAATACACATGAGATTAGTCCTTGTGGATTCGACTTTGGTCTCACCGAGATTATTACTACATCACAACCCTACACTTGGGGTTGTGAACAAGATTTTGGCACCGTTGTCGAGGATTAACCGTTGCATTTTTCTGAGATTGACTAGTTTTGGAATTGGGTTAAGATTAGGATTTTTCCACTTTCTATTTTTATGTTAGGATTTTTTCTAAATTATTTTAGAAACTAACTTTTTTAGTTGCTTTCCTTATTTCCTTTTTAGAAACTAATTGCTTTCACTTTTTTTTTTTTTTTGTAGGATCCCAATATAAAAACTTCTAATTTGGTAACTTCTTTCTAATTATCTCTCTCTTTCTAATTCCAGATTTCTATTTCCCTTCTTTCTTTTAGATTTAGATTCACATCTTCTTCTAGTTCTACTTCTAATTGCTTTCAGAATACACACGAGATTAGTCCCTGTGGATTCGGCCTTGGTCTCGCCGAGATTATTACTACATCGCGACGCTACACTTGGGGCTGTGAACGTATGCCATCAACCCCAATCTATGCCATGAACCATACGTGCACATATGCTTTGGGCCAGGCTATGATGTGGTGTGGTGTGCGCGCACGCGCACAAGTATTCTTGCAAACTAAAAAGTTTTTGTTACCTTTTGAAATTTCAATTTGCAATGGTTATTTATTTTGTAGTTCCTAACAGAGCCGAAAAACGAAAATGTTTCTTCTTCCAAAAAACCCAACAACCATGTCTGTTGGTAGGAGTCCATACATACACATTCGAGGCAACCTTTGAAGTCTATATAATGGACTTCTCTGGTTTCGAATTTTATATTCGATTCAATCTTTCAGCTCTCTCTCTCTCTCTCTCTCACTTCGAATCTCTGCAATGAATTTGGTTCACTCTTCAGGTTAAGACATACAAAAACGGTTCAGGTCTTCGTACATCGAGTGCGCCGGTGTGACGAGACAACATGCAAGGTTATCCTGGAGATTGGTTGTCTAGTATTCCTGTTACACTACGGACATCTTCCAAATGAGGACATCAATTTCAAGCCGAGTGGCTTTCATCGCGCCTTGAATCAAATAGGTTTTCTAAATTCCTCCTTATTCAAATTTCTAAATTTGTTTTAATTTCTTTTTTACAATTAATTTTTTATTTTTGAATTTCCATAATTACGGATTTACATATCCAAAAATTCCTACATGGGCTATGAGGCTTGCTGGTTTTGGGTGAGATGTTGGTTGGTAGTGATAGTGGTGTTGGTTTCTAGTGGGTCTTGTAAGAATGGGGGTGCCGGAACAGGGATGACAACGGTGGTTTGTGGGTTGCGGGACTATGTCATGGTTTTTTAGATTTGGTAGTTGTCGATCTAAGACCATGGAGAGTGTGATGGGGGCAGCGAGCTAGTTAGGATCTGCCAGTGGAGATGTGGAAATAGGTGGATGGCAACAGGGTGGATAGTGCGATGCAGAGATTCCACTGAATAAAGATAATGGTAAAGCCAAAGAGATCAACAGATGGTGGCAATGATGAGAACCACAACAACAATATGGGCCGCGATGGTTAGCGACGACGTGGTAAGAGAGGCTAGAGAATAGGCTCAATGATCAATTGTCCAGATAGACCACGCTAATACTATGATAGCTCAGGAGAAATTAGAGAATTCTTCAATTGTATTCTATATATTGTTTTATCCCAAATGGAGTATAAATATAGAGGAATACATTATATATACAATGAAAGAATAAGTACACATGAAAGGTAATGAAAATACACCTATCTAGGAGCACTTTTACATGTGAAAAGAATCCACCTATAACTATAAGGAACCACACATTCATTTGGATGAATGTACTAAAATGAGGATGTTGAGATGGATGATTGCAAGTTAAAGAAGTATAGAATTAGAAATGAACGCATTTCAAGAAATTCAGGATAGCACCACCAGGTAACAAAATGAGGAAAAATAGATTTGGATAAGTCATATATAATATAGATCAAGAACTATGATTGTTAGAAGGAATAAGTTGGCACAAGTAGTGTTCGAAGTATCGGTATCGCTACAAGTTTTGCTGGTCAAGAATACAGAAACAATATCGATATCATCACTAATATCGCTGATAATCGGAAATGCAGGAAAACATGAGAAAAACAGTGGAATTTTCAGCAAAACTTCAGAAGATGCTAAAATGTACATATTTGTATATTTAGAAATTAGAAAAAATTGCAAAAAGAAAGCATACATAACAAGTTCCCATTGAGCCTTAAAAACATGCACTGTTAAAAGAAATTAGTCCAACCATCCCATCCGGCCTACTTAACCATCCAACCTTCCTTCCAAACATCCATCGATATTGCAAAATATTAACAACATATGATATTTCACTAAGAAATCATCAACAATTGGAAAGGAAATGAAAGATTGTTGTCTCAATATCGGGCATGTTGCAATATCGATAAGATCAAGATATTATCAATATTATCAATGACAATTGAACACTACATACAACCATGTGCCCATGAAAAATAATATATATATATTGAAATAAGAAAATTTTCTAATAAACAAAATTTTAATGATATCAATACGTTGGTGATATCATTGAAATAGCGTCAATACACTTATGATACAAGCATTACCTAGAATTTACATATTTGAAAATATTGGCAATATTGATGCATTAGCAATACAAGCGACACTTAGAATTTGCATAGTTGAAAATATTGGCGATTATATTAGTGATATTGATACGTTGGCAATACTTAGCGATACATTGCTAATCCTAGAATTCCAGATATTACCAGCGTTATCGGTATCGCTACCAGTGTTATCGGTATCGCTGAACGGGAGATAAAGATAATATCGGAGATATTTCAATAATATTAGAGATAATTCAAAAAAATGGGAACAAGTTGAAAGCTCTAAAAGGCAAGAGAAAAGCTTGTTAGAAGGAATAAGTTGCTACACGTGAAAGCTCTACAAGGCAAGAGAGGCTAGAACATATAATAGTAGAGTTAGTTAAAAAAAAAAAAAAAACTCAATAACCTATGATGTAACTGAAATCATGGGCAAGAGTAGAAATGCAAGCCAGGATTCACATAGCCACTCCCAATCAATTGGGATCATCTTAGCCGATGATTATGATGATATTAACATCTTACTCAGTTCCAAGATTGGGATTACATTCATTTCTTTTATTTTTCAATGCCTTTGCACTTTAAATGTTTTCCTGGTTCTTCAGGGGCCAGTTATTCTCTTCCCAAATGAATAGCTCCAGTGCAGTTAAGAAAAAAAAAAAAAAAAAACAGAAGACTCAATGACCTATGGTGTAACTGAAATCATGGAGAAGAGTAGAAAGGCAAGACAGGATTCACATAGCCACTCCCAATCAATTGTGATCATCATCTTAAGCTCATGATTATGATGATATTAACATCTTTCTCAGTTCTAAATTTGGGATTACATTCATTCTTTTTCTATGCCTTTGCGCTCTAGATGTTTTCCTGGTTCTTCAAGGTTCAGTTGTTCTCTTCCCACATGAATAGCACCTGTAGAGTTTTTAACTATGGAAAAAATATTTTCTTAGGATATTTTTTTACCCCAAAATACCTCTGGGTTATCCCTGGATATTGCCTTCCCGAGGAAAAAATTATGTTACCGCCCTCCTATGATTTTTCTTTACAACAAAGTGGAGAGTTAAGAATTATACGGCCTATCTAGTATATATCTCACATCCAACCCATTCAACAGATGCGCACCAACATTATTGTAAAAATTATGGTAGATCTAATCATATGGGCTAATTCAATAAAAAATAAAATACACCATTAAAAATATGCCCATTCGAGTATAGCCCATCTGATGATAAGACCAGCCTGATGTTTTATTCGTGTTCTCATCATGGTGTGCATACATTGGACACGTGGGCCTATAAGTTTCGAATTTCACTTAAAATAAGAAAAAAACTAGAGCATTCTTGTAAATTTGTCCCTCAAAAAGCTCTTCTTATGCAATTTCAAACCTTTAGGCATTATTTGATAAAATATAGATTCATTGGTAATTTTGCGATAAAATGTCTTTTTTATTTTTTATTTTTTATTTTTAACGAAGGTCAAACTCGGGTTAGCACTGCCTCACGAGAGTGAAACACCGGCCGGGATTTCAGGCTCTCCCTGTTGAAAACGAATTTTGTGGGCCTGTTGAGCCCAACAGCCCCAAACAAGTGGTATGATTTAAACTGGCCTCTCTTGGCTTAATGACAGGAAACTTCTTTAACGGCAGAGACGTCTAATATTAGTTTAAACTGCTTGAGATGACGTTTTGCCAATACTACATATTCATAGCCCACATCCATACATAGCAATTGACAGCAAAGTGACATGTGCCAATCCCTTTGGGATCAGGACTTTTGATTTTGTGGGCCATCAAAGCTCAAGTGGAAAGCGAATCAAGAGCAGTTAATCATCTTTCGGTGGTTTCCAAACAGGTCGCTTTCCATTGCAGAACTCAGTATTCAGATGGTCAGGAATGTCCAATTCATGTAGGTCTTCAAGACTGACTACCTGAATGGTGGCCCACCAGGTCAATGAGCGAAAATACTATTACACACTTTGCTACTTGTGTGGTGGGGATCAATACCATTCCTTGATGATTAAATGAGCCAGTTGGAAATAGAAGCTTTTCAAATTCAGAACAGATGGTCCAAAAATGTCATAAACTCTCGCACTTTAACTGTCCAAATGTATAGATATAACCGAAGTAGGACTTTTCAATCTGACAGTGGTCTATCTGGTACTTGTTGCCCCACATTGATGTAGCCCTTAGTTTTAGCCAACTACTGGGCCGCACCCTACAAGTAGGTCTGGCAATGGTGGGCATCAGGCCCGGATTTTGGTTGGTCCGGTCTAAGCGAGCTGGGCCAATTCAAAATATTGATTTTTCTAGGCCCCCGCCCTTAGTCAGTCCTACATACAATCCATGCTAATGCAGTGACGGAGACTCACTATACTTGCAGCATGCATGCGCTGCATGTGATGCATGGGCTCTTAATTGGGTAGGGCCCACCATCATAATGACCAACGTGTGGCCATCTTTTGATGAGCAAACCAGCATGATCCTTCATGGATAGCCAGATCTTGCATGCAGACGTCTAGGTTTAAAACTCAGATTTTTAAATTTTAAAAATAAAAATAAAAAAAATTAAAAAAAAAAGAACAATAACAACTCAACTAGATGCCTAGATGGATGAGTCCGCTAGAAGACTCGCTGTGGTACAAAATTTTAAAGCTGTCTGGATGGTTCTAAGGTTGCCAGTAAAATTCCTATCAAATGCCATTTGTTTTTCTGTAATAAAACCGAGGGAGTGATTCTGCTACAGTCAGACAATTTTATTTTATTTTTTTTCATATTTTATTTTATTACTAGAAAGCAGTTAACTGAGTCGAGTCACGAGGAGTAGTATTAAATCAACCTAGTTTTGAAGCAGGCTCAAGAAGTCCCAACTGACACACTCCAAGAAACTTGACCTGAGTACTTTTTTCGGTCACTTCGACTCGAGTCAGCCAGGTTTCAAGCAGAGCCACCGAATCTGGAACTATGGTACGCATACCTGGTTCCCTTCAGAATGCTTTCCCACAAACTCCTTGTGGTAACTCAGGGAAGTTAGTTGAAGGCAGCTTGAAAAACGTGGTTTTCAGATTGGAGTTGAGGATTGCCCATCCAAACAGGCCGAATTAGGTTTACTCAGAAAAGCTCAAGAATGATCGAGAAAAATGTACATTTTAGGGCGTTCATGCGTCGTGCAATGTGTATGGTGATCCAAGTTAAGCAATCCTGCAGTCCCCATCACTGATTGGACTCGAATCGTTATTCGATTTGATTAGATTATCCAATCATTTAAAAGGTGGACTGTTTCTAGCTGAATGTAAGCCAGTCTTGGCTCACTCTTTCTTTTTTAGTGCTCGTTTGAATGCCACCTATCCTGAGGTTAAGATTATCCTAAAATAATTTGATTTCTCTATGTCCAATTTGCCATTTGGCCTATTCAATATACGGTTTTGATGAGACTCCCAGGTTAAGCTTCTTCTAAAATAATGGATAACTCAGGGTGTGTTTGGATCCACCCATAAGCTTGCCTTAAATTTAGTTTGGTATGCACAAGCAAATATCTCTCTCTCTCTCTCTCTAAATAATCAATCCATGTCAAAGGTAACCCCATATGATGTACCGCTCACTCTAAGGTGGAGCCCACATAATGGACTGTCCACATCAAAGGTTACCTCCATATGATTGGTGTACATCAAGGTGGGCCCCATATAATGGGTGGTCCACATCAAAGGATGGCCCTAATGATGAATGGCCAACATCAAAGGCAACCTTGCATGATGGATTACCCGCATTGAAGGTGGGGCCCACACAATGGACAATCCACATCAAAGGTGGGCTCCACAAGATACATAGTGGAATTGAGGGTGGGCCCTACATAATGGATGGTTCATATCAAAGGTTGGCCCCTAATGATGAATGACACATACAAGGTGGACCCACATGATGTCGGCCCACGCCAAAGGTAGCGCCCACATATGGACGGTCCACATCAAATGTGGGCTCCACATGATAGGCGGTTGATATTGAAGGTGGGCTCTACATCATGGACAATAACATTGATGGTGGGCCCCACATTAAGGATGACATCTATCAAGGTAGGCCCCCCCACATGAGGACAATTCACATTGAAGACCGGCCCCTAATGATGAATGACCCACATCCAAGGCAGGCTCGCATAATGGATGGCCCAATTCAATGTTGGGCCCACAAAATGAAGAACCCACTTTGAATTTGGGCCCCACATGGTGAGCAGTCGGCATTATAGGTGGGTCTTGCATGATGGACGGCCCAAATCCAATGTGTGACATGATGGATGACCCACATCCAAGGTGGGCCACACATGATGGATAACCCACATTAGAGGTCCTCACAAGGTGGATGGTCCACATTGAAGGAGGGTGTGCATGATTGTCGGGGCCAAGGTGGTCCCAACATAACGAACCTTCCAAATCAAAGGATGGTCCCACATGATGGATAATGGATATTAAGGGCATACAAAACAAAATTCAAGGATAAGTACCTATGTGATGTTGTAAGCCGAATATATTTTTCTACTTTTTGGCTAACAAGTATGTTTACTTATTTGTTAAACAAGTAGAAACTAAGATAACTTAAGGTCCAAGTAGTTTATCTAAAGTAACTTATGATCCAAATAAGCCCATGGTGTCCAGTTTTCGATTAGACATCTAAAATAGTCCATGGATATAAGATAAGCACAGTAATGATATGGCTGCTTCCATGAGGTACCAGATCCATTCCAGGTATGGTGATTTTAAGACTCAAGTGTATCTGATGCGACTCATCCGAGTTGACTTGGAATCAGTCAGACCAGATCTAGTTCATACCTCCAATCAACCCTGACTCCGGGGCAAGTTGGTCTGATTCAGGAATGAACAAGTGAGTCCGAGTCCCCGAATCTTTTAACCGCGATTCCATGTAAGGCTTGTAATCAATGTTTTAAAATTGGAACCAGTCCTTACATGTTTCATTTGCAGTCCATTCCAAACCAGTCCAACTGCCAGAACAAATTGGTCAGACCGACCTGAAAATCCAAATGAGCCGAAATCCAGAAACGACTACTACAAAGAACTGACCCTAATATGTAAGTCCTACCAACCTTTCCTCTCAGGCTTTTTAAACCGAAGATTACAACTAACGTTGTAAGACAAGATCGTTCCTGCCATGCATTCCTCCTCCACTTTTTTTTTTTGGTAAAATAAGATAAAGTTGGACTATTTTATTGCTAGAAGTAAACTACAGGAGCCATTGTCCACAAGCTATCCAAAGTAGACAGCTTCTCCAGAGTATGTTAAAGTCATTTATGCACAGGAACATGGAATAAAGGATGTGTCCCCCAAAATATCACAGTTAGTACGAGTGTACGACCTTGCTAAAACAGGTAGACTAGCCATGGGAATGGCTCATCTCTAGTTTGGTGTACGTGAGAACACAATGTCCTACAAACATTCATCACATGACAAATTTGCCAAAATATAACCACCCATGTTCAACTGTCTGTTTTGTACTTGTCGCCATCAATCTTCAAGTGCCTTACATGTGTAACGTGCGTTAGTGTTCACTCTATTATAGATGCTACATCTATCATTAATCATAGTAAATTGCCCACACATCCCATATTTCTTCTTTACTCCATGTATTAGGTGTTTGACAAACAACAAGATTGGCTAGCCCAAAACAGTATGACTCAGATAGCCTACTCAAGACCGCATGACTTTGCTGGTGCTATATACTCCAATCTGCTCATGCCCAAATGGTCTTAAGTTTGTTTCTATTGCCATGAAAAGGTCTTCCATGTTTTATTGCCAATGCCTCGTTACTTAAAAATGGCCTCCAATGCCTTGTAGTATATGTAGACGTTTGTGAGCGGGATCTAACCTCTTTTGTAGCAGTTGTGAGCGGGATCTAACCTCTTTTGTAGCAGTTAGCATTGTGAACATTCCCATTGCCAAAAAATGTCCCCTCATATAATGGACTCCACGTGCAGAATGGATGCAACCATAACAGCCATGTTCAACATTGGCTCCCACGTGATTGATGGCCTAGGTCCAGCACACGTGCCACATTAACACGTATACTGCCCAGCTCTCCTCTCTACTTAAAGAGGATCTAGGACCGTGATTTGAGTACATCTAGGAAGCCCTGCCAGTCAAGTCAGTTTCCAGAATTGCGAGGGGAAGTCGTGACCCCATCAATTTCCCAAAATATATCTGGGAAAAACGTTTAAATGAACCCTTGCTAGTGGAGTCCCCGTGGTTATGCAAGGGTGCCGACATGCTAACATAGCCATGAGTTTTTGTGCAAAATGCAACTCATGCAGCAATAGTGACCCATTGAGAATGCTCATTCTAATCAATATTGATATACTATCTGTTGATACAAAGTATTCCAGTGATCCCGACAATCCAAGTTTGGGCTGTTGGACTTGGAATAGGTTCAGTAGTGGATCACGAATTGTATTTGTCTTTAGTCTAAATTCAAATGGTCCATTCTCACTTATATATTTGTACTAGTATTGTTAGAATTTCTTTCTTTGAATAGTTTACTAAATGAAGAATGGTATTGTTTGCTACTCTAATCACTTTATACGATGTGTGCAGGCAGTCAAAAATTTATATGCAATATATAACTCAAATTAGCCGTCCCTACTACAAACTGGCACTATAAATGGTTAATAATTCCAAAGTAATTTGAACATCCAAACCACATTTTCATGGACACTTGTATGCTGAATTCAAGCGATTTGTTCTTTGTCATTTCAACTCACCATCCACCAAATGGCTAACTGGGTCATCAAATTAGTATCAGTTTGGGTTTAGATCCATGATTGACAATTTCGGCAGTTTAATTTGGACGCCCCATGTAGTGATGCTCTCATTGGCATGTTCACTAATGCTTATCTAATGCCACAGCTTTTACCAGGAATCTGGCAATGTGACATTTCAACCCATGATTCAACGAAAGATATGTCGTTGATAGAGTGGAATTACGAAGCAGGGTTTGTGTAGTTGACCCCAAATAGTTGGGACAAGGCTTAGATGATGATGATGGTAATGACTTGTATGCCGTTGTACAATTTCTTATTTCCCGTGTGTCAACCATCATACTATGCTACACCATTAACAAATCACGATGATCATAAGGCTCAAAACATAAGTTTGCTAAACGTAGTAAAGATATATAGTACCAAAAATAGCAAATGGATGGGACATTCGAATTTGGAGGGGCAGATGACCAGCAAAAAGTAGGGTCCAGGTTTTAAATTTTTGAAGAAAACAATGAAAAACAAATGAATTTTTTCAGAAAGAGGTAAAGAGTGGATAAAAATATTAAAACAAAAACTTAAAGAAACATATTGGTATCCATCATATTCAGCGACAAATTGGAAGATACAGAAGAAAAACCAAAGTGAAAGGAGGAAAAGATATTCATATTCACGGCACCTGAGATGAAAAAATATAGATCATACAGATGTATCCATAGTTTCCAAGTTAATAATATGTTAGAATGAAAGCCTTATGTCTTCCATATGTTTCTCCATAGATTCATTCCTAAATCTATTTAGAATTTCATGAAAAATATCATTTCTCTTACCTGTGAGAAGAGAGATGAGTTGAAATTTTTAGCAAGATTCTCAGTAAGAGTTTTTAAGCATTGTTTGAAAAATAGGAACTCAGATTGGGTTCAGTTAACCAATGAGCCAACACTCAATCGTGTCGACTGAGTGACACGGATAAGTCTCAGATTTTGAATAGAACTCGCATATCTTCAGTTTTATATATATATATATATATATATGATGCTGGAACCAACTCCTCAAACTGCCTATGATTCTATCACATGGTTAGTTAAGAGAACTAGAGGAACGGTCAACCGAGAAAAGGGAATAGCAACAACCGATCTATGAATTGATCTGTTTTTTGTGTGATCAAAATCAAATCGGCAGTCCCTAGTTGGCCGGCATGTTTTCAAACCATGCATTTAAGACCCAAAAAAACAAGAATGCACCTTACAATTTTGTAATTGGAGCTCAAAATAAAACATATCAAACTCAACAGAGTCAAGTGACCAATTGATAACGTGGCCAAGTTGCTAGAGTCACTCAAGTTACAAATGTCTCTGCCTAGCATGGGTCAACCGTCAGCACGGCTGAAAAAACATGGTGGAAAAGTTTTCACTCATCGAGTTTATGAGCAATGATCCTTTGGGGGAGGAGTAACATTAATTAAAGCTTCTATGACAAGTTTGCCCCTTTATTTTATAGCTCTATTTAGGTGTCCTAAAGCAATGCTAGACATACTAGAGAGGGTAAGTTGGGATTATTATTTTTTTAATAGCAAGCGACATTAAAAAAAAAAAGAAAGAAAGAAAAGTTTCATCTATTAAAGTGGGAAGATGTGTGCGACCATATAGGGGAGGTTGAGCAAGAATAAGGAAACTGGAGGGTATGAATTCGACATTGTTAGGAAAGTAATTGTGGCATTTTGAATTAGAAGAAGATAGTCTTTAAAGAAAAGTGATAGCCAGAAAGTATGGATTGTGTACTAAACACTATATAGGGCATCTGTGATTTGAAGACGGTAGCTATGTTGTGGGCTAAATTCAAGGAGGGGATTGGGTTCTCCATGGGGGATGGGGCGATGATGATTCAATTCTAGGAGTCTATCACACATGCTACACACACCATAATGGGTACTCGAACCCATGACCTTAGGTTGAAACTCTTGTAAATCAACCACTAAGCCATGAGTAAGGACCCAAAGAAGGTGCTTAAAGTCGATTTCCCAAAATGAGCTAGGCTATCTCCAAAAGACAATATCTCCATAATACAATGTTTATCTTTGGTCGACAATCTAGTGATTTAAATTCCTTGTCAAAGAAATTTGTCTCATGAGGTAGTGGTTGACTTCATGTGATTATTGGATTGGATTCAAGACGTTCACCCCTCCATTGGAGAGAGCAATCATATGTTTTGGAATAAGGAGAGGTCGGGTCAATTTTATCATCAACTGTTTTATAATATTATGCCTTGCTTGGCTCATGGGGAGCACAGAGGTTACACTTCTTCTGTGTAGTACTAAGAAGGCCCTCTTAAGGTGGAGGCTTACACCTGGCTGGTGGAGAGAAAAATAATGCTAAGAATCGACAAACTTAAGAAGAGGAAAATGGTAATTCTCAACATTTATATATTGCACATGCAGAATGTGGATTCAGTTGATCATGTCTTCATCCTCTATCTAGAGAGGTTTGAGAGAGTTTTTTTAACTCCTTTAGTGTGACATGGGTGATGCAAGGATCAATAGAAGATTTCTTGTCAGTTAAGGCAGGGGGGTCGAGCAGGGGAAAAAAAGAAGCTGATTTGGAGGCTAGTTCCGTTGGCAGATCCTTGACCATACAGGGCTTGAGGAAAAATCGATGCTTTTGTCATCGAAGTGGATCGTGTCAGATGTCTTTAAGAGGGCAAAGTGGGATGTCATGGGGTGGGCTTCTTATCTAGCAACCTTTGAAAATTGTAATATTTTCCCTCAATATGGGTTTCTTAGTTGTAATTTTTTTTGTGTCCCACCAAGCATGTTTTAATAAAAATTTGTTATCTTTCAAAAACAAAATTGATCATGGCAACTAAACTCCTACCAAATAAATTATTTTTAACCATAAACATGTCACATGATTTTATCTAATTGAGTGATGCTTTATCTGATCAAGTGCAATAAAAGAAGTCATATATGCAAAACAATAGATGTGGCCTGACCTGGACATTTTGTTCCACTGCCGCTTTGTTGATGTTAGTGTCTTTTGAGTGCCTCAGATAGCGATCTATTGTCTTTTGCATGCTAAAGCATCCAAAGATACAAAAAGAAAAATAAAACAAATCACTTTCTAGTCCACATTAGGAAAGCAAGCATCTGCATTACAGTTGATTTAAACAAAGAAGATTTTAAGAATAGCTATTAATTTATCAGTTCATTTCCAAATTGGATGGAACATATTATCATATCATGAAAATACTATATGAATTTTCCCATGTATGTGAATGCTCACATGCAGCCCTGTCTGTCCCACCAAAATGTATTAGTGTACGACATTTAACCATGCATAAGGAGGGGCACAATATGAATGTAACTTTGTGCAATAATAATAATGCTTTACATGTTTGCGTGCAGTTTCTGATTCGATACAGAATATCACGCATAAAAAATTTAAGGGCCCGTTTGGATTGGTGGACAACAGAGTAGATTTGAAAACAAAAAGTCACATATGAGGAAATCTAGGGAAGAGAATGCTAATAACCTGTTTGTTTTAGCATTCATGATTTACATAGAAATGGGCATAGGTCTATGGTGAAAAGGCATGAGCTCTCAAAAACGGTGAAAATTGTCTATTTCTTAGGTTTTCTCGAGGAAATAGAAATCACCATTTTTTGAGAAAAACCCTGGAAATAGAAATCGACTTCCACAACTGTTTTTGTTTTCACAATGAAGGAAAACATCACACTCTTAAAGAATTTCTTTTCCATGGTAGAAAATAGGATTCCCCCAATTGAAACAGGTCTTAATACCAATCTAACCCCATTCTGCAAGGGTACTTTTCGACAAAGAGGAATCATTATATCATCATATAGTATAATTACTAGGTATACATACAAGTATCTTCTGGTCACATTCCTTTCAACTCCATTAACCATAATTTGGAGGCTAATATCTCAATATGAATTTGAAAAAGGTAATAGAAATTGAAGGAACTGTTTGTAATCAATTCAATAGTTTCTTCTTGACACTGACTAAAAACACAGGACCCCAACTTGTTGCACATGAAAATTAATTTATTGAGTAACAGGGAAAAGCTCATGCATGCCCAAGGTACATTGACATTCTTAGTGTACCCGCGTGCTTCTAGGCATGTGAATCATTAGTCTGGACCATCCATTAAATTCATCCCACATTTCAGGGTCCACCATGAAAAAACTAATACTGGCATTCTGTGATTGCAGTTTATATATATTCTCCTCCACCGAAAGATTCACAGAGAATCAGCTACCCTCTTCTCTTCTCCAAATAGAGCTATCAGACTCTTCTCTAAGAACCTTTCAAAAAAAAAAAACCTGGATACTTTTTCAGATCATGCATAGACGCTCAACAACTCCACCCGGCAATAGTGCATGGACATCCAAAATGTCAACTGGGAGTGTAAATGGGGCTTTCCACGGTAAAGCATGGACACCCAACAAGTCCAAACATCAAAATGCGGTCTTCTCAGATCATGCATGGACACCCAGCGATATAAGCAGGCATTCATTTGAGCCATTCTCAGATCATGAATGAATGCTGAACAAGTCCAGCAGGCATCCAAATGGAGCTGGATGCGCAAGCAGACCCATCTAAATGGGGCTTCCATGGGATCATGCATGCATGGACACAAATCCATCTACCATTGATTTTGCTTTGTACACCCACTTGTAGCCAAGAAGCCACTTCCATTGCAGAACCTCAATTAACTACCAAGTTACTTCGACAAGCCGTTTTCACTGGAAAAGTTCAGAGTACAATTTAGTAAGTGGCTTCCATTCTTGAAGGTCTTTCAGCTCTTCATCCATCTTCATTCATTGCCAATCTCAATGTGACTGAGGATCAACGGCCTTCAACAAGTTGATAGGCTCCTTAGTGAAGTGAAGCTACACTAGCTGTGATAAGCTTGGACAATTTGTAAAACAGCGAATCTTTGATGAAAATTGTAGATCAATAACGGCGTGGTAGGAACATGAGTTGAATGTGTCGAGGCAAATTTTGACCATTTTTTTGTGGCTTTTCCACCAATCATAGATCTAGGATCCTAAAAGCATTTTCGAGAGTCCACTTGCATCGAATCAGAACTACACGCCATTTGTGGACCAAAGTGGAAGTTTGGGGGATCCCAAAAACAAGGTAAAGTATTTATTTTCTTTCTTATTTTCTGATATGAATCCAATGAGCAAGCAAAAAAAAAAAGCTCAAGAAAGTGGTAAAGAGAAGATGGTTGCTTTGATTGTGTAAGTGTAGGTGACCATACATAATAGATAGCTTGGGGATTCATTTACCCAAATATAAGAGTACTTACTCTCAAAGATAATCAAGAAGTCTCATAAAAAATGGGAAATACATTCACTTACAAAATGATATTTATAGAGGAAGAAAGTAAATGATGGTGGGTGGGAGAGACCAACATTAAATGCAGAGGGGCTCAAGGCAAACATTGGGGACCCTCTCCTAAGCTACATCATTTTCTTGGTTCAAAATTGTTATCTTAGAGTAGAATTATATTTTCCATATTTAAAACACGCTCTTATCATTGATTTTAATTAGATTTTTTTATTTTTTATTTTTTTTGGAAAGAGAAAATTTTGTTGATAAAAACAAATGTAAAGCCACAAACTTCAAGCAAGACCCACAAAAAGCCAGGACTAACCTATCATATAGCTCCACTGAACATCAACCCAACAACACCCTACCCAAAAGAGACAACCCTAATTCCTGAGAGTCCTGATTGCTCCTATCCCAGCCAAATCCATAGTTAGCAGGCCTCTAATGTGATGCCAGAGATCCGCTCGGCTAAAGTATTTCCTGTTAGGGTAGCCCCCGTTACCAATTCTAGCTAGTGCATCTGCTGCCGCATTACCTTCTTGGAGCATACGTGCAATTCTGAAATTAATGGTGGATCTTTTTTGGATGAGCTCTGCTACTAAAAAACCAATTTAGCTCCCCACTACTCCCTAGCCTAGCAATATCATCCTCTACTGCATTTCCTTCTCTCAACGAGTGGACAATCTTGAAGTTGAGGGACCGTCTAAAGTGAGTAATGCCCCCCATACAATACTGTATAGCCCAAGGGGACCGTGCGAGAGGGTTTGACAATGCCTCCATCATAACTTGAGAGTCTAATTCAATAATAATATTTTGTAATCCTCGCACGAGACTATTTTATATATTTTTTCCTACTAAAATACAAAAAAGGGGAGATTCAGCCCAAGTAGCAAAGGCACCCCAACTCATCGCATATGACTCGTCTTGGAACTTCACAAGTCGTGACGAGCAGCCAAGTGAAACAATCATGGTTGTGCTTGAATCAACAGATAGTTGCTTTCGCCACTTCTGAACCTGAGTGGATTACCATTTTGTCCTCTTATGTGAGCCAACATTATGTCCTAGAACCATGAACTAAAAATATCCTAAAAATAAAATATTAACCTTAAGATAGGCGACCCAACAAATCGACAGTTTAGAGATATACAACACTGGTTTACATTTAACTGCGACAATGCCAATGTTTCAACAAATAGTACCTAATCTTTAAAATTTTCGCAGATGGGCCTTTCTAGGATAGGGCCGATCATATCAAAATGACAGTTTGTATCACTAAATATGGACCCCTCAAATAACTGAAACATGAACTAACCTACATACTCTACCACAAACTAGAGTGGAAAGGATGAGTAGTGGGCGTTCAACAACTGAGTGAGGAAGAGCCTAAAGGATCACTGGCCAAAGTACAAAATAATAGAAATTAGGCTAAATTAACAACAGAAGAAGTGGATATCCAGTCAGTCAAAATTGAAGAAAACATAGAGGAACAGATGGTGAGACGGGCTTGGTTAGTGGATACTGGGCTTCAGGAATAGTGAGGAAAATGAAGGGGAAGAGAAAATCCAAAGGGAGCTCGGGGACATTTACAACGGTTACCCCTTGAGAAATAAGGAGGCGTTTATTGAAAATCCGGTCTACTGGTGGTGTTTATTGAAAATCCAGTCTCATGGGTAGACCTTCGAGAAGGCAGAGAATTGGAAGGAGTGAAATCTTTTCACGCGATTACTGAATTAGAGAGAGAACATGAACAAAAGATGCGTAAGGGGCAGACTAGCGTGAAAGAGAGAATGAGGACAAGGAAGATCATAGGCAGTTGAGCCTAGAAAAGTGGTGTGTTCAAACATGCTAGCTTTCTAATGATTAGTGTGCTATCATAGAATGTGAGCAACATGGGTAGTTGACGTAGGAATGGACGTGATGAGGTCGATCATTGTCTTCCTCAACGATAACTACTCCAAATCCACGGAGCTTCTCTGGACTCCTCATTCCTCAAATCCACAAGGAAAAATAGTAAAATAGAAATAATTCTAATAAATTTGAAAATAAATTGATTAATAATTGTCTGATATGTACGTGTCTTTGTTACACCATTAATAAAGAAAAAAAAAGTAAATCAAAATTTGTAATTACCAAAAATGGCAAAATTCTAACTCTAATAAAAATTCTAATTCTAGTAAAACTCTTCTAAAACCTAATTTCTAAAAATAAAAATTCCAAATAAACTTTTACCAACAGAGTCCTAACATGATTACAAGTTATTTCTAAAAAAGAAGAAAAATCTAAAACACTAAAAATAAGAAATTATTATATATATATAAAAAAAAATCAGAATTACTAAAAATAATTTTTAAAAAAATTACCTAATTTTTCAATTTTAAGCTGAAAGCACGCATTTTCTGGCCAAACGGACAGGCGCGACTCATTTTGTGGGTTGGTTCACCTCGAATGACCTGTTACAGTAAAGATTGATAGGTTGTGCGCCCTGTAACAACACCCAGATCAAAAGTTATGACCAATTTATGGTTCACCTTCTTTTGGTCCAACCATGCTAGGAATTTATCTGTGTCAAGCCCTACATTAGTAGTGCTCTGCCTCTATGAAAGAAACACAAGATTTGCCTTCTCCTAATTCAAGAACCCATGGTGAATGAGTTGAGCTTGCCCTACATTGCAAGTAAATTAGGATTCAAGGGGGCAATGGCAGAAGGAGAAACAGAAGGCAAATTATGGGTAATGTTTAGGAGCTTTGTTCGGAAAATACAATAGCAGTAACTACGCAATGCACAATAGTGAGAATCCTATTAGAGGGGACAAATAAGAAGGTTATGATGACAACAGTGTATGTGATGTGCGATAATGGGCAGAAGGAATTTATGGTAGGAAATTCAGAGGATCATAGGGTAGTTGTGAGCACGTGGCTTGCATGTGGAGAATTCAATGTGATGATAAACACAGAGGAGTGAATAGGAGGTCTTGAATTGAATTGGCGAGCAATGGAGTAAAAAAAAAACAAAAAAACATAAGTGATGCGGGATTGTTAGATGTAGGATTTATGGATCAAAATTTATATGGTGCAATAATAAATAACGGAGAATTAGGATGTGAGCCAGGATTCATAAGGTTTTAGTCAACATTAATTCACTTCAAGAGCTCCCATCTTTTCAGGTTGCGCACCTATTTTGGATATTCTCGTACAACTCATCGATGTCAATCACTACATTGGATGAACAAGATAGCTTCCTCAAACCCTTCAAGTTTCAGAAGATGTGGGTGTCACATGAAGGATTCCTTGAAGTAGGACATGGCACAAGTACATTCCTAGCATGGCTGCACAAAAAGAAGGTGAACCGTAAATCGGCCATAACTTTTGATCTGGGTATCATTATGTGACACACAACCTATCAGTCTTTACTATAACATGCTATCCAGAGTGAACTGACCGGCATAGCAGGTTGTGTCAATCTATTTCGCAAGAAAACACATGCTGGCAGTTCAAAAATGAGATTTTAGGAAAATTTACTGTTTTTAGTAATTCTAATTTTTGTGTTTAGCAAGAAGACTTGAACCACCTCTCTTGCCATGGTTCATTGGTGACGCAAGTATGGACCCATTGCAGTCATATATTTGTGTTTAGAGCTGAATCAGTCCATTCAATAAAGAATCATCCAATATGGTACCGCCGAGCTAGGAAGACCTCAAAGTTCAAATTATTAAGGGGCATTGTCTCGTACTTTACAATATGGGAGTTGTGGCTTGGGAGACATGATCAGAAATTAGAGGCAAGGAGGGTCTTAGCCGGAGGACTCATTGGCCATTGCTAAGATCAAGTGGGAAGTTGGATTCTAGGTGAGTTTGACAGCTTAGTCATAGAAGAGGTGAGCTTACACTTGCTAGGCCTATAAAGGATGGAAGGGAGAAGAAGCTTGATTAAGTGGAATCGGCCGAGTCTAGGTTAGGTTGAATTAAATGTAGACAGATCATCTCGAGAGAACCCGGGAGAAGGTGGGGGTGGGGTTTATAGGGGCCCACATAGAGAATGTTATTTTTATCTTTGATCATTTTCATGGAAGGGTCTCAAACATGGTTTATTATTATTATAATACACACACACACACAGAGTCATGCTCACCTACACACCTTTGCACACGTTTCATGGGTGTATAATCTGAACGGTCCATGTGATGTGGAATCCCATGAAACCCCAAGCGACAAATTTTCACCCTGATCTACAATTTTTACAATTTTGCTGGGCCATAACAAAGAGAAATGCAAATCAAGGGAGGAAATTGTTTTCATTTTTCATGGCCCACTAGAGTTTTGGATCAAAGTAAAAAATTGGGCCTGGGGTGTTTCATGAGGTGCTGCTTCACGTGGACCGTTCAGATTTTAGAGTCAAATCACATATGATGGGTTCTCAAAAAAGTTCACACGGCATAGGTGAGCATTCAGCCACATATATATATATATATATATATATGGGAAAAGGTACTATGCGCTCGACCTCACGATAAGCTCCTGTGAGGTCGAGCTGTGTGGGCCCCACCGTGATGCGTGTCGACCATCAACACCGTGCATTTGATGGGTCCCCTTTAAATTATGGGATATCCCAAAAATCAGCCGTATACGGAACTCAGGTGGGCCATACCATCTAAAATCATGTGAAGACATACCAAAAACATATAAAAGCACTGGTTGGGGCCCACCTGAGTTTAGAATGCTACTGAAACTTGGTCTGAACCCTCATCCAAGTGGGACACACATAATGGATGGGCTGGATTTGCAAACCACATCTCGATGGGCCCAAAAAATGATTATGAATGTTTTAATGGTGCACGGCCCCTCCCCACTTCTGTATGTGGTGTGGCCCACACAAGTCACGGATTGACTTGATTTTTGAGACCTAGGCCCAGATGGAATGGTGCATCTGACTGATGGGGTAGATGTTCGAAACGCATCACGGTGGGGCCGACACAACTCGACCTCATGGGACGTTCCCATCAGCTCGAGCGCATAGTACCTTTTCCCTATATATATATATATATATATATATATATATATATATATATATATATATATATATAGCTTTGTTAATATGAAAGAAAAAACTAAAAAATCTTTCAATTGGGCACCACAAAAAACCAGGGGCTTCACTTATAGTTTAATATTGCCTCATGACAACAAAACAAAAGGAATGAAAATATAAAGAATGAACCAGAGCCACGCCAAAAATGTGGACATAACTAGCAAGCAGAGCTTCATTGTACACAACCACACCCACAACAAATATCATGGAAATAGGATCATAGGGACCCATAACTGGCAACATAATACGGCGTCAAAGGGCACAACGGCAATCTTGGCAACCTTAGCATCGATTCAGCCATACTTTTTGTCAGCATTACCTTATAAAATTCAAATTTCTAGCATTCCAGGAGACTAATACCACACAACCAATTCCACAACAAGTTCGAAGACTACAAATCGATAGACAATTTGGTGAATCCAAATTTCCACAAGACCTTAGCAGAATATGAGACACTTTGGAGTTGAGACTATATACCTCATTAAGAATCTCCTCACCAAATACCAAATCTTCCATGGGATGGTGAATTTGGATTTGGTTATGGCTTTCGTAACCACTTTGGAATCATATTCAACTATGACCTTACGAAGGTCCATACTTTATATATCTCGTGGAAAGGTAATGCACTGGTGGATAAATTAGCTCGTCTTGGGAGTACTAAATTAGAAGAAGACTCCTTTAGTCGATGAGAGGATATGCTTAGGGGGGTCTAGGGCGTGATTGCCATGAATAATGTGGGGACATGGCTTAGTCGACGAATAGGAAGGCCTATCTAGGGGTTTGGTGTGCTCGTAAAAAAAGGGTGATTTAGGCGTCAAGTTTTTGGGTATTGTATTTTCCCGGCATTGCCATTGTTGAGGTAATTTGGTAGTTAACACATCAAACAAGGTATTTCATATTGGTAACGGTGGCTGTAATGGTCATCACTGTTATCGATACAAGGGCGTAACGATTGTTACGATTCCCATAACAGTTGGAAAAAAATTGCCCAAAAAATTTTGAAAAAAATATTTATAAAACATAGAATAATGTAAATGTTTCAAATATGTATTGATTTTTTTTAACATGTTTATGTTAGCATAACGGTCTACTATTTGGTGAGATTGTTGTATCCAGTTCTCTACCAAATTTATGAACATGGACATGAGCCTCTAATATTTACACATCACTATCAAACATTGGAACTAAAAGTCAAAAAAGAAAAGCATAAATACCACTTTTATCAATTTTTTGAAAAAATGGCCTTCGGAGCTTTTATTCACCCAAATCGTTTAATCTACATTTTTAATCATAAAAGTATAGTAAGAGTGGTTGAAATCTATTGTAGAATAATTTACGAAAGTTTTTTAAAAAAGAAAGTTGAAGAACCCAAGTTCTATCGTGCTTACAAGAAATTTTGATATTTAAAAAAGTTTTTTTTTTTTGGAGATACTTTTGGTGTCATGATTAACTCTCTTTCTTGTGCTCGCCATGTTATGGACCCAAGTTCTATTGTGATAACAAGAAATTTTGATGCCTCTTTGCCTACGCCTCTCCATCCAAAGTTCAAGTCAAATTTCTGTGGAAGTTCTGATGAATCTCATCCTCTTAGGACGGTTTTTAGCTTGAAATATTTCAAGTTCGCAGTAAGAGGAATGTCAAATGGGGATATCTAGCAGTAGCCCAGGAAAACATGACTTGATAGAGTCACCCACCAAAGTGTTTATAGGTAGAAGTCTCCTTCAACATGCCATGGTTTTCAAGCTTGTCATGAGAGGTATGTTTGTTGTTCTCATATTTCCAACAGCTTAGGTATGGTGTTTATATGTTTGGACCCTATTTCATATTTTGTTGGTATGTTGTCCATGTTACCTTTTATGTTTGCTGGTGAGGTTTCATATTTTGTTGTTATGTTGTCCATGTTGCCTTTTATGTTTGTTGTGGTGAGGTTAATCACTAAACTTTCTTGTGAGACATTAATACCTTTCCCACAAGAATAAAATTTCAGGTGGAGTGCTCCCACTTTTCAAATAATAAAATAAAAACACTTTGCCTCACATTGTATACATGACAATCATTATTTTCTACAAAGCTTTGAATACATTTGCGACCATTAACTTGGCCCATTGAAATCCTTGGATGTTGATTGGGTGGCCCAACTTTTTGTAATTTGGTAAAGTGATGAAGAAGTCTGTTTGGAAAAATCAATGACTTTTAGGAATGCCTCAAGTCCAAGAATCTGAAGAAAGCGACCTATTTGATTTTCCATGATACATGTAAATCCTGGTGAATAAGTAATTATTGCCTTTTCACCTGGTTTTAAAATGTGAGAGTAATTCCACCTCGAAAATCGATACAAAAGTGTTGACTTAAATCTGTGGACCCCACCATAATGTATATGATATATCCGCACCATCCATCTATTTTATTAGAACCTTCTGGGGCATGAGCCAAGAAATGAGGCAGATCCAACACTCTTATGGCCCACACGAAAGGAAACAGTGGTCTTAATTCGTCCACCGTTGAAAGTTATTTCCTTCACTAGCCCCACATTGACGTTTTTTCATCATCTAACTAGTTTATAGGGTCACAAAGACATGGATAAGGGGAAAACACGAATATCAGCTTGATCCAAAACTTTTAAGGGTCCTAAGAAGTTTTTAATGTTCGATTCTGTAAGTGCTAAAGTGTATAAAGCACACCTTTGTTTGTCAAATTTCATTGAGACAAAACAACTTATGAAGTTGGTTCACCTTCAAGAGAATCAAGATGGAAAGTTCACCTTCAAGAGAATCAAGATGGATGATGAAAGTTCAAGTTCTACTAAAGACTAGTAGAAGATCAAACTCCTACTTCAAGATCTATTCAAGATTCAAGAACAAGTTCCAAGCTCTATCGAAAATTCAAGAACAAGTTATGAGAAGTTCAAGCTACTTCAATGTTCAGTCTTTTCAGGTATAATAGACCCTAGAATGATCTTAGGCTTAGGTCCTTTCAAAACATAATCATATATGGGTCATTATACTTTATATAGGCTTAACTTCGACTAGTCTAGGCTTAGGTTTGACTAGTCTAAGCTGTGGCTCAACCAGTCTAAGAAAAATTCGACTAGTCCAAGTTTTGAATATAGAAAAATGGATTTTCTCATTACGTCTTCGACCAGTCAAGTAGATTGCTCAACCAGTCGAAGAGTGGCTCTCGACCAGTCATGGGGTGCTCGACTCGAAATCCAGCAACTGAAATTTGGCACCCTCGACCAATCGAGCAGGGCCTTTGACCAGTCATAGTTCGATTTTATCTGATCGCGCTCAAAATTTGAAAATTTATTGAACCTTAGATGAGTCGAAGAAAACCTTAGACAAGTCGAAGCAACAACCTTTCAACCTATAAATAGAGGTCTTCTCTCAATTCGAAATTATCAATTCAAGCTGAGAAAAGCCTTTACCAAGAGAGAGAGAAGTCCTCACTATTGTCAAGCTATTGCATAGTATTTTTAATTCTTTAATAGCTTTTGTTTTAATTCTTTGATCTCCTTTTCATGAATCTCATTTTATAAAGAGAGTAGATACTCTTCTTTGAGATCTTGAGGAATTCAAACTAGTAGCCTTTGGTTTGATTCTATTTAGAACCTAGAACCCTCATTCATATGATTGGACATTGAACATTCTACCACAAGAGAAGCGGTTTTATAGGCTACATCAAGAGATACATCTTCAAGGTGAAGATAAGTATATTCCTATCTTTTGTATTCTGGTTTCTTTGAGATAGCAAAAAAATCTCAATTGTTGGTTTGTCTGAGATAGCCAGAAAGTCTCAGTGTGGTGATAGCCCTTTAAAATCACAACTGTATTAGGTTTTAAGGTCACCCCGTGAAAACCTTATTTATAGTGAAAGTCAATATCACGTGAGTTGTGATTATTGGGAGTGGAGTAGGTGTGGCTGTTTGAGAGCAGTTGGTGTACACACCGAACCACTATAATTATTGATGTTGTGGTGAATGTTTACTTTTTGCATTTGTGGTAAATGATTGTAATTTTATTTATACAAAAGTGGTGAATGTTTGTAATAGATATCTTTATTATCCCTTGCTTGGTTTGAGATCTTGATCATTACAAACGTTCGTGAAATAAGATTGTCCTATGAACTAAGTATGAATCAATTTTTCAATACTAGTACTATTGAGATTTCTGATTTATATATCCCCCCCCCCCCCACAAAAAAGAAAGATTGTTAAGCTCGCATTTTTTAGATTCCCACTATTTTCTGTAGTGTGGTCCACTCGAGCTTTGAATCTGCCTCATTTTTTGTCTTATGCCCTAAATTCAGCTCACATAACAAATGAGCGGTGTGGATAAGTCACATACATGACGATGGGCCCCACATTGATTTCATAAATTTCTCGATTTAAGTGTTAAAAAAGTAAGTTATCACATCTTCATTGGAAAAGATGTGGTAATTACCTAGGTAAATAATTATTACCCATTTACATGGTTATTACAGTTGAGCCGAAAAATCAAACATGCCCTAACGTAACCTCGATTGCCATGCCAAGTATCAAGACTTCTTAGGATATACATGAGAACTATTGGATGGAAAAAGCCAGATTGATTTGGCTTCTGAGAAAGGTGGCAGAAATTCCACATTTGTCCGCTTTCTTGATAACAGGAAGGGATGGAGTAACAAGATCTTTCCTTTGGAAACGGTGACTCATGCCTAAAAGTTGAAGGTGAGGTTATCAATAACTACAAAGTTTTTCCAAAAAGTCGAAAGTCTACAACATTGACTTGATTGGTTCTAGTGGATATAGACTCATTGGTGACTAGTAGAAAAACTCAACAAATTTAAATTGAGGGATAAATCTACCGGCCAAGGGAAAGGGAGTCAGGAGAGCAAGTGTGAGTACCCATTTTTTGTCTTTATCTATCCCATTAACCATGAATTGCCCCAATCCTCATTAATCCACCAATAGTAATAGCCCCAAATTGGCACCATCATTGGCAACACATCAAGATCAAAATCCTTTTTTAAGACCCGTTAACCATGAATTGCCCAATCCTCATTGATCCACCAACACGAGTAGCTCCAAATTGGCACCATCATTGGCGACACATCAAGATCAAAATGCCTTTTTAAGATCCCATCTTGCATGGGAGGAGGAAGACACAGCATAAATTCTTGGTAGTAGTTGGAAGTGAATGTTGCCGAAGCCAATTGATGACGCAAGTGAACAAACAACAATGGAAAAACTTGGTGACTCGACTCGAGTAAGTTCTTATCCTATAAAAATAGCCTAACCGAGTCATCCTATAAACTCTATTTCAACTAGGGATCTTGATGACACGTGTGGGTGATGAATGTGGCCATATGGCTTTATATGACAAAATAGTATGAAATAGTCCCACCCTCATCGAAACAAGAGGGATAGGGCACAAGAGATTTCATCATGTGGAAGACCAATTAAACAAACTTTCAGTTTCATTAGCAAGTAGTATAAAAACCCTAGGAATGGTAAAAAATAATAGAGATAAGAGATATAATCTAAGAAAATTACTGGTGGGGGGAGAACATCTGCAGATGGCGACCCAATGCCGAATGGCATTCTACTTCATCGTACTCTCCATGCTACATTGTGCTTCGTCATTCCTCTGAACGACATTGCGTAAGGTTCGTCAATCTTTAGAACTAGCACCACTGGAAAAAATGGAATGACTTTACTAAGTTCTGGGCTTAGTTATCCTATAAACTTAATCAACACTGACTTATCCCACAAACCCAATTTTTACAAGAGAAGTGGAGAGAAGGTGAGGAGATGGTAAAATACAAAAAAATTCACAAGAACAAGAAGAGAAGAATAAAGATCTTACTTCATTGATAAGCATCCATTAAAGGGCCATTATAATAGAGCAAAGTTCCACCAAACACACACTCCAAGCTTGTTCAAACTTAGAATTTATTGGATTAAACGTGTTTTTCCCTTTGCCCTTTTATCGAACTACCCACATGGACCATGGTGTGCCGTAACAACCATTACATGCTATAGGGTCGTAACGACTGTAATGGCCATTACGAAAATAATGACCCGTAATGACCATTACAACCCCTGTAATAGCCCGTTACATCCCTTGTAAAGATCGTAACAACCTCATAATGGTCCATTATGGAACTAATACATGTCTTTCTATTTTTTTTTCAATAAAAAATAAATAAAAGAGAAGAAGATTGTAACGGGCCATAACAACCGTTATAACTCATATTTTTAAATGTGATAAAATCGTTCAGGAAGACATGTATAACGGTTGTTATGTATAATGGGCCATTACGAGAGCCATAACAACCGTTATAACTCGTATCATAAAGGTAGCCACTACCATTACCGTTGTGAAATACATTGACATGGACCTATTTAGATCACACCAATTCCCAAGAATTCAAGCCCATGCAATAGTTATGCTGGGATCACATGAGATGCATCAAAATTATAGAAAACAACAACCACAAACTCTTCCACCAATAAAAGTTCCTAAGCAAACACTGTTTCTTCTAATGGATCCTTTATCTTGCATGCATGGGAGTGCAACGACACTTATTTTAAATCGTTTTTAAATCAAGAATGGCTTGTCTCTCCTTTAGAATCTTTAATTTTCAAACCATATGTCATTGCCTAATCACACTACATGAACAAGACTTCGTGTTTCCAACTCATGTTGAGTCAACCATAAAGGGGTGCGCCTACAACTAACCAAGCAACATGTGGCAGAGAACATGCATGAAATCCATGCTTGGCCGCATGTTTAACCTGGAAAACAAAACTTCGGGGCAGTTGCCTCGAGCAGGCTACACCAAAAGGAAGACTTGGGTTAGAATGCTCATAGTCAGTAGTATATGAGCCCACCTTTGTTTACATATGCCATGTAACCCATTTCTATAGGTCTTCTGATCAAGATGAAGTACTCTCCAAAAGTCATAACACTATGAAACTCATGTTTACCACACCACGTGGATTTAAAGGCTTTAGACAGATTTTGCACTATTTCAATGGTGAGGCCCACTTGAGTTTTTGACCAGTGTGATGTTCATAATCAAGACCTAAAATGGGGTGGGGCACATGATGGACGGGGTGGATCTCAACCACATGAAGTCATCCATTCACATCAACAAATCCTCATGGCCCCCAGGAACACACGGTCACAAAGGGTTTTAAACAGAGGAGGCTTGGTCAGATACACCCCAACATATTGCAATATGATAAGTTGAGACTAGCATTTTCATCTGGTCAACTTCCAATGATCCAAACCATTTACAGGTCTCACTTTCTACAATGGAAAAACAAAAAATAAAAGCTTTCAATTGGAATATTTCAACCCTTCAGTAATTTGACTCTCTTGCCTTGAACATGAACCGTCACTGTATCCTTGCATAATCAATGGGTTGAAATATACAATCTGATAGGTTTTTGCCATCCCCATCCAAGGGGAGCCTTATCAAATAAACCATTTGAATCATTGAATAAGGTCCACATCAACAACTAGAGTCCCGGCATTTCTTATTGTAACACGTCGGAGATGTATTCAAACAAACCTCTCCTCAAAATCCCATGGAATTTCGAACAAGACTTTCCTATAACCCAAAGATCTAGGGTGCCCATTGCAACATTTGGTGGCATCCACTATGTCCAGTAGTTTCACCTACTCATGTTAGGACATGGCTTCAAAAATGAGATAGACCTAAAACTCAATTGGGTCATGCCACAGGAAATTGTGTGGGTGTTCTTTGAAAAATCCATGGGGCTACAAAAGTTTTCTTTCTTCTTTTCACCCTGATGGGAATGACCTCAAGAATGGTTTTGATCACATTTAAACAACATGACCCAATGAGAATAACTTCATGAACGATTTTATCGCATTTAAAAATATTGTAGGTTGCAAGAAGGTTTCAATGTTGGGCAATGGGGTCCTTTTTTTTTTTTTTTTTTTTTTTTTTTTGGTGTGGCCCATTTGAGTTTTGGGTCTATCTCATTTTTGGGGGTTATGTCCCAGCATGTGTTGGTAAAACTAATGGACAAAATAGATGCCACACGGACAACCAATGGGATCATAGAGGTCCTACCCAGACAGGCTCCATATAGGTAGGAGTTACCAGCAAGTCTTGTTTTATTTCCCTTTTTTCTCCAATTTTTCAATAAAGAAATTTCTTCAGTCTGAATAGGGAAATGAAAACAGGATAATTTCCTTGAAATTTGGCCCCAAAGTGGAAATTAAGTTTTCAAGGAACTTGACTGCATTGGAGACATTGATCCTTGTTATTATGATGACTGGGTTGATCCATGACTAAGGCATTATATGGGTTAAGCCCTTAGAGATTTGTTCTCACCAAGAACCACCAGCCTTCGGCGCACCCGCATGTGACCGTGATTGACCGGTACATCCCATCAGCAGCATCGGACACCATGCCTAGCAATCCAAGGAGGGTAACTCTATCACAATTAAGGACCCAGAACGTGAGATGCAACCACTTGGCTGCCAACTGGACGTCACCTGCATGCATTACAAGTGTTAGACGAGCTGAAAATCTTACTATACATCGTACCACCCAAAGCTGGACATTCAAACGAGTCTCTTAACATCCAATGGGGCCCACAGTAGCTGCACATTCAAATGTGCTAATATACTAAGTTCATTAAACTAGTATTTTTATTGGCTGTTAATGAGTTCGTTAACACTAAAGCTACTATTTTTATCCGTTAATGAATTGGTTAACGCTAAAGCTACTATTTTGAATACTGTAAAGTTTTAAGTTGTAGACACTTGACACTTAAAAAGAGTTTTAGGTGTGTTTAGGGCTTGTTTAGAAAGATGTATAACACAATGATTACTTCCTATAATTACTTATTACTGTATATATGTGTGGTCCTACGGACCACCTTTATAATTTATACTACCATATATGCATGTATACCAATATTGCTTCATACTACCATATATGCGTGTATACCATATTTGCTTATACTCATACTATACTTATATATTATTCCTCTCTATAAACAAATGAAAATAAGGGGAAGGAAAATCATCCCCAAAATCTTTGTGAAATAACATGGTATCACAACACAAGATCTCTCAAAAAATTTCTGTTGTCGCTCACTGTTCGTGCTCGCTCTCTTTATATATATATATATATATATATATATATATATAAACTTAAAATTATATTAAAACTCTGAAACAGAGATTACATTCTGGCTGCCGCGGTAGACAATGATTTGATGATGACAATGTGAAGAAGAGAGGAGAATATTGAGAGAGAAGAAGAAGAAGGAGAGTTTGGGAGAAATGTTGTGTTAGGCTTGCTTGCCCTAAGACATAATATTTTATTATACTCAAGTATATAGTACACCGCAGGACAAAGGGAAGTGTGCACATGCACTTACACTAAAAGGGGCCACTAACCACATACACAATATACTAGCATTCTCGATACTCCCCCTCAAGTTGGAGCATAGATGTTAATTATGCCCAACTTGCCACAAACACGATGAACAGCATCTCGACTCAAGGACTTTGTAAGAACATCAATAAGCTGATCCTCAGTTCGAACAAAAGGAGTGACGATTTCCTTAGAAACGACTTTCTCCCGAATAAAGTGACAGTCGACCTCAATATGCTTGATTCGCTCGTGGAAAACTGCGTTACGAGCAATATGGATGGCCGCTTGGTTGTGACAGTGAAGAGGAACAGGATCCGAAGAAGGATAGCCAAATTCTTCAAGAAGTTTGCGAAGCCACACGAGTTCACATGTCGCATGAGTCATAGCACGATATTCTGCTTCAGCCGAGGACCGAGCAACAACTGGCTGCTTTTTGCTCTTCCGGGTTATAAGATTGCTACCTAGGAAGGTACAGAAGCCGGATGTAGAACGGCGATCAAAAGTACTACCTGCACAATCAACATCGGAATAGCCAAAAAGATAAAGATGACCATACAACTGAAAGTGGAGGCCAAGACCCGGGACTGATTTTAAATACCAAAGTATGTGGTAGACAGCCGTGAGATGGGAAGTTCGGGGAGTTTGTATGAATTGGCTAACAACCCCCACTACAAATAAGAGATCTGGGCGAGTAATAGTCAGGTAAATACGCCAGCCTACAAGTCGTCGATACATCGTTAGATCAGTAAGGAGAGCACCATCATCTGGTCGAAGCTTCTATGAAGTATCCATGGGAGTGGTAGCAGGCTTGCACCCTAACATGCCGGTCTCCATGAGAAGATCGAGCGCATATTTTCGTTGTGCCAATACTAATCTGGATGATGAGCGAGAAACTTCAATTCCGATAAAGTAGCGAAGAGGACCAAGATCCTTAATCTCAAACTTGGTCTTCAAAAAATCTGACCTCCTTCATTCCAGCAGAATCACTACCGAACAGAACAATATCATCCACATAGACAATGAGAACCATGATGCCCGTCGATCGACGACATATAAAGAGAAAATGATCGACATGACTACGAACAAAGCCAAACTCCAAGAGAGCCTGACTAAATTTTTCAAACCATGCACGTGGGGATTGTTTGAGTCCATAAAAAGCTTTCTTCAACCGGCATACAAGTGCAGGGTTGTGAGAAGCAACAAAGCCAAGAAGTTGAGTGCATGTAAACTTCCTCTGCAAGATCCCCATGGAGAAATGCATTCTTAACATCAAGCTGAAACAAGGGCCATGATAAATTAACGGCCAAGGAGAGCACAATGCAAATCGAATTAAGCTTAACCACCGGAGAGAATGTTTCGAAGAATCCACACCATGAGTCTATGTGTAACCCTTAGTAACAAGACGGGCTTTATAGCGATCAATTGAGCCGTCTGAAAAAAACTTGATCATATAAACCCATCGACAGCCAACAGGTTTATGGCCTAAAGGAAGTGGCACAAGGTCCCAAGTATGATTCTTCTCAAGAGCAAACATTTCTTCTATCATCGCCTTCGTCTAATCAGGACTCTAAAGAGCATGTGAGAGAGATCTAGTAATAATCTGTGATGAAAGGGAAGCTGCAAACGACTGAAAAGACGGTAAAAGATGATCATATGAAATGAAATTACTAATGGGGTGTTGAACACAAGATCGTGACCCTTTACGCAAGGCAATGAGAAGATCTAAACTCGAGGTAGAAGATACACCTGAGCCAACATCCAAAGTGAACGGAAGGGTGGATGGTTGAGCGTATGAAGATTTATCTCGATGATGATACACCTGCAAAGGCTTAGGCTCACCCATATCACCAACAGGATGCTGAATAGAGGGGAGAGGAGTTTTCCCATGATCACTAGTGGCAAGAGGATAAGAGTCATACTCCCCCTAACTCGCAAGAGGATTACAAAGGGATCGGCCTGGAGCGGAGAAAAGAAGAAATATCTTCAAAGAAGGTTACATCGACAGAGACATTTCTTGCGAGTCAATGGGTCAAAGCATTTATACCCTTTCTGACTTCGAGTATACCCTAGAAAGACACATTTAATTGCCCTGGGGCTAAGTTTATCATTACTCGCATCCAAAATTTGAACAAAGCATATACAACCAAAAACTTTAGGTAATAGAGGAAATGGATTATCATGAGGATACAATACAGTAAATGAAGATTTATAAGATAAGATACGTGGGGGCATACGATCAATAAAAAAATTAGCAGTTAGAAGAGCATCATCCCAAAAAAGTTTAGGTAGATGCATACCAAGCAAAAGGGTGCGAGCAACTTCAAGAAGATGACGATTCTTTTATTCTGAAATACCATTTTGTTGAGGTGTGCGAGCACATGACGTCCTAGATAAAATACCACGTTCCTTCAAGAAGGACAGAAAGGCAGTATACATGTATTGCCCCTCATTATCAGAATGGAGGGATTTGATGAAACAATGAAATTGAGCGCACACTTCATGATAAAACACTTTAAACACATCAAACACTTCACTTTTAGATTTTAAAAGATAAATCCAAGTCATGCGTGAATAATCATCAATAAAGGTAACAAAATATCTAAATCCAAAAGTCAAGGTAACTGGAGCTAGTCCCCAGACATCTGAGTGAACCAGAAGAAAAGGTTGAGATTTCTTCCCAGAAGAGCTAGGAGGAAACGTAGCATAATGATTTTTAGACAATTCACAAATATCACAGCATAATGGTTTAGTGACAGATAAGGAGGGAAACAAAGTCTCAATCTAGCTATAGATGGGTGACCTAAGCAGCAATGCCACCGAGTCATGGACTCTCGATCTAGAGAAAGGGTACTAGAAGCGGCAACAGGTGTATCATGGAGAAGATAAATGCCTCCTCGCTCATGCCCCCACCAATCTCTCTCTTCGTCTATAGGTCCTGAAACAAGCAATAAGAGAAGAAGGTAATAGAACAATTGAATGATTTAGTAAGAGAGCTAACAGACAATAAGTTTGATGAAAAACGAGGCACATGCAAGAATGAGGACAAAGATAAGGAAGAAGAGAGAGGGATGGAACCAATCCCAGAGATGGGAGATTGGGTTCCATCTGTGACTGTGACATACTGAGTGTGAGGAGAAGAAGAATAAGAAGAAAAAAATCGAAACTTACCAGTCATGTAGGAGGAAGCTCCAGAGTCGATGACCCAGGAGGTAAGAGAGGATGACGCAAAAAGGGCAGTACTTGACTGGGCCGAAGCTACGTGAATATCACGAATGTGAAGACGCATAGGGGCATCATATGCAGCCCGAGAAATGATAAGAGACTCCCCTGAAGTAGACTGCTCAGCTGTCGAGGTGGAAGACTCTGTCTCAGAAGCAACAGTGGATGCAATAGAAGCAACGGCATACGTAGGATGACCATGTATCTGCCAGCAATAATCAATAGTGTGATTAGTTCCACCGCAATGTGAACAAATGCGGGAACTATCACGTCCTCGTCCACGTCCACCACGACCACGAAGACTACGGCCGCCACAACTGCGATCTCCCTCGCAGCCTCTACCACGACCACCAAGACCAGAAATGCGCCCTGAACTCAAGGATGGTACCCTAAGATCAAGAGAGGATTGATCGCCAGCAAGATGTGCTAAACGCTCGGGTGGCACAAATGAATAAGAAGAGTAGAGACAGCAGCACGCTGACACATGGCATAGACTGTCGTTAATGGGGGAAGATGATCCTGCATAACAACCTGATCTCGAACATGAAGATAATCAGAACTTAACCCAACTAGGAATTGCATGATACGAGTATCATCCCGCTGCTTATAAGCATGTTCATGATCCTCTTTACATGTGGAAGGAAGAAGCTGATACATATCCAACTCACCCCACATACCTCAAAGCGTCAAATAGTAATCTTTTAAGGATTTGGAGTTTTGTTGGAACCGACCAATTTCTTGAATAAGCTGGAATACCAGTGAAAATTTCTGAGATTCTGAGAATATATCATGAAGCGTATCTCAAATGCCTTTAGCCGAGGATAAAAATATCACTGAGTGGCTAATCAAGGAATCCATACTATTCAACAACCATGTCATAACTTAATAATTTTTCTTTGTCCAAGACTTGTAGGTAACATCTGTAGAGCTTGGGGGATCATCCAAAATATATGACAACTTATCACGGGCTCCTAAAAATACTTTTACAAATTGTGCCCATTGAAGATAGTTGTCACCATTCAACTTAGTGGAGGTAATCTACAAGGGGGTGGATTTAAGAGACCCTAGGCCAAGAGATGAGGGCCCTTTGTCAGCCATAGGAGAGTCCAAGAGAGATCAACCTGTGCCAAGTGAGCCCCTACGCCAAGAAAGATTGATTCAAACAACTCTATCTTACTCAATCCTTTAAGATAATAAGAGATAAACCTCAAACAAATATCAATCATCCAAAATACCATGAAACGCAGAAAAAAAAAATGCCTAACCAAGTGAAAAACGACCCAACTGCACGTCCGTTTGAGGTTAAACACCTCTCAAACATTGATCTTAAGTATATAAAAAAAAAAACCTCCATGGGTAGCTTGGGAGGAAGATTTCGGTACATCTTGAGCAAAGAAACTAAAGAAAAGCTTACCTATTTGAGGTAGATCGAAGAAAAACAGAAGCTGGGCCCGATTTTCAAATTTATCTATTTCGCCCAAAATACCATGAAATGAGGTCCAATAAATTCTGAAAAAATCATAACAAATCTTCTAAAATAAAGATCTATCAAACCCCTAAACTTTTAGCTCAAACGGAGTCCATGTTTCCGTACAATGCTGACGTCAGTCGTACGGCTGCTGATGTCAGCAAGGTGACGTGTCGCCTCTCAATCTGTTGGATGCGGAATGCCTTGATCTACGCTCTGATACCAAGTAGAGAATGATTTGATGATGATAATGTGAAGAAGAGAGGAGAATATTGAGGGAGAAGGAGAGATTGGGAGAGATGTTGTGTTAAGCTCGCTTGCCCTAATATATAATATTTTATTATAATAAAGTATATAGTACACCGCAGGAGAAGAGGAAAGTATGCACATGCACTTACACTAAAAGGGGCCACTAACCACATACACAATATACTAGCATTCTCTATAGCCCCAAGGCAAGAAAAAAGGTGTCGGGCCTCCCTATCATATACCCAAACAAAACAAAACGAGAAACAAAGCCAAGGAGGCTGCCATTATCCCTTACGAATATTCCCTTGCGGCCATCATTGTTTATGCTCTTTTTTTTTTTAAATTTAAATCAAATATATTCTCAATTAAACCACCTTTACAGGAATCACATTTCAGGCGGGACCCCCAGCAACAAAAAGGAGAGGAGGATCCTGCCTATCATATGGAAAGAAAATAAAAATTAGCAATAGAAGGAAGTGTATTTTTGATTGAACCTAGGCCTGTTCGATCGAGAATGAACTCCCCTTTGGGCTGCAAAGGGAAGTCAGAAACCTGAGAAAAAAATTTATCCAATTGATTTGCGCTTCCCAGACGAGCTAAACCATATGCTACACTATTCACCTCCCGAGGAGTATGCTGGATGAGACAAACGATTTCCTGGATGAATTTAAATCTCCTTTTCCAATAGTAGATGTTCTATGAGGCCCTATCTGAGTTTGAGAGAAGGTCCACTACTGACTGGGAGTCACTTTCCACTTCAATCTTGTTTAGACCTTGGCTTAGGCATAAGTTCAAACCATCCACTACCACTTTTGCTTTTGCTAGAAAATTGGATCCTACCTTGTATCCTTTGTAGAAAGTGAATATAAGATCCCCCTTTTCATCGTGGTAGATTCCCCCACTTCCCGATGGGCCCAGATTACCTCGAGAGAAACCATCAATGTTCAATTTCACCCATCCCTTGGTCCGCTTTATCCATTGGATGATTAACGGCCGTGGTTTTCTGTTATGGGGGAGAAAGATGCCCAAATCTCATAATGCTTTTGTACTGTAAATATCACTTTTAGGCAGCAGGAAGGAGGACACAATATTGGAGAACCATCTGCGAATTCTGACAATGGAATAGTCCACTTTGATTTGAGAATCTTCAAAGCGATTACCATTTCTAACGAGTCAAATTTCCTAGAAAATAAGCATTGGGGCCAGACCTTGAAAGATTTCGATGCTTGTTTTGTCATTGGCCAAGTTCCACCATTGTATCGCACAAGCCGAGGCGGACTGGCCTTCAAGGACTTAGATCGAGAGGAAGGAGGAAAAGTGGGCTCATAACCTATTGGCCAGATTTCCACTGATGAAGAGGTAATCCAACGATTCCTCTTTGCAGTTAATGTTATCCAGGCAACAATTGCAACAAGAGACAAGGGTCGAGAGGAACCATCAACTTTGTTTATGCTCTTAATTCAACACATCGTAAGGCTATCATTGGAATCATTTAAGGTTATAAAATTGCCCTTGCTCCATCATGTGACCCTCATTAAAACTAATGGATCATGAGGACCATTGCTAGGGTTCCTTCTCTAGTTTGTTTTTCTGTTGACCTCCATCTGTTTTGGCAAGACTTTACAGTGTGCCTTGATCTTTTTCTGGCAACCCTCACATCCACATAACCCTGCCCATTGTCATCTTTAGCCAACCCAAAATTGACAACCCCACCACCATCATTGGCCCTATGACCTCCATCACCAACACCTCCCCATCTCCATTACGTCACCACAAATCCCATCACTAGCCCCGTCTCAATACCAACCTGCAACATCCTCACCATCTTTGATAAACCCAACCCTAATTCCACAGTTGATCCTGTCTCCGACCCCAACCCTTGTTCAAATCTGTCTCTCATTGATGTTGTCTCTACTTGCTCCAAAACCAAACCCCAAATCCCATCTTAACCCTCCCGTGGACTCCCACACTGAAACCCCTTTGTTGCCATTCGCCATCACCAATGACAACACCTCTTCCACCATCACTGGTGTTAGTGCCTCCAATCCCGAAACCAATCTGGTGGTCCAGCTGCTCTGTGACGATTGATGGAACACCACTTCTCTACTAGTTTGTGTCTCTGCTTCCGGCCTCGCTTGACATTGTTTACGAAAATGTGCTTCTCTGATGGTTGCCAAAATACCACTCTCCATTAATTGTTGTTGTTGATGTAGCCCTCTCTCTTGACACTAATCCACGGATTGTTACATCCTCAGCATGACAACCATCTATGTCGTCGCAACAACACTCCCTATCATGGTCTAAATCATTGTTATCCTTCTCTATCATCTACGGTGTTTGCAATTATCATGCCTTCTCCAGTGCCCTTCGAGGCAATTTTGGATCGTGATACTTTCTCCGTAATCACTCACATTAATAGAATCGCTCCATCTATCACAACAAGTCGGTTAACACCTCTCCACATTTCTCTTCCATATTGATTAAGATTGTTATATTAACGGTCATCTATGGATAGTAAAAAAATTAGACTAGTATCCAAGTTTATGCATTACTACAACGAAATTAGATGGTCAAAATTATTTATAGTGGTTCCAATCTGCAAAAATCTATCTTGGAGGGGAACATAAGTTGTGTTTTATTATAGAAAGTAAACCCAAACCATCATCCACTAACTCATCATATGAAGATTGGCTGAGTGACAATTTTACGGTAATGGGATGATTCCTTCATTTAATGGAGCTTGGTATTAATGGGACATTACTAATGTGTAAAACAAACTAAGAAATATGAGACATTATTATGAACATGTACTATCATTACAACGATTTTACTTGAACACATTAGCTACAATGGGAAATATCGACAATGCAATAAGGAGAAATGTTAGTAGAAGCTTATTATGCTTCCTCATGTCAATGATGGAAAAAACATTACATTATATGCCACAAATTCCTATTCATAATGAAATACAGAAGTAGCTCGAAAGGTAGGACTATTTAGTTTCTTTGAGAACCAATGCTGACTTTGAGCCTAAAGGGTCTAAGTTTTAGCACGTGAATCCATGCCCACACTCGAGGAAATTTACAAATATATTCATAGTGAGGCCAATCAATGGGTATTGACTGTGCTTTCCCCTACTAAAAGGTCTGTCTTTACAGCTACACCCAATCAATAAGGGAGCATACATTACAAGGGGATAGACAAATGAATGCCTCTATTACCCTCAACGAAACACTGATCATGACAACCGAGTATACACTCATTGTGGGCTTCAACAACACACCAAAGACACTTGTTTTAAGCTGCATCCCCACCTTCAACCCTGTTCCAAGAGAAGTGTCAATAGTTTCATGATTGAGGGGGAGAATCAAATCGCTATGTCAAATCCATCTCCCATTGATCATCCTATATTTGTTGCCCATCCTTTCAATATTTATACACCTTTCATATTGGGGGACTATTTAGGTATATCTGCTAATCATGTCTCCCATTCTTCCTTTCAGTCTAATGTGCCATGGATCATTGACTCTTGTGCAACAGATCACATGTTAGGAATCAAAAGTCATTTCCTCACTTATTCTTCTTTTCACGATAACATTAAATTCACATATGGGTTATATGTTGTTGTTTCTAGAAAAGGCTCTTGCCACCTTAGTTCTTCATTGACTCTTTCTTTTGTTTTTCATGTGTCATCTTTTCCTTCCAATCTTCTCTCTGAAGTTTATTAACCAAACAACTAAAGCATTCTATCATATTCTTTCCACACACGTGTTGTTGAAGATCTGCAGACTGGTTCGAAGATTGGTAGGGGGCATGATTTTAACAACTTAGGGGTCATTTGGATGCCTACAAAGTCCTTAAATTGCAAAGGGATTACAGGGACTGTTTGGATGTATGTATTTGCATGTAAAGGCGTTACAAGCTGTAAAAATATTACAACTTTCAGCTGTAATCTGAAACTTGGTAAAAAGTCATGTTTCGGGTTACATGTAAAGTCTTTACAGCTAAAAGGCATTATAAATATTAGAACACAATGATTAATATACACTCATGATATGCGAGGCCCACCGTAATGTGTATTGTACATCCAATCTATCCATCACGTACTTCCCTTGATGCTCTCATGTGCCCTTAAAAAACAGCTTGCCCATTATTAAATGGACCACATTAAGGAAGGATTAAACTTCTACATTGCATTTGGGGCCGACCGTGAAGGGTGGAAGACATCCAATCTGTTTAGTGTTTGCATGCTTTAATGCTCTCTTAGGGCCCTAAGAAAATAAAAATAAAAATCAAGTCTTTCTTATGTGATTTGCATATTTTGGAAGGTTCACCGCCCAAGCTCTCTGGTATAAATACCTACTTTATTCATTGTAAATACTTTACAAGCTAGCCAAATACACAATCTGTTTACCTGTAAATAAATTGCCACTTAAAAGCTAAACGAAATAGCACATAAATTCATTACACCTTAAAAATTACAACTAAAAAAATTATAGGCATCCAAAAGACCCCTAATATCTACTTAATGTTGGTGACTTCTCTTCATCTTGTGTAGCCGCATCAAGGTCTAATAAAGGGGAGTCTCTCAGTCCTTGGCACTCCCTTTTAGGACATGTCAGCACAATCGATTGCTCTTTCATTTCTAAATAAATTTCATAATATTTCTTTTAAATGTGAAGCATGTCAATTATCAAAACATATTTGTACTCCTTTTTCAACCAATGAAAATAACTCAGCATTACCTTTTGATTTGATTCACTTTGATGTTTGGGGACTTGCTCCCATTACTTTTTTTTTGTTATATATATTTTATTACTTTTATTAATTACTACTCCAAGTTTACATGGTTATACCTTATGAAAATCAAAACCGAAGTCCTTTCCACAATACAGACCTTCATTAAAGTTGAACCTTTTTCAATCTCCCTCATATTTTCGGGTGTGTCTGTTATATCCGTGTCATCAATCCTCATGATAAACATGAACCTCAGTTAGTTCAGTGTGTGTTCCTTGGATATTCTAATATTCAAAAGAGTTACAAGTGTTACTCTCCTATTAATCAATGCAAGTATGTCTCAAAAGATGCCACTTTCATAGAAAAAATTCCTTACTTTTCAGCACCCGCCTCTTTGGCCATGGCTAGAGTTACTCCCCTCTAACTTTGGATCTTGATAACATACAAGAAGAAGAATCTACTTCGACGATAGAACAAACTATCTAATCTCACACCTTCCGAAGCACAACCTCTAGAACATCCTAGTGATTCAACTTCTTTTCACACTCCCATTGCTATTTGAAAAGACAAATGCACAATCATTCCTCTTGCCCATTATCATGCTGATCCTATTGTGGCTTATCCAATTGGTAATTATGTTTCCAATCATTGATTGTCTTTATCCTTTCAGGCTTTTCTTTCATCTATCTTCTTCTTCTGTTCCATCCTTTGTTGTAGAAGCCTCAAAGGACAACATGGGATTTAGGAGTTAGGTCCTCTCCCTAAGGGTCAATCTGCCATTAGCTATAAATAGGTTTTCACCAACAAGTATAACCTTGATGATACTATTGCTCGTCATAAGACATGATTATTTGTCAAAAGTTTCACACAACAATTAGGAATTAATTATCAAGATATATTCTTCCCTGTTGTAAAGATCAACTCAATCCGCATTACTCTTTCCCTTGTTGCTTAACGACATTGGCCGCTTCATCAATTAGACACCAAGAATGTTGGGGGACCGCAGAAGCACACAGAGATGAATCTAGGATAGCAATCTAATAGCACCAAGCAAAAATAGAGAACACGGCGATTTTGCTGGGATTTGTGCTGTGGAATCACACAAATACGAATTTAGGATAGCAATCCAATAGCGCCAACCAATAACAAGAGAACACAAAGATTTAACATGGAAAACCCTTGCGAGAAAAAACCACGGCACAAAGCGACAGAAATCCACTACGAAAATAGAAATTACAAAGAGAGAGGACTTACCTGATTCGAACAACCTTGAATCTCAACCTTGCTACACACTTTCATAACCCTAGAACCCTTTTAGAAACCCTTGGAATACCTTTAGGAAGCCTCAGAATACTTTAGAATGGCCCTAGGGACCCCTATTTTTGGTTTAGAAAACTCCACTTACGCACCGACTTTGAAATAGTCCGAAAACCACCTCAAATTTATGCAGTCCGTGCGCAGTCTGCGCAACCTCAACTAGTCGAGCCAGAGCTTTGATTGGTCGAGCTTGTCCCTCAACTGGTCGAGCGTCCCGAACATCGAAAATATATAGTTGCTGGACTTCAAGTCGAACGGGCTTCAACTGGTTGAATGGATCTTCGACCAGTCAAGCCAACCCCTCAATTGGTCGAGCAAGATAGATTTAAGACATCTATTTTAACAACAATCCCCACCATGTCTTTAATCTTTAACCGTGTAGCTTCTTAACCTATTCTCTTATCTTTGCATCGCATCATAGCTTCAATCAATGCTTCCCGTGCATACTCTGACCATCTTTTACGCCATCGCCAAGCCCAGAGAAGTTGCACAGAACTTGAACTTCTCTTTAGGAATGACCTTGATGAGCATGTCTGTTAGATTCATACAAGTGTGAATCTTCTCAAGTGTTACGCCTCCTCCTTCAATCACCTGTCGGATAAAGTGGTGACGAACATCAATGCGTTTAGTATGTGAGTGATAAACAGAATTTTTAGCCAAATTGATAGCACTTTCACTATCACAGTTAACCGACACGACCTCTTGCTGAAGTCCCAACTGATTTATCATGTCTCTAAGCCACACACCTTCTTTAAATGCTTCTGTCACTGCCACATATTCTACTTTGGTCGTGGAAAGAGCCACCACGGACTGAAGCTTCGACAACCAACTAATTGCTCCACCTGCTAGTATAAACGAGTATCCTGAAGTAGACTTTTTGGAATCCACACTACCTGCGTAGTCGAAATCCACAAACCCTACCAACTTTATCCATCTTCTCAAAAGTTAAGACGTACTCTTTCGTACCTCGAATGTATCAAAGTAGTCATTTCCCCGCTTCCCAATGTTCTTTGCCAAGGTTTGACATGTATCTGCTCACAACACTGACTGCCAGTAAAATATCTGTTCACGTACAAACCATGACATACATTAAACTGCCAACCGCATTCGAAATAAGGCACATGAGACATAACTTGCTTTTCCTCATTTGATTCAGGACATTGTTATGAAAAAAGCTTGAAGTGAGCCGCGTGGGGAACACTCACCGGCTTTGCTTGGTCCATTCCATACTTGATCAACACCTTTTCAAGGTATTCTACCTGTGATAACCAAAACATGCTCTTCTTCCTGTCTCTATGAATATCTATGCCGAGAACCCTCTTTGCAGCCCCTAGATCTTTCATCTCGAATGTCCCTGATAACTGAGTCTTCAGTACAATTTCAAAGATAATGATTGGCGATCAACATATCGTCAACATACAATACTAGGATGATAAATCTGTCATCACTCAGTGCCTTGTAATAGACACAGTGATCGTATTCACTACGAGTAAATTTTTGACTCACCATGAAAAAATCAAAATTTTTATACCACCGCCTAGGCAACTGTTTCAGGCCATACAATGACCTCATTAACCTACAAACCTTTTTCTCTGCCCCTTTAACTTCGTAGCCCTCTGGTTGCTTCATGTAGATCTGCTCTTCTAAATCCCCATGCAGGAATGCAGTCTTGACATCCATCTGTTCCAGCTCGAGATCGTATTAGGCAACCAACGCCAACACGAATCTGATAGACACCTGCTTAACCACCGGTGTGAATATCTCTGTGAAGTCGATACCTACTCTCTGAGCATAACCTTTTGCTACCAACCTTGCTTTGTATCTATCATGTTTCCTTTTAAATAACCACTTGCATCCGATCGCTTTTTGGGCCACTGGAAGCTCCACCAGCTCTCATGTGTGATTTTTATGCAACGAGTCCATGTCATCCACAGCCACCCTCCACTTTTCTCCTAAATAATAGACGGGTCCCCCTCATCTGTAATGAGGGCATATGCAATATTAGAGTCGTCCCTGTATCCTATTGGTACCTACAATCACGCGGTGAGTTTCTTCTCACAGGTGGCTGCTCCACTTGATCCTATACCTTTGTCTGCGCATCTCTCTCTACCTGAGTATCATCTGTATCAATCTGGACGTCTACGATTAACCTTTTAGGTTCCTGTTACTCCTATTGATCATTCTTACAGAATAGGGAGCTTTCATCGAATCTGACGTCATGCCTAGTGATTACCTTGCATGTGATCTTGTCAAATAACATGTAACCTTTCACACCAATTCCATAACCAACAAAGATATACTTTTTGGCTCTATGGTCTAGCTTATCTCTCTCAACTGACGGAACATGAGAGTAAGCCTCACAACCAAATATGCGTAGATCTAAGTAGTCGATTTTCTAACCACTCCATACTTCCTCTAGGATTTTACATTCAATTGTCGTTGAAGGAGACCAGTTCACCAAATAACAAGCTGTGTTAACGGCCTCTATCCATAGGTCCTTGCCCAACGCAGCATTACTTAACACACATCTGGCCCTCTCCAAGAGAGTCCGATTCATTCGCTCAGCCATACCGTTTTACTCGGACGTGTGGTGCATTGTGTTGTGCCTGATGATCCCTTCATCCTTGCAATAATTATTAAACTCAGTGGAAGTAAATTCTCCACCATTGTCAGTCCTTAAAACCTTTATTTTTAGCTAACTGTTTTTCCATCATTGTCTTCCATCATTTGATTATGGTGAAACCTTCAAATTTACGTTTCATAAAGTAAACCCAAACTTTCCTGAAGTAAACCCAAACTTTCCTGGAGTAGTCATCAATGAATGAAACAAACCATGATGACCCCTCAATGAAAACTTCTGACGATGGCCCCCATACGTCAGAGTGCACATAATCAAGCACTCCCTTGCATACATGTTTTCCAGATTTAAAAGACAATTTAGATTGTTTACCATATATACAATTCCCGCATACATCTAAATTAAAATTTTTAAAAGCTAGAATCAAACATCGATCAGAAAGTACCTTCATGCCCCGCTCGCTCATGTGGCCCAGACGAGCATGCCACATACGTAGAGACGTGGAGTTTGGAATAGCTGTTGCTACTCCACCTGCTGAAGTGCTCCCAATCAACCTATAAAGGTTTCCGTACCTTTGCGCTCTCATAACCACAAGTACCCCTTTTGAAACTTTAAGGACACCATTAATACTGGTGAACTTACACCCTATAACCTCGAGTGCACCAAGAGAAATCAGACTTTTCTTCATATCGAGAACATCCCTAACATCAGTCAAGGTACACTCCATCCCATTAAACATCTTGATGCTCACTGTACCAATAGCCACAACATTACAGGCATTGTCATTGCCCATAAAAACCTGTCCACCATCACATTCCTTGTAACTAGCAAACTAACTCCGATGAGTGATGTGATATAATGCCACTGTGTCAAGTATCCACTCGACTTTATTATGGTCGTGAAAGTGACCAATTATAGAAATAGACAGAACATCACCACCACTTGTTTCTTCATCAGATGTGACAACATGGGCATCCTTGGAAGAAGCCGCTGAATTTTCTTTCTTCGCTTTAGGATTTCTACAATCCTTCTTCATGTGTCCAGACATCCCACAGTTCTAACACTTTAATTTTCACTTGCCCTTGGATTTGGATCTGAGTCTTAAAGATCATGTACCTCGTTCAGAATCTCTGCCCCTCGTAATCAGTGCATCGGAAGATGCCCCCATGTCGCCGTTTAGTTTTCTCATAGCCTTCCCTTAAAGGGCTAACATAACGGTGTTGATACTCAGGGTTTTATTTACAATGCTCATTGTGTCCCTGAATGACTCATACGATGCAGGAAGAGAATTCAACAATATACATGCTTGTTCCTCATCTTTGACCACTTCCTCCATATCCAACAATTTATACATCAATTTATTAAAGTTGCTAATGTGGGCCTCCAGATCTCCACCCTCTGCCATCTTGAAGGTATAACACTGTAGCTTCAAGTGTAGGCGATTTTCAGAGGACTTCTTAGAATAAATGCTCTCTAACTTCGCCCACACTAGCCGCAGTTTTCTCCCTCAAAACATTATAGAGAACCTCATCCGTGAGACATAAACGGATAGAGGCTAAAGCATTACTATCAAGGTTTTCCCATTCTTCATCTTTCATGGTAGATTTCTGCTCCTCAAGAGCCTTAATCTCACCTTGCCTGGTTAATAGGCTAATCATCTTAACCTTCCATAACTCAAAATTATTTTTTTCCAAGTACTTCTCAATATCAAACTTGTTGTTTCCACTTATTACTAATCCTGCAGATTCAGATCTGTGCCCCAACGATTGCTCTGATACCACTTGTTGGGATTTGTGTTACGAAATCACACATATGAATCTAGGATAGTAATCCAATAACGCCAAGCAATCACAAGAGAACACAAAGATTTAACGTGGAAAACCCTTGCGGGAAAAAACCACGGCACAAAGCGACAGAAATCCACTATGAAAATAAAAATTACAAAGAGAGAGGACTTACCCGATTCGAACAACCTCAAATCTGAACCTTGCTACACCCTTTGATAACTCGAAAACCCTTTTGGAAACCCTTAGAATAACTTTAGGAAGCCTTGTAATACTTTAGAATGGCCCTAGGACCCCTATTTATAGTTTAAGAAACTCCACTTACGCACTGACTTTGAAAAGTCCGAAAACCGCCTCAAATTTCCGCAGTCTGCGTAACCTCGACTAGTCGAGCCAGGGCTTCGACTGGTCGAAGGACCCCTTCGTATGGTCAAGCTTGTCCCTTGACTGGTCGAGCATCCTGGACATCCAAAATACATAGTCGTTGGACTTCGAGTCGAACGGGCTTCGACTGGTCGAATAGATCTTCGACCTGGTCGAGCAAGACGGATTTAAGACATCTATTTTGACAACAGATTTAATATGGAAAAACCTTTTCAGGAAAAAAAGCCTAACACAAAGCGACAGATGATCACTATGAAAGCATAAATTACAAAGAGAACGAGCTTACTCAATTCGAACAACCTCGAATCTCACCCTTATTGCACCCTTTGAAACCCTAAGACGATTTAGAAATCTTTATAATACCTCCTAATCCTGTTTACACCCATATATATAGCCTTGGAAAGAATCCCAAAGGAAATCGGAAACAAATCCCGCAAATTCGCAGCTTTACAAAAAATTTACGCAGAATCCGTTGATGGCATCGAACACTCATAGATGACATCAAAACTAATCCTTCTATGACATCAAACACGCATCAATGACATCTAACTAACACCTTAACTGTTCAGAGACAAAACATGATTTTTCGAAAAATCTTGATGACATCGAAAAGGTGTCCAATTAGTCCAACAACCAACTGAAGAAAATCCATAAAATATCGACGGAATCGAGAACTATTCAATGCCATCGAAGGTGACATCGAACAGACTATCGATGGCATTGATAGACTGTGTATCTGACTCGATTTAAGACATCAAATACAACAATCTCCACCATGTCTTCAATCATCAAACATGTAGCTTCTTGTCATCTTCTGTTATCTCTGCCTTCCATCATAACTCCATCAATAATTCTGGTGCACACTCCATCTTCCTTTTATACCATCACCAAGCCTAAAGAAGTAGTACAAAACTTGAACTTCTCTACTTGAACCACCTTGGTGAGTATGTCCGCCGAATTCACGCTGGTGTGAATCTTCTCTAGAGTCACGCCTCTTCCTTTAAGCATATTTCGGATAAGGTGGTGATGAACATTAATGTGTTTAGTACGAGAATGCTAAACAGAATTTTTAGCCAAATTGCTAGCACTCTCGCTATCACAGTTAACCGGCACGGCCTCCTGTCGAAGCCCCAACTGATTTATCATGCCTTTTAACCAAACACCTTTTAACACTTCCATCACTGCCATATACTCAGCTTTAATTGTGGGAAAAGCCGGCACAGATTGAAGCTTCGACATCTAACTAATTGCTCCACCCACTAGTATAAATGAGTAACTTGAAGTCAACTTTTTGGAATCCACACTGCCTGCGTAGTCTGAATCCACATACCTTACCAACTTTGAAAGTCTTCTTAAAAGTTAAGACGTAATCTTTTGTACCATGAATGTATCAAAGTAGCCATTTCACTGCTTCTCAATGTTACTTGTCGGGGTTTGACATATATCTACTTATAACACCGACTACCTGTGAAATATTCGGTCTTGTACAGACCATGACATACATTAAACTACCAACTGCATTCGAATAAGGCACATGAGACATAACTTATTTTTCTTCATTTGATTTATGACATTGTTCTGAGGAAAGCTTAAAGTGAGCCACATAAGGAACGCTCACTAGCTTTGCCCGGTCCATCCCATACTTGATCAACACATTTTCAAGGTATTCTACCTGTGATAACTAAAGCCTGCTCCTATTCCTATCTCTATGAATGTCTATGCCGAGAACCTTCTTCGCAGCCCCCAAATCTTTAATGTCGAATGTATCTGATAAATGAGTCTTTACTACATCGATTTTAGACATGTCATGACAGGCGATCAACATATCATCAACATACAATACTAGGATGATGAACTTGCCATTCCTCAGTATCTTGTAATAGACACAGTGATCGTATTGACTTTTAGTAAATTTTTGACTCTACATAAAAGAATTAAATTTTTTATACCACTGCCGAGGTGACTGTTTCAGGCCGTACAATGACCTCATTAACCTGCAAATTTTGTTCTCTACCCCTTTAACTTTGTAGCCCTCTGGTTGCTTCTTGTAAATCTGCTCTTCCAACTCCCTGTGCAGGAATGCAGTCTTGACATCCTATCTGTTCCAGCTCGAGACCATATTGGGCAACCAGCACCAACACGAATCCAATAAACACCTTCTTAACCACAAACACAAATATCTCTGTAAAGTTGATTCATTCTTTTTTAGCATAACCCTTCGCTACCAGCCTCGCTTTGTATCTATCCTGTTTCCTTTTGAATAATTACTTGTATCCGATCGATTTTTGGCCCACTAGAAGCTCCACTAGCTCCCATGTGTGGTTCTTGTATAAAGAGTCCATCTCATCGTCTATTATCGCCTTCTACTTTTCTACAGCAGGCTCATCAAGCACCTCTTGAATAGTAGGCAAGTCCCCCTCATCCGTAACAAGGGTATATGCGATATTAGAGTCGTCCCTGTATCTTGCCGGTAAGCCGTGATCACGCAGTGAGTTTCTTCTTACAGGTTGCTGCTTCACCTGCTTCTGTATCTCTATGAGCGTATCTGTCTCAACCTTCATGCCCCGCACACTCATGTGGCCTAGACGAGCATGCCACATATGAGCAGAAGTGGAATCCGCTACAGCCACTGCATCTCCACCTGTTGAAGTGCTCCCCTTCATCCTGTAAATGTTTCTAAGCCTTTGTGCTTTCATGATTACAAGTGCCCCTTAAATACTTTAAGGGCACCGTCAAATCCGGTGAACTTACATCCTATTGTCTCAAGTGCACCGAGAGAAATTAGACTCTTCTTCATGTCGAGAACATGCCTCACCTCAGTCAAGGTACGCTCTTTCCCATCAAACATCTTGATACACACCGTACCAATAGCCACAATGTTACAGTCATTATCATTGCCCATAAACACTTGTCCACCATCGCACTCTCTATAACTGGAGAACCAACTCCGATGAGGAGTCAAGGATTCACTGGTCTCTATGATCATTGTATAAGTGTCCGATCATAGACACAAACAAAATATCATTGTTGCATCCACTTGTATATTCATAAGACATGGTAGCGTAAGCCTCCCTGGAAGAAGCCTCAGAGTCTTCTCTCTTCGACTTGGGATTTGTGCAATCCTTCTTCATGTGTCCAGTCATCCCACAGTTCCAGCACTTTAACTTGCCTTTACCCTTACCCTTGGATTTGGATCTCGACCTTGAAGATCTTGTATCTCGTTCAATATTCCTGCCTCTCGTAAGTAGCGCATCAGAAGAGACCCCTATGGTACCGTGTATCTTCATCATGGCCTTACCCTAAAGGGATGAGATAACAACGTCGACACTCAGGGACGAATTTTCAATGCACAATGAGTCCCTGAATGACTCATACAAAGTCGAAAGAGAATTCAACAAAATACATGCATGATCTTCATCTTTGACCACTTCCTCCATGTCTAACAACTTGTAAATCAACTTATTAAAATTACTGATGTGGACCTCCACATCTCCACCCTCTGTCATCCTAAAGTTGAACAACTGTAGCTTCAAGTGTAAGCTATTTTTTAGGCATGTTTCAGCATAGACATAATTTCGCCTACATATCCGTTGCGGTTTTCTCCCTCATAATATTGTAAAGAACCTCATCCGTTAAACACAACTGGATAGAGGATTTGGCCTTCTTATCAAGAGTTTTCCAATCATCGTCACTCATAGACAGTCGTCACTCCTCAAGAGCCCCATCTTTACCTTGCTTAGTTAATAGGCTAATCATCTTAACCTTTCATAACTCAATTTTATTTTTATCCAAGTACTTCTCAATATCATACTTGGTGTTTCCCATTTATACTAATCCTTTAGATTCAACCTTATATCTTACTCGATTTAAGACTTCAAATACAACAAAGAATGCCTTTCTCCATGGCAATCTTTATGAATAAATCTATATGCATTTGTCTCTTGGATTCCTTCCATAGGGTAGTCAAGGAAAAATGTGTCACCTTAAGAAACCATTTTATGATCTGAAATAATCTCCACGTTCATGGTTTGACCACTTTAGTGCTTCTATCATTCAACTAGATTTTTTTTCAATATTCCATTAACCATTCTATATTTTTAAAGCCAAAAAAAAAAAAAAGTTCTACTACAATTATTGTAGTATATGTGGATGATATTGTACAATTGGCAGTAATTCTATAGAAATAGCCTTAGTCAAGCATTTTCTTGCATATGACTTCGAAATTAAAGATTTGGATGCTTAGTGATACTTTCTTGGCATCAAGAGTGCTTGGTCTACCTGTGACATCTACATCTCTTAAAAGAACTTTTTAGATCTACTTTAAGAAATAAGCATGTGAGGTTTTTGTCCCTCAGAGACTCCAATTGAAGCCAATCATCAACTGTTTGTAACGCAATCCATCCTCTCGATCATCCAGAACAATATCGACGCTTCGTTGGAAAGCTTATTTATTTAAGATCACTCGCCCAAATATTACTTATGTTGTGGGTGTTGTTAGTCAATTCAAGCAACAACCATGCTTTCACCGTCTTTAGGTAGTCTACCGCATCCTTCTTTACCTTAAAACAACTTTAGGGGAGGCCATTCTGTATTCTGATCATGGTCATATTAATATTCGTGCTTACTGTGATGCTAACTAGACAGGTGGTGCGACCAATCACCAGTCTGTATCCAGCTTTTGTACATTCATTAGAGGTAATCTCGTAACATGGAAAAGCAAGAAACTGTCTATTGTTGCACGTTCGACTACCAAAGCTAACTATAGTTCTATGGGCCATGGTACTAGTGAAATTCTTCGGCTTTGTTCGTTTGTTCGAGAACTTTGCATCGACACCTCATCTCCTATTCTTTTATTTTGCGATAATCAAGCGACCATCCATATTGCCTCCGACCCCATGTTTCATGAACGTACCAAACAATTGAGGTCAACTGTCATTTTGTACGAGAAAAATTGTATAGTGGCGTTATTTGTATACCTTACCAATCATCAAACGAACTAGCCAACATATTTACTAAAGAAGTTATTTGGCCTTATCTGTTTATCATTGTATCCAAGTTGGGTGTGTTTGACATTCATGCTCCAGCTTGAGGGGGAGTATTAATGTATACAAGTGTGGTCCTATGGGCCACTATTACAATTTATACTACCAAATATGCCTTTATACCAAATTTGCTTAACACACATACCATATTTGTAAAAGAATGAAAAGGGGGAAGGAAATTCATCCCTAAATTTTCTATAAAACAACTTTACCATGGTATGTTAACCATCAAATTCCTTGTTTGGGATTGAATTCTTCCTTTGGGAAAAACATAATATTATGTGAAACCAACATTTGGTGGACATTGGAATTGTAACTAATGGACCAGATTTCACATGTGATGATTATGATCACCTATGTTCATAAGCAATTCTGGTGTCATGTGTAAAAGGGTACATATGGATGGACAATGTGGATAAAATGCCGACATCAACATGGGGCCTAAAGATATAGTGGATTACGGGATCTAATAGGCCTGTTAGGCCTAAAAGGATTACAAGCACATAAACGACCCCTTAGGATTGTTAAGGGTGGAGTCGGGTGCTACAAGGATCAACAAATGTTGTTGGCCTAGTGGTTTCAATGGCCCCTCATGTGGATGGCATCTTGTGTGGCGATGTCGTTGCTTAGTATGTGAATCTATCCAAATATTGCGTGTAAACTCTTAGTTGGTGACTACATCTCTTAGAGACCCAAGTGGGAGGGAATGTGTCCCTCCGACTTCTATAGTTTTTTTTTTTTTTTTTCAATTATAAGAGGTGTTGTCATGAATGGATAGGTTGCGGCATTTCAATCGGACTGATTGTGTGTTTAGGTATGGTCACCATCTATGCATATCTCCTTGTTTCTATTGCTGCACTCTCCCAAGTATGAACCCTATGTTATCAGATGTCTTACATTTTGTCTATAACTGGGTCTATCATTGGCATTGACAGACACCTCGATCCCATCGACAGCCCGTTCAATTTCATTGAGAAAATCCCGATTTATTCGAATTGCTCAGTGGACTATTTTCGGATCCAAATCGATTTGATCGAAGGTGGCCTCGCTCTCATCAAAGAGACTTCGATGGCAATTGATCCCATCGATAGAAGCGCACGGTTTTGCAAAATTATGGGAATTGTTTCCTATTTCAGGTGTGACACTATATATAAGTGTAATTGTGAGATTAGGGTAATTCTAAGTAAACCTAAGGTATTTTAAGGAGGGCTAATCATTCTTGGGGGCTTGGGGAAGGTGAAAAGGAGTGTTTTTCGATTATTCTAAGTGATTCCATCTCTAGTATTTTTGCTTTCATTATGATTTGTTGTCGTTTTGTACTGTAGTTTTTTGCCGCAAGGGTTTTTCACATAAAATAGTGTGTTCTTTAAGATAGCTTGTTTACGTTGTTTAATCTCGTGTGATCTAAATTCAAGGTTGCTTCCGCGGATTCCCAACAAGTGGTATTAGAGCATACGTTGGGATTTGAGTTTGGATTGGCATCATGACGATTAAGGGATTAAATGTGAAGTATGAAATAGAGATGTTCACCAGGAAAAACAACTTCGAACTATGGAAGGTTAAGACGAGAGGCCTTCTAGCTCAGCAAGGTTTACAACATGCACTCCTTGGTATTGAGAAGCATCAATGTCTATGAGCGATAAAGAATGGAAATAGTTGGATAAAGGAGAGAAAACCTTAGTCCAGTTATGTTTGGCAGACGATGTCCACAATGTCCTATATCAAAAGACTATCATAGGACTTTGGAAGAAGTTAGATAGCTTGTACATAACGAAATCGTTGTTGAATCTTTTATATCTGAAGAAGTAATTCTATAATCTGAAGATGTAGATGGGAGAGGAAGATCAAGCCCTAATCCTATTGAACTCCCTTCCAGAGTCTTACGATTGCTTTGTAGATACTATGGGCCTTGGTAGAGGGACCATTAATCTTAAGACTATCATCTCAGCCCTTCAATTGAGGGTGTTGAGAAAGAAGGACAGTAGAGCAGGTTCCTCCACAGATGCGTTGGTAGGTAGGGGAAGGAATTCATAGCAGCAGAAGGGTAATTTGTTGCATTCACGGTCCAAGAATAAGAGCAGGGGAAAGGTGAAGTGTTGGAACTATGGAAGACAGGGACATATAGAGAAGGATTGCTTGAATCCGGAGGTCCAAAAGGGAGATGAGGCAAATGAAGCATCGAAAGAGGCCAATGCAGTGGAGTCGAGTGAGTATATGGATACCAGTGATTTTCTAACCGCATCTAAATATAACAACCTCAGCGATGAGTAGATTTTGGATACAAGGGTGTTATATCATATGACCTCGCATCGGGATTAGTTCACAACGTACAACGAGCATGATGGTGACCAGGTGCTTACAGACAATGATGTTATCTATAACGTCATTGGAAATGAATCGGTGCACATCAGGATGTCTGATGGGATGAAACACATCCTAATGGATGTGAGACACGTTCCTAACCTAAGGAAGAATTTGATCTCTCTTGAAGCTCTCGAGGCAATTGGGTGTAAATTCACCAGTTTTAATCGTATCTTGAAGGTTTCAAAAGGAGCACTCGTAGTGATGAAGGCACAGAGGAATGGTAACCTTCATAAATTAATTTAGAATATTGTATTGGGTGGAGCTGTAGTGTCTGTAGTGGCGTTCACATCGACACGTTTGTGGCATGCACGTCTAAGCAACATGAGCGAGCGCGGTATGAAGGTACTTTTTGATCCTTCATTGATTCATGCATTTAAAAGGATTGATTTGAACATATATGAGCATTGTATATTTGTTAAATAGTCAAGGTTATCTATTATGTCTGGAAAACCATTAGTAAGGATACTTTAGATTATGTGCATTCAGATGTATGGGGGCCTTCACCCATTATTTTTGGAGGGTCATCATTCTTTGTATCATTCATAGATTACTATTCTAGAAAGGTGTAGAGGTACTTTATAAAGTACAAGTTAGACGTTTTTGTCACCTTCAATGTATGGAAGGAGATGGTGGAAAAATAATGAGGGTAGGAGTTGAAAGTTAAGAACAGATAATGGAGGTAAATTCACTTCTAATGAATTTAAAGGGATCATGCGGCATAATACAATCAAGTATACACTAGAGCAGAGTGGTGTACCAAAATAGATGAATCAAAATCTCTTGGAGATAACCCAAAGCAGGTTGAGCAATGCTATGTTAAGGAATTATATACCGGGGTTGTTAACACGGCCTGCTACGCCAATCGGTTGTAAAAGTTTATAAGAAGTGTGGAGTAGTCATGATGTTGATTACTCGGACAAGGAAAAACAATAGGCCATTCTTGTCAATAGTCAAATGGAGGAGGCCGAAGGAGCGATGGGTGAAATTGAATGTAGACAGGTCCTCACATGGAAACCCGGGCCCTTCGGGGGCGTGTTTATAGAGATGAAGGAGGCGATCTTATATTTGCCTTCAACAAAGGCTATGGTGTCGGATCCAACTTTCTAGCCGAAGCTAAAGTAGTGGTGGACAAGCTGAATCTACGTTCGGAACGCGGGTTCAGCAGAGTTGAAGTGGAAAGTGACTCGCTAGCGGTGGTGTCCTTGTTCTCAAAGGAAGGTCGAGTCCCATGGAATATCTACTACTAGAAGAAACGTTTTGATTCTATTCGAGGCATCGCCCATGTCACGATTGAGCACATTCCGAGGGAGGCCAATAGTGTGGCGGATGGCCTAGCCCACTTAGTGCCAATCAGTTCGATAGGGAATTTACTAAGGTTTCGGCCCTTCCGCTTCTTTCTTGAGGGGAGCTCGTCCTAGACCAGTCGACGCTAGGGGCGGTTAGGGAGAATTAAGCAGAGTTAGAGGTTACAAAAGGCTGGCTCAACCTCCTTTTTTTCTTTTTGCGATGGGCCAACCCAAAATGTCCTGCATTTGTATAATTGCCTCAAAGTTTCAATATATAAATCAAATTATTTTAAAAAAGATGATGTTGATTACTTGGGCCTACGAGTTTTTGCTGGCGATGCTTACTCTTATGTACCACCAATTGAGAGAGATAAGTTAGACCAAAGCGTTAAGGAGTGTATGTTTGTTGTCTGTGGTGATGGTGTGAAGGGATACACGTTGTATTTTCTACTAGTTGTCATATTCATTTTCATTATTCCATAGCTTAAGAAGATTTTTATGACTCATTAATAGAGTTAAGAGTCTTTTATCAATAAACATAATCCTTTGGAAGGATATTCATATTTATCTTATTGATAAATGGTCATCTCACATATGAGAGCCATAGTTGGTTTTGAAATTTGTCTTTTATTCCTCCATGTGAACAATAAGAGAGAAGGGGAGCTATATATCACTTAAATTTTCAGTTTTTGGTTCTTGTTGCTAAGCTGCTCGCAAGATAACATATCATCTTGATGAATATCAACTGTAGACAGTGTTCGAAATATCGGTATTGCACAATGTATCGCACCCTTGGGATACAGATACGTATCGGTTATCGCACGGGATATATCGTTTGTATCGTGCAGTTTATCGCACTTTTTGGGAAACATGGGGAAACATTGGGAAAATGGTTGAATTTTTTTAATGAAACTTTGGAGATTATTAAAAAGGCCCTTAATATATACTTTTAAATCATAACATTTATAATTTAAAAAAAATACGCACATAATAAATTTCCTTTGTATAGGGACCTAAACTATGCGATGTTTAACTGAACTAATGCAACTAGATTTAAATTGAATGCATGATATTTATAAATATATCAAAATCAGATAGATCCACCACTCGGATGCGCCACACCATATGAAACAATGAGATTTGATGCCAACAATAGGTTAGTAATTAGGGGCCACAATGATGTGGACCTTCAATCAAAGCCGTTAATTAGGTGTAACTCATTAAAATAAAGAGAAGGTACAAAATTCATCCTGATAAAAGAAACTCAGGTGGGCCTCACAACGTGAACTTATCAATTTGGAAGAAGTTTTACATTGTTCCCATTGGTGTGGCCCACAATAGTTTTTTAATCAAGCTTATATTTTGTATGTACGGATCATCGGATGAATAGTAGATATTACATTTACAGCATGTTTTACCCTATAGAGTTGTGACTGTTTTATTCCCAGCATGTTTTCACTTCATACAGGCGTGTATATGAACATATCAACAAGTCGGATGGAAAGTAAATGACATGGTGGACCCTGAAGTGACACACCAAGTTCTGTGGGGCCCACCATGATGTATGTGTTGTATCCACACCGTCCATCCATTTAAAGATATCATTTTAGGCCATGAGAAAAAGAATGAGTCAAATCCAAAGCTCGAGTGGACCCCACCACAGAAAACAGTGGAGAGAGTGACGCCCACCATTAAAAAATTGTAAGGGCCACGAAAGTTTTCGATCAAGCTGAAATTTGTTTTTTCCTTTATTTCATGTCTGTCTGAACTTATAAACTATAAACAGGCTGCATCTCAGATAAACATCATAATGGACCTTAGGAAGGTTTCAATGGTGGGCGTCCCTCTCCCCATTGTTTTCTGTGGTGGGGTCCACTCCAAATTTGGATCTGACTCATTCTGTCTCATGCCTTAAAATGATATACCCAAATGTATGGACGGTGTAGATACAACACATACATCATGGTGGGCCCCACAGAACTTGGTGCGTCACTTCAGTAGCGAGTCTGGCTATGCAACCCGTCAGTATCTTCTGCGCACGGGGAGACGGATTGGCTACTCCCCCTAACACCGGCCTCATGGCTGGTGGTCAGTGCTCTGTGGGCCGCACCATAATGTATTTGTTTCATCCATTTCTACAGATCATTTTAGGGATTGATACAAAAAATCATAGGGATATAAATCGCAGGTGGACGACACCAAAAGAAAACAATAATGATTGGATATCCACCATTAAAATCCTCCTAAGGCCCACCGTATTGTTTATTTGACATCCAATCTGTTGATTGGGTCCTAAAGACCCAAATGAAGGGAAAAAATAAATATCAGGTTGATCCAAAGCTTTTATGGCTCCCAAAACATTTTTAATGGTCAACATTCATTCAACACTGTTTCCTGTAATGTGGTCCACTTGAGTTGTGGATATGGTTCAATTTTGGGCTCAACACCTAAAATGATCAGTAAAAACGGATGGACGGCGTGGATAAACCACGTGTAATCACGGTGGGCCCAACAGAGTTTGCTCAGTAAGATAAGAGCGTACCGAGTACGTAATCTCATATGAACGCCCGTCGCACAAGACGTCACCAAGTTTCGTGTGTCCCACCATGATGTATTTTTTCTATCTACACCGTTCATAGATTTGAAGAGATCATTTTATAGCATAAGCCAAAAAATGGGTCAAATCCAGAGCTCGAGTGAACCCCACCATAGAAAATAGTGGAGAAAGGTTTCAATGGTGAAAATCAGTATCACCACTATTTCCTGTGGTATGATCTTATATTTTTCTAAAATTTGGGATCAACCCTTAAATTAGATATGGGAAAGCGGATGGATGGCACGGATGGACCACATACATTAAAGGCGGGCCCAAGTGAGTTTACTGAGTACGTTAAGAGTGTACTGAGTAAACACTATGGGGCCTATTTCGAACAAGAAACAAATGCATTCGATTTAGGATATTATCTTATTTAAGCGTAACAGAGAGAGAGTAAACGACAATCATCACATTCTATTAGTACCGAGTTCATTTAGATTCTCAAACATCTCTTGATTCTAAGATAGATTATTTAGAATGTATGAATTGAATAAGTTCAAATATTCAAATCAAATATCAAATCCGGAAGCATTTCTACTCTTGATTTGATCATCTCTTTAACAGGAATATGACTCGAATATCTCTTCTACTGGCTTCTGGCTCTCGGAACTTTCGAACAGAGGAAATCTGAAGATTAGCCATTTCAGCAGCAATTCGGCTCTTTAGCTTCACCGACTAAAGGGCATTCGGGTTGCGTGGACCTGCGCAACAGATACCGGCTGCGCGGACCCGCGCAAACAACCGGGACTTCCTCTCCTACCTTCAGTCTTCCTTCTCGCTCTGCTTCCTCTCCAAAATCTTCAATCAATCCCAAATGGAGGGGAGGGGGTATTTATAGGCCCTCGCACGTGTGGTGCCTCGATCTTGGTGTCATGGGACCCGCCTTTCAATACTTTAGGCTTTTTACAAAGAATTAGACCTGAAGTCCATTGCGCGAACCCGCGTAACTGGAATTTGGATTGCGCGGACCCGCGCAAACCACCTTAAGCTATTTCACCTTTCTTCTTTTCCAATTTTCTTTCTATCTCTCATTCTTCTCTTGCTTCAATTCTTTCTTCATCATTATTTTTATGCCTCAACAGATGCCCCCTTAATCCTTTCTTTGTTTCTCCAAAATCAAAGAAAAGGATAAAAAATAATCACCTTAGCAGAGTTTGCGTGGACCCGCACATCGTAAACTCGCGTACGGCGTTCGACCGCACACCCTATAAATACTCCAACCCTTCAGTCACTTTCCACACATTTTCACTGTAGCGAACCTCTGCTCCTTTGCGATTTTTCTACGCAACGAACTTCACTTGTGCGAACCCGCGCAATAGATCCCTGTCTACGAAAAGCTTCTTTAGCCTTTGCACCGTCTCGCACAAAGGACTTTGGTTGTGCGGTTCTGCGCATCTAGGACTTAATTAATTTCTCAACTTCTCTTTGGACCTTTTCTTAACTCCCTATCCATCATGGCTCGTTCTTCAGCTTCCTCTTCTAGAAGAAAGAACTGTTCATCCTCTTCTGGGTTGAAGCAACCTTTTCTTCATTCTTGGAATCATGTGGAGATAAATGAAGAAACCTTGGATCTCTATAACCCTTTCACCAGTAATCAAATCATTATCCCTGTCAATTTTCGACGTCACTAGTCGATTTTATACTGTGAACCCTTTGACCGACAGAATACCTTTATCTCAGCGAACGACTAGGTCACGAGATAACTGAGGATGCTGACAGGATATCTAGGAGAAAATGGGCTTTGTCAAAGAGCAGGTAGAATTCATAAGATGAGATTTTTGCGTCCACATTGTGATCCCCATCATCCTTCCCCTTTTCACTACTTTGAAACAACTCAACAACTCTTCTTTCTTGAGAGATTGCCCTAGAGTATAGGGCGATTTGCAATTACAGGCCTACTATCTATCCGTGAGTTTTACAGTGCTTGGGCTCGTGATGTCGTTCAGAGACATTCTACCATACTGGAGCAGATTACGCTTTCTGATGCAATTATAGCCACATCGGAACACTTCCGCGCTGATGCTACTATCCTCAGATGCTTTCTTGATCATTGGTCCTCATCCACCAACTCATTCCATCTTCCCCTAGGCGAAATGAGCATCACTTTAAGGGATTTATTTTGTATAGCAGGCCTTCCCATCATGGGTGATATCTTTGACGCATACATACCCTCTAATGAAGAGCTGGGTCTTGCCTCGATGGAAGTATATCCAAAATTTCTAGTACTCTTGAACTTTTCAGTGCATTGGCCACCTTCCCTCATCCGGATCGTGTCTCCTCCCTTGAATGGTTAGCCCATTTTATTCAAAAATTGCGGTACATGCATTTCTTCGTAACTTCTATTTTTATAATTCCATTCGCGAATGATATTGCCGAAGTATTGCATCTTCATCTTGACAGCTTTGTAGGTCATAACCATTCAGAACTTAAAGACATTCGTAAGAAAATAGAACATTCTATAGAATACAGTCCTTCCTGTGAATTAGCTGCCTTTCTTGCTTACTGGTTGAGTCACATTCCCTGATCCTAATCAAGCGGATACTATTAGGCCCTCATTCTTTGTGGTTGCAGGAGCAATGGCGAAAGGCCAGAAATATTCATTAGCTCCTCCAGTTCTGTGTTCTCTTTATTGCACCTTCGGAGATGTTATTTCTAATTCAAAAGACCCTACTCCTGAAGCCTTTCCTGTCTGTGCTCCTTGGCATTTCTTCGTAGGTTGGTTAGGAGTATACTTTCCTTGGACGTTTGCCGACTTTGGAAGGGCATACTTGAACCCCAATCGGCTTCCTCTTCAACATTTCCAATTGAGAGATATGATTAAGGAATCAAGTGGATGGGTTTCTAGGAGCATAAAAAGCGAAGATCCCATCGATTTTCACCAATTTCCATTATTCAGTTACCCCGAAGGTGTAGATGCTATTGATGATGATTTTATCTCATTCAGTGAGCGTTCTTTCCTTGTTTCTATCAGATCCAGTACTCTTCCATGGAGAGAAGGTGACATATTTTGGCGCGAACCAAACTACCCCAATAGGTTTGCTCGCCAGTTTGGCTTTGATCAAGCCGTACCGGAGACTCGTGACATTGTCACAAGAGCAATGAGAAGTTGTGACATTGGGCCATATAATTGGGCCTTGATATGGAAGCAACTCTTGATCATTCAGACTGGATCACATTTCATAATTCCTGGCTATAATTATCCTGTTAGCGCTTCTTAGCGCTGGATGCGATGGTGGGTTCATCAGCATTACTTGGTAGACAATTATCATCCAGTAGATCATGCCATGTGGATTCCTCCTCTCGCCTTAGGGATTATCAAAAAGATTCGGGTATCGGCTATTTTAAAGAAATGAATCCTCCCCCTTTTCCAGATCAACTTGGTACAAGGATCTCTTTAGAAGATGCTATTTATGAAGCAAGGCCTGCTAATGTTCTTGAAGGATGGATAGCTTTTGGTACTCCTTCGACGAATACTCATGAATTCTCTGCCAAGAATGACGATCCCTTACAGTTCTACCCTCCTCCACCTTTACAGATATTACGCGATAATTCTCCTTCATCAAAGAAGCGGGAAATGTCAGGACATCGTCATCCACCTCAGAAGGATAAGCATATTATCATCGAAGACTCGTCCTCTTCGGAAGAATAAATATATTCTAAAATATTTGACTCTAGATTAAAAGATACCAAACATTGAATATTTTGCTCTGGCTTAATACAATTGTGGTTCTATTTACTATAGCAGAAACACATTTTGCATATGAAACTTTGTGATTTTCGTCACTATATCAAATGATTGACATGTCTTAACATACTTTAATCGTAAGAATATATGGCCATATATTCTTACGTAATCTCAGTATTATAGATATATGTTTATTTGCATGCAATTTTTTTTCTCAACTCACATTATTGACAATCATTGAAGTATTCATAAATTTCTAATTCATGACAAATTTTAAATATATCTATCAGTGCAATAGTCTTATCATAATATTATAATGAGGAGCTAATTATAAGGCATCAACATTTTACACTTGTTAGTGCAGGATTTCCTATATGATTTTTTTTTTAGTTGGTGGTACTAAGCTTTAATTTAGTCAGTTACACATAGTTTAAGCTCTTCAGTAGTAGAGCCCACGCAGTTTTTTAGACTCTTGAGTAGTGGAGTCAGGTCTCACATGATAGTCTCTATAACTCTTAGGAGTTCGCTGGACTTCTCACAGCTTGGGGAGTTCGCAAACCGCGATCCATCAGAGGGGCCCAGTGAAGCTACCAGGGCTGTGAAATCGGTTAGAATTACGCACAGGGTTGGCCGTGGTAACTCTCTAGAGTTCACAGAGCTCGTAAAGCGACCTTTGAGGTACCAACTCTAGGGCCATCAGTCCGTCAATGAGTAGGTTTAAGCCCTTCCTCATGGGTTAGTACTGAAATCAAACCAAAGATCTGGGGGGTCTTACGCATGGTTGGCCTATCTATGGACATGGCCAAAGAGCTCACACTATGGCCCGTTTTTCCTTCGTCTGCAAGGTCAAGCCCATTCACGGGAGGGCATTTTCCTCCGTTCCCCGTGACGCTGCCAGAAAGCTATACAAACGACATTGGTCTCAAGCATAACTGGCCATTGAGGACTTTTTAGCCTTTTAGGCTTCTAGTCACTGTCTCCTATCAGCTGCCCGCATGGGTATGCATATGATGGCCTTCACAGGCTTTTTACGACCGCTGGCTTCTCATTGCTGCCCGAATGGCTAAAATGATAGGTCTCATGCGTAGCTGGCCCTTTTAGGGCTTAGCTAGACTGCCTAAAAAATGCCTTAAAGTGTGATCATCATTGTCGCGAAAATGATAGACATCTCCGACTGAGATTGATATGTCACCGCTTCTGATAATATCTTCAAGAGGATCCGTCTGTGTTGTTTATAATATATCAACTTGGTGACGATACCAATTTTAGCTGAATTTTGCGGAGCTGGCTTGATGATGATGATGATCACTTTCTTTTCATAGTGCTTGTTTGACATATAGCCTTGACATGCTCGCAAATTTCTTCTTTATACATTCATTTGACGATATATGGACATGGTCTTGTTCATTCTTGCCCCCTTTTGATGTAGAATCATTATGCTGATAATATTCTAGATCAAAATCAGTATCATCTTCAGGGACGGTATCTTTTAATGAAGTGAGCATTGACCGATATACTGATACCTTGCCCATCTTGATCCACGACCCTGTATGCGCCATTGGAGTATACTTCTTTAATTATATAAGGCCCATCCCATTTAGGCTCAAATTTGCCCCGTCCGCCGGGTGACCACTATAGGTCTTTTCAACATCAGCAACATATCCCCTTTTTTGAAAGAGCGATACTTAACACATTTATCAAAAGCGGCCGATATCCTTACATGATACGATTGTAATCGCTGTTGAGCTGCCAGACGTTTCTCATCGAGTAAATCCAGTTCTTTCAGCCTTATTTTTGCATTCTCATCATCTGTTATAGACTGATGTACTGCCACTCTGAGTGATGCTACTTGTATTTCGATCGGGATCACCGCTTCTACACCATATACAAGTAATACGGTGTTGCTTTTGTCGTTGTCCAGTGAGTGATTCTGTATGCCCACAATGCTTCTTGTAATCTTTCATCCCAGTCACGCTTATTTCCATTTATCGTTTTCTTCAGTATATTGACTAGCGTTTTATTGAATGCTTCTGCCAATCCATTGGTTGGCGGATACTAAGGGGTTGAAAACGAATGATGAATACCGAATTTTTGACACAGCTTTTCCATGCCTCTGTTTTTGAAGGGAGTGCCATTATCTGTAATAATTTTCTTTGGAATACCATGGCGGTATACTATCGCGTGCCGGATGAAATTAACCACATCTTTCTCTTTGACATTGCGTAAAGCAACTTCTTTTGTCCACTTGGAGAAATAATTTGTTACTGCTAAGATATACTACTTTCCTTTGGATGAAGGCGGATTTATAGGACCAATAACGTTAACTCTCCAAGCTGAAAAGGGCCAAGAGGCGACTAACTGATGCAGGTCTTCTGAAGGAACGTGTATAACATCTCCATGAATCTGGCATTCATGACACCGCTTCGCATAATCTATCGCATCCTTGAACATGGAAGGCCAATAATATCCCATTCGATGTATTCTGTGGAATAAATTTCTACCAGCTTGATGTGCCCCACATTCTCCCGAGTGCGCTTCTCATAATGTCTGACTTGCTTCTCGTTCGTCTAAGCAACGCAACGGCATTCCATTATAAGATCTTCTATACAATATTTCACTGTATACAATGAATCTGCTTGACCGTTGCTTGACTTGTTGTTTCTGTACTGGCTCCTCTGGCAGGATGTTATATTTGAGATAATCGATGAAAGGCTAACGCCAATCATTTGTTATTATCTCTAAACACGATATAGGAAATGTTTCGACGATCTCTTCGATGACTTCTGAAGATGGTAAAAATCTTCTTTCTTCTATAGTTATTTGGAGAGGGCTTCGATTTGGACAAGACAAGGCGGCCGCTGGGCTGGCCAAAGTGTCTGCCCTCACATTTTCAAACCGTGGCACGTGTTGGATCTCCACCTGACAAAATTGTTCTAGCAATTGCTGTGCTATTCGGCAGTACGGCAAAAGTTCTTGCTTCCTTACCTCGAATTCAGTTGTCAATTGATTTATAATCAATTTAGAATCTCTGAAGATATGCAGCGTTTTTATTTTCATTTCCCGAGCCATTTCCATCCCAATAATGAGGGCACTGTACTCAACCTCATTATTTGTACACGTAGCACCCAACGTGGAGTATGGTAGCAAGTCACCTTGAGGAGTAATGAATATTACTCCTGCCCTCGCTCCTGATGTTCGAGTGGCGCCATCAAAATATATTTGCCACGGACTTTGTGACTCTGCCATCATAACTTGCTCATCCAGAAAGTCATCACTGATGGTTTCGCGTTCCGCTATGGGATGCGCTGCAAGGAAGTCTACCACTGCTTGTCCTTTTACTGCTCTTGCTGGCTCATACGTAATAGTATATTCTGAAAGCAACAGCATCCATTTGGCCAATCTCCCAGACAACATCGGCCTTGTCATCAAAAACTTTATAGGATCTGCCCTTGAGATCAAAGTTATTTCGTGAGAGAGACAATAATATCTTAACTTCTGCACCGCAAATATCAACGCCAAACACTCTTTCTCGATCGGGGAATAGTTGCATTCTGCACCCATCAGAGTTCGACTTAGATAATAAAGAGCCATTTCTTTTCTAGTTTCATTCACCTGAGCCAACAAAGCTCCTAAAGAACTCTCAGCCGCAGATATATACAAAATAAGTGGCTACGCTTTTATTGGAGTTGTCAGTACTGGTGGTTGTTTGAGCAATTCTTTGATTGAATCAAACGCATTCTGGCAAGCTTGGTCCCATACAAATTCCATATCTTTCTTCATCAGATGGGAAAACGGCTGACATCTCCCTGCTAGATTTGAAATGAAACGGCGAATGTATGCCAACTTTCCTTGCAAACTTTTTAATTCTTTTAGTGTTTTCGGTAGCGGCATATTTTGAATAGCCCGAACTTTCCCTGGATCAATCTCAATACCCCTATGCCGGACAACAAAACCGAGAAATTTTCCCGATGATACTCCAAACGCACATTTAGCTGGATTCATCTTCAGCTGTTTCTTTCTGAGCCGACTGAAAACTGATGCCAACTGTTCGCGATGCTCCTGATGATCTCCTGACCTGACCACCAAGTCATCAACATAACATTCAACATGCTTGTGCATCATGTCTTGGAAGATGTTCTGCATTGCCCTCTGATATGTTGCCCTGGCAATTTTGAGACCGAACGGCATAACTTTATAGCAATAAATTCCCAGCGACATTTTGAATGCAGTTGCTTCTTCATCTTCAGGTGTTATTCTAATATGATTATACCCTGCGTAGCCGTCCATGAAGGTCATGATAGCATACTGAGTAGTACTATCAATCAGTAATTTAGTTATCAGGAGAGGAAAATCATCTTTTGGACAAGCCTCATTTAGATCTCTGAAGTCGACACACACCCTGACTTGCCCGTTTTTCTTTTTCACAGGGATGATGTTCGATATCCACTTGGGATATTTGACCTCCCTGATAAACCCAACTTTTATTAACTTATTCACCTCTTCTTCTATCAGGGGAACCAAATCCGTATGAAACTGCCTTTCCACTTGCTTAACCGGCTTTTTCTCTTTAGAGATATTTAGTTAGTGCATTGCCACAGAAGGTTCTAAACCTGGCATCTCTGCATATGTCCAAGCGAAGACATCTTTATTTTCCTTGAGGAGCTGAGCGTATTTCTCAGATTCTTGTACAGAAAGGCCGACACTAATGAATGTGTTCCTTGGCTCTTCTTCAGTACCTAGGTTTATCTCTTGCAAACTGTCTATTATCGGCTACCCCTCGTCTTCCATCTGCTTCGGAGCTATTTCGGGATGTTCAATCGTTTGAGGGTCCTCTTCTGATAATTGCTCGGTTGTAATCATATTCACCGTCGCCATCGTACCCTTTTCTTTTTCTCCACCCATTACTATTTCACCCGTGTCTATCATCCATTGTATTATACATTTCAATGTATAACAATTCTCCGTTGGATGTCCTACTAGGTGATGGCAGCGACAAAATCTCTCTGGTTCTTTCCACATCTTCAGGGCTTTTAGGCTCTGGTAACTTTATTGTGCTGACTTTCAGCAGTTGATTCATCACAGGAACGACATCCTCCCTGTCGAACACAAACCCTTCATGAGAATTAAGCATCCTAGGCCTTTTTTCGCTATGTCTTCTTCTAGACTGATTCCATTCTTCTTTGCATTCCAACCTCTTTTCTCTGGAGTCCCTTGTATCTTTGCTTCTCTTGTCACGATCGACGGTGTTTACGGACATTCTGCTGGGTGCTCTCCTAGTTGTTCCATGGTTAAATACTGGCATCTTATGAGTCATCAATTCCAAAGCATGAACCTTAGTGGCCAGATCACGGAAAGTTCTGATGTCGGCGCTAGTAAGTCCAAACGCGATGCCCGTTTCCATAGAATTCAGGCTCATCTTGACCTGTTCCTTTTCTTCTGGCAATTGTTTGCACGAAGCTCCCAATGCCTTCCATCTGCCTATAAACTTTTCTACTGGTTCTCCTTCTCTCTACCGTACGGAGGCCAATTCTGTAATACTAACATCACGCTCCGAAGAGAAAAAATTTGACATAAAGGCATCCCGCATTTGTTCCCAAGTGCGTATCGACCCTGGAGCCAAGCCGGAATACCATCGGAATGCTTTGTGTGTTGATGATCTAAACAATCGCAAGTAGTACTGTGGTATCGTAGAAAAATTCCCCATGCTGGTAATGAAGTACATTAAATGTTCTTCTGGCGATCCTTACCCATTGAACTTCTGAAAATCTGGATGTTTGAACTTAGCTGGAAACGGAATAATATCTACCTCCCTCAGATATGGTGTTCAGTATCTGAAGCGGCCAGTATTTTCACACTCACTTTCTATCCTTACAGCTTCTTCAACAACTTGCCTCACATCATCTTGTGTTACGGTTCTCACGGCTGGAACAGACCCTTGTGATCCTGCCCCCTGTGGTTGAGAGCCTTCAGGCTGGTTTTCTTGTCCATTCATTGTGCCCATCATTGGTGGAGTCGCTATCTGAGCTACATTATGTGCAAGAGTTGCTAAAGCTTCCCTAAGGTTTCTGCACTCATCCATTAGTGCTATTTGTGTTTCTGCCATCTCATTGATATGATCTTCCGTAGTCGACCTATTTTCTTGATTTATCTCGGCCATATATACCGTGGCTTCTCTACTTTTCGACGAGGCTGTAGTTGGGGTGGGGCGAGAGTACGTTGACATGACAGGGCTTACGAAGAGAGGAGAGAATGGAATTTCATTTGACTTCTATACACTTCTAGTGCTATCGATTGATTGGGGTGATACAGACATCAGTGAATTTGCCTGGGGTGACACGGGCATTGGTGAGCTTATCATTAACGCTTTGCCTTTCTGCTCTTTCGTCCATCTGACCCTTGGGGCGACCAAAGCTGGAAAGTCACACGATGCGAACTGCGGAACTACTCGCCCAGGATATATCGCAGGAGGAGCGAGCTCAGGATTCTTCCTAGCTGCATTGCGCGTTATCGGCCCTCTAACTGTTGGCAAAGGCAAATTCGTTTTAGGGCTTCTTGCATTCCATGCTTTTGTCCTAGGAGACATTACAACAATCCAACCTTTATCACCTTCCAGCGGTTGAGGCGAAACAGACATGACCCCGGCTGTTACTCGAGTCAAGTTGTTCTCGCTTGCAGGAAATTGAGTCATGTGCTCTGGGGTTTGGTTCGATGTGTATTCTATCATGAACCCAGTCGGAGTGAAACGGAAACTCACTTTCTTTACAGAAGTCGCCATTGGTTGTAATTTGTAGTTGGATTCAGAAACCTTCAAACATGAAACACACATATAGTTAGTATTTGAAGGATCACGTAATCTATCTTAGAGATGAAGGGGAGGATGTTCCCACTGTGAGTTACCATTTTGGAGTTGGAAAGACGCCAAATTATGATGACAGTTTTATAACTTTTCCAATGTTAATATTAAATAAGATAAGGGTCCCCCAGCAGAGTCGCCATTTTGTTTCGAACAAGAAACAAATGCATTCGATTTGGGATATTATCTTATTTAAGCATAACAGAGAGAGAGAGTAGAAGACAATCATCACATTCTATTAGTACCGAGTTCATTTACATCCTCAAACATCCCTTGATTCTAAGATAGATCATTTAGAATGTACAAATTGAATAAGTTCAAATATTCAAGTCAGATATCAAATCCGGCAGCATTTCGACCCCTAATTTGATCATCTCTTTAAGAGGAATATGACTCAAATATCTCTTCTACTGGCTTCTGGCTCTCGAAACTTTCAAACAGAGGAAATCTGAAGATTAGCTATGTTGGCAGCATTTTTGGCTCTTTAGCTTCACAGACTGCAGGGCAATCTGGTTGCGCAGACCCGCGCAACGAATACCAGTCTTCCTTCTCGCTCTTCTTCCTCTCCAAAGTCTTCAATCAATCCCAAATGAAGGAGGGGAGGGGGTATTTATAGGCCCTCGCACGTGTGGTGCCTCGATCTTGGTGCCATGAGACCCGCCTTTCAATACTTTAGGCTTTTTACAAAGAATCAGACCTAAAGTCCATTGTGCGAACCCGTGCAACTGGAATTTGGATTGCGCGGTCCCGTGCAACGGACGTCGGTTGCGCGGACCCGCGCAAACCACCTTAAGTTATTTCATCTTTCTTCTTTTCCAATTTTCTTTCTATCTCTCATTCTTCTCTTGCTTCAATTCTTTCTTCATCACTATTTTTATGCCTCAACAGGGCCCACTGTCATTCATGCATTTTATGAAATCCGTCCATCCGTTTTATCATATAATTTCAGGGCTTTAAACGAAAAATTAATCATATCCAAAGCTCAAGTGGACCACACCACCTGAAACAGTTTGAATTGAAATCTACTGTTGAAAAGTTCTTGGGAGCCCATAGAAGTTTTAGATCAAGATGATATTTGTTTTTTCCATTCATCCATGTCTTTGTGATATTAAGAACAGTTTGGATGACAAATAAACATCATTGGGGGCCTTATAAATATTTCAATGGAGGAAATCAATATTTCCACCGTTTCCTTTGGTATGGTCTACTTAAGATTTTGATATACTTTATTTTTGGGCTCAACCCCTAAAAGGATCTGGAAAAACGTATGGACGGTGTGGATAGACCACATGAATTCACAATGGGCCCTACAGAGTTTACTCAGTATGATAAGAGCGTACTGAGTGACTCAGTACGCAATTCGATTTCACCATCCACACCTCTCTTTCACTTTCCCTCTCCATTTTTCACACCCATCCACGCAGTCCGATCCGTCTTTCACACACGCAACCCCTCAAATCTCATTCCGGAAGGAACGATTCGTCAATCCGGCCTAATTCCTCGCCGGAATCTCCAAGAAAGAGGAAGTTGAAGAAAATGGCAAGAAAATCATACTTACGTGTCGAATGGCCCTCCTCCAATCACCTCTACAGCCAGGTACTCTCCGATTTCTTTTTTTATTTCTTTTTTTTCTAATTCAAATTTTTGGGTTTTTTGGTGTGATATCACCGATATATCGATTGATATCTGGATTTTGGATTTTTTGGTATCTTCCAGGGGTTATTGCGATTGTATCAACTCGTGGTAGTGCGATAACGATAATATCGGCTGATAGTATCGATATATCAAACACTGACTGTAGCTGAGTTTCTTGCTGAATCACAGTGCCATTATCAATTGACAATCACCATCATCTATCTCTACCTTCATCATAGATGATCATGCTTGTCATTTTAAGCACTACGCTCAACCATCATCAGGATTCTATATTTCCAATCTTGATTGCCTATTTGTGCAAATCATAAGGTTTGGTATAATACTACGAGAATATTTTTGGTGCATGGTCATTCATGACCATAGCAAAAATCTGTTCTAAACTTATATTTTTAAAAAAGAAAAGGAAAAAAAAAAAACCTTGAATTATTACATCTTGTTTAAAGCTCCACATACTTTGGAATACAGGAAAGAAACATGCTTTTATGGGCACATAGGATTAACCACGTTTTTATTTCTTCAAAAGACATGTTTTCTAACTTTTGAGGCCGATTTAGAAAAATAGAGATTGGAATCATCATCTATCGATGGAATTGAAAAGATGGAAATTTTTATTAGAGATGGATTGATTCATATATGATTACTTACAAATGAAAATTTTGTGAGAAAAAATTATATTCTCTCCATATTTGATTACCTATATGCATTATTTCTCATGGATATAGAAATTACAATAATTTTAGTTAAAAGTGTTTTATTTTAATTGTGTGCATATGCACATGCATGTATACAGCCATGCATGTATATATTGTGTGCATATGCACATGCATGTATACAACCATCTTTTTCAATCTTACTTTTTTAGCTGAAATGGTGTTAAACCCAAACTTCTTATTCTTAGAACTTCAGTGTTTCTGTTACTTTCAACTGAATTTTCACGTCTTTTCAATGATCAAGACTGAAGCAAGCACCGAAATTTTCCTTTTCACGGTGGTGTTTTACTAACTATACTCACGACGAGGACCAGCCAACCAGTGATCAAGACAGTTGAACAATGGCCCACACAGAACTGAAATTCCTAGGGATGCAATGCAAGACCTCTGGTCAGGACAATTCCTCGTAAGTAAATGCATGTGAGCCATGCTTTCGGTGCAATTGGTGCATCTGAGAGAGCTGGCTGAAGAAGTTGGATTTGGTCTCTCCAGGACTATGATCCAACGCTAGCATCAATTGCCAATCCGTCAAGTTCAATGAGTTGTATACAACAGCTGTTTCCCATCCCTTAGGCTATGTTTGGATACCCAACTGAATTGAATGGCAATATTTTAAGAGCCTGTTTGTCGTTGCTACCAGTAAAGGCGCATTTGACTTCCAGTAAACAATTCTTGACAATTATTTGTGAAGAATTGCTTATACGAATTTAGTTTTCAATAAAAATGTTTGGTAAACATACATAATTTAAATATTAAAATAATAATAATAATAATAATAATAATAAATTAAAAATAAAAAGAGTAATTTGAGATGAAGGAATGAATTTGACATTGTTCCACTTTAGTGTGGCTCTCATGGTTTTGTGCTACTTTTGGTTTGCATGGTGAGAATGTGAAGAACCTGATGGATGGAGCTAGTTTCGGTCCCCAGGTACGCTCAGGATGTCTATATCAATCAAATCGTGCAAGATAACAGCTTGGAAATCAACCTCATGCCGCTCAAAACATTGAAGAAGCTGAGCTACATAATCAACAGTCTGCAAATCAGTGGTCTCTGATACAAGGCTTTAACCAGGATGAATAGTATAATATGGGGCAATTATTGTTGTCCTCAAAAATGGCGAGCTAGAGGCTAAGGTCACCTATAAGTGATCAACACAACCACCACCTACAACATATTGCTCAATCGTTCATGAATGCATTGGTACAACATCGTCCCTTTGTTGCTTCACTAGTGCTTCAAGTACCACGCAAATGGCATACAAAAGAGGATTGCAACGGACACAAAGTCCTACACTATCCTAGAATCTCATTTCGAAAATGCTTGATGTTATAACAAGTATGCTCTAGCTGAAGAAAAGGCACCAAGGCACCAAGGCACCAAGGCACCTACTCCCCCTAAAGCTGCAAAGCCCAAGGTCAAAGTCATCATCAACAAGAGAGACCGATGGACCTAGCAGGTCTAAGGTTACATAAGACTCAATCGAGGCCAAGGCCCACAATCTTCCCAATTCTTCTAGAAAAAAAAAATATATATTATTAATGGAAAGCCTCAGCAACAAAAACCATTCCACACGTTCCATAGCATCTTCAACGACCGGGGCAATCCCCACTAAAAGTAGTATCGAATGAGACACTAGAAGTTCTATAGACAAACTTTACAATCCCACTCCATAAATCAAGACATTACAACCATTTAGTGAGATGCTTGTGATAATATTATGTATATGAGTTGTCATGGGTTATCATTAGTTATAATATACCATGTATGGAGAAGATCTAAATAAGCTTCCTTTTATAGTCTTGTAGAATAGTTATTTAAACCCACCTTTGGATTGAAGCAATACAGAAAATACTCAAGGAAAATTCTCCAAATTCTTGGGTTGACATGGTATCAAAGCCACACATCTGAACCCATCATCTAGTTGCAACAGCTCACTACCATTCACGTTCTGCAGGTCCCATCTCTTCCAACAACAATCATTGTTAGTGTGTTCTCCAAATTCGGCGCTCGTCTCCATCAGATTGTGAAATCTGATCTCGATCTCCATTTCCCAACCCTCTTCTTCAAGCAACAACCAGCACCAATTACGACCTGCACCAACCCACACCAGTGACACCTCCTCCAGACGCGAACGTCCATTTTTTTTTTACCAATGCAGATTGCATTCTCTTGCCATTTCGACAGAACTATTTATCTCCCGACAATAGTAACTTCAACATATCTCCATCTGTTTCATTCCATTTTCCGGCATGCCGCTTCCAGCCTGATTCGATGAATCCCCCGATAGATTATTCTTCATCGACGACAGCAGCACTACCTCTGCATCACCAGAAATCAACGGTACATTTATTCTTCGTGGTTAATTTTTTATAGCATCCATGAATCCCTCCGATAAGATTGAAACTACCCATGTTAGGTTGGATATATATATATATATATATATATATATATATATATATATATATATATATATATATATATGTATGTATATCTGTGCCAGTTTCAATTCAAGCATTTTCTAGCAGAAAAGAGCCTCTACGGCTATGTGGATGGTTCTATGGGCAAACCAAATGATGAAAAGGAACTCTTACCTTGGACCATCAACAATTCGAAGGTGGTCACATGGATCCTTAACAGTGTTGAAAGCAACATTACAATTAACCTCACATCATTCGAGACTGCATCCGAAATATGGGATTACTTGAAAATGTGTTATCAACAATCAAATCATGCCCGTCACTATCAAGTTGAGTATGAGCTGTCAAAATTAGAACAAGGAGGTCTGATTATAAAATATTTTTATTCTAAACTTACCTCCCTTTGGCATAAGATTAAACTTATGGATCCAATATTCCAGCTACGGCAGTAGAGATGGTGACGATGCTTCATGACACAAGTAAATTGATGCAATTTATATATAAACTCTGTCCGGAGTTCGAACCAACCTGAGCCGCTTTGATGAACCAGCCTCAACTTCCATCTCTTGAGGCAACTCTATCTGATTTGATGGCAGAAGAGACACGTTTGAAGACCCTTGCTTCCATGAGAGAGGTTATTCCTGATGGTGCTCTCATTACTTGCAATTTTTCAGGAAAATCACGAGACATGTCGAAAGTTAAATGTTTTGAGTGTAATGGATTTAGTCATGTGGCTGCTTGTTGTCCTAACAAGAAAGCAAATTTGAAATCCTCTGGACCAAGTACTCTATTTTGTCGATACTGTAAACAAGAAGGACATGAGATAGCCAACTGCCCAACTCGCCCTCCTCTACCCCCTCACTACCAGCGACATGGACGTGCTTTTTTGACTTCCTCTATTGAGAAGCCTGACTCACCATCTATAACCCTATCGGTGCAGCCTAATCTACTCTCCCCGGAACAAATTTAGCAAATCCTTCAAGCGACGGGTTCTTCAGGTTAGATAGGTAATATTGATCCTAGAAACCTTTGGTATATTGACTCAGGGGCATCTAATCATATGACTGGTAACCTTTCTTGTCTAACTGATTGTGTCCCCTATAGAGGAGTAGGATCCATCTACATTGCGGATGGGAACCATTTACCTATCTCTCATATCGGTTCATTGAAAGTCTCACCTCAATCATTTCGCAATTTCTTCCTTCGCAAAGTGTTTTATGTTCCTAAATTATCTGCCAACTTGGTTTTGGTTGCTCAACTAATGGAAAACAACTGTTTAGTTTTGTTTTCCCGGTTCGGTTGTTTCATACAAGATATGGAAACAGGGAAACTGATTAGGAAGAGCCACAAGAGAGGAAGGTTGTTCACTTTGGAGTTCGATCCCGAAGTTGTCTCATCTCGTTGTTTTTTTCTTCCATCTTCTCATGATATTTCTTTTGCTAATAAATGCTAAAAACTTTGGCATAGTCGTTTAGGGCATCCAAATTCTAAAAACATGCTTTTCTTATTTAGATCTGGTCTTTTGAATGATGAAATAAATATTAGTCCCATTTCCATTGATATGAACCGTGTTAGTTGCAAAGGTTGTAAATCTATTGCATTGCCCTTTTCATTGAGTAACTCTCGCACTCAAAATTTGTTTGATCTCGCTCATACTGATGTTTGGGATCCATCTCCCATCATGGCTCCTGGTGGTTCGTTGTATTACATCATTTTTGTGGATGACTTTTCAAGGCACACTTGGATTTCTTTCATCAAGCACAAGTCTTAAGCATTCTTCTATTACAAACAATTTTCATTAGATGTGGAGACCCAATTTGCAAAGAAAATTAAAGTTCTCTAGTTTGACTCTGGGGGAGAGCGTAACAACCCTAAATTTTGGTACATTATTTAAAAACTAAATTAAATATTTAAAGATTTTATTTTTAAATAAAATATAAAAACAAGTCAATAGTTGAGTTGGTAGCGAAATTCTTAGTTGAGAGAGAGGTTTAGGGATCGATTCTTGAAGTGGTAATAATAAATTTTTTATTAAATATTATAAAAAAATTCAAATTCAGGATGAGGGAGGATGTGCTCATCCTATCTTATAAGAATTTTCTTTAAAAGGGATACGGAAGGTTTCTACATTTTAAAAAAAAAAAAAAACAAAGGAGATAAGAAGCCTAAAGTAAAAGGAAGAGGAAATTCTAAGGAGGCTCGATCAGGTAAGTTCTAATCGTTAGATCTTTTTAACTTTTTATTATGTTGTTAATTTCTTCTTGATCTATACAATGGATGGCGTGGATCATCCACACCATCATTATATAGGTGTGTAGAGTCAATTTTAATAAAGTGACGTTTTTATGATTTTGGTCTAATTAGTAATATTTTAGGAATAAATTAAATGGATGGAATCTGATTGTGCTAAGATAGATCTGTACGGATCATATGATCCTTAAGGCTAAAATATATAAGGGCCATAATTTTTAGATCAATCTAACAATCAGATAGGCCACATTAGTCAGATCTAAAAGTGTTTAATAAAGGAATCTTAGATGTTTGCGCAAGTGTTGGTATCACTTGGCGTAGAAGGTCGAGATGGGCCATTGGTGTATGTGTGGTTAGATCCACACCATCCATCTAATGTGTAGAGGTAAAACATAATAATACCTCAAGAATCTGAATGATCTGACCATCCGATGGACCACCCCGATCAAGTAATTATCATTCAATTTTATAATCTTAAAAAGGAGAAAAAAATAGAATAGAAATTTTAATTATTTGATTATTTTGGATCTGGCCACCTAGGATGTTAATCAGAGGTGGGCCCCACCATGTAATAAAAACATATGAATAATAATGTTGTTGATATAACTGATAGGATTTCTGAATTCAAACCAACATAATTACCCTATGGATTCTACACTACCAGACTCAGGTGAGTAACCCAACTTGTCTCATAATTCATTAAAATTAAAATAAATCATTATGATTGTTTGATTGATTTACTGGTTTGAATATTTTGATATGATAATTGTACGATAAATTTATATGTGAATATTTTAATCGAGACAACTATGCCAAATATGAAAAATATGCATTTACATATCATCCTTCATTCATTGCATTGCATAATGCATGGTCGATCCTAGGGGTCCTCCCTAGAAGAAATGTCGATCCTGGTATAGCATTACCAGATGCGGGCTATGCCCAAGCCTACCGAAAGGTGGAAGCCTACCCAACGGGTGGATGCGGGTTGACGAATTCCAACCCAAGCAGATGGACGATCACCTTATCTGATGCATTCATACCCCATTTTACATCATTGTACATGTATTTTTGTATTATTTTAATTGATATGATTATGAACCATGCTAGGTTATATCACTAAGCCTGGCCAGCTTATATTTTTTTTATTGATGGAAAAACTGTACAGATGTGAATGAGGGTGGGCCGGTGGCTTAAAAATAGGAATATGTGGTCAAGCCAGAAAGAACTTAAGGGACACGTGGCCTTACTTGACAAAAGAAGAATTTGCAGCCTTAAACTAGTCATGATATTTTTACTTTAATTATATTTAATTTTCTTAGATTGTAAATTAATTCTTTCAAGTTGTTGGACATGTTTATTTCATTTCATAAGATCCCAATTGAGAGGGTCCTTAGTTATGTTTATGATTAATTATTGGAATAAATGATCGTTTCTTATTTTTGAGATGTTGTTGAGTATGAATGGAGTGTAAATCTACGGTAGAGCTAGTAGGTAAATGAATAATTGTATAATTGAATGAAATTAGTACACTTAGTATACGTGTCATGGGCCGAAACTCGGGTCTGAGGGTGCACACTCTGTACTCGAATTTCGGGACGTGACAGAGAGTACATATCTTCCGAGTTCGAGACCTTTCTAAGTTCAAATGGTACTACTATACATCAGTGAACGTGTCCTAACACACCGGAGTAGAATGTAGTAGCAGAACGAAAGAATCGGCACATTACTAAGGTAGCAACCACCATGATGGAATATGCACGTGTCCCAAAATTTCTTTAGGCTGAAGCAAAATCAACAGCTGTGTATCTAATCAATCAATTACCTTCCAGTGTTTTGGCCAACCGAAAAACTCCCAGGTTTTTCTTCCAAATTAGAGTCAGTTAAGAGTGTTTGGATGCATTGCTTTTGTTCATCTTCTAGAACAAGAATAGGATAAACTCAGTCCCAGGGCAGTTAAATGTGTATTTCTTGGATATAAGGAGCATCAGAAAGGGTATCGTTGTTATGATCCATGTCACATTCTTTGAAAATTTGCTATACTATAAAGTTGTCCATGCATCTCCATCAGTTACTATTGTTCCATCTTCCATTTCTCATATGTCCTCTTTTGATGAAAATCGTTCTATGCTTCCTTCTTCCTCTCCTCCTTTGCAGGTCTACCAACGTCGTGTGAAGCCTATCTCTCTTAAGTCCTCTCCCATAGCTACTCCTGCTTCCGATCAGGTGTTCTCTTCTCCTATAGTGCAGGTAATTGTCCTGCCTTCCATTGAGATCGAATTTTCACGTTCCAGTTGACCGTCTGTTCCTCCCAGTTAATTAAATCTTTTTGCCTCTCATCATGCCTTGTTTTTCGGATTAGATTTTCTAGTTGTCCCTACTTATTCTTAGGCATATACACAACCGTGTTGGGTAAAGGCTATGGATGATGAGATTCAAGCACTCGAAGAGAATGCTTACTTGGACGCTGGTTCCATTACCTGAGGGGAAGCAAGTGATAGGTAACAAATGGGTATATACTATGAAATTAAAATCTGATGGGAGCTTAGATCGATACAAAGCTCAACTAGTGGCCCAGGGCTATAAACAAGAGTATGGAGTTGATTATGATGAGACATTCGCTCCAATGGGAAAAATGAAAACGATTCGTTCCTTGATTGTTATAAGTTCTTTTAAAGGTTGGCAACTCAGTTAACTCGATGTCAAGAACGCTTTCCTCTATGGGAATCTCAAGGAAAAAGTTTACTTTAAGCAACCTCCCGGTTATAAGTCCAAGGATCCACGCTTAGTTTGCAAGCTATCTAAAGCTTTATATGGGCTCAAACAAGCACCAAGAGCATGGTTTGAAAAATTCCATGGGGTGTTAACCACAGCGAGCTATTCTCAAAGCCAATATAACTCATCACTGTTTATTCTCAAGTCTAATTCAGGCCTTATTGCTTTATTGATATATGTTGATGATATTCTCATCACAGGCAGTGACGTTCAAGGAATTACTGATCTCAAATCATTACTTCACTCCTCATTTCATATGAAGGATATGGGGCCATTAAAATATTTTTTGGGTCTTGAAATTTCTCGTAATACTCAAGGTTATCTTATGAGTCAACGAAAGTATACTTGTGATTTGATCAAGCTAGCGAACCTTACAAATAACAATGCTCATGAGACTCTTATGGAATTAAATGTCAAGAATGGGAAAGATGATGAAGACCTTCTCTCAGATTTTGCATCCTATAGGCAGCTGGTGGGGAGATTAGTCTATCTCGGTATGTCTCGTCTTGATATCTCATATGCGGTTCGTGTTCTTAGCTAGTTTGTTGAGGTACTATGCAAATTCCATTAGGCGGCATTTTATCGCATTATTCGATACCTTCGAGGTACCCTTAATCAGACGCTTCTCTTTCCATCATCGCACGATCTACAATTATCTACTAACTCTGATGTAGATTGGGCAGGATGTCCCATTTCACGACGATCCACTACTGGCTATTGTGTTTTCTTGGGATAATCATTGGCTAGCTGGAAGTGTAAGAAGCAAACCACGGTATCTAAATCCAACACAGAAGCCGAATACCGTGCAATGACAGAAGCATGTAGTGAAATTACTTGGTTCCGAGGATTGTTGACAGATCTTGGGATTCATTAGTCTTCACTGACTCCATTATATGTTGACAACTTCAGTGCTATTCAGTTGACTTCCAATCTAGTATTTCATGAGCGCACTAAACACATTAAAGTTGACTGCCACTTTGTGAGAGAAAAATACATAGCTCAAATCATTTCTCTTCCTCATGTGACATTAGAGCTACAACTTGCTGATTTATTTACCGAAACTATGACCTCATCCCATCATAGGTTTCTTCATGGCAAACTGATGTTAGTTCATTATCCCACATCAGTTCGAGAGGAGGTGTGAGAATATTGTGTTCATGAGTTTCATGGATTATCATTAGTTGTAATATACTATGCATGGAGCAGCTCTAGATAAGCTTCCTTGTATAGTCTTGTAGAATAGTTATTTAAACCCCACCTTTGGGTTGAAGAAATACAGAAAATACTAAAGGAAAATTCTCCAAATTCTTGGGTGGACAATGCCTTAAAAGTTTAGTGTGCCATAAAGACTACACACCCAAAACCCCATCATTTTTTTACAAGAATCATTTTGAACCTCCTACACCCAATGACTGTCTTGCTCAAGAAGAGCTTGATCCTTTAAAACTCAAGCGTTGCAATCCAACAAGCAGATACATGATGGAGAAAATGGGGTTTGACTCTAAAAAACGCTCAAACCTAAACAATAGCACAAGAATCCAAGTTCTAATTGGGATTGCAGCCCCGAACAACACACCTAACCTAAGCCAAATCAACAAAGGAGGTCTAGGTGCAAAGCCTATCATGATTCACCTTTCGACAATGTTCGATGTCGCTTCTCTATCCAATGGATCTCCAAAATCCCCAATCCAATTATCGAACCAAATGAAGAAATTGAGAGGATTATGCCAAGCACAACATCGAAAAAATCAAATATGGTGACTAGCCCACTTTCAATGATGAGAGGGAACATAACATTGGCTCTCAAGAAGGGCCCTGCTTGACATATCTCAACATCAATGTTCCAACAGTTGGGGTCACCAAGTACACTGACCTCCTAAACAAATTTAAGGATGTCTTTGCCTGGATAGGCTCCGCAATGTCTTTGCCTCAAACACCTACCCTATGTTTGACCTAGGCTTTGATACCAAATTTCATGTAGGATAATGGAAACTATCCTAAGATGCAAGATGAGAGATCAATTAAACATTAATTTCAGCAATCTACATGCAAAATCAAACATATCCACATAATATATTCAGAAATTAATATTTATAATACGAAGGTCCTAGGTTATCACATATATGGTGCACAAAAATATAAAATAACTCAATAGTAACCCACTTAGAATTCAAGGACTTCCAATCTATGGTGAGCAATGCAACAATCACACAGATAGATAATGATGCAAGCAAAATTCTGGTCCGGGGAAAGTTTCATTTTAATAAAAAAAAAAATCAGATTCTGATTAGGGTTTTGGATTCATGGATGGAGATTTGAGAATTGGGTTTTGAGGGATTTAAAGGATATAGGGATTGGTGGGTTTGAAAGGAAATCAATGAGTAAAAAACAAAAGAAACTAAACGGGGCTCACACGTGAAGGCTGTACGAATGCACATCCGTGTGTGCGTGTGTATATGCGTACATGCAGGTAGGTCCACACACGGATGGGTATGAAAAAGAAGGAAACAGATGGATGGGGTTCAGGTTTTGACAGATTTAGGAAGGATGTAAGGGAAGAGAATGAAGGAAGAAAAGAGAAGAAGAAGAATGCATTGTTGGAGGAGAAAGAGGAAGAATGTACCTTGGGGAATCCACCACCAAACAACCCTCTACCATTCCACAATTCAATTGGAAGGGAGGGCTTCATAAACCCTAAAAAACAATTAGGAGAATTCCTTCACACAAGATGGCTTTTCTCTGTTTGTTTCTTCTCAACCCGTGTTTTTATAATAAAATATCAACATAATTACAACCATGTCACTCACTTAAGTGAAACGGCCCATCATCCAAAATAAGGAAATTAAAATACTTATAATCAATCTCAACCATCAAATAAATTCTAAAATTAACAAAAAAAAAAAGAACATAAAGCAATATCAGAATCCAAGGGGCCCATATCATCTAGATTCAGTGGCCCGATGGCCTAATCGACAATATCCAATAGTCGGATTGACGCAAAATAAAAATCTTATGATTAAAATAGTCTCCCAAGGAGACCACATGTATCATCCCGGAGCGGGGTCTTCCTGATACATGTCTAATGCATGTGGGGTCTTCAAAATGGCCTGACGGGCCTTGTCTAGAACTCATCTTCAAAAAGAGAGTTGCACTGATGTAGGTGGTCACCTGCGTCTCTTGTACACCCAAGTGGGTCCTCTGATGTCCCCATCAATTCTCCTCGATTGAGAAGAATTCGCCACTGGCGAAATAAAGTTGTGACAATGCTTAAGGAGGTCGGGATCAATGCACTAGAACTCTGCCTTTGTAATCCAGGTGTTTTATGACTCTAGCATATTCTTCTACTTCACGAGGTATTTCTAATACCCTCCATAGCAGGTAGAGACCACTTGGTGATTCAAAACATCCTCGATCTCTTCTTTCTGACTAGGTAATGATGGAAGAGAAGGTAATGGGTGGAAAGAAAAGTCTAGTAAATGCCATGGGCTGGGAACGGGGTTGGGGACACCATCATCTAAGATAAGAAAAATGTTTGCAGAGGGCTAGAAGATAGATGTGTGGGTCCACCATAAAGCATAAGGTCCTCCACATTGAATGTTGCACTAATGCCCATGTCAGATGAAAGATCCACCACATACGCATTAGGGCCCACTGTTATTAAATTTTTATATGGACCTGCACTGCAGGTGTGCAATTTCTTCACAATTTCCTGTGGGAATTGTTCGGGCCTAATGCAAAGCATGACATAGTCACCCACCTGAAATTCCTTAAATTTACGATGTAAATCTTCAGAGATATTATAATGTTGATTACCAGCATTAATGCACTTCTTGATCTCACTATGGAAGTCATGAATATGGTGTGCAAATGCTTCTGTAGACCTAGATGGCCTATGTGAAACGGACATGGATATGAGTGCTATAGGTTTTCTAGGCTTGTAACCAAATACTATATCAAATGGACTCATTCCTGTGGACTTATTGATGGAATTGTTATATGCAAACTCAGCTACGAGCAAAACTGCATACTAGGTCCAAATATGGTCCCCCACTAGACATCCTAGCAGATTCCCTAAGCTTCGATTGACAACTTCTGCCCGACCATCATGTGACAAAGTTTTCCAAAAATAACTCATAAACCGTACATCTTGATCTGAGACAATGGTCTTTGGAAAACCATGCAAACCAATAACCTCCCCAAAGAATATCTTAGCCTTGTTAGTGGCATCAGGCATTTTATAACATGGGAGAAAGCGAGCCATTTAAAAAAATAGTATACAAATATAAAAATGGAATCATGCTTTTTAATCATCTTGGGAAGCCCAAGCATGCAATCCATGCTAATATCAACCCATGGGGTGTGGAGGACTAGCAAATGTGTATATAATCCAGTGTTCTACTTCCCCTTCTTTATCAGCTAACACGTCCCACATTTCCCTATAATGTTAGCCACGTCTCGCTTGAGGCTTGACCAATAAAAGTGCTCATCTACAAGTGCAATAGTCTTGTCACGCCCAAAATGACCAGCTATCCCTCTAACATAAAGCTCCCAAATCAAAAAGTCATGGAGGGACGTACGATGTATACATAATCTATCACCACTAAACAAAAACCCACTGACCAGGACAAACTCACTACGTCCCATACACTGACCATCTAATAATGATACGTGCACCTCTCTGAAATCTAGGCAACTAGGATAATCTTCCTTTAAACACTTAAACCCAGTGATTTCGACGCTCGTTTAGCGGAGTAACACAACCCTATGATTCAACGCACTGGAAGTTTTATTCTCAACCCCAGCCTTCTTTTACAAGTTGAGATGGTGCAAAGCCTCATGGTTAGAGAATAAGACAAACTCTAGTGGTAATAGATAATGTCACTAATGACATGAGGACTGCATTACCGCATAGAACTCGTTGTCATAGGTAGACTACTTTTGCTTTGGTTCATTCAGTTTTCTGCTAAAGAAAGCAACAAAATGACCTTCCTAACCAAGTACTCCACTCATGCCTACACTAGACGCATCACAAGCGACTTCAAAAGCCTTAGAAAAATTTGAAAGTCACATGACATGAGCTTCAATCATCTTAACCATGATCTCCTTGAACACCCTATAGGTCTCTTTGGTCCAAACGCTCCTTTTTTTAATGCAATCAGTAATGGAAGCCATGATGGAACTAAACTCTATAATAAACCATTTATAAAAGGTGACTAAGCCATAGAAGCTAAGCACCTCATGAATATTATGCAGCTCAGGCTAACTAACTATGACCTTGACTTTCTTAGGATCCACAGACATGCCCTCAGATGACACGATAAACCTTAAGAAGATGATACTTTTAAACAAACACGAACACTTATTGAGGTTGGCATATAACTTCTCTACCCTAAGGATCCCAAACACTTGCCTCAGATGGTGGAGGTGTTGTTCCTTGGTCATGCTATGAATAAGAATGTCGTCAAAGTACACGACTATGAACTTCCCCATGAAAGGTCTCAACACCTAAGTCATCACCCGCATAAATATACTTGGGGGCATTGGTCAGCCCAAAAGGCATGACTATCCAATCGTACATCCCATCCTTCATCTTAAAGGCCATTTTCACCTCATCACCTAAGCAAATATGGATCTGGTGATACCCACTCTTGAAGTCTATTTTAGATAAAATTGTGGCATTAGCCATCATGTACAACATATCATCAAGACACGGTATAGGAAACTGGTACTTAACGATAATCTTATTGATGGCCCTATTATCCACATAAATACCACGTCCCATCCTTTTTGGGGGTCAAAAGGGTGGGTACAACATATGGACGTCTATCATATGTGGAAGCTCATCTGGGAGGTCATCAGGAAAGACATTACTGAACTCATCCATCACCGAAATCACCTCACTAGGCAAATCTATACTAACCTGGGGAGTAGCCTCTCTAGTCACGATGGCATACACCACAAAATCCTCCGTAGTCTCTCTTTCAAATTATTTTACATTAATGACGTGAAGATACTTAGGTTTGGAATTCCTCAAAGTTCCAGGGTCACCCTTTTTGGTAGTGTCCTTCTTTTCCGGTATGCTCTTGGGTGGAAGAGGACTCAATCTAATTTTCTTTTCCTTAAACAAGAATGTACGAATATTCGAGCGGCCAAATATTGTAACGTCAAAGTCAAATAAACAAGGCCTACCTAATACGATGTGGCTTACATTCGTGAGAACTACATCGCACCACAACAAATCCTTATACGACCAAAATTGGATGAGATATAACATCGCTATGAGATCGGAATGGACGACTCATCAACCCACGACACTCTGTAGGGTTGAGGGTGAGACTCAGCTTTTAAGCCTAGTCGACTCACGGTGCTAGTAGAGACCACATTGGCACTACAACCACTTTCCAGGATCACTTTACAATTCTTTTCTCTACACTTAGTATAAAGGATTGTGTTACTACGCTGATCATCATTTTCTTTAGCATGGGAAAAGGCGCATCTAACTACTGCGAGATTGTCGGTCTCCTGATCATCAAACTCCTCATCACTACAACTAATATCAAGCTCATGTTCCTCTATGTCGCAATTGTCATCGTCATCCTCATCAGCCTCATTTATCATAAGAGCTTTACCTCCTTCTCCGTTTAGGCATTCCTTTGTGAGGTAACCATAACCATTACAACGGTAATACTGTATGTGCTCACTTCCCTTCGAACTAGTATTGACTAGACCCTTATCTTTAACATCTATGTTATAGGTGGAGAACCAATTGGGGCTTTGGTCCAACTCCCAGGGATAAGCTTGGCTCCCTGAGGAGCAACCCTACCCCTGGAATCATGAGACCTAAACCACTTCATGGTCAGTTACACTAGGTATCGTTCAAGCTCATATACTCTAAGGTTGGCCTCCTCTAGTGTGCCAACATCATGAGGGATGAGCTTCTCGCCTAATCTCAAGGCACAGGCCCATCCTAAAACTAGACAGGGTCATAGCAAGGGACTGATCGACATCACATCACATCATGTACTCCTCGAATCTCTCGATGTAATCTAATATAAGCATCAACCTTTGCCTCAAGGACTTCCACTGATCTAGAAGGTGATCACAATAGGAGAGAAGGACATATTTTTCTTTAAGTTCTTTCATCTCAACCAATGATGTAATGGGTTCATCTCCACGCTGCTCTACCTTCCGCTTTGTATTGGTCTAGAACAACATGGCCTAACCTGTCAACTTCATCTTAGAGAACCTCGCTCGACGGCGATCTAACATATTATGCCATTCGAAGAAGTGGTCCATGTCAACTAGCCAGTTAAGGAAATGCTTCGAGTTCAAGCGACCATCAAAATTGGGAGCATCGACTTTGACACTTTTCATGACTCGTTCCTCAAGGTCCTAATGATCCCACGACTCTCTACGTGGCGCGTGGGAGCACAGTCCTATATGACCTACTCACTGACCAAAGTTCCTATTACGACCCCTAATGGATTCTACTGGGAATAGACCTTGCTCAACTCAGTCCTCATCCGCTGGCTCTCCTGCTTGAGACTGGCGGTCTTCCCCGGTGATGGGGGTACCATGAGAGGTAGCCTCTAGCTGCGTTATATGCTGGTGGCTAGTAGTCAACTATGCGGCATTGGTCCTATTATACATCTCAATGGCCATGAAACGGCGGTTAACATTTTTAAGAGCCTCAACAATCTAATGGAGTAGAACAAAATCCCGATATATTAGTGTTTGCATATACTAAACGAACCTTATGAGAGACAACCTGGCGGAATGTGTACTATATGATGAATGCAGTGCAAAAATCAGACTTGACGACGCTCAATGAGATGCTATATGATGCACATGTATTTTATGTATGACGACCCTTAGGACCTGAAATCCTATCGACAATCCTAGAATGATTATAATAATGCTAAAACAGAAAATTCAACATCTAGGTTTCTTAAAGTCACTAAATTTGAAAGTTTCATTAATATAGGACTTTGAAAATACCCAAGCAGAAAATTCTACAATCCAAATCAGAAAATTCAACAAGTAATATACTATTTATATGTTCTACTATGGGTATAGGAATTTTGTCGAACACCTACCTAAGCTAGACTTAGGCTCTGATACCAAATTTGATGTAGGATGATGGAAACTATCCTAGGATGCAAGATGCGAAATCAATTATATATTAATTTTAACAATGATCATGTAAAATTAAACATATCCATATAATAGATTTAGAAATTAAAATTTATAATACGAATGTCCTAGGTTATCATGTACGCTGTGTGCGAAAGTATAAAACAATCTAATAGTGTCCCACTTGGAAGTAGGTGTAAGATTATCTGGATGCGGAAATCCCAGAGATCTGCTGTGCACAGGACATGGGGATCAAGGGTTCGGATGGCTTACCTAACTGAGACGCCATGTATACTAGATAAGAACACCAGAATACCAATGTTGTAGTCTTCCTTTCCTTCACACCCTTATACAGAATATTAGATGAGAATTCGTCTTCTGTCATTGTGTAGGATCAGGAAGCCAACTCTTTCTTATATAAAAGTTGTGGGGAGAGTTTGAAACCCATCACAACTCTCCCACGGCTCTACATTGTTGTATCCTAGTTCAACTCAAGTAACCTTGCGTAAGGCTATAGCACTCCACCCCTAATACGCATTACTACGCAGATAGGCTGCACAACGGATCACCTGAAGTGGGGCCCACTGGTTTACTCCATCACATAGTCCAACTGAAGGACAATCCAGACCATTGATCAGTAAGGCCCACCACATAGAGTTCTTACATTCTCCCACTTGGGCCTCATTGAGCAATGTCAATGATTGTCATATAGAATAATGTTGGAAAAATAAGTTTTGATTTTAAGAAAACATCCAAATGGTTAACCAATGAAATAGTTGGACAATATGAGTAATGCTATTCAATCTGCTCCATCAAGACTGTCAGTATTGAAACGCGGTAGTCATCACAACATTTAATTTAGGCGAAGTGAAGCTAAGCGCGATCACAAGTACTTTCAATCTTAACAATATAGATCAGGAACTAGAAAATATAGTATAAGGATTACACACTTTAGTGTGATGATATATGCCTATCCTTAAAAGGTCCTGAAGCTTTTACATATCTCCAACGAGACACGATTGTAGTTCTACTTACTCAAAATTTGCGCGTATATATAGAGAAACAAAAATAAATCTTTATATCAAAATCATTCAAAAACAAACTGTATAAAACGAGATCTCTAAATGTCTGTGAAAATCAAAATACGCTCAACTCCCACTAACTGAAGACATCTATGGGATCAATGACTCCCATGGATGTCACATGCTCCTGAAATGGCGTGATAGTGAGCCCTTTAATGAGCAGATCTGCAATCATTTGCTTAGTACCAATGAATTCCACAGACACTTGATGATTTTGAACTCTTTCCTTTACAACAAGATATTTGATGTCGATATGCCTCGACCTTGACGAATGCTTGTTGTTACTAGAGAAGAAAATAGTAGCTGAATTATCACAAAATATTCTCAATGGTTTCAAGATATACTCCAATACCTGCAAACCTGAGAAGAAACTCTATAACCATAGTGCCTGATTAGATGCCTCATGGCATGCAATAAATTCAGCTTCCATAGTGGATGAGGCCGTGGTAGATTGTTTCACGCTTTTCCATGACACAGCTCCTCCCACCATCATGAAGATGTATCCTGAAGTAGACTTCTTAGTGTCAACGCAGCCAGCGAAGTCTGCATCTGAATATCCGATCAACTCCAACCGATCAGATCTTCTGTATGAAGTCTTTCGTTCTCTGTAGATACCGTAATACTTTCTTTGCAACTATCCAATGTTGCATTCCTGGATTAGATAGGTATCTTCCCAACATTCCAGTGACAACGGCAATGTCTGGTCGTGTACAAACTTGAGCATACATGATGCTCCCTACTACCGATGCGTACGGAAATTCTTTCATTCAATTCTTTTCTAAGATCTGCGGTGCACAAGACATGGGAATCAAGGGTTCGGATGGATTGCCAACTGAGACGCCATGTATACTAGATATGAATACCAGAATACCAATGCTGTAGTCTTCCTTTCCTTCACATCCTTATACAAAATATTAGATGGGAATTCATCTTTTGTCGTTGTGTAGGATCAGGGACCCAGCTCTTTCTTATATAGAAGTTGTGGGGATGAGAGTTTGAAACCCATCACAACTCCCTCCCACAGCTCTACAATGTTGTAACCTAGTTCAACTCAAGTAGCCTTACGTAAGGCTATAGCACTCCACCCCTAATACGCACTATTGCGCAAAATAGGCTACGCAGCAGATCACCTGAAGTGGGGCCCACTGGTTTACTATAACGTTTTGTCCAACCAAAACAGTGTCCTGGGGCGTCCACGTATGATTTGTCATAGGACCGTTCGTTTAACTACTCATGGCGGGGCACCACAAGTAAATTAATCTAGGATCAGCCCATTAGAGCAGACCAATCTGGTTATGATCGGACCAAGTGCGGGCCGTCAAGCCAGATGGCCCGTTTACACTTAACAACAGCCCGTGTGGGCCATATAGCGACCAACGAAGGTCAGAAAAATCTAAAATTTTAAGGAACCAAAGATCTCGCTGGGCTTGTAGTCCAACGTGGACCAAGGACTCAGTGGACACCCAGAAATTAATTTTTCACACCGTCTCAACGGCACTTCCCAAACGCAACTCACCCCAGGCCAGAATTGAATCTGGCACTTGTAAATAAAACTGAAATATCAGGCTTTCCAGCCGTCGAATCTCTTCTACGTTTACAGTGGAGGTCTAATATATTTTTCAATGCCTGTCCACAAAATCTGGGACCCGATCGTGGAACGGTGACCATTGATCGCAAATCGGACCCGTACGATCAAACCCCAATCCGATCGTCTCCAAATTTTGCATGGCCCTTCATCGGGCCATGGAGCACCTATCCTATAAGTCTCAGGGCCAGAAGGCCACCAGAACCACCCCAACAACCAGAATGGGCATCGTAGGGTCATTTAAAGATCGGAGCCGTGTAACAAAACCCCGCATCCGTTTGTCTTCAAATTTTGCACGGCCCCTCATCGGGCCATGAGACATCTACACATCAAATTTGGTGGCCAAAGGGGGTGTTGGGACCAACCCAAAACCAATAGGGAGTCCTAGAGGGCTATTGTGGGCATTTGAGGAAACTTAAGGCTAAAGGGCCCAAGTCTAGGGAATAAAGCCCTAGCTCCTTATCTCACAACTCCCACCATTACTACTACCACCAAGGGAGTAAAGAGAGAGCAAGGAGAAAAGGAGAGAGTGAAGAAGAGTGTGGGTGGACCTTAGATCAAGGTGAGGCCCAAGGAACCCAATCTTGCAACTCCCTACCTCTTCTCCAAGAAAACCCCATGCCTCAACCGCAAGAATCACTTCCGTTGATCGTTTAGGTAAATCCTTCATCCCTTTTCCTTGAAACCTTGTGTTGAGAAGGGATTGACTTGGAGTTCTAACATATAAGTGCTTGCTTTAGGGATTCCGGCCGATCGATCCCAAAAATCCACGCTCTTAGGTCGTTTTCCAAGTCTTCAACGATCCATAGGTGCGGACTATTATCCTTAAGTGGCCTAGCACTAATTTTAGTATGAGTTTAATGATTTTGATTGCTTGGATGATGTATTTGGAGGATCTAGAAAGAACCTAGAAAAGACCTTACCTTGATTCTTTTAATCGACATAGAATAGTTATGGAATGTTGTTGTCTCTCACATGAATGGTATAAATTTGATGTTCCATGTGCATGTCTTGTTGATTTTTGTATGATGTTAACTTATAGCATGTATGATTTATTAACCCATGTGCACTTGTTTCCTATGATATGTATATATTTGAAATGCTTAGCTTCCCCACTAATCCACCCAACACACATGCACTTGATGTCACAACAATGTTAGCTTTGCTTGGTAGAAATTTGAGTTCTATGTTGAGTAATATGAATGTGTGATATTGCATATGCTAGATGATAACCCTGAACATTGGCATGTTATGGATTACCATCAAGACCCTTGGGTTGGTCAGGAATATGAGGTGAGTGAAGGTGGTCCCGTTGGTAGGACTATCCTGAGGCTAAACCCATGGATTTGGGCAGGTGCATGTGGGCGACAGTAGTTAGACTACATGGGACGCTCATGCCCAATGTCGTCCGCCACGTGCTTGCTTGAACTCGTGCGATCTGGTCTACTTACTGAACAACCTAGTCTGTTAACCCTGTTTGCTCACATATATATGAAACCTAGAACACCCTTCAACCATTGTAGCCCATTGCTAACCATTTGAAGCCGATTCATCGACTTGTGAGCCGGGCATGGTGGAATGGGATACTGTGTTGGAGCTGTCGACCTACGCTGGTATGATGAGCCTCCTAGCAGTGACCGCGAGCGATTCTTTTCATTAGCACTCCCCATGTGCTTGAAGTCGAGGATGGGGAACTCGACGGAATCAAGGATCGCGGTGCCCTGGCCTCGCACGTTGAGGGGTCTTGGCATCGCAACTAGTTGAGGAAATTAACACATGGGGTGTATCAGTTTTCCCAACCTGCTGGATAAATGGAATTAACTAAGAACTTAGCCAACACTAGTATCACATCGCACTAGCTAGGTTGGCCACGCAGCAGTCGAGGTCACATTGAGGGAGTGTTGGTCATACGCGATCATTAGACGGAGTCACTTGAGGGAGTGTTGGTTACATGCGATCATTAGACAGAGTCTCTTGAGGGAGTATTTTGGCGTGGGCATGCACCATACCATTTATCATGTACCTGTATTAACAAGATTAGTTAGGTGTTTTTGAATGCTTGCCTTTCATTAAGTTCATAATATAATCGTTACTTGTTACAACTTAAGACTAATAGCACCCACTGAGTTGATCACTCACTCTCACTTTGGGATGATGTTTTAAAACACTAACCAGACTGTCTCGAAGACGCAGGTGATGCAGAGTATGATGAGTCTGGCGGCGAGAGCCTTAAGGAGGAGGACGAGCTGTCCTATTTCCAACTGATGGACGGTTTCCCGTCTGCCTAGTAGACAGGATTTGGATCGCTGAGTAGTTAACTCAACTCTATTCTTTTGGACATGATATTCTTTTTGAGATTTTGTTGGGTAACGCCTTGTGCGACCCATTTATATTCTTTTGGACCTGTATATATTGATCTCTTTCATTTCAGTAGACTAGTTGTGATCGTGCTTCATGTTTCAAGTAATTCCATATTGCGCATTACCCTGATTAAACATAAATTAGTAAAAATGGGATAAAGGTGATACCCGGGAACTTGGGAGTAGAGCGTGTGCACGACCCCTGATTTCCAGGGCGTTACATTTACTTAATCACATAGTCCAATTGAAGGACAATCCAGACCGTTGATCAATAAGGCCCACCACATAGAGTTCTTATAGTAGGTACTTCCAATCTATCATGGGTAGTACAATAACTAAGGTGTTTTGTTGCAGTATCGGTGGGCGTAACGGTGCCCACCGTTACCGATACAAACACACCCCGTATCAGCCGATGCGGGGTCGTAACGGCCGATATGGATCCTGTAACGGTGTAATTTTTTTTGGTCAAAAAATTATGAAAAAATATCCTTTAAATTCAGAATATTCTAAATATTCCAAATATGCATTCATTTATAATTTAGAACATGTTTATGGTGGTGTAACGATCCACTCTTTAGTGAGAAGTTGTATCAGATTGCCTGATGAATTTATAAACCAGATAACCTAGATTTGACTACAAAACTCATATATTTAATTTTCTAACTATCTAATATCATTAATAGATATATTAGAATGAATGTAATATCAAAATATCTTACATGTGTAGGTGTTTGCAATTATTTTTCATAGTTTATTCTATATTAAGTTATTAACATACCTGAGGAGGAGTGAGGTCTCTAGACTAGAGTCCAGACTTGCATAAATTACAATGTTCATTCTATCTTAAAATTTTAAAGTCTTCATTCTTCAACATGTCAGAGACTTCTCCTATCATGTAGATGGGATTCCTGTCCTGTCATCCTTAAGTCAGGAATTTAAAAAAATAATAATAAAAATAGTAGTGTCTGATATACTCCCTTGCAACTTGATTAAGGATTACTTGATTGGTTGTCAAGGGAGTTATTTTAAATACAAGTTCAGCAGTGTCAAGTGTATGCTTGCTTGGTGAATACGCGGGTAATGGACTAATGGGTATATAGCAATACTTACCTTAATATAGATATATACTTATAATTACCATAATAAAATTCACAAGTCACCACCAAATGAAAATCTGATTTTTTGTAGTCGATCGACCTCCACATCGTCGGCATCGTTATCATCAGGCTACGGCCATCCAATAGGTGGAGGTGCCGCATTTCCATAATATCCAGTGCCAAAAGGAAATACCAGGTCAACGAAACCAGAGGATGACTGATTCTGACTAGGCAACGACCGCGACCCCGAGTAAGGATATCCATCAGTGCCCGTCGAATAGCCATACTGGTGCCCATACTCAGGTTGTTGAGAATCTCGAGATTAAGAGTGTGTCTATGATGAGTAACATGGATTTGGATCTGGATATCTATAATCATATGGATATGGATCGAGAGGACTACTCCGACATGAATGTGATGGAATAGGCTCAGTATAAGTATAACGATCATAATCCAATTGGACATAAGAATATCCATCATAATGCCTAGGACCATGGGCCTACTGATATTCCGAACCTCCCGGACACGGTGCACCACTAGACCTACCCTCTTGTTGGCTGTATTGTGACTCGGTACACTCATAAGTCTAACCTCGTGTACTACCTTGTCAATGTTCATCGGCCTTGCAATCTACAAATGGTTGTATGGTGTGCTAAGCAACACTAGAAGTACCAGCACAAGGGGCAGGGGCCCATCATCCGACTCGGTTGGGTTGGTACTACTGCTCGTACTCTTCCATTAATCTTGAGTCATACTTTGCATGAAAGTTGCCCCTCTTTTTGAGTCCAACACAACTGCGTGACTCTCTTGTTACGTTATACGTATTAGTGGGTCATCAATTTTCAATTCTTCCCTATCCTCTTCAATATGCTTTTCCCATATTACCAACCAAGGTAGAAATAGATCCACCTCATCAAAAATAGTCCAAGTTTATTGGACAGTAGTCTATGTTATCGGCATCTGTAATGCTCCTATGATGTCGTCGCATTCTTAGCTTCATATTGTAGTGCATGAAGACAAGTCTATCAAATATTCTAGTCTACAATCTATTCCTATTCTTTGAATGAATAAGTGTAAAACAACTACAATTCCTTTCACAGCGAGAAGATGTTGTCTGACTCAAAACTTCTATTGCAATTTTTTGAAGAGCCTTCATACTCTCTCAGAAATTCATCCACCATTCGGCCGGTTGCAACCAAAATAATTCATTAGCACATTCTTTAAATGCATTTATTTGCATATTTAAGTCAGGCTCTAATCTCTTTATCACCTTCTTTAGCCCGACACGAACTTCATTATCCGCAACAAATTATTGGGCATATCTGTACCTAGGATTTAGATATTAACATGCTGCATAAAGATCGTGATAGAGTTACGTTGTCCATCTCTTGTCGATCATCTTCTAATAAAACTTTCATCTTATACAATCATGTTGAATTGCCAACTTCGCCTTATCTATAGCATCATAGAGAAAGCCCATGCTAGGTGCTTCATCAGTTTCAACAAGACGAAATATCCTCGTTAGTAGCTCCATCAACTTTAGGATCGACTTGACCCTCTTCCAATATTTGTTGTACCGTATGGTGTTTACAACTTCAACCGGTGTCCCTGATGTCTTCTTCCCATGTTTTGTGTTGAAACAATCTCGGTAAGCGAACATCTCACACAACTCTCCCTTATGTTGGTGTAAACTCTCTAATGCTATAAAGTTTGTTACAAATTTAGTCACCGCAGGCCTCAACAACTCTCATCCCTCCGTGAACTTCCTCATTATTGCGACTACTTGATTATGGTTGTAAATAAACATCGTCACCTTTCTTGCCCTTTTCAACCATTTCCTTGACACTCTTCTTCTTCCCAATTTCATCTAATATATGATCAATACAATGGGCAGTACATGGTGACCAAAATATATGTGGTATCCTTAACATCAACTTATGTCCTGCACTCTTATATGATGCATCGTTATCTGTCACAATCTACACCATGTTCTCCTCGCCAATCTCATCCACCACTTCATCCATTAGTCCAAAAATATAATTAGCATTTTTTATTTTGGTAGAGGCATCAATTGACTTGTGGTATATAGTTCCCAAGTGGCAATACACCATGAAGTTGATCATGCTGCGTCTGGTTGGGTTGGTCCAACCATCGCGCATGATCGTGCATCTTCTGGCCTGCTATAAAGGTTTAAAGGAAGTCACGTATGCTTTCACATCCACATACTCTGCATCTGTCCATTTCCCCCTAATCTCCCTAGTCATGGGAGCTTTAATTCCTTCACCTGCTCCTGTTGCTGCATCAATTACCAATTGCCAGTATAGAAATGTAACATCCCGTACTTTTCAATACTCGGGTGTTACCGTGTAACCTAATTGGGTATAAATACAAACCTAGTTTAAGCAAACGTTCACGTTTGTTCTAGTCTAAATCCGAACATTGAAAGAAATCCCCATTCTTAAAACAAGCGATCCTACCATTAAATTAAACGAATCAACCGAATGTCGAAAATTAGGAATTAGACGTTCACTTGGAGTGGCCCAGTTTAATGTAGAGTAACCCTAATATTAGGGTATGTAGCTAAATGACGCATGGCGAATAGTCTCACATCTTACATATAGGCATAATAATAAATAAATAAATAAATAAAAAGATAGATAAATAACAATGTGTATAGGTAATAATAATGATGATAATAATAATAACATAAAATCATGAGACAGATAGTCCTAGTAACCTACAAAGTGGGACCCACAACATGATTAAAAATGCATACATATATGAAAATAATAATAATAATAATAAAGTAAAATAAACAATGATAGTAATAAATTTAATATTAATATTAGTATGTGGTTAGTAATATATTATATGAGTCTTATAAATGATCCATTGGGACCTTTTGACCGTTGATGCTCGGATTGAAATTGATCCGACCGTCGAATCAATGTAGTCAACTCTTAAAGAATGTAAATTAAGTTGTGGGCCCCACCTAGGCCTTGGATCTTAGCCATCTTTGGTCAAGAGCACTAATTGGACCCCTAGAACCTATTGGACGGAGTGGATTTCATCCAAACACTATCATGTACCACACCCTAGTTGTGCGTGTGCACAATTCACGCGCACCCGTGGTGCACCAGACCACCAACGCAGGTTAAACGGGTTTGAACCATGTTTTCCCACAAATGGGAAGAACTCTCCCTCCGTTTTCTTGCTAGCGAAACGAACGACGATCGTTTGATCAATATGTGGACCACCATCTGACCCCGTTAGTATATCCAAACCGTCCATCAGATTCAAAGCGTGGCTATAACCAAAACCAAGGGTGTTTCGCAGGGAGTTGTACTCGTGCGTAAATACAAATCCAGACGCATCTGAACTATGAAAAACCATGTTTCTAGAAACACAAACTGCCTTGCTGCTGCCAGCTTAGCAATCCGTGTGCGCCCTCATCCTCAAATCTTGGTTGTTCATTAAGGTTAATCCCACCCATCCAATAGCTCTTCACGTGGGTTAGGGTTTCCTACTAGAGATGGACGCAAAAACCGTCCTGCTATCCGTTCTCGAAGCTTGACACCTGTATTGATCCACACCGCCCTCTCTCAATCCAACGGCTTAGAAACGTTAGGGTAAGCCATATAAGAAAGGTATCCTCGAGCTAGGACTCTTCTTTTCTTACAACAACTCGAAGAGAAAAACATGCCGCAATCTTCCTCCAGTGAACCCACCACCCAAACCCTCCTAGAGCTTCGAAAGAGCCTATCCATAAGCTTTCTAGGACCCATATGAACCATCTGAAAGAAGTAGAATGGAGTAAGAAGAATCGTTTTCAAAGACACCATTAATGGCATGTCATCTTCTCCACCGCTCAAAACAGAGTCGAAATCGGTTCAGGCACGCCGTTTTTAGGCTCTCACCGTATGGTGACGTCCTTGGTGTTGGAAGAGGGAGATGAAAAGAAAACGGAAGAAGGAAGAGAGTGAGAGAGAGTGAGCTCAAGCTAGTGCCGCACTGCACCATGCAACTCAGCCCGACTGAGTTGCTGCTAAACCTGGACCTACTGACGTGACTCAGTCTAGCCATTGAGTCACTGTCCCGTCCCTGGTCATCCAACAGTGTGGCTGGACCTGCAACAAATGGGAAGAAGAAAAGAGAGAGGGAGATCAAGCAGCAACCATCCTTCTGCTTTTATTGGGTTGGGGCAGCTGTAATGACTCATTGAGTCACATGGCTTTGAATCTAGTGATCTAGTGTGAATCCAAATCTGTCCCATTTTCCTGTGAGAACTAGATTGGGGGAGAGAAGAATGAAGGAAAGAAGGAGAAGAAGATTTGTGAGAGAGAAATAGAGAGAGAGAGCTCTTATTGATTGGATCCTCCAGTCACCGGCGAGTCAAGACTCAGCCAGTGTTGTTGGGTTTAGAGGCGAGTCCAATCTAGGGTTGGACTTAATCCAATCGAGTGAAAAGTTGCCATTGGAAGGTTTTGAAATTTCTAATGGGTCGAGGAGCCATTAGTTCATCATTAGGGTGCTGCTGAGTCGACCCAACGAAAACCTCCAAGTCTTAGACTGAGTTGGGCCTGTTTCAATGCAGACTCAGTCTATCACACACTAGAAGCCTTGCTGGAGAACTATATTATCCAGCTAGCCTGAGAACAAGTCGATTTGAGTTGACATCCTGCGGAGTTGAGCTCAAGTTTGAAACAGGGTTCAATCGAGCTGCACCGAGTCGCTGCCGAGTTGACAAGTGAAATTCATCGAGTCGAGCCAAGTTTACATAGGTGAGTGAGCACTTCCTTCCCAGGCAAGACTTGTTTCAATATACTATTGTCATTATTACTACTGTTATTAATATTAACGATGATTAGTCATTAATAGGTTATTTATGCTAAAACAAGTTATTTTTAAATAATAAAATTTTATTTATCGCCCATAAACATTATCATTAATGGTAGATCATAGTATTTATTACCATCATAATGCTCATTATTATCATGTAGCTACTATAAATTACATCGCTAGTATTAATGGTGGTTTTACAACTATTGATATTATTAACGTTGTGATTAATCACACGTCGATTAGCATTCAATCCTAGACTCTAAGCTTAAAATTAAACTCTTAGATGAAACCTTAAACCTAAGTAATCCAAACCATAGGCTATAATCTTAACCATAGAGACTTGGTAGAACACTGATCTTACTGTACAATTTTGTACTTTGTAGTAGGATTTGACTCTAAGGGTGCATACACCTCCTAGTGACACTAGTAGGCGATTGGATTCGTAAGGTGATGATTTCTTCCCCTTGAGCTTTCCATTTTCCCATTACCTTAAGTAATAGTTTTTATTTTAATTTCGGTTGATAATTGATATCTAATAATCACATGTGCTAGTTGTTGGAATTGAATTGCTAGATTACATGTAACACCCCGACCCCTTCGGTAGGATATTGTCTGCTTTGGTTGGCACTCACTGTCCACCTTCACGGCTTTATTCTTGCAGGAGGAAGCGGTTAGCGAACCACCCGCAAAACGCGACCCCTGCCCAGCCGAGTTGGTGACGAGCCAGCTGTCAAGGAGGTGGGTGTCCAGTCCCACATCGGAAAGGGAGAGCCTAAGATCTTGGTCTATATGCAGGGCTTCGACCTTAAGGGTACGACATGTTTTGCGGGTGATTCACTAACCACTTCCTCCTGTGAGAACAAAGCCGTGAAGGTGGACAGTGAGTGCCAGCCAAAGCGGACAAGATTCTACAGGAGGGGTCGGGGTATTACAAATGGTATCAGAGCGAGGGCGCTCTGTCTCCAGCTATCAAGGAGGTGGGTGCCCAGTCCCACATCGGAAAGAGAGAGCTTAAGATCTTGGTCTATATGTGCGGCTTCGACTTTAAAGGTACAACGTGTTTTGTGGGTGGTTCGCTAACCGCTTCCTCCTACGAGAAGAAAGCCGTGAAGGTGGACAGTGAGTGCCAGCCAAAGTGGACAATATCTTACCGCAGGGCTCAGGGTATCACAACATGCTCAACGTTTATCTTGCATAATTTCTCATGCTTGTGGATTACTTGTGGATTGCTTATGGAACTTAAGAAGGTACATCAATCAATGGGAAACCCCGCCAATAAACGTACACCCATACTTGGGATGTAACTTGATTGATTATGATTGTAATGGACATTCGACTTAGTGGTTACTTGAAAGATTGATTGAATGGAATATTGATGTGGGCCTACCATCCATGAGTTCTTATGTCTAAATGGTTTTTGAGGATGGTCTTTTATCGCAAAGTTTTGATATTTGCCCTATGTGGCTTAGTTTTGATATTTGTCCTATGTGGCTTTGCTTTGATATTTTTCCTATATGGGTTCGATGTATTATTTTGTGCAACCATGCGATAGTAAGCCCCATATACTGAATTATGATTGGCCACTAGTCGATGTGTTTCCATTAAACATCCTAAAGTAGTAGCCTCATGAGCTAGGGATGGTGGTATGGGATAATATGTCCGAGCTGTCAGCCTACGCTGCGTGATGAACTCCCCGTAGTGACATTTGAGCTTTATTAAACTGGCTGGTTGTAAATGGAATAATAACGATTGGGCTAATCATGCATTCATAGCATACGGGTGATGATGGGTGGCTAATTCTAGATATTGTAGCACGTGCCCTCAGTCGTGGTATTGTTTCGCTACCTCCCAGACCATCGACTATCGACCCACCTACGGTGAGTTTGGCACTACGCATATACTATGTACTTTCGCTGGTGACCGGCCACATGCATGGGTTTTGCCCAAAAGCCAACTGGATGAGCATCACCAGTTGATGTGCACTCATGCATCCATGCATTTAATAAGACCGCATCATGTATTGTTTTATATGACTTGTTATGTTTTTACAACTATGATTACCTAATGCGGCGGTGTGTAATCTTGAGAGGAATTCACACTGAGCTAGCTACTCATTTATCGAATATGTAACCGTACAGGTAGTGCGAGTGGCTTAGATGATATTCGTGTTCATATAGATGAGGAGCAGGGTACAATTGTCGAGGATGCAAGATTGTATTGCCAAGATTTGCTACGTGATTTTACAGCTTAAGATTTATTATAATTTACTTTGTTTCACGTGCGATATTATTTCATTTTGTAAGTATTGGGACATTGGTTTGTATAAGTCATTATGGGTAGACGCTCGTATAATTTGGATGTATATGCAATTTTCTTTATGTTTGATTTATCCCCATTCCGCTTAATTGCTCTTTGAAAAGAAGGATATACACACACACACACACACACACATACATGTGGAATTTGGTATATACGTGGAATTTGGCTCTCTCGAGGTTAACACTCAGGTTTTTGGGAAATGAGTCATATACTCGGGTTCCGAAAACACGGCGTTACAGTTGCTATCAGAGCATAGTTTGGACAAACCAAGCCTTAGGAAAATAATCTTATACAAACTTTAAATGTCTCCAGTTAGGGTGTGTGAAATTAGAGGTTTGAAATTAGGTGAATCTCCCTTAGACTTAGAAGAATGATTGAGAATGCAGAAACTCAAACTTAGGTTCCATTAGAATTGTTAAAGTAGTCATTTGAACGGATGTGGAATCCCCTTAAAAGTAGGAGGTATTAAGAATATAGAGACACAAAATTTTAGGCCCCTAGATAATTGTTTGGATGATTGTAGAACTTAGAAATGAACTTAGGTCCCCTTATAAATTATTAGAATAGTCATTGGGAAAAACATTTAAAAAAAAAAAAAAATCCATTTGAATTAAGGGAAAAGAAATGAATTTGAGAACATAGCTACTTAAACTTTAGGCTCCCTTGAAAAATTTTAGGATAAACCTTTGGACTCTATACTTATGAGAAATTCTCTTAGAATTAGGAAACCTTTGAGAACATAAATATCCAAAACTCTAGTCCCCTTTGAAATTTTAGAGTGAACCATTTGAATTCAAAGATAAGAACTTTGGTTCCCCTATGAACTATAGAACCGTTTTTGAAACTTTGAAACAAAAATCTTGATTCCCTTGTAAACTACTATGATAGTTGTCTAAACTTAGGAACTAAGCTTAAGTATCGTGGGGGAACAAGTGCCCACTATGATGTAATTGAAATTATTAACGACATTCCTTGAACTTGACTTCCAATGGACAATTTTTACCAATCTACGACTTTCTTAAAATTTTCCCATTTAAGAATAACGTCGCCACAATATGCGGGCTTAGCCATTATAGAAGATTTTTCTTTTACCCACCACGTTGTACATTAGGTTGGAGATAAGCACTCCCTAAGCATAAGAAATCACAATAGGAATTGTAATTTGAATTCCCCAATGCGTCTCGTTACTTAAAAATAATATTTCCCACAATTTTAGCACGTAAAACTAATTAGAGGTGAAGTTATGGAACTTTAGGTAAATTTTCAACCCTAGACTAGACATATCATTACTAGATTTGAAACCCCAGGTGAATTTAGCAAAATTTCAAACTCAGATTCCATGTAAAAAACCCTGGCCCTGAAATTTTTGATAATTAAAGTACGCAGTGAAAGTGTAATGGGCCACGTAGACTTATTATTTATGAGAATATAAGATTTCATGATATTTCCCAAAGTCTAGAACAATTGGGATCACGGACTAATGGAAACATGTCTAAGCGAAGTTTACATGGTTTGGCTTAAATTCTAAGTCCTAGCAAATCTCAAAGATCTCAATGCCTTGATCAAGCAAAGGATCAAGATTTAATAGGATTATGAATGAATACCAAAATCCTTTATTCTGCGCAAGCAGATGATCGATGTATCGAGCTCAAACCCACTACAACCGTCTATTTGTGTTACCTGGAACACAGAAAGTAGGAAATTATATTGTACTTTGGAGAATAGGGAACTATCATTAGAAGTAAAAGAAAATAAAGAGAAAGAGAAGATGTTATTATTAGTGGTCGCCTAAATAAACTTGTAATCTTAGAAAATGTGATAGGACACTTGATGCAGATAAATCCTTAGTATTTGTTAACACTAGAATGGCTCCAAATATTTATTAGAAATTGATTTGCTAGACAAGAAACTTAAGGGTGGTGGCAAATTTAGATAACCTCTTTAGAAATACATGTACGAAATAGAGTACATCTTTAGGGTAATTAAACCACTCATAATATTAATAACCGAGACGTACATCATTAAATCTCAAAGTAGAATTTTATTTATTTTTCTTTAAGGGGCTAGATCGTGATGACCCTGCTCTTATAGTCAGTCGTGAGCACTTGAGCACACAAATAACCTTAGTGGGAGAATAACAAATACGAAAAGGCACCACAAATTAAATGGTCGTTCCCATTCATAATAGAAGTGGTACTTTTAAGGGGGGTAGACTGTAACACCCCGTACTTTTCAGTACTCGGGTGTTACTGTGTAACCTAATTGGGTATAAATACAAACCTAGTTTAAGCAAATGTTCACGTTCGTTCTAGTCTAAGTCCCACCATTGAAAGAAATCCCCATTTTTAAATGAAGTGATCCTATTGTTGAATTAAACAAATCAACCATATGTCGAAAATTGGGAATTAGACGTTCACTTGGAGTGGCCCACTTTAATGTAGAGTAACCCTAATATTAGGGTATGTAACTAAACGACGCACGACGAATAGTCTCACATCTTATATATTAGCATAATAATAATAAATAAATAAAAAGATACGGGCTGTTACCATTATGATACGGGCCTTAACGGCCGTTACAGCCCCTGTATCAGCCATTACGGCCATTTTTTATCTTTTGAAAAATGTACTTCCTAGACCGTTACGGGACCGTTACGGGGCCATTACGACACGTTTTTCTGTAACGGCCGTTACAACCGTTTCGACCCCGTAACGCGTAACGGTTATGCTCGTTACCATTACGTAACGGCTGTTACGGCCGTTACATAACCAATTTGGAATACCATGACCCACAACATGATTAAAAATGCAAGCATATGTGAAAATAATAATAATAATAATAATAATAATAATAAAGTAAAATAAACAATGATAGTAATAAATGGTAATAGTAATAAATTTAATATTAAAATTAGTATGTGGTTAGTAATATATTATGAGTCTTACAAATGATCCATTAGGACCTTTTGACCGTTGATGCTCGGATTGAAATTGATCCGACCGTCGAATCAACATAGTCGACACTTAAGAATGTAAATCAAGTTGTGGGCCCCACCTAGGCCTTGGATCTGCCCCATCTTTGGTTAAGAGCACTAATTGGACCCCTAGAACCTAATGGATGGAGTGCATTTCATCCAAACACCATCATGGACCCCACCCTAATTGTGCGTGTGCACAGTTCACGCGCACCATGGTGCACCAGACCACCAGCGCAGTCAAACAGGTTTAACCCATGTTTTCCCGCAAATGGGAAGAACTCTCCCTTCGTTTTCTTGCCAACGAAACGAACGACGATCGTTTGATCAATATGTGGCCCACCATCTGGCCCCGTTAGTATGATCTAAACCGTCCATCAAATTCGAAGCATGGCTTTGACCAAAACCAAGGGTGTTTCACAGGGAGTTGTACTCATGCATAAACACAAATCCAGATGCATCTGGACTATGAAAAACTATGTTTCCATAAACATAAACTACCTTGCTGCTGCCAGCTTGGCAATCCGCGTGCGCCCTCATCATCAAATCTTAGTTGTTCATTAAGGTTAATCCCAGCCATCCAATAACTCTTCATGTGGGTTAGGGTTTCCTACTAGAGATGGACGCAAAAACCCTCCTGCTGCTATCCGTTCTAGAAGCTTGACACCTATATTGATCCACGCCGCCCTCTCAATCCAACGGCTTAGAAACAATAGGGCAAGCCATATAAGAAAGGTATCCTCGAGCTAGGGCTCTTCATTCCTCACAACAACTCGAAGAGAAAAACCAGCCACAATCTTCCTCCAGCGAACCCACCATCCAAACTCTCCTAGAGCTTCGAAAGAGCCTATCCATAAGCTTTCTAGGACCCATATGAACCATCTGAAAGAAGTAGATTGGAGGATGAAGCATCGTTTTCAAAGATGCCATTAATGGCATGTCATCTTCTCCACCGCTCAAAACCTAGTCGAAATCGGTTCAGGCGTGCTGTTTTCAGGCTCTCAGCATATGGTGATGTCCCTAGTGTTTGAAGAGGGAGATGAAAAGAAAATGGAAGAAGAAAGAAGAGAGAATGGGAGAGTGAGCTCAAGCTGGTGCCGCACTGCACCAGGCAACTCAGCCCGACTGAGTTGTTGCTGAACCTGGACCCGCTGACGTGACTCAGTCTAGCCACTGAGTCACTATCCCATCCCTGGTTGTCCAACGGTGTGGTTGGACCTGCAGCAGATGCGAAGAAGAAAAGAGAGAGAAGGAGATCAAGCAGCAGTCGTCCTTCTGCTTTCATTGGGTTGGCGTAGCTGTAATGACTCATTAAGTCTCGTGGCTTTGAATCTGGTGATCTAGTGTGAATTCAAATTTGTCCCATTTGCCTGTAAGAAGTAGATTGGAGAAGGAGAGAAGAATGAAGGAAAGAAGGAAAAGAAGATTTGTGTGTGTGTGTGTGTGAGAGAGAGAGAGAGAGAGCTCTTACTGATTGGATCCTCCAGTCACTGGAGAGTCAAGACTCAACCAGTGTTGTTGGGATTAGAGGCGAGTCCAATCTGGGGTTGGACTTAATCCAATCCAATGAAAAGATGCCACTAGAAGGCTTTGAAAATTCCAGTGGGTCGGGGAGCCGTTAGTTCATCATTGGGGTGCTGCTGAGTCAACCCAACAAAAACCTCCGAGTCTTAAACTGAGTTGGGCCTGTTTCAGTGCAAACTCAGTCTATCACACACTAGAGGCCTTACTAGAGAACTATACCATCCGGCAAGCCTGAGAACAAGTCGATTTGAGTTGACAACCAGCGGAATTGAGCTCAAGTTTGAAACAGGGTTCAATCCAGTTGCACCGAGTCACTGCCGAGTTGACAAGTGAAATTCATTGAGTTGAGCCAAGTTTACGTAGGTGAGTCAACACTTCCTTCCCAGGCAAGACTTGTTTCAATATACTGTTGTCATTATTACTACTGTTACTAGTATTAACGATGATTAGCCATTAATAAGTTATTTATGCTAAAACAAGTTATTTTTAAATAATAAACATTATCATTAATTGTAGATCATAATACTTATTACCATCATAATGCTTATTATTATCATGTAGCTACTATAAATTACATCGCTAGTATTAATCGTAGATTTACAACTACTAATATTATTAATGTTATGATTAATCACACATCGATTAGCGTTCAATCCTAGAATCTAAGCCTAAAAGTAAACTCTTAGATGAAACCTTAAACCTGAGTAAATCCAAACCATAGGCTATAATCTTAACCATAAATACTTGGTAGAACACTTATGGAACTTGAACTAGTACATCAATCAATGGAAAACCCCACTTATAAATGTATACCCATAATTGGATGTTACTTGAAAGATGGTTTGAATGGAATATTGATGAGGGTCTACCATCCATGAGTTGTTGTGTCTAAATGGTTTTTGAGGATGGTCTTTTATCGCTTAGTTTTGAAATTTGCCCTATGTGGCTTAGTTTTGATATTTGCCTTAACGTGGATTTGTTTTGGTATTCGCCCAATATGGGTTCGATGCATTATTTTGTGCAACCATAAGATGGTAAGCCCCATATACTGAATTATGATTGGCCGCTAGTCGATAGACTTCCATTAAACATCCTAAGGTGGTAGCCTCATGAGCCGGGAATGGTGGTATGGGACAATATGTCCGAGTTGTCAGCTTACGCTTGGTGATGAACCCCCCGTAGTGACCTTTGAGCTTTATTAAACTGGCTAATCATAAATGGAATAATAACAGTTGGGTTAATAATGCATTCATAGCATACGGGCGATAACAGGTTGCTAATTCTAGATGTTGTAGCACGTGCCCTTAGTCGTGGTATCGCTTCGCTAGCTCCCAGAACATCAACTATCGACCCACCTTCGATGAGTTCGGCACTACGCATGAACTATGTACTTTCGCTGGTGACCGGCTACATGCATGGGTTTTACCCAAAAGCCAACTGGATGAGCATCCCCAGTTGATGTGCACTCATGCATCCATGCATTTAATAAGACTACATCATGTATTGTTTTGTATACCTTATCATGTTTTTAAAACTATACTTACCTAATGCGGCTGTATGTAATCTTGAGAGGAATTTACACTAAGCTGGCCACTCATTCATCAAATATATAAACATACAGGTAGTGCAAGTAGACTAGATGATATTCGTGTTCATATTGATGAGGAGCAGGGTACAATTGTCGAGGATGCATGATTGTATTGCCGAGATTTGCTACGTGATTTTACGCGTCAAGATTTATTATAATTTATTTTGTTTCACATACGATATTATTTCATTTTGTAATTGTAAGTATTGGGACATTGGTTTGTATAAGTCATAATGGGCAAACACTCGTATAATTTGGATGTATATGCAATTTTCTTTATATTTGATTTGTCCTCATTCCGCTTAATTGCTCACTTTAAAAAGAAGAAATATATATATATATATATATAGGGAAAAGGTACTATGCGCTCGACCTCACGGGTCCGTCCCATGAGGTCGAGCTGTGTGGGCCCCACCGTGATGCGTTTCGAACATCTACCCCATCAGTCCGAAGAATCATTCCATCGTGGACCTAGGTCTCAAAAATCAAGTCAATCGGTGACTTGTGTGGGACACACCACATACAGAAGTGGGGAGGGGCCGTGCACCATTAAAACATTCATAATCATTTTTTGGGCCCATCGAGATGTGGTTTAAAAATCCAGCCCATCCATTATGTGTGTCCCACTTGGATGAGGGTTCAGACCAAGTTTCAGCAGCATTCAAAACTAAGGTGGGCCCCACCAAGTGCTTTTATATGTTTTAATGGTGTCTTCACATGATTTTAGATGGTATGGCCCACCTGAGTTCCATATACGGCTGATTTTTGGGATATCCAATAATTTAGAGGGGACCCAACAAATGCACTATGTTGATGGTCGAAACGCATCACGGTGGGGCCCACACAGCTCGACCTCACAGGAGCTTATCGTGAGGCCGAGCACATAGTACCTTTTCCCATATATATACACATGGAATTTGGCTCTCTCAAGGTTAACACTCGGGTTTTTAGGAAACGAGTCATATACTCGGGTTCCAAAAACATGTGGCGTTATAGGAGAATTGGCCATGTTAGGAGGTATGTTGGCATGTATAAATAACAAGGTATCCCGTATCGGTATCAGTTGGCGTAACGGTACCCTCCGATACCAATACGTATACGGGGGTGTAACGACGATATGGGGATGTAACGGTGCAATTTTATTTTTATTTTTTTGTTAAAAAAATATGGATTAAATCCGAAATATTTTAAGCATTCCAAATATGCATTCATTTATAAATTGGAACATGTTTATAGTGGTGTAACGGTCCACTCTTTGGTGAAAAGTTGTATCGGACTGTCTGATGAATTTATGAACCAGATAACCTGAATTTGACTACAAAATTCATATATTTAATTTTCTAAATATCTAATTTATATACTTAACAATTTAATATCATTTCTCCCAATAGTTCTTTCAAAAAATGAAATTAAATTCAGGTAGATCACGTTGCCAATTTGGGGCCGACTTGGAGGACCAATCCATGCCCCAAATAAGCCTCAAATTCATGCAATTTATTTGCATTATCCCACTTGTAAATTGGTGGACATTTATTGGATAGTGAATCATGAAAAAAAAAAAATTCAAAAAGCCCTATTTTTAAAAATAAGCGTCCACAAATTAACAATTAAAATTATTCAAACAATTTGATTTTGGCATTTTGAGTTAGGAATTACAGTCCATAATTTAATTGGTAAATTTTAAGTTACTACATGTCTCGTGTACAATTTTTTAAGGGCCCGAATTAGGCAGGACTCGGATTGTGAAGTGTAGCACACGAGTGTCAAAGTTTTTTGGACCCCACTCGCGATGAATGTATTATATCCACATCGTCCATCCATTTTGCCAAATAATTTTAGGGCATGAGCCCAAAAATGAGGCAGATCCAAAGCTCAGGTGGACTGCACCATAAGAAAATACAATAATTAAACGACTATCATTAAAAATTTATTGGGGCTACAAAAGTTTTAAATCAAGTTGACATGTGTGTTTTCCCTTCATCCACGTCAGTGTGACCCTATTAACAGGTTAGATAGAAAATAAACATTACAGTGGACCCTAAGAAATTTTTAATGGTGAGCATTCTATAACCACTGTTTCTATGTTGTGGTCCACCTGAGATTTGGATCTTACTAATTTTTTGAATCATAACCTAAAATGATGTGGCAAAATGGATGGACGACATGGATAAAATACATACATCACGGTGGGGCCCATGTGGCACGTGTACATTTTATTAAAATGTGCCTGCCAGCGTAACTCGTACGCAGTCCTGTGGGTCTGATCATGAGGTATTTGTTATATCTAAACCATCCATTCATTTGACGAGTCTTAAGGCTTGACACGAAAAATAATACAGATCTAATTATCAAGTGGACCACACTACAAAAAGCAGTGGGGGATTGAACGTCTACCATTGAAACCCTTTTTGGGATCACAGAACTTTTGGATCAATATGAAATTTGTTTCTCCTCTTCATTCAGGTCTTTTTGACCTATTGAACAGATTGGATGCAAAATAAACGTTATGGTGGGCCTACAAATTTTTTAATGGTGAAAATCATCATCTCCACTGCTATTTTTGGTGTGGTCTAGACAATCTTTGTATACGATTCATTTTTTGGCTAATGCTCTAAAATGATATTTAAAAATAGATGAACGGTGTAGATATAATAAATACATCACTGTGGAGCCCATGTAACTTTGATCTCCTTTGAACCGTTCGTACAACTCGGAGCTCGAGGAGTGTCAGCGCTCGTAAGAGGGAGAGAGAGAGAGAGAGAGAGAGAGAGAAGAAGAAGAAGAAGCCCGGGCCGCAGTTGCAGCCGCAGCCGCAGCAGGGCAAGAAGAAGAAAAAGAGGAAGAACAAGGAGAAGAAGAAGAACAGAGAAAAAACCAGGTAAGGGTGCCCGTTTCGACCCCGGATCGCATAACGGTGTCGGCCGCTACCGTTACGTATCGGCCGATACGGCCGTATCGTAACGGATATGGGACACCTTGATAAATAACTTTGCTGCAGGATTGAATCAATAAAGGATCTCCCGATATCATTTACTTCTCCATCCAAATGTATAGGGACATCATGTAAAGATGCCTCTCGTCGACTCCCAAACATATGTCGTAATCCACTAAACCTACCCCCCAACTCCCACTCCCAGCTGCAGTCGCACTCCCAGCTACACTCCCACTCCCACTGCCCCCCTTGTACCATGTATTGACTCCCTCGCGCCAAACACGTGGCGACGTTCTTCCTCTTCACGAGCAAGAAGTAAGCTCTCTCCTAGCTATAGTTAATTCCTGATCTAAATCTTTGTCCGAATCAATAATATCTTCATCACGAACACCTATATATTCAGGACCAAATACCTGTCGGGCCGGCTCCAAAATCTCATCTTTCTTCTTCTGTCCAGCAATACGTTTAACCTTCGACTCATCCAAACTGGCATGCACTTAGATCATTATTGCTTTTAGTACTCTAGTACATCCCGCAACTTGACCCTTTCAATGTGCCTAGTGTTGTTTGAGACACGTAATTCCACCAGTTATTAGTCTGTCACAATAGTTGAAATTCATTTGGTGCCTAGTACCACCTACACTTTGACAATGTTGCCATCCAATATCCTCACTTGTTGGCCAAATGCAGACATTTCTTTAGGTAGATATGACCTATGTGAGATTGTGAGTCTGCTTGATTCTCTAAATTTATATACATTTATTACTTTTTATAGGAGAATGAATTAATTAATTTAAATCTCGAAACCTAATATAAATAAATTAAAAACATAAAGTTCGAACTTCTAAATCTAATCAATAAAGATGATTTTATGTTCTAAACCCCAAGAAGCACCAAAACCAGTCCAAAATAAGAAAATATAAACATAAAGTCACTAATCCGAAAAATATATATATATATATATATATAATCACTACCATAATCTGTTAAATGAACATTAATATGTTATACTATGATTAACACATCATATTCTACCATTAAAACAACAATACATTGAGAAAAAATGATTTTCCATAATTTTTAAAAATTAGCCAAAAATAGAAAAAATAAAATATATATATATAATCACTAGAATAATTTGTTAAATGAACATTAATATGTTTTACTATGATTAACACATAATATTCTACCATTAAAATAGCAATGCATTTAAAAAATAAAATAAAATGATTTTTCGTATTTTTAAATAATTGGCTGAAAATAGTGAGAAAATAGAATACATATATATATATATATATATATATATATATATATATATATATATATATAAAATTACTACCATCATTTGTTAAATGAACATTAATATGTTCTATTATGATTAACGCATCATATTCTAACATTAAAACAGCAATACATTGAATAAAAAATGATTTTTCATTTTTTTAAGCCGAAAATAGAAAAAAATAGAAAAAATCACTATCGTAATCAGTTAAATGAACATTAATATATTCTAATATAATTAACACATCATATTCTACCATTAAAACAAGAATACATTGAATAAAAAATTATTTTTCTAATTTTAAAAAAAGGGCAAAAATAGTGCGAAAATAGAAAAATATAAATATAAATATATAAAATTACTACCGTAATCTGTTAAATGAATATTAATATTTTCTATTATGATTAACACATTATATTCTACCATTAAAACAACAATACATTGAAAAAAAAAAATGTACAAATACATATTTTTTAAGAATTTCCGAAAAGTGGCCCACAGAACTTTAAATCAAGAAAATCCTTAATATAACTTATTTTAATCCTTAATTTCAAGCTAAGAGTTATCAGAATTTGCAATAAAATGGTTTAGGAAGAATGTGAAAAATAAGAGCTTAAAAAGTTTCTTTTTTCTTTTTTTTTTTAAAGAGCTGTTTTCTAACTGTTACACCATGACCGTTACTGGGTAGTAATGGCCATTACAGGGCCATAACGGCCATTACAGATACAAAATGAGGGGGTGACCATTACGACCCCGTAACACGTAATAGTCACAGCCGCTGCCGTTACATATTGACTGTTACGGCCAATACATAACCGATTTGGTACACCCTGGCAATAACCACATGAATAAACAATGATGCAAGCAAAATTCTAGTTTGGAAAAAAGTTTCACAAATACATACATGTGTGTGTGTGTGTGTGTATTCTCATTAGGATTTTGTATTCATGGATGAAGATTTGGGAATTGGGTTTCTAGGAATTTAAAGGATCTAGGGATTGGTGGGTTTATAAGCAAATCAAGGGAAAAGAAGCTAAATAGGGTCTACACAAGAAGGCCATATGGATGCATGCACATGAGTGCATGCGTACGTGCAGACAGGTCCACACACGAATGGGTATGAAAAATGAGTAATAGGTGTTGAAAATGGATGTCTTAAATCTATCTCTGGGCTGCTCGACCGTTTGAGTGGACTGCTCGACCAGTCAAGCACCACTCAACTCGAAGTCCAGCGTGCTATATTTTTTGGTGTTGACCAGTCGAGGGCCAGGCTCGACCTGTCAAAGGGGTCCTTCGACCAGTCGAGGACCTGGCTCAACTAGTCGAGGGTTACGCAAATTGTATGCGGATTTTGTGCAAACTGCGTAAATTTGAGGCGGTTTTGCAGAGGTGCGGAAGGAGAGTTTCCTAAAATATAAGGGTCCCTAGGGCTATTCTAGGGCATGCTAAGGCTTTCTAAAGGGGTTTCAAGGGTTCCTAAAAGAGTTTTAGGGTTTCTAAAGGGTGTAGCAAGGGTGAGATTCGAGGTTGTGCGAATCGGGTAAATCACTTCTCTATGTAATTTATGCTTTCATATTGGAATTCTGTCGCTTTGTGCTGTAGTTTTTTCCCACAAGGGTTTTCCACGTTAAATCTATGTGTTCTCTTGTGTATGCTTGGTGCCATTGAATTGCTATCCTAGATCTAGATCTGTGTGATTCTGCAGCACAAATCCCCAACAAGTGGTATCAAAGCAATCGTTGGGGCACAGATCTGAATCTGAGGGATTAGCATCAGTGGGAAGCACTAAGTATGAGATTGAAAAGTACTTGGGAAAAAATAATTTTGAGTTATGAAAGATCAAGATGATCAGTTCCTTAATCAAGCAAGGATCGAGTAGATGTGATGGTGTGATGTTTTGTCTATGTCTATGATCAGACGCCCATACGATGATCGTAAGGACGACTAGATGCTAAACACAGGGGCAACTTTTCACATGACTCCTCATTGGAGTTGGTTCACCAGTTATAGGGAGTGCAATGGTGGACAGGTATTTACGGGCAATGACATTGCCTGTAATGTAGTGGTTGTTGGTTCGGTGCACATCAAGATGGTTGATGGGGTGGAGCGTACCTTGACTGATGTGAGGCACATTCCGGATATAAAGAAGAACCTGATTTCTCTTGGTGTACTTAACGCAATGGGCTGCAAGTTCACAGGTATTGATGGTGCTCTTAAGGTATCTAAGGGGGTACGGGTAATCATGAAAGCACAACGACTCGGTAACATGTACAGGTTGATCGGGAGCAATTCAAAAGGTGGAGCTGCAGTGGCTATAGTGGATCCCACCTCTGCAAGTGTAGCATGTTGGGCATGGTTACATGAGCGGGCAAGGCATGAAGGTTGAGACGAGCAGGTAGAGATACAAAGCAGGTTGAGCAACTACCTATGAGAAGAATCACACGGTATAATCACAGGATATCGACGAGATACATGGACGACTCCAATGTCACAGGGGATTCGTCTTCTATTCAGACGGCTCTAGGTGAGCCTGGTCCTGAGAAGTGGAAGGTGACTATGGGCGATGTGATGGACTCGTTGTACTCGATTGACACATGGGAGTTGGTGGAGCTTCCAGTGGGTCGGGAAGCGGTTGGATGGAAGTGGATCTTCAGGAGGATACATCATAAATACAGAGCGAGGTTGGTAGCGAAAGGTTATGCTCAGAGAGAAAGGATCGACTTCTCAGAAATATTAGTGCTGACGGTATAACAGGTGTCTATTAGATCTGTGATTGGTGCTGGTTGGCCAATGTGATCTTGAGTCGGAAGGATGGATGTGGAGTCTGCACTATTGTACGAAAAATTAGAAGAGCAAATCTACATGAAGCAATCAGAGCGATTCGAAGTTAAAGGGGCTGAGAAAAAGTTTGCAGGAGGTCGTGGTACGACCTGTCACCTAGGCAGTGGTTTGATTCCTTCAAGTTTTGTGCAACTTCTTTGGGCTTGGCGATGGCGAAAAAGGACGGAGTGTACACGAGAAGCTATGATGTGATGCAGAGATAAGAGAAAATGTCAAGAAGTTACACGGTTGAATATTGAAGACATGGTGGAGATTGTTGAAAATGGATGTCTTAAATCTGTCTCTAGGCTGCTCGACCAATCAAGCACCACTCGACTCGAAGTCTAGCATGCTATATTTTTTGGCGTTGACCAGTCGAGGACCTGCCTCGACTAGTCGAGGGTTATGCAGATTGTGCGTGGATTTTGTGCGGACTGCGTAAATTTGAGGTGTTTCGCAGAAGTGCGAAGGGGAGTTTCCTAAACTATAAATAGGGTTCCCTAAGGCTATTCTAGGGTATGCAAAGACTTTTTAAAGGGGTTTCAAGGGTTCCTAAAAGGGTTTTAGGGTTTCTAAAAGGCGTAGCAAGGGTGAGATTCGAGGTTGTTCGAATCGGATAAATCCTTTCTCTTTCTAATTTATGCTTTCATAGTGGAATTCTGTCGCTTTGTGCCGTGGTTTTTTCCCACAAGGGTTTTCCACGTTAAATCTGTGTTCGCTTGTGTGTGCTTGGTGTCATTGAAATGCTATCCTAGATCTGGATCTGTGTGATTCCGCAGCACAAATCCCCAACAATAGGATGGATGGGGTTTGGGTTTAACAGATTTAGGAATGTTGTAAGGGAAGGGAAAGGAGGAAAAAAAGAGATGAAAAATACATTGTTAGAAAAGAGAAAGGAAGAATGCACTCGAGGAATCCACAACCAAACAAGCCTCTACCCTTCCATAATTCAATTTGAAGGGAGGGTTTCTCACAAACCCTGAAAAATAAAAAGAAACATTCATTCACACAAAAGATCTTCTCTCTTTTTTTCTTCTCAATTTCTCCACTAGGGTTAGAAGTCCACCTATAGAGCTTTTATGATAACATATCAACATAATTACAACTATGCCACTCACTTGAGTGAAATGGTCCATCATCCAAAATAAATAAAAAATTTAAAATACGTGTTATCAATCTCAACCATCAAATAAATCCTAAAAATAATAAAAAATATAAAGTAAGATCGGAGTCCAAGGGGCCCACACTTGTACCATTGGAATGAATGACCCTCCCTTTACCCTACAACCTAGATAGCTTCATTAAAACTACTTTCGATCGAGAAATCTACATCCAACACACTTCCTAGTCTTCCTTAATTATCGCATTCTTGAAAAGCACTTTCTTCGTCGCTCGCCCTGTGCCAATAATATCTCTTGTGCCTTTTCTTGCATCTGTATTGGCACTAGAAGCCTGAGATTTTGTAAGTTTCCATGCCATAGCCCTGGCAAAAACCTTTGAGGTTTTTTCCCACAGCGTCATAACCACACATGCTTAAATGGCTAAGTTCGTTATGTAACCCTGTGCCCGAACTATAGGTGTTGAGTAGAGAGAAGATCCGTAGTAATTGAATGAGAGAAATGCCAACAATTTATAGCCGACAACAAGAATATGAAGCAATTGATGGTGCTAAGCACCCACCTAACATTCTGATGTCCCAAAGGGGTTAAACGCCGACATCACGTCACACGAGTAGGAGGCACCTATTGACACCTAATTTTTGTACTTAGCCAAAATGAGCGTCATGCGTCCGTTGGACTCATTATGCCACTCAAGTTCGTCCCACACTAGCCTGCACCACAAGATGTCACCCCGACGCGACTAATGAGTAATCTAAAAACAACCCTACAATATGCATAGAGACCCATGTGTCATAGACCGCTAAGGTTCACACAAGTCTTGACAAATTAGCCACCTCCACAAGTCAAGAAAATCGGCCTATAAATATTGCATTCGCACTCATTCTAAACAGAGATTTTTCAAAGAAAGAATCGAGATCTTCCTTTAGAACGGTACAGACCCACCTTGCAAGTTAAGTCTCACTTACTTAAACATTCTGCCCCACTAGGACCCCCAAGGGAAGCCATGGCACCATACACTGAGCCTCATAAACAAGGCCTTGAGGTATGGTACAAAACCACCTTGCAAGATCCCAAGGATTAAGCTTCATGAAATAAATCCAAACGTGCCTTGAAAAGTCATCCACAAAGATCAGGTAATACAACGAACCACCAGGAGCCATGATGGCAGATAAACCCAAAACATTAGTATGAACGAGATCAAATAGATTCTGAGTATGAGATTTACTCAATGAAAAGGGAAATATAGTAGATTTACACACTTTGCAACTAACATAGTTCATATCAATGAAAATGGGACTAATATTTATTTCATCATTCAAAAGACCAAATCTAAATAAGAAAAGTATATTTTTAGAATTTGGATGCCCTAAACGACTATGCCAAAGTTTCCAACATTTATTAGCAAAAGAAATATCATGAGAAGATAGAAGAAAAAAACAACGCAATGAGACAACTTTGGGATCGAACTCCAAAGTGAACAACCTTCCTCTCTTATGGCCATTCCCAATTAGCTTTCCAGTTTCCGGATCCTATATGAAACAACCAGACCGAGAAAACAAAACCAAACAGTTATTTTCCACTAGTTGAGCAATCGAAACCAAGTTGGCAGATAATTTAGGAACATAAAACGCTTGCGAAGGAAGAAATTGCGAGATGATAAAGGTGAGACTTTCAAGGACCTAATATGAGAGATAGGTAAATGGTTCCCATCTGCAGTGCAGATGGAACCCACTCCTCTATAGGGGACACAATCAGTTAGACGAGAAAGGTCACAAGTCATATGATTAGATGACCATGAGTCAATATACCAAAGATTTCTAGGATCAATATTACTTATCGACCCTGAAGAACCCATCGCTTGAAGGATTTGCTGAATTTGTTTGGGGGAAAATAGATTAGGCTGCACCAATAGGATCATAGATGATGAGTCAGGTTTTTCAGCAGAGGAACCCAAAAATGCACGTCCACGTCGCTGGTAGTGAGGGGGTAGAGGAGGGCGAGTCGGGCAATTGGCTATATCATGTCCTTTTTGTTTGTAGTATCGATAAAACAGAGTACTTGGTCCAGAGGATTTCAGATTTGCATTCTTGTTAGGACAATGAGTAGCTACATGACCAAATCCATTACACTCAAAACATTTAACTTTCGACATGTCTCGTGACTTTCCTGAAAAATTGCGAGTAATGAGAGCAGTATCAGGAACAACCTCTCTCATGGAAGAAAGGGTCTTCAAACATCTCTTCTGCCATCAAATCAAATAGAGCTACCTCAAGAGATGGAAATTGAGGCCGGTTCATCAGAGCAACTCGGGTTGGTTCAAACTCCGGACAGAGTTTATATAGAAATTGCATTAATTTACTTGTATCGTGAAGTATCTGCACCATCTCTACCGCCGCAGTGGGAATAACTACATCCAAATGTTGAATCTCATGCCAAAAGAAGGTAAGTTTAGAATAAAATTCTTGTATACTCAGAGCACCTTGTTCTAATTTTGATAGCTCATACTCTACTTGATAATGATGGGCATGATTTGATTGTTAATAACACATTTTCAAGTAAGCCCATATTTTGGATGTAGTCTCAAATGATGTGAGGTTAATTGCAATGTTGCTCTCAACACTATTAAGGATTCATGTGACCACCAAGAATTCTATTAAGGATCCATGTGACCACCTTCGAATTCTTGGTGGTCCAAGGTAGGAGTTCCTTTTCATCATTTGGTTTGCCCATAGAACCATCCACATAGCCGTAAAGGCTCTTTCCTACTAGAAAGTACTTGAATTGAAACTACCACAAGGAGAGAAAAAAAAATCTCATCCAACCTAACATGGATAATTTCAACCTTATTGGAGGGATTCATGGATGCCTAAAAAAAAAAAAAAAACCACAAAGAAGAAATGTACCACTGATTTCTGGTGATGCAGAGGTAGTGCCGCTGTCGTCGATGGAGAATAATCGACTTAATGGGTTCAATAGATCTCAAATTTCAAGAGGCTTGCAGGAATAAACTCAGATTGTTCGTCAACCATGCTGTAACGTGACAGGGCTTTAAGGTAGGCTGAGGATTCAGATCAATCAGCAGCAAGAATGGAAAAGAGATCTATCGGGGCGGGCTGCAATGGATCCAGATAGAGAAGGTGCTGCAGTTTTCAATAAGATTCGTCGAATCAGGCCGGAAGTGGCATGCTGGAAACAGAAGAGTAAATGCGTTCCGCAGTCTAGAGGTGTCGCTGTTGTGGGTCGTCACTGGTGCGGGTTGTTGCTTGGAGAAGAGCGTTGGGAAATGGAGATCAAGATCAGATTTTGCGATCTAATGGAGATGAGCACCGGATCTGGAGAATGCCCAACAACAATGGCCGTTGTAGGAAGAGGTGAGACCTGCAGAACGCGATGATGATGATGCGTGTATCAGCAAGAATATAGATCAATTCTGGATGTGGCCAAACGTGCGGTGGGTTTGGGTTACCAGAATCAATGGAGGAGCTGTGACGACGATGATGTCAGGAATGGCAGTGAGCTGCGGCGGCTGAATGATGTAGGTGTGGCAGGTTCAGATGTGTGTCTCTAATACCATGTCAACACAAGAAATTGGAGAATTTTCCTCGAGTTTTTCTGTATTGCTTCAACCCAAAGGTGGGTTTAAATAACCATTCTACAAGACTATACAAGGAAGCTTATTTACAGCTTCTCCATACATAGTATATTACAACTAATGATAACCTATGACAACTTATATACACAATATTCTCACAAATGGGAGTTGCAAATCTTAGCCCGACCGGGTAACTCGACTTAGACCCAACTTGGAAAGTCAAGGTTTGGTTCAACCCATTTTCCATATGAGTTGGGTTCTGGTTGTTTTAAACGGGTCAGCTCTGGCTTTGCTTGTATGAATCCAATGAGTCATGAATATAGTCCGCACCTTGCCTCTTCGCTAAATACTATATCTATATATATATATATATATATATATATATATATATATATAAGTTCTAAAAATTCTAAACTTGGTTATGATAATTGTAATTTGGTTATAATGAGGGTTTGGTTTTCTATTAATTAAGAGACTTATAAATATGTGGTTGATATTTTAAATTTCTTCTACAAAATAAAAATATATTGTTTGTTTTGTAGTTATATTTATATTTTAATTAATGGGTTAGGTGGGTTGGGTTTTGGTTGGATCCACTGTGGGGCCTACGGTGCAGCCCACTATGATTTTTACAAGCCTTCCACACTGTTCATAGGGTTATTCCTATGGGATGAACTGAAACATAAATATTAGCTTCATCAAACTTGTGTGGCCCACTGAAATGTGACCCACTGTGCTGCTGACAGTGGGGCCCACCTCAACTACGTGAATCTGTGGAGCCCAATAGTCGGCATGGGCCGAACTGTAATGTTTAATTGTAATCTGACTTGTTGTCTTAACCACCGTGATGTGTTATAACCCTATTGTCCAACGGATAGCGGGGCCCACTTTAGTATGGTGTCTAATCCACACTCTCCACTGGACAGTAGGACCCACCTAATTGTGTCAAAATCTGATATTGCTTGGCCTATCTAATTGTGTGAAATCATGTTGTACGTATGGCCCTTAATCATGGGATCACGTGATGTGTAAATGACCACTAAATCATGTGAAATTGTGAGACGTGTGGCCCTTAATCATGTGATCATGTGATGTATGAACAACCACTAAATCATGTTAAATTATGGTATATATACGGCTATTTAAACATGTATTCATGTGATGTATGTATGGCCACTTATGCATGTGTGATTTGGATTTTTGTGTGGACACAAGTCATGATCATATGAAGCGTATTTGGCCACCAAATTATGTGAAATTATGATGTGAATTTGGTCGTTAAATCATGTGATTGTATGACGTGTGTAGCCACAAAATCAAGTGAGATTGTGGTCTATGCTTAGCTATTTAACCATGTGATCATGTGATGGGGGTATGGCCCCTTAATTATGTGAAATGTGATGTGTGTGACCTTTAAATATGCAAAAGTAGTGATGAAGGTAGGGCCACTATACCATATGAAATTATGATAAAAATGTGGCCCTTAGCACTATGATTATGTGATATAACCTATGGCCATTTAATCATGCGAAATTGTGATGTTGTGATGAAAATGTGGCCAATTAACCTCATGACCATGTGATGTGCATATGCCCACCAAACTATGTGAAATTAAGTTATGTGGATGGTCTTTCCTTTAAGTGATCAAGCAATGTGTGTGAGCCCACTTGGCTATGTGAAAATGTGTGAAGTGTGTGGACTCTTGATTATATAAAATGACAAGGTATAATGACTATATAAATCATGAAATTATGCAAGGTCAGTAGAGTTGCTGAATGTGTGATTATCTGATGCATGTAAGGTCACTTAATCATGTGAATTTGTAATCCATGAATGGCTACTAAATCATGTGCTCATAGAATGTATGTAAAGTCACTTCGTCATGTGAACTTGTGGCTCATATAAGCGCTACTAGACAATATAACCATGTGATAGAAGTATGGCTATTGAATCATGTGCACTTGTAATGTATGCTGGACTACTAAATCAAGTGATCACGGGATGTATGTATGTTTACTTAAACCATGTGGAATTGTGATGAGCATGTGACCATTCGACCCTAAGATTAGGAGATATACCTATGGTCACCTAACCACGTGAATCTAACTATATGCATGGCCATTTAATTTAGCCATCATGTGGTACGTGAGGCCACCCAACCATGTGAAAGTATAAGAAAAGGTGTGGCCACCTAGCTATGTGAATTGCGGTATGATATGACCATTTAATCATATAATCTTAAATGCTTGACTATGGGCAAAGTAATGTTATTGATTTATATTACTAGAGTATACATTGGATCACTAAGTTGTGTTGGTATATTCAATGCACCTATGGGAGTGAACGCGGGAGTGAATATGGCCTAGACAAAGAGCCCCCTCCAGGGGAAGGGTTTCACTAGACTGAGACCGGGGGGGTGAGAAGAGGAAGATCCCCAAGAAGAACGTGGAATGTGGCCGCAAATGGAGGTGCTGATTTGGGATTTAGTCTCTTCGTGGGTAATCTCCCATTCGACTGCACCCAGCAAGATTTAGAAACAATATTCCAGAGATACGATAAGGTAATCGACACATTCATTCCGACGTTTCCTAATTCCAGACGCCCTAGGGGGTTTGTAAGATTCCATTATGAATCGGAGGGAAGAGTGGCTAAAGGGGTGCTAGATGGAAAGAGGATAGATGGTAGGATCGTCTCTGTTCGAGAGGCCAAACCTAAGACTAAGGCCGTTATAGGGTTGTCCCTTAGTGACGAGCCTTCACCCCACATTCGGCAGGTGGATTCCTCATCCTATGCAGGGGTGGTTCGCAATGAGGGAAAGGCCCTTCAAACCAAGCTTATTGAGGAAGATATTACCACAATAGCTGATCTAGAGGCGGTTGCTTCCTGTCTGGAGGCATTGAAATGGGGCCTTGTGGGCTTAGCAACAAACAAGTCAACATCGATCTTAAGGCTACACTTGGCGATAAGGGACTTCTCCTATTTGGCATCAACAATCGATGTAGTGTGAATCTCTCCCGATAAGTTCCTTATAGTTCTCAAATCCGAGGAGTTTAGGGGTTTCAAGGAAGATGTCTCCCTTCACCAACTTATGGGCCTCGAAACAGTCTACCCATGGTCTCCTAGCAAGAGTTTATGTCAAGAAGGGTCCTGGGTGTGCCTATTCGGGATTCCGGCCCACACATAGACAGAGGGGGTCATCCTAGACCTGGGTAACTACTTTGGCATCTTCCAAATGTTTGCTAGAGTGAAGATTCAACTACGTGCAGGAGTTAACATGGGGCAGGTCCTGAAGTTGCTAGTGGCAGGTTAAAACGTTCCCTGTGTATGTGGAGATAGAAACTCCCCTTGTACTAGGATCCCGAGTAACGGCTCCTCCCCCTCAGGAGGGTGTTGATATTGTGAATAGTAGCAAGAGAGGGGGAGTGGTAGAAAGGCTTTACCTCCCAGAAGTTCAGGGGAAGGAATGCACATCCCTTGTTTGTGAAAATGATGGAATGGAGAGAGTGGACGATCCCCATCATATCAGAGTCCATCCTTCGAAGGAGGAAGTTGCTCAAACTCTGATAAGCACGAGCTATTGGGTGGCAAGGAGGTTTGGCCCAATCCCAGATCAGGGGAAGGGTAGCACTGGTACTGTTTGTATTAATGTTGGAATGGAGAGACCAGTTGAACCCAATCTGAATGTCAACCTCGTCTACACACCTAATGCTTCCAAGCCTTCTGGTACTAGGTCCCATTCTGAGAGTAGTCCGGTCCTTAGGCTCCCTCCAAACACTGGCAATTCCCTGCTCATATCCTCCTTACCAGATAGAGTAGTTGTTCCAAGCAAGGCATCTCCCCGGGGATATCTGTCCATCCAAGGGAACTCCAAATCTGGGTTATTAGAAACTAATGCAGGTCATCAGACATCCTCCATAAAGGTTGCCCCTGCCAATAGTAATACTTCACTTGTGATTCATAAAGGAACTCTTCCACTCGGGAACCTTCAGCTGATGCAAATTAGCACCTATAAGGTGCCACCAGCTACATGCAAGCCCCAATCAGAAGTGGTAATGCTACTCACCGAAGATCCAAATTGAAGGGCTGGTGTCCTCAAGAGCAGGCTCCCATTGACAAGGACAATGAGGGGACTCATATCAGGCATTCTTCCCCTCCTCTTAGGAACAGGAGGTATCCTCCCTCGCCCACCTCTAGGTCGGGCATGAAAGGAACAGATTGTCTAGAAATTGTAGTCGATCTCTCCCCGGACTTCGTTACCAGGTCGCTTAATAACATGCAGGAAGCTATACTACAGCAGGATGGAAATGAAGCTCGGGGGAGTTCGGGAAGCTCTATGATATCAGCTAATGACGACGAGATCCTTCTCAGTCCTTCCCTCAATCCGAAACCTCATGGTCAGGGCTCCTTGGGAGGGTTTAACTCAATTTGTCTTGGGGTCAGTCCCACCATCGAGAAAAAGGCAAGAAGAAAGACTAAAGACAAGGCTGAGGAAGGAGAATGGCATTGTAGGTTGCGTAAATTAACGAGGAGGGCTGTGAATTCAGTATGTTTGATGGATGGATAAGGTCCTTGTGTGAAATGCCCGAGGTGTTGGAAATGTGGCTACTATAAGGACGGCAGTAAGATTGATCAACAGTAATAATCCTTGGATAGTGGCCATTTTAGAGCCAATGTTGAGAGAGGAAAAGAGAGTGAGCATTAGGCTTAAATTGGGATTCCACTCCTCTGTATCCAATGGAGCGGCGGGAGGGAAGGTTTGGGTATTTTTTAGGAGTCACCTGCAAGTTTCTGTCCTCTCTATCTCTAACCAAATGTTGTCTCTGAACATTCTTTCGCAGAACTTCTAGGCCCCCATTCTTTTTTCTATTGTATATGCTAGGTGCGACAGAACTGCTAGGAGGGCGCTGTGGGATGACATGGCAGATATCGGTAGCTCTAACAGAGGTCCGTGGGTAGTCGTTGGAGACTTCAACATTGTAACACATGTAGCAGAAAGGAGGGCAGCAGAAGTCCAAATCTCATTAGCTCTTTGGACTTTGTTGAAGCCATCAATAACGCTGATCTTCAAGATGAGGGGTTCTCGGGGAATAGATTTACCTGGAGCAACAATCAGGCTGGCAACGCTCGTAGCTAGGCCAGACTGGACAGGGCTCTTATAAATGGAGTGTGGGCAAACCTCTTTCCAAGATTCAGTGTGGAGCACCTCCCCAGAGTTTCCTCTGATCATTGCCCTGTTCTTCGGGTCTTCCTCAGGCCTGCTCTTTCTGTTGCCAAACCGTTCAGGTATCAGAGGATGTGGGCCCTCCATAGCTCTTTCCTCCAGGTCGTCTCTAATGTTTGGGAGGGAGACTTATCTCAACAGCCTATGCTCAACCTTCAACTGAAGTTGAGGAAAATCAAGCAAGCTCTAAAATTATGGAACAAGGAGGTATTTGGCAATATCTTCCTCCAAGTTAAGAAAGCAAAAAAGGCCCTTGAAGTCGTGGAAGAGTGAATGCAGAACTCGGCAGATGAGGACCTGCAATCAGATCTTGCTGCAGCTCGGCAGCACTTGGGTCAAGTAAAGCTCATGGAAGAAGTATTTTGGAAACAAAAATCGCGCAACAACTGGTTGGAGGAAGGAGACAGGAATACGAAGGTCTTTCATTCCGTGGCCAATGAAAGAATCAAAAGGTCTGTAATTTCTTCCATCGAAGTTGGGTCTAGCCAGTTAGTGTTGGGCTAGGACGCTATTAAGTCCGAAGATGTAAGGTTTTTTTACAGAATCCTTCAAGGAAAACGAATCAATTCAGGAGACAAACTTCTCCCTTGCTATCCCTCATCTTCTCTTGGCCCAGGATAACGAGGAGTTGCTGGCCCCTCCCTCCCTCTCTGAGGTGTTTCAGGTGGTCAATGGGCTTCCTAAGGATGGGGCAGCTGGTCCAGACGGGTTCTCAGGGGGATTCTTTACCACCCGTTGGCCCATTCTTGGCCCGAATCTTCATAAGGCGGTGTCTTTCCCAAAGCTTACACATCTTCCCTCATCTATCTAGTTCATAAATCATCGGCAACTTCTTCTTTTGCTGACTACCACCCCATCAACCTCTGCAATTATACATACAAGGTGTTTGCTAAGATCTTGGCGGCTAGGCTGAGCATGCTGCTACCTAAGGTTGTATCGGCTAAGCAAGGTGCCTTCATCAAAGGTCGTTCTATTGCAGAAAACATTGCTCTTGCACAGGAAATGTTCAGGGAAATTAATAGGAAGGTTCAAGGTGGGAATGTGGTGCTCAAATTGGATATGGAGAAGGCTTATGATAAAGTCGACTGGAAGTTCCTTAAACATGTTCTCAGCAGTTTTCGGTTCAGTAATAGGTGGATCAGCTTAATGGAATCTTGTTGGAATAATTGCTGGTTTTCGGTCCTCATCAATGGTAAATGAGCAGGCTTCTTTAAGTCCTCCAGGGGCCTGCGTCAGGGAGACCCACTCTCCCCCAGCTTGTTCATCCTTGCGGCAGAGGCCTTAAGTAGGGGATACAAATTCTTGGTGGAACGGGGGCACAGTCAGCCCTTCAAGCTCAAGCGCAGTTGCCCCCTTATCTCCCACCTCCTTTTGCTGATGACATCCTCCTATTTCTGAACGGGGCCAAGGTGTCGCTCCAAGCTGGCTCAAACTTCCTTCAATCCTTTCAGGAAGCTTCAGAACAAAAGATTAACTATTGCAAGAGTTCCTTCTTTTTCTCTTCCAAGTTGTCATCGGGGAGAGTTAGAAGCATTGAACGCATCTTGGGCATTTCTAGGTCCTTAGCTGGATCCCGTTACCTAGGAGTGTCGATCTTTAGAGGAAGAGTAAAGAAATCAGACTTCCAATTCCTATTGGATAAAATTCAATTTCGGATCAACAACTAGAACGCGAGATTCCTATCACAAGTAGGGAGGGCCACCTTGATTCGGCATGTCCTAAGGAGCATCCCTATCCACGTCTTAGCAACGACACAAGTTTCACTCCAGGTGCTTGATGATTTGGAGAAGATGTTTGCCAACTTCTCAGGGTGGGCTGATGGTAAGAAGAAGCTCCATTGGGTCAGCTGGAAGAAAGTGGTCAAGCATTATAATGAAGGAGGGCTGGGCATCAAATCTCTAAGAGAGGTCTTGAAGAATCTTCGGTTAAAACTAGCCTGGTCTACTAAGTTTGGCAATGGGGCTAACCAATGGCCAGTGTTAATGAGATCCCTGCACCCTTCTGACTTCGACTTCTCCTCTTCGGGCCGCGAGTCTCCCCTTCCTTCCCCCCTTTAGAAAAGTGTTAGAGCCTTGTTCCCCTTGCTAGAGGAGAAATCTCAATGGAGTGTTGGGTAGGGTATCCTAAATCCTTGGAGGGATAACTGGACTGGCTTGGGCCCTCTTCATCTCCGCGCAACAAGGCCCATTCTAGAAGTCCTCAACTCGCTGCTAGTGAAAGATTTCCTGTGGGACGTTGGGCCTCTCCCCCCTTCCTCGGTGTTCTCTTTCTTTCCTCAAGATGTGATAGACTTCATCTTCTAAGGGGGCTTCACCACTTTCGTTGAGAGTGACGAGTGCTTCTGGCCCCTTGACCCTTTGGGGAAGTTTATGGCAAAATCAGCTTGGGATATCTGCAAGTTTGTCTCCCCTCGTAAGAGTTGGGCGGCCTTGGTGTGGCACGGGAAATTACCACCTAAGATCTCCACATTTGTGTGGAGGCTGCTTCATGGGGCCATTGCGGTGGATGATAGAGTCCAACATAGAGGCTTTAGCTTGGCCTTAAGGTGCATCTACTGTATCGCCGGCTGCTGAAACGTTAGAGCATCTCTTTCTGTTTGGAGGGTTGGCAGATAAGATTTGGCGCCATTTTAGGTCCATATTTGGTATCTTGCCTCTGCCAACCCTTTCGGTGGAGAGCAGGATGAACCAATGATGGCTTGCTGGCTCTCCTGGTGGTTCTCTCTCTCCTTCGTAAGCTTGTTCCCAGCTAGGTGGTCTGGGAAATCTAACATTCCAAGAACTCTATCAAGTTGGATGGGAAGCCAAGAAATGATACAACTGCTATCTCTCATGTTTCTTAGTGGATCAAGGTGTTGCACGGTGGCTTGAAGTCGGCTAGTAAAAGGAGTATGTCTGCTGATCTCATCCATAACCTGCTGGGGCTGTCTACCTCCCCTCCAGCCCAACTTCATTTTGAGTTGGTTAAATGGGTGAATCCGCCTCGGGGTTGGGCCAAACTAAACATTGATGGGTCTGCTCGAGGGAGCCTAGGTCTTTCGGGGGGCGAGGGTATTTGTAGAGGGTATGATGGCAGCTTTCCGTTTGCTTTTTCGGTGGGATATGGGCAAGGGTCCAATAACCGTGCAGAACTGCAGGTGGTGTGGAATGGGCTCTCTCTCTCTGTTTGGTTCATGGGCTATCTAAGGTGGAGGTGGAATCCGATTCCAGGCAAGTGGTGGGCCTCCTCAACAGGAATTCGATGCGAGTTTGGCGTTGGAAGCATTGGGTAAATAGGATCGATAAACTAAAGAGTTACGTGCAGTTTTCTATTCGTCACATTTTTAAAGAAGGCAATTCTCCGGTTGATGGGCTAGCCCGGCTCGGTAGCGAGAATCAGTCTTATGCTTTCTTCAGGAAATCCTCGGACCTCCCAACAGAGATCAAGGGCCTGTGCTTCCTGGACAAAGTGGGGTTGGGGTCTTTTAGGGTAGTCAGGAAGGCCCCCATAGGCTATACTTGTGTATGGGCTGCTTGTAACTGTTATGATAGGCTTCTCGAGGTGCTCCCTCGGGGAGTCTGAATTGTTCAGGTCTTGCAAAGTTTATCCAAAGGAATGAAAATTCTCTTATATATATATATATATATATATATATATATATATATATATATATATATATATATATATATATATATATATATATTCAATGCACCTTTCCAGCAAGACTTAGAACTACTAGTGTATGTGTGACTTACCTACCATCCCTCAACACATTAGTCATGCATTCATATGCATCATGGCTGATTTGAATCTTTGATGCCTTGTAAGTGAATTTGGATAATGAGATGGTCATATGCATTACTTTACATATCAGGACCATGGGATGGTCATATGCATGGACATAGGATCCATTGGATGGTTGTGTGGATTTCACATACTTAGGAGCCATGGATGATTGTATGTGTACATATGGACATAGGAGCCATGGGATGGTTATATGCATTACACATGCATGATTGGAACCCTCGTTGATTTGGGTACATTGCATATGAGTGTAGAACATGAGTTGTTGATGTAATATGCATTGCATATGCATGTAAACTCTGCATGATATGTTCAAGGATGTTGGAATTATGGGATGTTGGATGTTGGATCACACATGACATATTATGATGGATTTGATACCACAAACCTATTCATGGTTGGAACACCAAAAAATTATGTTTTTATACCGAGGACTTGGGGTCCCGTGGGTGAAATTCTCTAGGGTTTGAAAGAAAAAGACACGATAATGACACTTAAAGAGTTAAGTAGTTGACAAGGTAGAGATTAGAGAACTAGATAGTAGTAGTAGTAGTAGTAGTAGTAATTAGTAAGTGTTGTTAAAAGATGCCTTAAATCTGGAAAAGTTCGACTCGCACAAGAAAGTTCGATTCGAAGTCCAACAACAAAGTATATTGGAATTTATGTGATCCTCGACTCATCGAAGGTTATGCAGATAGCGCACGGACTGTGTAAATTTGAGGCAGTGTCCGAACTATTCCAAGTCGATGCCAAAGTGGGGTTTCCTAAACTATAAATAGTTCCTATGGCCTTTTTAAAACATGCTAAGGCTTTCTAAAGTATTCCCAAGGGTTTCTAGAAGGGGTTCTAAGGTTTCAAAGGGTGTAGCAAGGGTGAGATTCGAGGTTGTTCGAATCGGGTAAGTCCTTTCTCTTTGTAATTTATGCTTTCATAGTGGATTTCTGTCGCTTTGTGTTGTGGTTTTTTCCCGAAAGGGTTTTCCACGTTAAATCTGTGTTCTCTTGTGTTTGCTTGGTGCTCTTGGATTGCTATCCTAGATCCATCTCTATGTGATTCCGCAAAACAAATCCCAACAAGTGGTATCAGACCAATCGTTGGGGCACAGATCTAGATCTGCAGGATTTAACATCAATGGAAAGCACTAGGTATGATATTAAGAAGTACTCAGAGAAAAATAACTTTATGGAAGATCAAGATGATCAGTTCCTTAACCAAGCAAGGTGAGGATGGTGCTCTTGAGCCGAAAAAGTCTAGTATGACTGATGATTAATGGAATACCCTTGATTAAAAAAAGTTATCCTTAATCCGTTTATGTCTCATGGATGAGGTTCTCTATAATGTTTTGAGGGAGAAAACTACAGCCAGTTTATGGGTGACGTTAAAGGATATCTATGCGAAAAAATCCTCTGAAAATCACCTATACTTGAAGCTACAATGGTATAACTTCAAGATGGTAGAGGGTGGAGATCTGAAGGCCCACATCAGCAACTTTAATAAATTGGTTTGCAAATTGCTGGATATGGAGGAAGTGATCAAAGATAAGGAACAAGCATACATGTTAAATTTCCTTTCGACATCGTATGAGTCATTTAAGGACACAACATGTACCACAAATAAAACCCTGAGTGTCGACACTGTTATCTCAACCCTTCAAGGGAAGGCCATGAGAAAGCTAAACGACAACATGGGAACATCTTCCGATGCACGAATTACAAGAGGTAGGAATTCTGATCGAGTTACAGATTCTTCAAGATTTAGATCCAAATCCAAGGGCAAGGGCAAAGGAAAATTAAAGTGCTAAAACTATGAGATGACTAGACACATAAAAAAGGATTGTACCAATCCTAAAGCGAGGAAAGAAAACTCAGAAGTTTCTTCTAAGGAGGCCAATGTTGTCACATCTAATGAAGAGACAAGTGGTGGAGATGTTCTGAGAGTGTCTATGGTCGGACACTTGCATGACAATCTTAAAGATGAGTGGATCCTTGACATAGGAGCATCATATCACATGACTCCTCATCGGAGTTGATTCGCTAGTTACAAGGAATGCGATGGTGGACAGGTTTTTATGGGCAATGACAATGCCTGTAATGTTGTGGCTATTGGTACTGTGAGCATCAAGATGTTTGATGGGATGGACCGTACCTTGACTGATGTCAGGCACGTTCTTGATATGAAGAAAAGTCTAATTTCTCTCAGTGCACACGAAGCTATAGGGTGCAAGTTCACCGGTATTGATGGTGTCCTTAAAGTTTCAAAAGGGGCACTCTTGGTTATGAGAGCGCAAAGGCACGAAAACCTTTACAGGTTGATCGGGAGCACTTCAGTAGGTGGAGCGGCAACAGCTGTTGCAAATTCCACGTCTATACGTATGTGGCATGCACATCTAGGTCACATGAGCGAGCAGGGCATGAAGGTACTATCTGATTGTTGTTTGATTCTAGCTTTTAAGAATTCTGATTTAGATATATGCGAGCATTGTATATATGGTAAACAACCAAGATTATCTTTTAAAATTGAAAAACATGTAAGGGAGTGCTTGATTATATGTACTTAGACGTATGGGCGCCATCACCAGAGGTTTCCATTGAAGGGTCATCATGGTTTGTTTCATTCATTAACGACTACTCCAAGAAAGTTTGGTTTTACTTCATGAAACGTAAATTGGAAGTTTTCACCATATTCAAACAATGGAAAGCAGTGGTGGAAAAATAGTCAGGGTGAAAAATAAAAGTTTTAAGAACTGACAATGGTGGAGAATTTACTTCCACTGAGTTTAATGAATATTGCAAGAATGAAGGGATCATCAGGCACAACACAGTGTGTCACATGCCTGAACAAAACGGTGTGGCTGAGCGGATGAATCAGACTCTCTTGGAGAAGGCCCGATGCATGTTTTAAGGACTGACAATGGTAGAGAATTTACTTCCACTAAGTTTAATGAATATTACAAGGATGAAGGGATCATCAGGCACAACACAGTACGCTACACGCCCGAACAAAACGGTGTGGCTGGGCGGATGAATTGGACTCTCTTGGAGAGGGCCGGATGCATGTTAAGTAATGTTGCATTGGGCAAGGACTTATGGACTGAAGCCGTTAACACAGCTTGCTACTTGGTGAACCGATCCCCGTCTATGGCAATTGAATATAAAATCCCAGAAGAAGTATGGAGTGGTCATACGCTGGACTACTCAGATTTGCGCATATTTGGTTGTGAGGCTTACTCTCATGTACTGTCAGTTGAGAGAGATAAGCTAGACCATAGATCCAAACAGTACATATTTGTTGGCTATGGTATTGGTATGAAAGGTTATAGGTTATTTAACAAGGTTACACGAAAGGTAATCACTAGCCATAACGTTAAATTTGATGAAAGCTCCCTATTCCGCAAGAATGATCAAGAGGAACCAAAAAGGGTTGATCGTAAATGTCCAGATTGATACAAATGATACTCGGGCAGAAACAGATGCACAGAAGGAGGTACAAGAGCAGGTAGAGCAGCCACCTGTGAGAAGGATCCTACTGCGTGATCGCGGGTTACTGGCAAGATACATGATGAGCCTGATGTAGAAAAGTGAAAGGCGGTTATGGATGATGAGATGGACTCGTTGCACAAAAATCACACATGGGAGCTGGCGGAGCTTCCAATGGGGCAAAAAGCGATCGGATGCAAGTGGTTATTCAAAAGGAAACAGGACAGATACATAGCGAGGCTAGTAGCGAAGGAGTATGCTCAGAGAGAAGGAATCGATTTCACAGAGATATTCGCGCCAGTGGTTAAGCAAGTATCCATCAGAAAAAAAGGTTTGTAGGTTAATGAGGTCGTTGTACGGCCTGAAATAGTTGCCTAAGCAGTGGTATAAAAATTTTGATTCTTTCATGGTGAGTCGAAAATTTACTCAGAGTGAATACGATCATTGTGTCTATTACAAGACACTGAGTGATGATAGATTCATCATCCTAGTATTATATATTGATGATATGTTGATCGCCAATCATGATATGTCTGAAATCAACATACTGAAGACTCAGTTATCAGGGACAGTCGAGATGAAAGATCTGGGGCTGCAAAAATGGTTCTCGGCACAGATATTCATAGATACAGGAAGAGGAGCAGGCTTTAGTTTCACAGGCAGAATACCTTGAAAAGGTGTTAATCAAGTATGGGATGGACCAAGCAAAGCCGGTGAGCGTTCCCCATGTGGCTGACTTCAAGCTTTCCTAAGAACAATTTCCTAAATGTAGTTGGGAGTTTAATGTATACCATGGTCTGTACGAGACCAGATATTTCACAGGCAGTCAGTGTTGTGAGCAGATACATGTCAAACCCTGACAAGTAACATTGGGAAGCAGTGAAATGGCTACTTTGATACATTCGAGGTACAAACGACGTCTTAACTTTTCGAAAGACATGGACAAAGTTGGTAGGCTATGTGGATTGAGACTACACAGGCAGTGTGAATTCCAGAAAGTTGACTTTTGGTTACTTGTTTGTACTAACGGGTAGAGCAATTAGTTGGATGTCGAAACTTCAATCTGTAGTGGCTCTTTCCATGACCGAAGCAGAATATATGGCAATGAAGGAAGCGTTTAAGGAAGGTGTTTGGTTAAGAGGCATGATAAATTAGTTGGGTCTTCAATAGGAGGCCATGTAGGTTAATTGTGATAGCGAGAGAGCTATCAATTTAGTTAAAAACTCTGTTTATCACTCACGTACTAAACACATTGATGTTCGTCACCATTTTATCCAACAGGTGCTTTAGGAAGGAGGCGTAACACTAGAGAAGATTCACACCAGCATGAATCCGGCAGACATGCTCACCAAGGTCGTTCCTACGGATAAGTTCAAGTTCTGTGCAACTTCTTTGGGCTTGACGATGGCATAAAAGGAGTGTGCACGAGAAGCATTAATTGAAGCTATGATGTGATGTAGAGATAAAGTAAGAGGTTAAGAAGCTACATGGTTAAAGATTGAAGACAGGTAAAGCTTGTTGTTAGAAGATGTCTTAAATCTAGAAAAGTTCGCCTAGCACAAGAAAGTTCGACTCGAAGTCCAACAACAAAGTATATTGAAATTTTCGTGATCCTTAACTTGTCGAAGATTTGCTTCAACTCATCAAAGATCTGCTTCGACTCATTGAAGGTTACGCAGACAGCACACGGACTGCGTAAATTTGAGGCAGTTTCCGGACTATTCCAAGTCGGTGCGAAAGTGGAGTTTCCTAAACTATAAATAGGAGTTCCTACGGCCTTTCTAAAACATGCTAAGGGTTTCTAGAAGGGCTTCTAGGGTTTCAAAGGGTGTAGCAAGGGTGAAATTCGAGGTTGTTCGAATCGGGTAAGTCTTTTCTCTTTGTAATTTAGGCTTTCAAAGTGGATTTCTATCACCTTGTGCAATGGTTTTTCCCCAAAAAGGTTTTCCACGTTAAATCTGTGTTCTCGTGTTTGCTTAGTGCTCTTGGATTGCTATCCTAGATCCATCTCTATGTGATTCCGCAGAACATATCCCAACAGTAAGTACTAAGTACTACAAGTAAGACAATTAGACAAACTAATAAGAGTATGAGATACAACTATAGGCTATAGCTAGTAGTCAAGTACTAAATGCTAATGTACTATTAGTCTATTAGGCTATTACTATACAAATAAGAAACTTCCAAGACGGGGAGAGAGATTTTCAATATGGTGGTGGAGTTACAATTACAAATGTAGGGGGGGCGCGGGGTGTTTCTGGTGAGAAAATAGAAAATGAGGGGAAAAAAGTCTTGAGCCTTGAGAGTTGAAACTTGAGACTTGACTTGAATGTGAGGCTTAAGTCTTGATTAAAGAAGACTGAATTGATTCCTTCAAGTCTTGAACTTTATTGTTGAACCACTCTTGAGAGTTGGGTCTTCAATTCTTGAAGTCTTGAACTCTAGTGTTGAATGTCTTGATTAAAAAAATAAATAATGATAATAGAAGTGCATAATACACAATACAAATGAATACAATAAAACAAAGCACTAACAAATCTAGTGTTGAGTCTTCACTATTTTATTTTTTTTCATGGACAAGAAATTTATTCACAAAAGAGCAAGGGTTGTATAATAGGAAGTGGACCCATTCAGGCAGCCTAAAGGCACTAAAACACTTCAGGCCACTTATCATATACCCCAACTGACTACACAACAACCCTAGGAGCTGGCGGTGAACTCTCTTAGTTGACCCAATCCAAGAATGTTTTTGCCTCTTTGAAAGGATTCTAATCTGGCTCACCAGTACCATATTGCCTAGGGAGGGGTCCCATTCGACCAGAAACTCAGAGTCACTTTCGACTACTAAGTTTGTAAATCCACATTCCTCCCCCATAGAGAGGCCTTCAAATAATGCCCTTGCCTTAGTCATCACATTGGAGCCATGCACATGTAATCACTTCAAAATGTGAAGATGAATTCTCCTTGACTTCCTCTACACACTCCTCTGCCGGAATGACCTAGGTTACCTCTTGAAGATCTATCAACATTGACCTTAACCCAACCAGCGTCAAGCCTAACCCACTTAATGATTTCCACCCTTCGATTGGCTTGGGGCCTGAAAACTATTCCCAAATCCTAACAAGGAAGATGCCTTGCCAGAAAATTGTCTTTTGGAGACGGGAGGTCAGGAATTAAGCAGTTAATCCAACATTGAATCCTATAGATGGTTAGCATCTCATCCACCTAGGCCTCTTCAAATTTTCTGGAGTTCCTTACACTCCAAATCTCCCAGAGGATTAAACCTCGGAGCAAGCCTTTCAAGATGGTTAAGCCATCAACGTTCAAGGCTTTCCTCCACCATTGGGAGGCTCGCTCGAAAGATGACTGACCCTCCAAAAATGATATATCGAAGAGACTGCTAAAGTGACCTCATACCTTTGATGTTAACTCCTCGAAGGCAAATAGATGGTCCAGGGTCTCCACATGCAGCAGCCGATCTGAAAAACAACAAGTGCACCTTGAAGCCAGATGAACTCCCTTGGATTACACTCTAAAGTCTACCGAAACAACTTTATGGGGGAACTACTAGATTAAAACTCCAACCGTGGGAGGCATTTTTGCATGCCAGACCCACTTCACCCAGCTTCTTTGGCATGCTGACGATCTACATAGACCCCACGTTGACCTAACGTTGAATTCTCTTGAGCCTTGACTATTGAAATGTCTTAATTCTCTTGAATATTTCTTGATTAAACAAACTAATAGAAATATCTTGACTTGAGTCATGAGTCTTTGAGTCTTGACTCTTGACTATTGAAATGGAAAAATAAAAAATAAAAAAATGTTAGAACTTAGAAACTTAAAATTGTAATGAAAGAAAGAAATCAAATGAAAAGGAATAGATTAAAGAATGAGAATGAAACTACGAGAGAAAGAAAGTGAAAGAAGATAGAGATGAGAGAATGAGATTGAGAGAAAGAAAGAAAAAGAAGAGAAGATAGAATGATAGATTAGATTAAAGAGAGAGCGAGTAAGACAATAGGAGATTAGAATAAGTCTTGAAGTCTTAAATCTTTGCTTCTTGAATGAGGATTGCTACTTCTTTACTTCTTACTTCTTGATCTTCAAGTAAATGAAGTGAGTCAAGAGACGTAAGTCTTAACCAAGAGAAGAGAGATTATGTGAGAGAGAGAGAGAGAGTGATTAGAGCCTTCAGAATGAGAGAGGGAGATTATTAGAGAGAATTATGAAAGTAATATTCCAAATGAGGGAGTACTTATATATATATATATATATATATATAGGCATAGGCAAAAGCACAAATTTGCGAGGAAAAAAAAAAAATCCAACATTAAGATTTTTTACCATTGGAATGCATATGCCATTATGTGATGCATATGCGATTATGCCATTATGTGATGTATATGCGATTTTGTGACCGCGTATGCATCGAGTTATGCCATATGCAATCACATATAGTCCACATGCCATATTTGACCATCACATATGCCATGTGGGCCATATTATGTAATAATTATGCAATCGCAAAATCACTTATATGATCACACATGACAACACTACTTGCAGCTCCGCATCTCCTAATTTGTAAATCAAATTAGCCTAAATCTTATACGTACACTGATTGTTGCGTCCCGAAATTTGGATACAGAATATGCACCCTCAGACCTTAGTTACGGCACATGACTTATATACCATGTGTACTAAAACTATTCATTCATACCGTTTTCTAGAAGCTTAGTTAAAATGTACACTAAATTTCCAAACTCAAACTTTAAGCAAAAAATCTCACATCATTCATTTCAATCACATGCACATATATCTACCATCACGAACATTTATGGGCATTCAATCCACATATTGATAACATTCACAAAAGTTAATCACAGTATCACAACCCACCCATTTGGGGCTTTATTAAACCATTCACTAATAAGAGCTTTAACTATTCATAACTTTCAGTTACTGAACTTAAAATTTATTCAAAGACATAATTAAATGAATAAAATAAGTTCAACCAGATATGTTAGTGATTCAACATATTCAACTCGTCTTCATCAAGATAGGGCCATAGCCCTTGTGAATCGTCCACTGGTTCACCTTCCTGCCCTGAAATTTGAGCAATGGTTTCATCGTTCACTAAATCTATATAGTTTTTTCATTAATAAAACGTCAGCTGGCTAGGCCCAGTGAGTGAACCCATCATGGTTCATGCACATCATAATTAAAATAGAAATGCATGAATGCCTCGAGATGCATGGATGCGTGAATGCATCAAGTGGGTTGATCAGTCCACTTGCTTGAGTTGGAACCCATCAACCCGCATGGTATTAATAGTTATCACACACACACACACACACACACACACACAATAACATATGACATTTCAATTCTCAACAAATTCAACAAATATTCAATACAAAAGATCATAATCATGGAAACAGTGAGATGACTATTTTAATAACAATGGAGAGGAAACATGTTGGGATCACTCACCTAATGATTTGGTGATGATGAATTGTTTTTCGAATAATCGAAATATAATAGTTTAAAATTTTCTAAAACACAACATGTACATAGAATCATTATCCTGATTTATATGAATTCATATGATAGGGCCCACCTTTGATTAATCAAGGACATGATCAGGGTCCACAATATTCTCAAATCTGGATCTCTTCATATCCAACCCTTGATACAAGGTCTGTAATCACAACCATTTCATGTGAGGTCCACTTGATTAATCAAAGTGGTCTCTACCATTTTCATTTACATTTCAAATAACCCAACAATTATAGTTAATCATAAATCAAAAGACTCAATTCATCAGAATCCTTAAATTCTGAGTAGAAGTAGTATGTTTTTACCTCTATCTGTCGAACCGACAGAGTGCATAGTCTGTCAAATTTGGTTAGGATCTCTCTGTCAATTTGGATTGGTAATCCTACGTGTCAAATTGACAAACACTGGAATTCTGCTCCATTTTTTTAGAGATGAATAAAAGCTTTGAAATTTTTCTTATTTAAGATCTATAGTACACTTTAAATACATTGGTCAAATCCTAATCGATTAATGGCATGTTAAGGAATAATTTAAGTAGGGTCAAATAATCAATTTGATCAGAAACCTTAGTAGCCCACACAGTATCTTTAATACTTCTCCTTTTAACAAATACCATCTAATCGACACGGTCCACCTGATGGTCAAATCAACCTAATATTTGTGGTTTCAATGTAATTCAACCTCAATAATCAGATGGATAGTGTGGATTGGATTTCACATGTCAGCGTTGTTCAGGCCTAATTCCCATGCTAAAAGCAAAATATAAACATCTACGTAGAGGTTAGAGGTTTCAAAATCAAACGATTCACTTGGAGATGATTTACTGATTATATGGGACAGATCGAAGCCATCCATTGACATTATAAAATTTCATATTGATGATGAGTCAATAAATCGCTTAGATCCAGACCATTTATGTTTCCAAAATAAATAAATAAAAAATTGATTCAAAGTATCATAAGTACAATCCTAACCTTTCGTCCTTGTGGCCCATCAAACAATCAGATCTACCCATATTCTCAAGACAACAATTTATATCTATTCTAAAATGAGCATTATGTAGTGGGGATCTAATTTGATCTGTTCGATCACCATTTTAGATTTAAAGTATAAATGATTTTTATGCTTAAATCTGATAAAATGGCTCATTCGCTGATCAGATTTATCTAAAATTAAAGGCACTGTTATCTTTTGGTGCTTAGGATCAAATGACCCATTCAGATCTATCTTAATACAGTCAGATGCTAGTAATTTAAATAAATAAATAAATAAGATGCTAGTAATTAATTTTATTCCTAAAATATTATTGACCAGATATGAAATTATAAAGCATCACTTAGTTAAAATTTCTTTACACAACTATACAATGATCATGTAGATAATTCACACCATACATTGCATAGATCATGAAGAAATTAACAAAATAACCAAAAATAAATAAAAAATCTAAGGCCCTCCTAGAATCGATAAAGAAGATTTTTCTAGAAAAGAGAGGATGAGCACATCCACCCTTTTCCCGAATTTGAAATTGATAAAAATTTACTATTACTACTCCAGAAATTGATCCTCCTACCTCACCCAAAATCGAGACCTCTCTATCAACTAAGAGTATCTCTACCAAGTCAACTATTGACTTGTTTTTGTTTCTTAATTAAAAATAAAATATTTAACTATTTATTTTAGTTTTTAATGCACCAAAATTTAGGGTCATTACACTGAGGTCCTTGATTTGGCACCTCTTCCATGACAATCAAACAAGTGAGCCCCAACTAGGCTACCTCGTGATGATTTTTATTTCTATTTTTTTATTTTTTTAAAGATACTATTTCATTTCATCTGCGTAAGAAATGTATAGAAGAAGAAAAACTACCCGGCCTACCCTCCTGGAAATAAAAACTCAAGGGGAGCCCAACAAAAAACCAAAGACTTAACAAAAAAAAAAAAAAAAACCTGAAAAAAATCAAGGATATTTGATCTCCCTAATTGTACCCAAACCAACTTTGTCAAGGAATATAAGGCCCCTGATGACTGGTGGGAGGTCCTTGACATTAGTGATCATGACATTTGATTGGAGATCGCCACCTCATGATGAGTAATCAATGTTAGTTAGCAGATTTAATATATGTGTTCCAGCTGGCCTATTTATGATGAGTGGCTTTATCATAACAGTCTTGCTTGATCTTCCATCCATCTTCATTCAGGTACACTTCTGGGAGTTTATCTATAGCTGGGTCCCACCAACCAATCTATGATGGGAAGGTGCTAACTGCGGGAAGCCTGACCTTCCCCGCCGTTTCCACTTTTTTAGCTGTCTTATGATAGGAGGGCCCACATCCTTTTGTCATTGGGCTTGCTCGAAATTAGCCAGTGTAAAGTCTTCAGCTTTCCTTCTTAATGAAATTTTTTAGTTTTGAAAAAAATAAAAAAGTGCAAACTTCTTAATCCTTAATGATTTTGCTGTTGGATCTCCAACTTTATAGACCTCTGATACCATTTATCTAAGTGGGTGCAGCTCAACTCTTTCAGGTGGGCTTAGAGGTGGGCATCGAGCCGAGTCGAGTGGAGGTGGGCCAAGCTTGGCTTGGCTTGTCCATGATGTACTCGAGTTCGAGCTTGAGCTCGAGCTCGAGCTTGGCCTTGAGCTCAACATTGAAGCTTGGTTTGTTTGCCAAAGCTGTCGAGTCGAGTTCGAGTCGAGTCAAGCTCGAGCTTGTTGGGTGAGAGAGTAATGGATTCTGTTCTTGATCCTCCATTAAAGAAAAATTCAAAAATCTTAAGAGAATCAAAGCAAAACCCGATGAAAAAACCAAACAAAGCTTCGAATCGGATGAGGAAACCTGTAAGGACCGATCTATTCTTGATCTTCTTCCACCAGTAGAAATCCAAGTACTAGAAAAGAAACAGAGCAAAACACAGATCAGAAATCCAAGTAAAGAGCTCTAGCCAATCAGATCATTAGATTTCCTTGAAGCTCTAACAAATCTGAGAAGAACCCATCTCGAATTTCTTGGGTTTCTCGCCTAAGAAGTAGATCTCAAGATATTGAAATCATAATATTGTGGAGAAGAAATGAAAACTAGTGGTGGTGGTCGGGGCGGGCGTGCGGCTGGCAGTGGGCAAAGAAAGAGAAGAAAGGGAAAGGGAAGGGGGTGTGTGCGGTCGGGTGGAGACTCTAGGGTTTGTTTTTTATTTTTTTATTTTTAAGTTTAAACTTAAAACTTATATTAATATAATATATATAATATAATATTTAATCTATTTATTAATTGAGCCGAGTCGAGCTTGAGTTCGAGTCGAGTCGAGTTGAAATGCCCCCCGGTCGAACTGGCTTGAACTCAACTCAAGCTTCAAATAATTAGCTTGGCTCAGCTCAAATCGGCCATTCAAGCCGAGTCAATCCGAGCTGACTCGAGCTGAGTCGAGCGAGCTTTTCGAGCTAGCTTGACTCGTAAACAGCCCTAGGTGGGCTGCACCAACTTACATGATCAGATATGGGTCTGTTGACCTTGCATGTTCTATCCATTGGAAAAGATCTTTGAGGGGAAAATTAATTTTGTCATTACTTATTCAATTACGAAAGTTTCATTCAGCATGAAATGTTGTTTATCTTTTGTTAGGATAAATAAGTAAAGCTGATCGGATAAATATCTACAGCTGTGTAGGAATATATTAGAGGTAGACTATTTTATAGATTATATTAATTACTAATTACATGTTTATCTCTGTACACATATTCTACACACATGCAACCTTATTATTCTTAATGGAACTATACATCTAAGCATTTTACAATGTAGCACCTAAGTTATCATGATATCAGCCCTGATCTGGGCCCTTATCCTGTCCCTTCATCAGGCTGCGCCCCCATCAACTTGCACTTTTAAACCTATTTGAGCCATACATCTTTTGATAACTATCGTTAGCGTAACCCAGCTACCCTTCGATGGCTGAAATGTGTGTGGTTAGGCGCGTCCAATTGATGCTCACATGATCCAGCAAGGCATTCATTTGGTTACCCGGGAAATTATTATTGGATTGGTCTCGTGGTTTGGACCTTCCATCAAGTGTTTTTCAAGCTAGCCATCATATAAAAAAAAGCATCTGAAATAAGAAGCACATTAAGCTATATAAAAAATTGCCTCACCTGCGACCCACTTCATCCTCTTGCTATCATTTCAAGACAACCTTTCATTTCTCTCCATAAATCACTCAAGAGAGCAACCAATAAGCAAAACCTTTATTTGGTTTCAAAAATAACTTAGTTTTAACCGTTGATTTGTTTTAAATCAAGTTTCATAGGTATTCAATGGTTGAAATATGCTGATCCATCTTTTGGACTTATATGAGATATTAGGCGAGGGATGATGGCCAACAAGAGTGAAGGGAATTTTAGAATTGGAGTATACGGCAGTATTACGAACTTCCAAATAGTAAGGCATATGGAAGATCGAAGGGTGGCAAAGTACTATAACTAGTGTCTCCCTGTGATCTTAACTCCTTATAAATAAGACGTATGCCAAAGGAATATAAAAGACTAAGCCTTGGATGTCCCTAGTTCCCTAGGGCATCACCACATATAAGGCATATGGAAGACTATATGGTGGTAAAGCACTATAATTGGTCCCTCCCTTTAACCATTACTCGTTATAAATAGATCCTATATAAGAGAGAGATAAGAGAGCTAGCCTCGGACGTCCCTAGCCCCTAGGGCATCACCACATGAGAGAGAGAGAGAGAGAGAGAGAGAGAGAGAGAGTTATAAAGAGGAAGATTCTATCTCTCCCATCCTTCCACATGTCCACACGTTTCAAAGTATGGGGTGAACCCTGGACAGCTATCGTGTATTACCTCAGCCTTTCTCTAAGGTTGGTGTGTTAGTTTTAATCCATCTCCTCCATCTAGGCTTGATTAGGGAGAGACCTTCTACTTTGATGGAGCAACATCAACAACAATTCGATTCGGCAACATTGATCAAGAGGGAATAGTAAATGTAATCTTTTTTATTTTTTTATTTTTTTTAAAGAAACTTGTTAACATCTTCATGGGAATCCTATAAATTAATTTTATTAAATCTTGATTTTTTTCAAAAACTTTTTATTTTTTATTGCATTTCAAAAATCCCAACACTCTCCCCACCAAACAGATAGAATTTTGAACTACAAGTGGCAATTTTCAAAACAATATTATGCAATAACTTTGATATACACATCCTATAATTCCTAAGGCCTTGAAAGTATTTCTTTGATATTTAGCCCCCATAAATTTTGCCACAATGATTTATCTTACAATAACTTTCAGCACATTTTCATACTGAGACTCTACATGACTTTATCCACTACTTCTCACTCCAACTCCACATTCATCTTCAGGAGGCACAAATAGGACCATCGCACCCAATGATGCTTCCTCCTTCCTTCACATTTAAAAAAAATAATAAAATTAAAACAAACATTTTCCATTGAAAAAACCGTGTGAGATTACAAAATTCGGGCAGCCTTGGACAACAAAAAGAAAACACAGGGCGCCTATCATATCCATATACAAAAAACCACCCGCGAAGATCCACCTAAACAGATTCTCTCATAACACCTAGACCCACCTTATCTAACAAGAATAATCCCCTAATATTGATGGGAAGGTCCTTCACCTAGTTGAAGAGGCTCCTGGACTAATTTTTCGAACCCTATCTGGCAAGCCCGTCTGCTAGCCCATTCCCTTCTCTCGGAATGAGGGAGATGATAAACTTACGCTTCTTCTTAATCCCCTCGATCCTCGCTATCCAATACCTCCACTTCCAAGCCGGAATGGAGGAGACCCTAAAGGCATCCACATCAAGAAGTCAGTGAATGCCGATTCCATCCCCTCGCATATGGTGGTCAGAACATCTATACCGTCATAGTGTGCACTGGAAAACTTGTCAATACATGCTTGATAAGGGCCAACCTTCCGGCCAATGTGAGAAGTTAATTAGCTTTCTAACCTGCCACCTTATCTGCCATATTCTGAATGAGATTCTAGAAATGAACGAGCCTTGGTTGTCCCTTAGATAATGGTACCTGAAGTCCGTCATAGGACAGCATGCATGCTTGAAGCCCAATTCCTGTGCAATCATCTAGACATGAGTTAGAGGTGCTTTTGGGATGATAAAATAACTTTTAGCATTGTTCACCCTCTAGCTTTCTTCTTCTTTTGTTTCGTTTTGTTTTGTTTTTTTGGTTTTTTTTTTGTTCACCCTCTATCTTGATGCCTTTCCATAATCCTTCAAAAAGATCCTTATCCTTCTTACTAAGGACTTCCGGCAAACAAAATGGTATCATCAATAAACAACAAATGTGAAATTAAACAGCATGAATGTGGAAGGTGGTACAACTGACGAACTCCTCTCTCCATTAGGCTTTTAACCCCCCCTACTTAATATTTCCGTCGCTGTAATGAAAATACCTAGCAATAGGGGGTTACTTTGTCTCAAACCTCTAGGCAACTTGAAGCACCCTGAAATTCTTCCATTAATCATAGAAGAGAACCAACAGTTTTTCCAATATCTCTCTACCATCCTCACCCACTGGCCGATAAACTGAACTTTCCAATCACCTGCTCCTTAAATTCTCATCATAATCCATTGTACGCCTTCTCCATATATAGCTTGGATATCACATTTGCACAATTTTATGGTCAATCTCATTTACTATTTCATTGGCAAGAACTATATTTTCTAAGATATTGTGGCTCTTCACAGATGCTCCTTTATTTGAGTTGAAGAAACAAAAGAGATAATGAAAGGAAGACCGAAAAGGACTTGGAATAAGATGGTGTGAATAGATATGAAGGCTACTTTACTTAATCATTGTCACACCTTAGACATGATCCTCCTTTATTTGAGTTGAAGGAACAAAAGAGATAATGAAAGGAAGCCCGAAAAGGACTTGGAATAAGATGGTGTGAATAGATATGAAGGCTACTTTACTTAATCATTGTCACACCCTAGACATGAATGATTGAAGAAACATGATTTGTAAAACCGTTCTCAAGTTTTGGCATCCTATCTAGTAGAGGAAGAAAACCCGTCTGGAGAGAGCTCTTTTAAGGAAAGGCATTTGGATTATTCACATGTAAAGTACATATTTGAGAGTGAAACGACACGAGGAAACCCAATAAGAGAGTTTCCATTCTTTCCTCTTGAACTTCTCCTCCTCTTTGGTTCACACAAGATTCAAACAATTTGCTCATGTGCGGGCTCTCCTGTTGTCCATCTTCTCCGTCATATTCCAAGGGTTGATATATTTCTTTCCTTGTTGCTTGAACCATGGATCCCAAGATACTGGCAAAGCCTCCACTCCCATTTGGTAGTCCCTAACTAGGGCTTTTCTAAATGAGGGATTTGGGATTCTAACATAACGATGACAGTGGAAATTGCTCTTTGGAGGTGTTTAGATACGTTGAAGACTTTGGAAATGAATATGATTTCCCTGGAATTCGACTTCTCCACTGTTTGGGAAAAAAGCATGGAAATCAATTTCCATTTTCAAGGTGTTACTCAAAATACATGATATCGATTTTTCAAAAAAAAAAAAAAACATGTTAAATGTCAATTTATAAGGTTATGAGAGACAACTCTCTCCCTTGGACCATTGACCCTTCTTACATTTTCATGAAAAACTGTACTACAAACCAAACAATGGAATTACTATTGGACTCTGCAGTTTTTCATTCACTATAAGGATTCCCTAGGCGTTTTGCAATATCCATGTCTTGGATTCTCTCTACGAAACAGGCAACCATTAGTGATTCAACTAATACAAACAAAACTTGCTCAAATTTGATTTTTTAAAAAATGGAAGAAAGAGATTGAATCCATCAACATTAGAAAACACATAATTTCAAGGAATAAATGGAAAACGTCAAAGATTAACTACATTTTGTTAAATAATTTTCTCATGAATGAATCATAGAACATAATGTAGTTCTTTTCTTTAGCATATGCATGGACATACTTTCAAGAGGAATGTTCAACAGCATGGCAACTAGCCATTATAGAGAGACAGACAGACAGACAGAGAGAGAGAGAGACCCTGATCCATAGCTCAAGTGGCAGACTGAGTGAAAGATACCTCGTTTCAACACTGAGGTCTTGGTATCAATCCCTAGTGGGGGTGGCTAACAGTGAAGTGTGAACTGACAGTGGGTGTACTAACAAGCTAACAGAGAGAGAGAAAAAAAAAACTAGCCATTGTAGAGAGAGAGAGAGAGAGAGAGAGAGAGAGAGAGATTGATTAGATTTTGAAATACCAAAATTAGCTGGTATGAAATCTTTACGTTAGATGGTTGAGAGCTGGTACGCATGGCATGAAACCATGTAATGAGTTTACCATAAAACTCCACCTTCAGAGTTATGAACTCCAACAGTATACACAATGGTTGTAAAAGACTGCAACTGGTCATGGACGATCAGTGCAATGTTGTTAGTCGATGTATTCTTATTAATAGTAAAACAAAAGGGCACGGATGAAACTATTGCAAGAACGCTATAGTATGCTATTTACCTATTTGCCCTCACCCTCTTTCATTGACACACAGACCTTTTTTTAATTTTTTATTTTTTCCATTTTTCCTACCCAAAGTGTATTTGCTATGTCAAGCTTTCAACTCCAAAAATGCAAAGTGGGTGTGTAAATATCAGCCTCCCGTACAAGTAGCTGGACTAAAATTTCAATACAATGCCTTATCGAACTCTCTCAGAATAGTAATTACGTGATAATTACTCTAAGATAGGGTTTAGATATTCAAAATAAAAAATAAAAACCAAGGTTAGATAGTATTGCATGTTCCAGTATGAAGGCTAAGATATTGTAATCAACTACGGTATGTCATCTTTCAACAAGGAGATGGTGTAAGCATCCAAAATCAAAGGATAAGGAGAAAAAAGAAGAAATAAAAACTGGGCTAGAAAGAGGAATGTCTATTTTCCTCATGACACGAAATTAAGTAGATGGGATTTTGGAATTTGTGAAGGAAACAAAATCAACCCAACTCATCTAATTGCGGGAAAAGATTACATCAGTGTAGAAGGAAAACGAAATAAACCGTCTTGCTAGAGAGAGAGAGAGAGAAAGAAAGACAGTTCATAAAGAGTACTTTCGTACGAGATGCTATGAGATCTTTTCGCCTATACGAGAGAGAGAGAGAGAGAGAGAGAGAGAGAGAGAGAGATCCAACAATACAAGCGAAATGGGAAAAGATAACACGAAGAAGTGCCATGTGAGGGTAGAAAAGAAAAGACCCATGTCTTGGAAACACCAACTCTAATGACCCCAGAACAGATACAGAGGAAAAAGACATTGCATTTGACTGGAAAGAAGGACATGGATGGAATTCAGACAAAAGAGCGTACCCGGCGTTGGCGAATTCGTAGAGCTTCCCTCTTGGGGAGAAGACGATGAGTGCCACCTCAGCATCGCATAGTACGGATAGCTCGAAAGCCTTCTTGAGCAGCCCATTCCTGCGCTTGGAAAAGGTCACCTGCCTGCTCGTCGCGTTCTCTATCCTCCTCATCTGCGTCTTCCCTCTCACCATCTTCTCTTTTCCTCAAATTTCCCTTTCTACCCTTGAGCGACCCAGCAAGATCTGACCACAACGATGAGATGATAATGAGTGGGAAGCGAGATATATACTAAAAGAAGAAAAAAATGAATCTCATGTTTTCAGAGGAACTCACCGAGAATGGAAGATATGCTCCGATTTTTTTGCAAACCAAAACCCGCTTTATTACCCTGAAAAAGAAAGGGCAACTAACCAACCTTGCACAAACCCTTTCCTTTTTTTCCTCTCTCCAATAAATGCAGAAAAGAGTAACAGACAAGACCTTTTTTTCTGCTTTCGGTAAAACAAGCCAACCCCCTTTGATGCTCCTTCAGAGATCGATGATAAGAAAATGTATACGTGTCATTCTAAATACAGTTAAGCCAGATTAAACAGCCTAGATTATATTATCCCAATTTAGATATATCATGAAACAAACATTATTATACTTTATACTATTAGATAGGTGGCCATTTATTGGACGGTTTTAAAGGGAAGTCATCGAATGGTCCTGTTTCAATGAACAAGTGTAATCGAATCCGAGGTTAGAAGTCAGCAACCAAATTTATTTTTGGACTGTGAGTTAGGAATAGTGGGCTCCACGTTTTAGATGATTTAAATTAGTTAATTTATGATCACCTGTGCAATATCTAAGTGCCTGTGTATTAATTGTTGTATGCTGGCTGAGTATCATATGGTAACTGTCCTAAAGAAGTAATCCGAGAAACGTTATATACTCAAAGGGGAAAGTCGTGCGATGCATTTCTTCGAAATCACGGCTATCGTGTTGGACCGTTGGGCCTAATTCATGCTGATCAAACTGTTCTAAGATGGACGATGATGATGTGGCCACCATTTTTAAGGGTAATATCTGATGGTTAAGATTCAATAATTATTTTTTAAAAGGAATTTTACAAAAACCTACCTCCTTAATAAAGAATTTGGATTTCCCTGCCTTTAAAAAAACTTTTCAATAAATTGTAACATTAATATAAGTAATTATCATTGGAATACCTTCATTAAGATTTTTTTTTTATTATTGGAAGTTGGGGTGGGGTCAATGGCTCAGGTGAGCCCTAGCATGATGCTAATGTGAAATCCACACCAATAACAAGGTGCATTACCCCTTGTTAGGCCCAAAAATTACCCCTAAGTGGACCATCTAAATGAAAATAGAATATAGAGTAATTGTCACCCTTCAAATTGTTTCCCATAGCATGGCTCACCTAAATCACATGTGGGTCTGATGTTTGAGCTTACACTTAAATTTTGGTGTAACATGTAATGCTTGGAATGGATTTTATATAATCGCTACAATGGGCTTATAAATATTAATGACAAAGGTATCTTTCTTATTTGTTTCCTTTGGTGTCGCGATTTCATGTATGCATAGTAGTGCAACTTACTATGATGCTTATGTGAGATCCACTCTGACTATTAGATGTGTGGGGTGCCATTTTAGGCCTAAGGCCAAAAAATTAAGCTAACCTTAATAGTGGGTCACACTAAAGGAAACAAATGGTAAAAAAAACATCCCATATTATTTTTACATGGCCTATCATGATTATTTTATAAAATTCGGACATCATGCCAAAATGCATATTTGGGGCTAAAACATAAGGCTTATCCACGATTCAGCTGGGCCACACCAAGGAAATGGTTTGATGGGTGATGGTTACCTCTACATTCTTTCTAATTGTGATGGGCCTATAACGGGTGAAGCAGCCGGTGGTTAGGGTAGATTTTGTATAAACATGAGAATCCCTTAAATTAATGGGGGTACAAACACATTTTTGAAAAAAGGTATGGAAATGTAAATTCTATATTAGATGGGTATTTAATTTTATAGATTTTTTTTTTTTTTTAATCCATTAACGGTTGACACATGATGTGATCATATGCATGTACATGCAACCATGGACTAAGTCCCCAAGTAACATGAAATACGTTTTGATGTTTATAATTACGTTGTTGCTCTTTTTTATATTTGTAGACTCCTAACATTTGGTGATGCATGTGAATGGTCTCAAATCAAACAGGATGGACCTAAGTTAATTACGGCCTGCCAACGGTAGAGCTTCCAACTTGTCAAGCGGGTCAAAATCCAACCTGTTCAATAGGCCAGTCCTATTATCAACTTGAGTAAGAGATTCAGCTGGATCCAACCCATCATCGAGTGGACCACACTTCCATTCAAGATGATCCTAATGGCGGGGCCCAATCAATTAGGAGGGTTGAATGTTGCACACCCATTACAAGTTGGAACTGTCCGAATACTTGGACTCGAGACCTCTATTTTTAAACAGCTACCTGCATTAACTTGTTGCTAAGTACAGCAACTTGACTAGATGATGTTTGGAAATGACCAAAACATTCACACAGCAGAAGGCTCGAGTGCTCTTAACTTTTACAATGCACCCTACTTAATACACGGCCAAGGTCTTTAAAGGATGCGGTGACTATAAGGACCCGTTTGGACGCATCATCCAAGGCGGAATTGGAGTTCTAAACGGTTGGAGCGGAATCCTAGTTGATGTGGTGCGTATGGATGTACCTCACAGCCTGGTTCTGTACTCCATAAAATAGATATTAAAATGCCCACTTGCTGAAAACCATCCTTTGCGTAAGTGCGTCCGAACGGGTCACAAATTTAGGGACGTAGACAAATTTCCTGACGGTGATTGTGGGAACGTTTACCAGGAACTAACAGAAGCTAGGTGGTGTTGAAATTTGTAATTTTTTGAAAATATTCAAAATTTCAGGATTTTGCTGTCAAAACAATTTTTGAGAATTTCAAATTAAAAAGTGCGGTGTGTGCTTTTAGTCCCACATCGAAAATGGTAAAAAAGCTTTTGGAGTTTATATGTGGATTTGTGGGTAGTATTCTTACTTGAATGTTTTGGAGATGGAGATGCTCGGGTTACGTACGCTCCTACGCGTGCGCGCGCTTGGGCACGGGCACAGGCGTGGGTGAGGGCGTGAGCAATGTGGCTATAGTGGTGCTAGTTGGCACACTTCACACGTGTGCATCGTGTCGCAGAATAGTCGCTCCCTCGCGAGACGGTGCGATAGTTCTGGTAAGAGCCTAGGTGCGGTGGGTCTGAAATGAGCTAGGGCTTTACAAGTGACCGAGAACGATCAGATCATAAATTCAAAATGTTCAGCAGTTTCTGAAAACAGCTAGCTGCCTTGAAAGCCACAATGGTCCGAAAACATACGGGTTATGATGATCTAACGGTCAGATCTTATGATCCGACGACCAGAAACGGCTGGAATTAATAGTCAACAGTCAGAAACGTTTTTCAAACATTCTAGACCATTAATAGCCACCTAGCAACGATCCACTACCTGGTGCCTATATAAAATGGATCATTCCAGTCCAAAATCAATCATCTCAACACCATCTCTCCCATCAGATACTCCAGATATCCTTTTTAGAAAACTGTGAACATTTCCACTGTCTGATTCTGTCAAAACAGATCTACTGTGTTAAACTATTCTATAGTGGACCCATCATGATTGTTGCACGCCGGATCCAGATATGCTTGTCTTATCCTAGAAGCAATTCACCTGTAACCCATCAGCAATTGATAAGGGGACGAATTACGCTTGAAGGACAATGTATCATTTTACGTGATTCATCCTAGTGAAACGAATTTCATATTTTATTTTATTTTTGTATTTTCGGTGTATCCAACAGATCATTTTTCTAACAATTTTATAGCGTGATTATGGACAACGAAAGCATTACATCAATCAAACTGATGAACCAGGATCTGATCCAATTAGACCAATTCGATGGTTCAAATTTCAGTAGGTAGCAGGACAAGCTAAAATTCCTACTAACTGCTATGAAGATCTTTTACATCATGGACCCGACTCTCCAGCCTCTTCCTGAAGCGAAGGACACTGACACTCCAGAATAGGTCACTGCTAGGATTAAGCAACAAGAAGATGAATTGTTGTGTTGTGGCCATATTCTCAACGCTCTCTCTGATCGGTTGTACGATCTGTACACGGGGACCACGTCAGTTAAAAAAAGGTACACAGAAATTCTTAATTGCCAGGTATTTCAACTTCACGATGATAGACAATTTGCCGCTGTTGGCCCAAATCCATGAATTACAATTAATTATAGACAAAATAAAGGCTTTAAAAATAGACCTACCTGAATCCTTTCAAGTCGAAGGTATTATCACAAAACTGCCTCCGAGCTTGAAAGACTACAGGAAGAAGCTACTGCATAAATCCAAAGAATTTACCCAGGAACAAATCCAAAAGCGTCTTTGTATTGAAGAAGAATCCTGTAACCAAGACAAGAATGATAATGCTAATGGTGCATCCTCATCCAAAGTGAATGCATTAGAAAGACCATCCCAAAATAATAACTATGAGAAATTTGATTCCCTTAAATCTAACAAATATCAAGAGAAATTCAAGAAAATTTAAAAAAAAAAAAACGATAAACCCAAGGGATCTTGCTATGTCTACGGCAAGACCAGAGATTTCGCTTGAGTCTATATGGACCACAAAAAGCCTAAGAAAGAGGCTAATGCTGTAGACGATGATATCGTAGCAATAGTCACAGAAGTAAACTTAGTTCAAGAGAAAATTCTCGATTAGTGGTATAATACAGGTGCCACAATCCATGTGTGCACGATCGATATACCTTTAAAACCTATGAAAACGTGACCAATGGTCAAGAGGTTCTAATGGAAAATGAAGGTTGATCAAAAGTTACAGGCAAAGGAACCATGAAATTACTCTTTACCTCTAGAAAGAAGGTAATCCTGACCAATGTACTGCATGTCCCAGACATAAGGAGGAATCTTGTCTCAGGGGATCTCTTAAGCAAACCTAATATTGGGGTTGTGTTTGAATGGGCAAGCTGATCTTGTCCAAGAATGGAAACTTCGTGGGTAAGGGTTATACTTGTAATGGGATGATCAAATTTTTTTTGAATGAAAAGAATTTTTCTGCTTACATGATTAAGTCTATTACACTATGGCATGGTAGACTAGCCCATATTGGCTACAGTACCATAAAACTCATGGCTAAGGACAGCTTAATATCATACAATTATAGTGACAAAGATAAATGTGAATTACGCATATGGTCTAAAATAATCAAGAAACCATTCCCTAGTGTTGAGAGATCATCTCAAATATTAGACCCAACGCATACTGACATATGTAAACTAAATGACGTTCTTACCCGTGGAGGAAAGAAGTACTTCATAATGTTTATAAATGATTGTTCAAGATATGTATATGTATATCTGTTAAAATCAAAAGATGAAGTATTTAATGCATTCAAAATCTATAAATTCGAAGTAGAAAATCAATTAGTTAAAAATATTAAAATCCTTCATAGTGACCGGGGAGGAGATTATTTTTCTAATGAATTTTCTATCTATTGTGAAGAACATGGCATAATACATCAGTGTACACCACCCTATACACCACAACAAAATGGTGTAGCAGAAAGAAAAAATAGGACCTTAGTTAAAATGGTCAACTTAATGTTAATACAAGCACAGTTGCCATTAAACTTATGGGGAGAAGCGTTATTAACTGCATGTCATGTTTAAAATAGGATCCCATATAAGAAAATCAAGACCTCTCCATATGAAATATGAAAAGGAAGAAAACTAAACATAGGGTATCTTAGAGCGTGGGAGTGTCTTGCATACTACAGAACTCCATAACCTAAAAGATCTAAGTTAAGACCAAGAGTTTTTAGGTGCGTCCTTTTAGCATATGCACAATATAGTAAGGCCTATAGACTGTTAGACTTAGATTCCAATATAATCATAGAATCTAGAGATATAAAGTTCTTTGAGAACTTTGTATTCACGGAGAAAAAGAATACTAATATTCAATCTCCTACTGAAACCATAAAAGAAACACAACTAGAAGTAGAAACACCAAGTGAACCTCGTTGGAGTCAAAGAGCAACAGTAGCGAAGAGTCTTGATCCTGATCAAATAGACTCTCAGCGACTCTCTTTTCATCTAATTGAGGGTGATAGAAAGAAGGTCATTAGAAAAATACATATAGTTTTAACTATAGAAGATGAACCTAAAACCTTTAGTGAATCTATGACTTTAAGGGACTCCGTTTTTTGGAAAGAAATCATTAATGATGAAATGGATTCAATTATATCTAACCAAACATGGGAACTGGTAGATCTACCTCTAAGTTCTAAACCAATAGGTTGTAAGTGTGTATTTAAGAAAAAATATCACACTGATGGTACAATTCAAACCTTTAAGGGAAGATTAGTTACTAAGGGTTTTCGACAGAAAGAAGGAATCGATTATTTTGACACATATTCACCAATAAATAGAATAACATCGATCGGGATCTTATTCACTCTATTATCCATACATCATCTTCATATCCATCAAATGGACATGAAGACAACATTCTTGAATGGTGATCTCGATGATGAGGTATACATGGAGCAGCCAAAAGGGTTTGTTCTACCAGACAATGAAAGAAAAGTATGTAGACTTGTTAAGTCTTTGTATGGATTAAAGCAAGCACCAAAACAGTGGCATGATAAACTTGAGTCTAAAGTTCTGTCTTATGGTTTTGAACATAATATTGCTGATAAATGTATACACTTAAAAGTGTGTAATGATTATGTTGTAATCATATGCTTATATGTAGATGATATGTTAATGATCAGTAACAAAATGGAAGATATAACTGTAACAAAGAAGTTTCTCTCTTCAGTTTTCAAAATGAAGGATATTGGATAAGTGGATACTATATTAGGTATCAAATTTAAAAAAACATAGTGGGGATTTTGCATTATATCAATCTCATTATATTAAAAAAATACTAAATAAGTTTAATCATTTGAAAATCAAAGAGGCAAAAACCTCATTTGATCCAAGTATCAAGTTAAAAGAAAATAGTGGAAGAGCGATAGCACAACTAGAGTATGCTAATGCTATAGACAGTCTTATGTATGCAGTGTAATGTACAAGACCGGATATAACATACGCTATGAGTAAACTAAGCAGGTTTACGAGTAATACAAGTGTTGAACACTGGAAAGCTATAAGTAGAGTTATGGGTTATTTAAAAAAACCAAAGAACTAGGGATATTTTACTCAAAATTTCTAGTAGTGTTAGAAGGATATACCGATGCAAGTTGGATATCGAGTACAGGGAATAACAAGTCCACTACAGGGTGGATATTCACCTTAGGAGGTGCAGTTGTATCTTAGGGATTTAAGAAACAAACTTGCATAACACACTCAAATATAGAATCTGAGTTCATAGCTTTGACTGCTATAGGTAAGGGGGCTGAGTGGTTAAGGGATCTTTTATTAAAAATCACATTCTATGCGAAGCTAATACTGGCTGTTTCACTTCATTATGATAGTGAGACCACTATAACAAGAGCCTACAGCGATACCTATAATGGGAAGTCTAAACATATTAGTTTGAGACATGATTATATAAGGCAATTGATTCAAGATGGAATCATTGTGATCTCATTTGTGAAGTCAAGTCATAACTTGACTGATCCTTTTACTAAAACTCTGATGAGATAGGTAATAAGGACAACATCTAAAGGGATGAGGTTGAAACTCTTTAATCAAAGTTCCACCAGTAAAAGAAACTCAACCAAAAATTAGAAAATCTCTAAAGATTGAGTTTATGGGTAACAACAATTCACTGATAAGTGGAATGTTTCAACACTAAATTTAAACAGCCTCATTAAGGATGAAAGTACTGACCGTTATAAAAGAGGGTTGAGTATTAAAAAGTCTTAATGAAATCCAATCAAATTAGACAAGTGTTTTAAGTAACGGAAACACTGAAAGAATTTCACCTATGTGAACGTAAAAGTGGTGTTGCTTCTCATGAGAGTTAGAGTTATCTCAGGATCGTTCATGAAACAGGATAAACACATGCCTATTAAAAATGCTAAGCGAGTAATATGGATGAACACATAACGCAGATGCTATTATGTGTGTAGTATTTTTGGTTATGTCATATAAAAATAACTGGTTGAATGCTGCGACAACTAGAAATTTCGAAATAACTTTAAAATACTTACACTAAAGAAAGATTCAAATATCTTTCTTATGTATAATAACTATTATTCTGGCACAAATTTTGAATATTTTCAAAAAATTACAAATTTCATCAATCGCAAGATATCTTTCTTATGCATAAGAAAAATCTCTGCCAAAATTTCAAGTGCAAAGTGCGCCAACTAGCACTACTACAGCCACACTACCCATTCCCATGCTCGTGCTCAAGCGCGAGTGTGTGCATGTGCATGTGTTCCAATGCTATCCACTGGAACACGCAACCCGAGCATCTCTATCTCCAAAACATCCAAGTAAGAATACTACCCACAAATCCACATATAAACTTCAAAAACTTTTCTATCATTTCCGATGTGAGACTAAAAGCACACACCGCATTTTTTAATTTGAAATTCCCGAAAACTGTTTTGGTAGCAAAATCTCGAAATTTTGAAACTTTATTTTATTTTTCTATTTTCGGTGTATCCAACGGATCATTTTTCTAACAGGTGGGGCCCACCGTGATGTTTATGAGAAATTCACTTTGTGCATCCGTTTTGCCAGATCAAGGGTTCAAGTATCCATAAGTGGTGAAATTCCACTAGCGTGAGTGTGTGGGGGTGTGTGTGTGTGCGTGCGTGTGTGTATGTCTATATATATATTAGGACATGTATAGAAAAATGAGACACTCATGTGTGCCCCATGACAGGAAACACTGATGATCGAACATTCACCATTAAAATATTCACGGGGCAATAAAAGTTTTGAATCAGGCTAATATTTTTATATTTTCGATTCCTACAAGTAGGAATAACCTTATGAACTATATGAATGACATATAAACATCATGTGGACTGCAGATAATTTTCAATGGTACGTATTTCTATATTCACACGTTTACTTTTGTATAAGTCTCATTTTTTAGACCAGGTCCTAACATGATATATAAAAGCCGACAAAGCGGGTAAATTTCTCACGCCCCACTAGCTTTCGTTATTAGGAAATTCCAACTAACGTCCTTCAAGGAAACCATGTCCTGAATTTAGTGGATTGCTCCTCAAATAGTGGAGAGCACATTTAGTCCTATCCTCTGCAACAAGCAAGTTAGAACCTTTTCGAATAACAAAATTGCTAAATTTAGGAGGTTATTTGATCAAAGTTATAATAAAGTTTTGAATGTCAAAATTTGGTGTGACATTTAGGGCTTGTTTGGCTTGGCGGATTAAGAGGTATTAGGAGGGATAAGATGGTAAAATCACATGATATGCCAAACGAGCTAAACAGACCTGATGATCTTGTCTTGGGATATAGCTAACCCATGGATCTTAAACCAATCTACTGACATTACTATCATTACCTTGAAATTGACCCATCCTTCCTAATTCTAATTCTGTTCAATGGTGCCTAAGGCGTTTTTAGTTGGACGGATTGCAAGGGATTGGAAGGTAAAATCCCAGAATATGCTGGACGTGCCAAGTACATACAGTGAACTTGTCCCGGGATATAACAATCCCAGACCATTCCACCGACACCACCATCGTTACCTTAAAATCCATCCCATCCGTCTTAATCCCATGGGATCCAGCCGGCCAAACAGGCCCCTGTAAAAACAGCCCAAAACCGCCGTTGTTAGCTCTGACAACTTCCGTGGTCTGAAGGGGAGTTCAAGTCTTTCGTGGGCCTGTGGTACGATGATCTCGACCGTTCATTTGTCGATCTCATGTCAAGATTAAAATATCATCGCCATCTATTCTTTGGTCTCCTCTGCAAGGTGCTGCCGATTGAAACAGCCAGCCTCGATTATACTGAGACATACCCCAACCGTACGGAGCAGAGCGTTACAGGACCATGAAACGTCCTGATGCTCAGGATCCGACAATACATCTGGTAATGGTAAGGAGAGCTGATTAGGTACGGCCCCGGCCGTACCAAATACGGTGCTGCGCTGACCATGTGGCTCAACTTTAACGTATGTATTGTATATCAACGCTGTCCATCCGTTTTCAAGATTATTTTAGGGATCAGATCCAAATCCCAGATGACAAACCGCAGGAAAAAACTGTTAATTGACCGTTAAAAACTTTTTATGGGTCACACAAGTCCACAAAATTTTTGGATCAAGCTGCTTTTTTTTTTTTTTTTCTCTTCATCCAGGCATATGTAACCTTATCAACAGGCTGGATGGTAATAAAAATAACTGTGGATAATATGATGCGACCTGGGAAGTTTTAATAGTGAACGTTCAATCAACACTGTTTCCGATAATATGGTCCACCTGAGCTTTAGATCTGCTTCATTGTTGGATTCGTTAAATAAAATGATCCGGAAAACTGATTAACGGCGTGGATATATAGTAAATATATCAAAGTGGGCCCCTCGGTCAGGGTCGCACTGTGGTAATTGTAGCCGGGGACGCACCTAATCCACTCCCAAAAGGAGGGTGGTAAGCTGACAACGGTAAGTTTTCGAGCTTTCTTTGTAACGGCGGCAGTAAAATGGTTACTCGAATCGGTAAAGCGGGGCCCATTTCGTACGAGGAGTCGAATGCATCAACATCAGTTGTACGAGACCGTACAACTATAACTAATCAAAACTCGACACGTATATCTCGGGCGGGAATCCCTATCCTTCGGCTCTCCAATCCGACAGACCGCGTCACGTGACTGCTCCTTTGGGGCGCGTAGACTCGCTTGGCTTTTTCAACCTTCAACCTAGTGGCTCGGTCTTGTGGTCCGCGGTCCACTGTTCTGAACTTAGAGTCCGCTAGTTGGCACATGCCTATGGATGATCGGAACCGTTCAAGAGATTGGCCCCACCGTAATTTTTACATGACGAGATCTAAGTTTACTGATTCCAGCCATTTACTTAAGGGAAGAACATAATAATAGACTAACCAACACTTACACATAAGCCAATGGTCCGAATGCTTACTATTATTTTTACATAAAATGAGGACCATCCCGCCGTACTTCCTCAGGTGGATCCACCTGGTGCAGGAGTATTTTACTTCAGTAGTCCGAGGACTAGATTGATATTTTAAGTTTAAATAGAAAAGAAGAGAACGGGGCGAGTGCTTCCTCATCGGCTCCTGGGTCGAGGATATCTTTTTGCGCGTGTGCACCTCGACCGAGCATTATTTTCTCCGTTTCTGTACTCCGCTGAGGTTTCTCGCCTTGGGACCACCGCGTGCAAACCTCGCACCCAAAGGCACAAATCTGGTTCTCGGCAATCACCCAGCTCGAAAATTTCTTACCAGGATTTTCAAATATCGAGAATTTACTTTTTAATATTACGGAAAAAAAAATCATGGAGACAAATAAACATATTTAAAAATATTTATTATAAATTAATAACTTCATTAAAATTAAAAAATCACTCATTCATGTGATTAAGAGGAAGCTACGACGCATGGAATCATGCTAGCTAGTTGATGCTAAGCTTACAATCAATGGCATGAAAATGGATTGACTCATAAAACGAAAAAAGTCCAAGCATCACCTTAAAACATCTACTAGATAGATCTCACTAGCTCTTTCTTATAATTCTAAAGTAATACTTTTATTTGATGATTCTAACAAGATGATTTATGTTTGGTAAATAATGTTATAGTTGGATTAAATTGACCACAATTTACTTGTATTGTGAATAAAAAAAATTATACTTCTTTTTTATTTGACTATTGGATTGAGGGACTCGAATAGGACAGTTGATTATTGTTGATGCTGCACACAAAGCCAACTTCCAAGGTCAATGGTTGAGACGGTGACTGTGGTCGGTATTCCGGGCCGTTATTTGGGCTGGTCGCTGAAGTCGTAGTCGGCATGTGAAGCCGAGTTGATATCCGACATATATATATATATATATATATATATATATATATATATATATATATATATATATATATATATTCCAGGTATTAAGGGTTATGGTTACGGTTGCCCACGAAATTTTATTTAAAGAGAGTATAGCTTATGGAAAGGCAAAGCAGTGCAAAGCGAGATTTATCAAATGGCTTCTGATGACCGATAGTGATAGACAAGACGATGCAAACAAGTGCACAAAAAACTGTTAATTGTGTACATTAGGAATGTTATGGGAAGATCCGAGCCCTTTACAATCCTGAGGATCGACACCTTCTTAATTTGGTCGGACACAAGGGTATCCGAAATAATGAACGCTACTGAGGAGAGATTCATGTGGAGCTCCCACTCCGAAACTAGCGATTGGCTCGGATTAATCTGAGGCCAGAACAAACAGTGTAGTGCTTGGACCAAATACTACAGGCCGATCCTTTGGTGACCGACCAGATAGGAACAACATAACCACTCGCATCAGTCGCGGTAAAACTCACGTTGACTGGAAAGGTCCACCACTCGATTTAGTGCTCGGAAGGAAGACCTCCAGTATGCTTAACAGATAAGGAAGCTAAATCACAATCTGTCCAGATCGAAGCTTGGCTTGGACTCATGACACAATACGTGTCTAACAAATCAACAGTATGGCCTCAGAAAAAGAACATCACGAATGAATTCCTAAACGACGACCCTAAGCCGAGAGAGGTAAGTTTCCACCGATGAAGAACATCTGAGCTGGGGGCTCGTCCTTGTCCTCATCTTCATCTGAAGAAGGACATCCGAGCCGGGGGCTCGTCCTCGTCCTCATCTTCATCTAAGGACATCTGAGCCGGGGCCTCGTCCTCGTCTTCGTCTGAAGAACGATGTCCCAAGCCAAGGCCGGGGTGGAGTGTAAACATCTCAAACACTAAACTAAGAAACTGCCTTAAGCGGACGTGACCAATAACCTCGCCCACGGATGCGCTACACAATCCCTGGATTGCGTGCAATATCTCCATGATATGAAAATCCCATTAATTGAGTAAATCATACCGAGATTAATGGACCCAGACCATCTGACGGTCAGGTATAAATACGGTAAGACTCCATGGCTACAGGGACGCAACATCTTGCACTCTCCCTCTACTCTTCAACTTAAACCCAGATTCCCTTGACCTAACTTAGGCATCGGAGGGTCCCCCGGCTTAGCCAGGGTCTCCTTTGCTAATCCTTTGTGCAGGACCAGGGTTCCTCAAAGGCATGTCGCACAGTGGAGGGTGATCCAGATTTTGTCATCAACATTTTTAGGCGCCGTCTGTGGGAATCTAATACGAAAGGTCATGTTCTATTCTTAAGTATTATGGCAAGAGGAAAGAAGAAAGTAGTAGCTATGGAACCAGAACAGGCTCGTTCTTTTTCATTGCTTCACGCCAAATCGGCCCCATGGCCATCTCAGCGTTTGTACAATCGGGCAAGCAAGTATTGCACAATGCAAAGTGAAATACAAGCCTTACACAATGAGATTAACCAGATGAAGCAATAGTGACAGGAATCGCAACCACATCCTGCTCAGGAAGACCTTGTTCTTGAGCCGATTGGTCTGGTTGTGGAAGCTCATTCCGCGCCGAGGAGTACGAGACCTGAGGGACCCCCACGTCAACTCCCTCAGGCATTGGCTTCTGTTCAGAATCCTCCCCAACCCAAGTCCGATTATCGGCTCAGAACACAGCTACTCGAGCGCCGACAAATGCCTCGGTCACCTCGGCCCTAGCACCTACGGATCTCCGCCACGAGCTGGAACGGAGGAGGGGAAGGCGGATTCCTGAGATAGAAAACACATAGGAGATAGTTGCTGAGAATAAAGATCCTTGGAAAATACGGTTTGCGGAGCTCAATAGCAAGATTCTGATACTAGAAAAGAAGCAACCGCCATCGTCAGTTCCTGCGGCTGTTCAAGCAATGATGAAAGAGACCGAGCCTCCTTTCACCTCTACAATCATGGACGAGGTAATGCCACAGAGGTTCCGGATACCTCCCGTCATCCAGTACTCTGTGTTTGGCGACCCATCCGAGCATGTGGAGGCTTATCGTTCATAGATGCAAATCTAGATGGCAACGGACGCGATGATGTGCAGGGGATTCTCGATCACCCTCATAGGATTCGCTCGGAGTTGGTACCGCCAGCTCAAACCCAATTTCATCAGTTCCTTCACAGAGTTGAGTCGACTATTCCTTACCCAATTCATAAGCGGTAAGAAGAGTCGGAAACCTAATACTCACTTGTTCACCATCAAACAAGAGCTTAAGGAGTCATTGAAGGACTATATTGCTCGCTTCAATGAGGAAGCATTGCAGGTAAAATATTACGACGACAAGATGGCACTTGTTGCAGTTTTTAGCGGCCTAAAAGAAGGAAAGTTCACTTTCTCCATTAGAAAGAACCCACCGAAGACGTTAGCTGACCTCGTCGCCAAAGCTCAGAAGTACACTAACGTTGAGGAATTCTCCAATGCCCTTAAAAATGTTCTAGTGATAGAGCCGATTGGTAAACAGAAGAGGCCAATGAATGAAAAACCTCAACCATCTAGTAAAGGACTAGATGACCGTGCCCCTCACGATCATCGTCCAAGCAGGAAACCAAAGGGTAAGTTCCGTTCATACACCCCTTTCAACACGTCAACTAAACAAACTCTGTTAGATATCAAAGGGCATAAGCTTCTAAATTGGCTTGTTTGCATGAGGGCCAATCCGGATCATCGAGACAAACGCAAGTATTGTCGCTTCCATCGGGATCACGGTCACAACACAGCCGATTACGTGGATCTTAAGGATGAAATTGAGACTCTTATTCGTAAGGGACACCTGCGTCGATATACTAAGGGAGAAAGAACCTCTCGGAAAGAAGAGCGACAGCGAGAGCAGCCAAATAATACCATGGAAGAGCCAGCTGAGATCCGCACCATCTTTAGAGGCTCGTCTGGTGGAGGAGATTCAAACCGGGCTCGAAAAGCCCACTCTCAGAAGTTCGATCTGGAGCATTATGTCCACTTAACCAAGTGGCCCAGTAAGGAACTCCAGGTCAGCCCGTGTAGTCTAACCTTCATGGAAGAAGATGCACGCGAAATCCAACACCCGCACGATGACGCCCTGGTAGTTATTATGACCATAGTAAACTGCAAGGTGTACCAAATTTGGGTTGACACCAGAAGCTCGGTCGACGTAATCTATTCCGAATCTTTTGAAAGAATGGGGATACCGAGGTCTCATCTCAGACCTGTAAAGACCCCCCTACATGACTTTGCCAGAGAAAGAGTAATCTTCGAAGTAGCCATCTCCCTCCTTGTGACTGCGGGAGAAGGACAACATCAAGCCACCCTCATGGTGGACTTTCTTGTTGTCAATGTGCCATCCGTACATAACGTCATTTTGGGTAGACCTTCCCTCAATGCAATGGGAGCAGTTGTGTCCACCTATCATTTGATGATAAAGTTCCCTGCCGAGGGCGGAACAAGATACATCCGAGGCGATCAGCGAGAGGCTTGGAATGCTATGCTATTACAGTCAAGAAGGGGTCGGTCAAACAAGCACTCACTGTCAATATACTAGATGCCAGGAGACCCGCGGAAGGTTCTTCCATAGAAGACCTGGAGAAAGTACCGCTCGATGAGGCAAACCCGAGTAGAACGGTTCAGATCGAAACATCATTGAACCCTAAGTAGAAGTCCGAAGTGCTAGCCTTCCTACGACATCACAAAGATTTCTTTGCATGATCACATGAAGATCTGCCCAGAATCTCTCCAGACGTCATGGCCCACAGGCTGAATGTGGACCTGGATCACAAACCCGTGAAGCAAAAGAGGAGACAATTCGACGCTGAGCGGTATGAAGCCATAGCCGACGAAATCTCTACGTTACTCGATGCTAGTTTAATAGAGGAGGTACATTATCCCGAGTGGATCGCAAACGTGGTCCTCGTCAAGAAGGCTAACAGGAAATGGCGGGTCTGCATAAACTACTCAGATCTGAACAAGGCATGTCCAAATGATAGCTTCTCGTTGCATCGTATTGATCAGCTAGTGGATAGCACAGCAGGACACGAATTACTTTCTTTCTTGGACCTTACTCCAGGTACAATTAGATCGCGATGCACCCCCCAGACAGGCAGAAGACTACCTTTGTCACAAACAAGGGGCTCAACTGTTACTGGGTCATGCCATTTGGCTTGAAAAATGCTAGGGCCACATATTAAAGGTTGGTCAATCAAATGTTCACCAAGCAGATTGGACATATGATGGAAGTGTATGTCGACGACATGCTCGTGAAAAGTGTCAAGGCATCCGACCACCTAACAGATCTCAGAGAAACTTTCGCCATCCTCCGAGAATATCAGATGAAGGTGAATCCCGTGAAGTGTGCCTTCGGAGTTGGCTCTGGTAAATTTTTCAGTTTTCAGGTCAGCCAGAGAGGCATTGAAGGAAACCTCGACAAGATCAAAGCACTCCTCGACATGAGTTTGCCTCGAACTGTCAAGGAAATACAATATCTCACAGGACGAGTAGCCGCACTCGGATGTTTCATATCCAGAGCCACGGATAAATGCCTCCCCTTCTTTCAGCAGTTGAAGGGTCATAAGAAGGCAGAATGGATGTCAGAATGCGAGCAAGCCTTCCAGCAACTGAAACAGTACTTGGGCTCACCACCCCTGCTGTCTAAACCCGAAGAAGGTGAACCCCTATTCCTGTACCTCGCAGTATCGACCTCGGCCATCAGCTTGACCCTGATTAGAGAGGTGGGAGGAAACAACACCCCGTCTATTATGTCAGTAAGGTCATGATGCCCACCGAAACAAGATATCCGCCTTTGGAGAAGCTAGCGCTCAGTCTCGTCGTCTCAGCTCGGAGGTTACGCCCTTAGTTTCAAGCTCATTCTATCGTGGTGTTAACTAATTCTCCTCTTAAATAAGTTCTCCAGAGGCTCGAAGTTTCAGGTCGGCTAACCAAGTGGGCCATCGAACTTGGTGAGTTCGACATTCAGTTTCGTCGGAGGACAACAATTGAAGGGCAGGCCATGGCCGACTTCATTGCAGAATTCACCATTCCAAGTGAAGAAGAGACCAGTACCGAAGTCGAGACGACTCCACCTGTTCCCCTAAACAATCAAAAAGTGACATCAGAACCAGGATGGGTTCTTTATGTGGACGGGTCGTCTAATGCCAAACATGCTGGAGCAGGAATTGTCCTAATCGCGCCTGATTCCACGCCCATCTAGTACGCGATCAGACTTGGCTTCAAGGCCTCTAACAATGAGGCGGAATATGAGGCTCTGTTTGCTAGACTCAGACTGGCAGCAAGTTTGGGGGTCTAGTCTGTTCAGGTCCGATGCGATTCCCAGCTAGTAGTGAACCACATCTCCACCGAGTATGAAGCCAAGGAAACTAGAATGATTGCTTATCTAGACGAGGTAAAAAATTGATTGAAAGATTTTGGAGTTGCACCATCCATCAAATGCCCAAGGCAGAAAATTTATGGGTTGATGCCCTAGCGAAGCTAGCCTCGGCTATGGAAGAGAAGATCCCGCGAATCATTCTCGTGGAGTTCATAAAACATCCAAGCATCGACTAGTCGGAGGAAAATCGGTCAATCCAGTAGATGTTACTCCAAGCCGGATGGACCCGATCTATGACTACCTCACATTTGGCGAGGTCCCCCTGGATAGGCTAGAAGCCAGGCGCTTGAAGGTCAGGGCGGCGCGGTACATCATCCTGGACGGTATTCTATATAAGAAAGGATATTCTCAGCCCTATTTCAGGTGCCTCCGACCCGACGAGGCAAATTATGTGATCCGGGAGATTCACGAAGGAATCTATGGAAATCACTTGGCAGCCGAGCCCTAGCCCTGAAGATACTCCGACAAGGATACTTTTGGCTGACCATAAAGGAAGATTGGAAGAACCACGTTCAAAAGTGTAACAAATGCTAATGCTATGCGGTGTGTCGAGGCAACTTGCAGAGGAAATGACTCCTATGAGCGGTCCGTGGCCGTTCGCTTAGTGTGGGATTGACACCATCGGCCCCTTGCCAACAGGAAAGGGGCAAGTTAAGTTCGCCATCGTCGCAGTTGACTACTTCACCAAGTGGGCCAAGGCCGAGGTCGTTGTAAAAATAATGGAGCAAAAGGTAATCAGTTTTGTCTGGAAAAACATCATCTGTCGGTTCGGAATCTCACACACTATTGTGTCCGATAATGACAAGCAGTTTGACAACGACAATGTCCGGGGCATGTGCCAGGGGCTCGGCATCACGAATGCGTACTCGTCCCCTTGGCACTCGTAGTCCAATAGACAAGTAAAAGCTGTTAACAAGGTCATCAAGCATCATCTCAAAACGAAGCTGAAAAAAGCAAAAGGCGATTGGGCCGAAGAGCTCCCATTCGTCCTTTGGGCCTACAGGACCACAGCTTAGTCATCTACTGGGGAGACCCTATTTTCATTATCCTACGGCTCAGAGGCAATGGTGTCAATCGAAATCGGCCTCCCTATGGCTCGCGTCAGAAATTATCAAGAAAAATAGAACTCTGAGCAGATGACAGCCAACCTGGACCTACTTGAAGAGGCTAGAGAAGTCTCCAGACTCCGAGCTACAGCTCGACATCATCAAGTGACGAGATTCTACAACTCTAAAGTCAAGACTAAGCGGTTTCATCCAAGAGAATTAGTCCTTCACCGAGTCTTCCTGAATACTGCTGAGCCGGGGGATGGAGCACACGGACCTAACTGAGAAGGGTCATACCGTGTGGTCCGATCGACCAAATTGGGCTCCTATCACTTGGAAGACCTCAAAGGCCGCTAGCTCCTCCATCCTTGGAACGCCGAACACCTAAAATTCTATTATCCTTGATGTAATGGCCTTTAAGGCCCCCAATAAGTGGACACCTCAGAGCGATCAGCCTTTAAGGCCCTTAATAAAACTCGCGCCTCTTCTTTTCAACGTGAACGGATCGTCTACTAAGGAAAGTTGCCTCTCATAAGCAAAGGCGAACTCAACGACTAGCTAATCCCTTAAAGAAGGGGTTAGAGTGTCATCCCATGAAAATTCGATAAGGCACTCTTAGTCAGGGGAAAGCCAATAGATGGCCCGACTCCCCGACGGAGGAGTCGGCTCATCGCACGACTAACGGATGGAACAAAAGTTTCTCCCCAATCGTGGGATGAGCCAATCCACTAGGGATCCGAATTCTACAAGACGACATTGTAACGGGCTGACCCGCTAGAGAGTCAGCTGGCAATACCATGACGTAAGCCGACCTGTGAATGAATCAACTTAGTAATCAACAATCAACAGTCAACATCCAAAAACCACCTACGGATTAACATATAAAAGAAAAATCATCATCAATACACCCTCTCCAGAGGGTAAAAATAAACAAGTTTCTAAAAAGTCTTGAAAAATGTATTGATCCAAATTACGAGGTCGGAGGAGGAAGAGGAGCTTGGGAGCTAAGGCCCTACTCTGGGCGGACATCTTTAGTAGGCTTTTCCCCAGTGTCTTTAGACAACAACAACTTAAGGTTGAGGTCCGGGTACAAGTCCTGGACCACTTCAATATAGGCGTCGAAGCCACAGTTGTAAAACTTCGTGGCTTTAGCGGCCCTTTCCTTTAAGGCTTTGAAGGCCTCTACTACGTTACCTACAGCCAGGACCAGAGACACCTCATCCTCAGCCCGTTGAGCATCCCTCGCTTGGGAAACCGCTCGGCGTTGTTCTTCTGCTGCTTCCACCCTGGTCCGCTCCAGTGCATCACTGAGCCTAACACTCTCCTGGGCAAGCGACTTTGTGTGGACCCTGGCTCGGGTCAGCTCGGCTATGGCAGCACCATAGTGGGGCTCGAGATCACTCACGACGCCTTGTAGTTAGAGCTCTCAAACCTTCCCATCTTCAAGTTGTCGGCGCAGCTCACCCTGTTCCAACCAGAGGAAAGTAGCCTCATCCCCTAAGACCCCTGCCTCGTTCCTAAGAACCTCCACCTCGGTATCTCTCTTTTCCAGTTCCCACACTCTCTCTCGAGTCAAAAGAAGCCTCAGGACGGACTGAATGAAAAACAGAAATATGAGCAAATAAAAAAAAGGAAATGAGGGCTAAGAAACGGGAATAACAGAAGATAACTTGTAGAATACGGAAGCCATGTCATTCAGAAAAGAGTCGTTTGACTTGGTGAGAAGGCTGGATATCTCCTCCTCCGGGACATGCTTGGCAGCTTAGGGAACCAAGCAAGACATATGGTAGCCTAGCTCGAACCTCCCGACGCTCGTCCCCACTTGGGCTGACCCAATCGCTTCCTCGACACCAATCCTGGTGCCTGCTGAGGCTTGAGCCTCGGCCCCGAGGTCATTCTCGGCCTCGGGAGGGGAGATCATGGCATCAGCCATTCGAATGGCCTCCTCCCACTCGGATGAAGAAGGGACGACAATGCAAGGCTCGAGGGCTGCGGGAGGAGTGACGATGGGTGGGGGAGTTAGAGCTGGGACATTGATGACAGCAGCCCGAACCGCGACAGGTGCTGCAGCAACGGAAACTGGGGCGGAGGGGCGCTCCCCTCGAGGAGCAGCCTGCCTCCTCCGGACGGTGGTCTTCGTCCGGGGCTCAGCCTCAACATCTCCTCAATTGTCAGGGCGGCCTTCCTCCTCTGAGAGCCAGATGCCTCGGCCATGCCTGTAAGAAAAATGATGAATCAGCAACCAAGTTGAGAAGTTCAATTCCTCCAGAAGAGTGGAAGAAATTTAAACCATCCAAAGGTTAAAGGTGAACTCACTGAAAGAAGTGGGGAGTGGGTTGGACTTGCACAGCTTGGACCAGTGAAGGTTTCTGGCGGTGATCAGATCTGACCACGAGCGCAGGTCTCCTGATCGCGCTCGAGCCTTAGCAACCCGATTCTTTTGATTGGAGGATAGGAGAGGCGAGACCCTTGGGAAATCTATAGAAATAAGAGGAAACTTTAGTTTAACTACAGCCCAACTACAATAGAAGGAGAAAATACGTGAAAAAAAGTGTGGGTGGTCTGACCTGGTGAAGTGAATTGGGTGGGAACCCGAGTCATCAAGCTTTCAAGCTCCTCCACCGGCGCCTCCCATTCGCCTGAAGTCCATAATCATTTATTCTTCCAGTCCTTGTTGGAGGACGGAAGGTTTAAGACTAGACCCGACCCTCTGCTGCCTCAGGTCGCGAAGTATTACCATGGTTCTTGGCTGTCGTGCTTGACCAGGTACAAACTTACTAATTCCTCTGGTGTCATTCTGGATTCTTGACTTGACATTAGATGATGAAGGAAGAGATCAAAACCCTCCAAGTGTTGGGGGTGAACTGGCCAGGAGCTAGCCCCAGATAGGCTGTCAAGGCCCGGACAAAGGGGTGCAGGGGAAGTTGAAGCTTGCATTGCAAGGCATAGAGGAAAATGATGACTTCCCACTCAGCAGGTGCGCCGGCGGTCTCAAGGGGCTCGGGCGCCCTTATCTGGACAGAGTTCAAAATTTTAAATTCTGAACGGATCCACTCCATCTGAGACTCCATTAATATGGAGCCCCCTGGGATAACCTCCAATGCTCGCTCAATCGCTGGCATCTCAGCACCCCCCGCCGTCGAGGTTCTGGGGGCTCAGGTGGCTTTTTTTCTTACGGGCCTGACGAGTCCGGGCCCCCACCTCCTTGTTTCTTCGAGGTGGAGGATATAAAGGTAATGCTTCGAAGGGGCCTTTAGATGCCCCACTCCCATCATCCGAGCTTATTGGCTTGGAGTTGTTGTAATCCTCTCGGACCATCTCCAAATTAGACGACATCTTTTGAAGAAAGAAAATGGAAGAGCGCTAGAAGGAGAGACTCACCAGATGATCACTGGGAATCGCCTTTGTCGTGAAATCCTTGATCAGTCGGAATTTCCTTTTGGAAAGATTGGCCGAAACCGCCCTCACCGAAAATTGCCTCCTCCGATATCCACTCAAACACAAAATGCGAAGATATAAAGCGTTTCCAGAGAAGGCTTATATAGACTGAACAAAATCTCTGCATTAATGGAGAGGCATTGATGGCCATAGCCGAATTGTCGTGAGCCGACTTCAGAGCATACATGGCTACTGACTATTAGTTCGAGCACTGTTAAGCTAAATGATTCTGACATCGAGCGAAGGGCTCCATCAAGCAGGAGCGGCGCCCGAGCAGGGGAAGCGTCACCAGGACGCCTCCTAAGACCTATGTGTCAGTCAATCATAGGCTAAGTAATTATTTGAAATCTTAACCATCGCCACGCGTTAGCTGGAGATTAACCCATGAATGGAAAGACCCGAGGACGTGTCTCTTTGACATACGAGTCATAATGGTAACCGCATGCTCGATAGGTGCGATAGCAAAAACTGTTGATCTTCCTTGCATGTTTACTCTCTGAGCCCGTATCCGAACTCGAAGAGTAGGGGGCTTCTGTTATGGGAAGATCCGAGCCCCTTACAATCCCGAGAACTAACACCTTCTTAATCGGTCAGACGCATGGGTATCCGAAATAATGAACGCTACTGAGGAGAGATTCATGGTGGCGCTCCCACTCCGAAACTAGTGATTGGCCCAGATTAATCTGAGACCAGAACAAACAGTGTAGCGCTCGGACCAAATACTAGAAGCCGATCCTCTGCTGACTAACCAAATATGAACAACATAACGACTCACATCGGTCGTGGTAAAACTCACCTTGACTGGACGGGTCCGTCGCTCGGTTTGGTGCTTGAAAGGAAGACCTCCAGTATGCTTAATAGATAAGGAAGCTAAATCACACTCCATCCAGATCGAAGCTCGGCTCAGACTCATGACATAATACGTGTCTAACAAATGAACAATAAGGCCTCAGAAAAAGAATATCACAAATGGATTCCTACACGACTACCCTGGGCCGAGCGAGGTAAGTTTCCATAGATGAACACTACCAAAAAAAGGGACAAAGGCTACGGATAAAATCCGTAGCCATAGACCTATGGCTACGGTTTTAGTTCGTAGCTAGTCCGTGACACGACCGTCATCGTAGGTGCCGTAACAATAGGTCTGGAACCTATGGCTACGGATTTAATCTGTAGCTATAGGTTAAACAGCTACAGGTATATCCGTAGCAATTATATCTGTATCGAAAACTTCAAACAGCTATGGATATTATTTATAGCTGAAAGTCCGTAGCAATATGCCAAAATTGAAAAGGCTACACCTGTCTGATTAGTGGCTACGGTTAGTATCTGTAGCTATATTGTACACTGAAAAATTAAATTCTTTGTTCATTCAATTACCACCTGTACAATCATTCATTGATTCATTCAATTACAATCCTTCATTTAATCAATTACGTCATTCATTCATTCAATTACAATCCTTCATTCAATCAATTACAATTACAATCCTTCATTCAATCAATTACAGTTACAATTACAATAATGCTGAAAATACAAATCTTTGGCTTTATTAGAGAAATGTGCTCGACTTCACCCTGAAATTTCAATAGCTTCGTATATTCCATCATCCCACAAACAGTCATATCATTCATAAATTAGAATGCCTATTGGGGAAAAGAAAGATAGTGAAAGAAGTGCATCACGTATAACCACTTTTATTTTTTCTTAATGAATTAAAAAAACTCAAAGAGGAATGAAATTGACACAAAAGAAATGGTCTCACCATATGATTAAGTGTAGGTTTAGGTTAATGTATACATTTAGGTTATAAGTTTAGTTAAGGTTTATGTTATAGGTTTTCATTTAGGTTTAGGTTAAGGTTTAGGTTTAGGTTTAGGTTATAGGTTTAGGTTTAAGTTTAGGTTATAGGTTATAGCTTTTGGGAACTTGATTATAGGTTAAGGTTTAGGTTTAGGAAATCGGGTTCTGGTTCGGGATCAAGTTTAGGTTTGGGTTTTCAAGTTTAGGTTTAAGTTAAGGTTTTAGGTTTAGGTGTAGGTTTGGGTTTGGGTTTTCAAACTTAGGTTTAAGTTTAGGTTTAGGTTTAGGGAATTTAAGTTTAGGTTAAGTTTAGGTTAGTTTAGGTTTAAGTTTAGGTTATTAGGTTATAGTTTAGGGAATTAGATTTAGGTTATAGGTTTAGGTTTAGGAAACGGTTTCGGGGATCGGGTTTAGTTTGGTTTTCAAGTTTAGGTTTAGGTTTAGGTTAGAGTTTAGGATTAGTTGTAGGTTTAGGTTTAGGGAATTGAGTTTAGGTTATAGGTTTAGGGAGATGTTAGGTTTAAGTTATAGGTTTTGGGATTTGGGAATAGTTTTAGGTTATAAGTATAGGTTTAGGCTAGGTTATAGATTAAGGTTTAGGGATTTGAGTTTAGGTTATAGGATTAGGTTACGGTTTAGGTTTAGGTTATATGTTTTGGGATTTGAGAAAGGGTTCAGGTTTAGGTTATAGATTTTGGTTTTGGTTTAGGTTACAAGTTTTTGGATTTGAGAATGGGTTTAGTTTAGGTTATAGGTTTTGGTTTTGGTTTAGGTTATAGGTTTTGATTTAGGTTATAGGCTATAGGTTTATGTTAAGGTTTAGGTGTATGTAATAGGTTTTGGAATTTGAGAATGAGTTCAAGTTTAGGTTATAGGTTTTGGTTTTGGTTTAGGTTATAGGTTTAGGTTTAGGTTATAGGTTTAGGTTTAGGTTATAGGTTTTGGGATTTGAGAATGGGTTCGGGCTTAGGTTATAGGTTTTGGTTTTGGTTTAGGTTATAGGTTTTGGTTTAGGTGATAGGTTATAGGTTTAGGTTAAGGTTTAGGTTTAGGTTATAGGTTTTGGGATTTGAGAATGGGTTCGGGTTTAGGTTATAGGTTTTGATTTTGGTTTTGGTTATAGGTTTTGGGATTTGAGAATGGGTTCGGGTTTATGTTATAAGTTTTGGTTTTGATTTAGGTTTATGTTATAGATTTTTGGATTTGAGAATGGGTTATGGTTTAGGATTAGGAAATCGGGTTCAGGTTCGGGATTGGGTTTAAGTTTGGGTTTTCAAGTTTAGGTTTAGGTTTAGGTTAGGGAGTTGAGATTAGGATTAGGTGTATATTTAGCTTTAGGGAATTGAGTTTAGCTTATAGGTTTAGGGAAAGGTTAGGTTTAGGTTATAGGTTCTGGGATTTGGGAATAGTTTTAGGTTATAAGTATAGGTTTAGGTTAGGTTATAGGTTAAGGTTTAGGGATTTGAGTTTAGGCTATAGGTTTAGGTTTAGGTCTAGGTTTAGGTTTAGGGAATTGAGTTTAGGTTATAGGTTTAGGGAAAGGTTAGGTTTAGGTTATAAGTTTTGGGATTTGGGAATAGTTTTAGGTTATAAGTATAGGTTTAGGTTAGGTTATAGGTTAAGGTTTAGGGATTTGAGTTTAGGCTATAGGTTTAGGTTTAGGTCTACGTTTAGGGATTTGAGTTTAGGTTATAGGTTTAGGTTTAGGTTTAGGTTTGGGTTTTGGGATTTGAGAATGGGTTTGGGTTTAGGTTATAGGTTTCGGTTTCGGTTTAGGTTATAGGTTTTAGGATTTGATAATGGGTTCGGATTTAGGTTATAGGTTTTGGTTTTGGTTTAGGTTATAGGTTTTGATTTAGGTTATAGGTTAACGGTTTAGGTTAAGGTTTAGGTTTAGGTTATAGGTTTTTGGATTTGAGAATAGATTCGGGTTTAGGCTATAGGTTTTGGCTTTGGTTTAGGTTATAGGTTTTGGTTTAGGTTATAGGTTTTAGGTTTAGGTTTAGGTTTAGGTTTAGGTTATAAAATTTGAGAATGGGTTCGGGTTTAGGATATAGGTTTTGGTTTTAGTTTAGGTTATAGGTTTTGGGATTTGATAATGGGTTCGGGTTTAGGTTATAGGTTTTGGTTTTGGTTTAGGTTATAGGTTTTGATTTAGGTTATAGGTTAATGGTTTAGGTTAAGGTTTAAGTTTAGGTTATAAGTTTTTGCATTTGAGAATGTATTCGGGTTTAGGCTATAGGTTTTGGCTTTTGTTTAGGTTATAGGTTTTGGTTTAGGTTATAGGTTTTAGTTTTAGGTTTAGGTTATAGGATTTGAGAATGGGTTCGGGTTTAGGATATAGGTTTTGGTTTTGGTTTATGTTATAGGTTTTGGGATTTGATAATGGGTTCGGGTTTAGGTTATAGGTTTTGGTTTTAGTTTAGGTTATAGGTTTTGATTTAGGTTATAGGTTAGGGTTTAGGTTATAGGTTTTGGGATTTGGGAATAGTTTTAAGTTATAAGTATAAGTTTAGGTTAGGTTATAGGTTAAGGTTTAGGGATTTGAGAATGGGTTCGGGTTTAGGTTATAGGCTTTGGTTTTGGTTTAGGTTATAGATTTTGGGATTTGATAATGGGTTCGGGTTTAGGTTATAGGTTTTGGTTTTGGTTTAGGTTTAGGTTATAGGTTAACGGTTTAGGTTAAGGTTTAGGTTTAGGTTATAGGTTTTTGGATTTGAGAATGGGTTCGGGTTTAGGCTATAGGTTTTAGTTTTGGTTTAGGTTATAGGTTTTGGGATTTGAGAATGGGTTCGGGTTTAAGTTATAAGTTTTGGTTTTGGTTTAGGTTTAGGTTATAGGTTTTTGGATTTGAGAATGGGTTATAGTTTAGGTTTAGGAAATCGGGTTCAGGTTCGGGATTGGGTTTAAGTTTGGGTTTTCAAGTTTATGTTTAGGTTTAGGTTAGGGAGTTAAGATTAGGAGTAGGTGTAGGTTTAGCTTTAGGGAATTGAGTTTAGCTTATAGGTTTAGGGAAAGGTTAGGTTTAGGTTATAGGTTTTGGGATTTGAAAATAGTTTTAGGTTATAAGTATAGGTTTAGGTTAGGTTATAGGTTAAGGTTTAGGGATTTGAGAATGGGTTCGGGTTTAGGTTATAGGTTTTGGTTTTGGTTTAGGTTATAGGTTTTAAGATTTGATAACATGTTCGGGTTTAGGTTATAGGTTTTGGTTTTGGTTTTGGTTTAGGTTATAGGTTAACGGTTTAGGTTTAGGTTATAGGTTTTTGGATTTGAGAATGGGTTCGGGTTTAGGCTATAGGTTTTGGTTTTGGTTTAGGTTATATGTTTTGGTTTAGGTTATAGGTTATAGGTTTAGGTTATAGGTTATAGGATTTGAGAATGTGTTCGGGTTTAGGATTTAGGATATAGGTTTTGGTTTAGGTTAAGGGTATGGTCCCTGCAAATACAGATATAAACACGGCCATCCGGCACAAATGGCCAGGCCCTTCCAATGCTGTCCATAAAAAATGGACAGCTTCATCATGGTCATAACAGCGGTTCCCTCCTTCCAGGGACCCCCGCTCATCCGAATAGTTCTGACGCACATCCGGGTCTACTCCATTAATTTCAAGCAAATATATAAACACGGTTTGTCCAAATGGCCAGGCCCCTCCAATGCAGTCCATAGGAAATAGACAGCTTCATCATGGTCATAACAGCGGTTCCCACCTTCCAGGGACCCTCGCTCATCCGGATAGCTTCGACGCACATCTGGGTCTGCTCCATTAATTTCGAGCAAATTTAATGGAGCAAATACATAACCACTTGGCCCCAAATACTTACTTTATAAAAGAAAATTTCTCCCATTTTCTCAAATTTTTTATTTTGATCTTTTTTGGCCCAAATCCATGTCAATGCTGAGAATCATGCATAAACATGGATTTTAAGTAAAATACATGAGGAAAATTACAACATAGATATCATGCACACGATATCACATAATATATTGTTTGATGAACTACACATGTGCATTCTTGACAAGAGACGTACCAGATGCTTGAATCTGAAATATGCAGCTCCAACCCTCCCACATGCAACATCCACCTGAAAGAATGCGCATAACCGTCATGCTTGAGTAATCAATAGCACCCTGCCAAATTAAATGCTTCTTGGAAGTTAAAGTTATTAGAGATCCATATACTTTAAAGGTATTAATAGATAACACCAAATCTGGCCACTGCTGACATTTTTGGAAGAATTATAAGAAGGGAAGTACAGGCTCCACCAATGAGGTTAATCAATCACGGTGTGAAGAGCATCGCACATAAGTGTCTTATGAATATCTTTTGCAGTCTTGAGTTCCAAAAGGATGTTAATAGATGTTTTCCAGAGCTAAGATTTTCTTGATGTAAATAAGTGTAAGTAGATTCATCAGAAAGAAATCCTAAATGAATAACCATATCTGGTTGTATCAGTGCTGGAAGGTCAACTAGCAACTGCCAGATAAGTCCTAGAATACAGAAGACATGCATAAAATCAATAAAAATTATGAAGAGACTTAGATCGAGGTTGCTCCCTACGGTTCCAAGTTCCAATTGCATGCAACGGCAACAAGTTTAGTAATAGGGGTACCTTGGTAGAAGAGTTCATCTACTAAAATTTCATATACTTGTTAAAATAGCTCCACCAATAGAAAAGGGCTTACTCAATTGCCACGAATTGATTGGACTAAATTTAGGAGCGACTTGGAAAAGGTTAACAAGATTCTCAATGCAAGATTCATTGTAAAGTTAACATTATAACGTTGAAAGATACACAAGCATACAAATTTTAATTTATAAAGCAGTAAAAAAAAAAGAAAAAAAAAAGAAGAAGAAGAAAAAGAGGACCCAGCATGCTATATGAGGCAAACTGTTAGGCAGTTAGAAAGCAGCATGAGCAGAGATTTGGGTGTTGTAGAGATGAGAATGTGGAGATGAAACTGTGTGAAGACAACGATAAGTTTAGAACCTGTAGTATGGTTTTTTTTCCCTAATGAAAATGGCTCTATTGTTAGCTGGTACATAATCTAAGTCATATGTTATTTTAAGTAATACTCACCATTTACTTCCCATGGGATTAAGCAACGCGAACTGTGAGCCATGTCAAAGGCTCTAGATGGGTAAGGGAGCTGTATGGTTCCAAGCACACCAATAACTGCAGGCACACCTCTTTCCAAAGAAAATTGCACTTGTGCCTCGTGTGAGTCCCTTAGTGCAAAGGATATTGCCAATACATTTCTTTTCAATAGGTAAGCACCCCAGCTTGCAACCTGTGCACAGTTTCAAAGTTAGCTGATAAACTACAACTAACGCAGTATCCTGAAAACTGTCGTGTACTAAAAAACTGGCCCAGTCAGATCGACTCCATCCAACTTGGCTGACTTTAATCAGTAACTTGGTTAAAAATTAACCAGAATTGGTTGGAGCACATTCCATCCAAGGTGTGGTCCATCAGATCAACAAGCTGGATCACCGGACCATGCCCGCACTTGTAAATAGGTATAATTGATTTCTTCTACATGACCATTTAAGGCTATTGACATTGACAGCCATTAAAGTATTCCAAGAACTTTTTTTAAAGTAGTACAAGAACATAGATATGAACTTTAAATGCTGATAGCAGTAAGTGATGAATGAAAAGGAATGAGCTTTCAAATCCAGTACACAAAGAATTGAGATACCATACCTTGAAGTAGCAGACATGAGAAGGCATTGGTAGCGTCGAGGGACATGTGGGATAAGGGCTTTTAAGTCATCTTCATAGCCATATGACAAAAGGAGATCTGCCTGGAATCAAATATAAATCAAGTTTTATTCTTGCAAAAGAAACCACACACACACACAAAAAAACCCACATTCCATAGCTCGAAACTAGCAATGACCAGGCAATATCATCACCATTTAACACGAGCTTCAAATCCATCAGAAGCATCTACTTAGTACATAAAAACCACTTCCATAAAGCATGGTCCTCCAAAATGGGCACACTACATTCTCTATAAGTGCAACTCTAGAATAGGAACAGAACCATATGGAGAACCTACCAGAGTTTGTTATGTTTTTCATTCTCTTTGTGATGGGGACATCATGCGCACACACTAAATTATAGCAACTTAAAGAGAATGATAGTAACTTACAAAGAATGATAGTAACTAATCGCATTTGCTGACCAAATCATAGCAACTTACAGAGAATGATAGTAACATCCACTATAGCCAACAAGAAACAGAAATCAACTGACCAATGTACTAAATAAAAAAAATCAACAAATTCACATAATTAATTGAATCCAAACTGGACCAAATTCAAAGAGAAGAAATTTTGATCAAGGCGGTACACCCCAGGGCTACCGGCCTTCTCCTTGGCATTTCCACAAACATCTACTAGGCATTCTTATGAACTCATTAAACACTACCAGAAAAATGGGCAAATGAAATATGTTCATACCAGAAAGCAATACACAAATGTCATATGGAAGATTTCAGATCCTGAACATATTTTATTTTATTTTTTTCAAAAACCCATCAAATTCTCAATGAAATCAGCAATACCAAAATCCCAGAAAACCCAAATAGACCAGGAAACTCAATCAAAAACAGCAAGAGCGTTTGAAAGAACAAAGGGGATACGTACCTTTTTTTTTCATCAAAAATGAAACTTTCTTCATTCATGTATCATGATCATCTGAAATTAACATCCAAATCCCTGACCCTAAAAGCCCTATTTCTAAACACAAAAAAGACCAAAATATCCCAATAGAATGACTACAATCCCCCCCAAAAGAAGAAGAATCGAAACCCTAACCACCAAAGCCGTACAGAGTCCTGCCCTGGCGCTTGAGGGCGTAGACGACATCCGTGGCAGTGAGGTCTTCTGGCGAGCATGCTCGGTGTAGGTGACGGCATCGCGGATGACATTCTTAAGGAAGATCTTGAGGACACCTCTCGTCTCCTCATAGATTAGACCACTGATTGTCTTGACCCCACCACGACGAGCGAGACGACGGAGGATTTGGGTTTTGGGAGAGGTGCGAGAGAGAGAGAGAGAGAGAGAGAGAGAGAGAGAGAGAGAGAGAGGGTTTGGGTTTTGGGAGAGGGGCGGGCGCGCGAGAGAGATTTGAGGATTTGGATTTTGGGAGGGGTAGGCACGGGATTGTGTTTGGGGAGGGGGGGTGACGGACGACACATTTAAGTGCATAGTTTCAGGACTTGTGGGGCCCATTGTGATGTATGTTATTTATCTACTCCGTTCATTCATTTTAAAAGATCATTTTAAGGGTTGATCCAAAAAATGAGTCAGATTGAAGTTGTAAGCGGACCACATAAAATATTAACGATAGAAATTTATTTTTTATTATTTCTTATGGTGTGGTCCACTTAGACCTTCAATCTACCTACTTTTTGGGCTCATCCAATGAAATTATATATTAAAATTTATGGACGTCTTAGATAAAACACATATATTCCAATGGGCCTTATGGAGCCCCTTAAACACCATCAATCTCTATTAAGATCCTAGTGGAATATAGCTTTTAGCTACAAATTAAGGAATCTTTAGCTACGGATTAAATCCGTAGCAAATTAGCTACGGTTTATATCCGTAGCTAAAAAGTTCCAAAGTCCGTAGCCTTTGCTCGATTTTTTGGTAGTGGAAGAACATCCAAGCCAGGGGCTTGTCCTTGTCCTCATCTTCATCTGAAGAAGGACAACCGAGCCGGGGGCTCGTCCTCATCCTCATCTTCATATGAAGAAGGACATCCGAGCCGGGGTCTCATCCTTGTCCTCATCTTCATCTAAGGACATTCGAGCTGGCGCCTCGTCCTCGTCCTTGTCTTTGTTCGAAGAATGATGTCCCAAGCCAAGGCCGGGGCGGAGTGTAGACATCTCAAATGCTAAACTAAGAAATTGCTTTAAGGGGACGTGACCGATAACCTCGCCCAGGGATGCACTACACGATCCCTAGATTGCGTGCAATATCTCCATGATATGAAAATCCCATTGATTGAGCAAATCGTGCCGAGATTAACGGACCTAGACCATCCGACGGTCAGGTATAAATACAGTAAAACTCCATCGCTACAGGAACACAACATCTTGCACTCTCCCTCCACTCTTCAACTTAAACCTAGATTCCCTTGACCTAACTTAGGCATCGGAGGGTCCCCTGGCTTAGCTAGGGTCTCCTTTGCTAATCCTTTGTGCAGGACCAGGGTTCCTCAGAGGCACGCCGCACAGAGCAGAGGGTGATCCAGATGTAATGACCTGAAAAATTTCGTGCCAAGACCCGAGTACTACCTTTATTTTCCTTAGAAGCTATTTGTGGGTTAATTAGCGCTAAACTCGATTGCTTGTGAAATTAGCATCAATCACTTTAAATTGGATCTACAGGACTCAAAACCTGTAGTATCATTAGCACTATGTTACTCTGAAATCTGGGATTCAACGCTAAATCCAATTGCTCACGGAAATTTTTAGAAGACTTGGATCGGACCTGGACCGCGCGTCGAAAGTCCGATAGCGATGATCTTAGACAGTATTGGTCACCATGTTGGACTAGGCCATCACCTCAAAAATCAAGTCCAGATGATGTTCTTGGTCGATTTGATTGAGTCCGGAGTGAAGAGTGTGAGAACGGTGAGAAATTAAATATGATTTTCTGAAATCTAAGTCGTGTCGCTTGCGCGAAGATTTTAAGCAATTTGACCATTGGATTCTGACCCAATTTCACCCTCGGATCAGGGAAGATGGCCCAGGCATGTCATTAGGCTTGTGGACCTGATCGAGTTTCGATGACTGTTGAATTGAGTGTGGTCCGCCATGGATGATCTGTAAAGCCGATCGGTACGAAAACTTAGCCTGACCTAGATCCATGGTCAGTGAACTTAAGTCCGACCGCATGCGGAAAAAGGACCACTGGAAATGCTCCGTTGGATCAAGAGAGGCCTGATTTGGTTATAACCTAAGTATACCTTGGCCCTGGGGCTATTTTCATCAATGTTAGGCTTATATAAAGACCTTAAAACCCTCACTCTCTTTTCCATACGAATTTCGTAACCCTAGCTAAGAAAGAGAGAGGAAAAGAGAGAGAAAGTGAGAGAGAAGTTGGTGAATCATCTCAAGATTCTTTTCGGTTAATCTTCATCCTTAAGCCATCACTTTGAATCGTTATTCCGGTGTTTCTAAGTTCCTTTTTGGGTAAGTTAACCTAACCCTAATCTATGTTAGAGCATAGAATAGTATATGTGTTGATGCAGCTCATTTCTATTCTTGCCTTAGGTTTTCTAGTCGCCGTTGATGAAGATATATCGTCTGAATCTGTTCGGTGTGCTATTTCTGGTTTAAGGTGCGGACTATATTCGTATAGGTTATGGTTTTCAAGGCTTTCAATGTCAGTTAATGGTTTATTCTTATTATGGTTGCAATTTCACATGTTAAATGTTATGTTTATATTGTATTCCTGATATATATGCCTTGTGTTGAGATTTGTGTATTCTTTGTGTATGTAGAAAGTATCGTATACGTATAAAATATGAACATGTACTTGCCATAATTATTTGTCGTATATTTGTGCTAGATGTATGTGTGTTAACTCCTTGGCAAAAGGAATTGTCCAAATGCGTGTATTTCAACATGCGTCATGTATGTTGCACGTTGTATTTTAAGTGTTTGTAGTAAATGTCTGAATGCTCTAAAGTGCAACATATTATCCTATTTGCGGGCGTTGAGAAGTGATTCTCAACTCTCCTATTGGTGTGTATGATTTCCTATATGCAAGTCACATTCCTTATTGTTTAACTTCAAGCATTACTTATGTGTAAATCCATGTTGAGTTGATATTCTTCAAATGCTCACATACTACATGATTTGAATTGTTGTTCCATTACTATTCTAAATTGTTGATATGAATATCTGTTGTAGTGGAATGTGTTTGGGACTATGAAATAGTCCAGGAAATCGGTAATTGGCCTTGAGTTCGTGGCTGAGGTTGCTTTCACCATGAAGGACGTGATTTGATGAACCCGAGTCGTATTAGAGTTGTCGGCAGTGGTTTGGCCATGCGGAGTGTTTGCGCACTCTATGTCGTTCAACCTAACGTGCGCTCGTGCTAGTCGAGTTCCTCAAGTAACCCGATTGTCCGATGTATGTTCACCATGTATGGACGCTATTGTTTGAATCTAGGGTACCAAACTTACCGATAAAATTCCGTTAACCGTTGTACCTTGATCCGCTAAGACTCATGAGTCGGACATGGTGGTATGGGACACCATGGTCGAGCTGTCGGCCTACGCTGAGGTGATGAGCCTCCCCGTAGTGACCAGTGAGCAACCATACTCGTGAGCCGATTATGGTGGTATGGGACACTATATTCGTGCTGTCGGCCTACATTGATTGGTGACGAGCCCTTTGTAGTGACCTCGAGCATACCTAGATACTGCATTAGGGCGACGAGCCTTAGAGTAGTAACGAGGGTATGATAGGCGTGCATTGATTGGTGACGAGCCCTTTGCAACGACCTAAAACCATATGATCGTCTGAGATTGCCTAGGACTGACGACCCTAGAATGGATCACTGTGAGGAAATTGATATGAGGAAGGTACCTTAGCTTCCCAATCCTGCTGTATGAAAAGGACTAATAACAACTTGGTAATCATGTTCATGCACCGCATTGCAAGTGCTTGGAAGAGGTGAAGCACTTGAGGTGGTGTCATGCGTAACGTAAGATGAAGATGTTGAGGGTATACTGGCGAGGGCACGCATCATTCTACATTCATCCTTGCACTAATAAGAGTACTTAGGACATGTTTAATTGTTCTGCTTTATCATTACTGTTTGATCGAACTGATAACATGTTAACCTTTGCTTTATTGTTCCACTGAGTTGATCACTCACTCCCATGTTCTGGGACGGTGTTTAAACACCAACCAGACTCTGTCTTAGATGCAGATATTGATGCGACCCCTAAGGCAGAGCAGGAGTTCGAGGATGATGAGGCCGCATTTTCTTTTATGCAGTTTTCAGGCGGGTTCTTGTGAGTCATGTCCTGATGTGCGGGGATTCTGGATTTTCTTTTGGGAATAGAAAATGTCATTTAATACTTGTATTTTTGATAAAAACACTTGTAAGTATGACCTGGCATGTATACGTACTTTAGGGACTTACACATGTACACATATGTTTCTTTAAGTCTTCCGCTTGCGTTTTTCACTTATCCCTGAATTATGTTTGTAGTTTGGCTTAATCTATTCCATGTTTTATGTACTCTTATAGACAATATACATCCATCATTAAATATGTTGCATAAGTGATGTTTTAGAACTCGGGAGCTGAGTTATGCTCGACCCCCGAATTTCAGGGCGTTACAAGTTGGTTTCAAAGCATGAACTGGATTAAACCGGACCTGGGTTATGGTCACACACCACTCGCTATCGCCATCGTAGTGTATTTGGGTGCGAGTTATTGTAGAATTTGTGCATGTGTCCCATTGCTTCTATCGGCGAAAGTTTACTGAAAATGATTGCCGAGATCGAGTCTGTGCGCACTCCTGATCACACACAGTGACCCAAAATCTCTTCTAGACCATCCCTTGACGAGTTTAAATGATTTATCTTTCCATCTCAACCCTTCAAATGTCAGTAAACCTCTGTTTGTATCAGATTTTAACCCCAGTGGCCCGATATATGTCGAATCGGACTAAGGGGCTGATCGAGGCATTTCCAAGGGGACCCGGGGGGGCCCACATCATTTTGCACTTAGGGGGCTAGGAGGACCTCGCCTAAATGGCGAGTCATCGCCGGAGTGTCCAGAGACCGGCGATGACCTCGCCTCCCAGCGGGCCAGGCTGGGCGGGCCGGCTTGGGCCGACACCTTTGGGGCCTAGTATGTCCCACTCCTCCATGGTTGCTCGGTTAAAACATTTCTTAAGCCCTATTTCCTTCATAACATACCCTCCCAAGCTCTCCTTTTCTCCAAGTTTCTCTAAAAAATCCACCAAAATCCCTCCCTAATCTCCTTCTTCTTCCATTTTCGTGCACACCCCACCAACCAATCTCAAAAACTCACCCCCATTGCTGTTTTCACTCCCTTTTCTTCTCATTTGAGCTCCCAAATCCCTCTTTGGGATCTCAAGTATGTGGAAGCTTCACCATTCTTCCCATTTCTCCCTTTTCTCTCATTTTTCATGGCCTTGTTTGAGTTTGTCACGACCATCTTTTTCATCTCCACCTTTCTCTCTTTGATGGGGAAGAAGAGAGCGCCCGTGGATGAAGCCGGGCCTAGCCGCCCAACCCATGCATGGAGGCCGAGAGGTGCCGTCGCGAGCATGACTGCCACCCGTGAGTTTCAGACTAAGCGGGGCCTTGATCCTCAAGCTCCCATTGGAAGAACCTTGTTGGCGGAGCTATCTCATGGAGTCTATGAAGGCCGTAGGGTCCTTTTTGAGGCTCATGTAGATCTACGGCTATTTGATGAGTTTTTGTTGTTGGAGCGCCTGGAAGGGGTCGGTTGGTATCCCTTGTTTGAGGGCGAATATCGTGCCAATGCAAGCACTGTTCGAGCTTTTTATGCCAACATTTGTGATCCTTTGCTAGAACCTCTGCAGTTCAAAATCCCTTGTGGAAGCGGTCGGGAGGCCACGGTCAACGTCGCTTTGATATCCTGACTCCTGAATGTGCCACTTGGTGGGGTGCATGCCAGCGAGAAGAATTTGAGCAGTATGCGCGAGAGGGATCGCCGCACGCAGCTCCTATGTGGTCGTCTGGTCGAATGGCAGCCAAATAGAAGCCTTTTAACTACCAACATGATGGATGACTTCCGCTTGCTTCACCACATGTGTACATTCAATGTATATCCAAGGTGGAGTAATCGCAGCAAGTGTACGCGCCTGATGGTAGATTTTCTGTATCAGGTGGGGCAAGGAGTGAAGCTATGTGTGCCAACATACATCTTGCGTCAGATAATCCTTATTGCTCGTTTGACTAGGAGGACCGAATCGCTCCTATTTGGCCGACTCATTTGTAAGCTTGCACATGAGTTTGGCGATAGGCTTGGGGTAAAAAAGCCGGTACCTGTTCGCCACATTAATCTCACGACCCTTAAGCAGATGGATATTGGGCCTCGTCGACAAGCCTCAGAAAGTGAGGATGAGACAGAGAGCGATGAAGAAGAAAGTTATGGCGAGGGTTGAGCTGAGATTGAAGAAGAAACAGAGCAGGACGAGGAAGAGGTAGAGGCCCAGGATATGAGTGAGAGTTCTCCTCCTGTGGCACCAGAGCAGAGCGTAGATCAGGCTGTCAGGGATGCCCGTATCCCACGGCTTGAGGAAGGTCAGGCTGTTTTACGCCACGATATTGTGGATCTTCGAGGCCTTCTGAAGCATAAGTTTAAGAAGGTGACTCGAACTTTGAAGTCTATCCTGTGCTGTTTGCAGGATAGGGGTACCCCACCTCCATCTCCTGATTCTGATGAGTAGATGCAGTTGTAGTTGTCCTTTTTCTTTTTGTGTGCTACCGTTGTCGGCATAGTAGTTGGATGTTGTTTATTGTTCGAAGTTTTAGATGTTTTAGTTCACATGCTTTCTCTGTCGCGATTCATGTAATACTGCACTCCTTATATTGTGACAATTTTGTTAAATGAAATGCATGATGTTTATCATTGAGGTTGTGCTGTGAATGCTGTGTGGGTGGATTATGTGGATGTTGAATCTTACAGGTTGCATCCTCTGTTGAATGTAGGGTATGCCTCCTAAGGGTTTGAAGACTTCGGCCTGTCTTTCTTTGGTCAAGTCGCTTGCCGGGGTTTCTCCCCTGAGATATAGCCAGACGGATCCATAGTTGGGCCCGTCTCATACTGGTGTTGGGCCGACACCTGAGATTTCACCTATGGCTCCTCCAGTCATGCCTTCGGTTCCTAAGCTGAACCGTGCATCTGCGTCGATGCCGTATGCATCTTCATCTACTCCGCCTTCTGATAGGTTTGAGTAGATGATGCTGTTGATGCAGCGGCAATAGATTCAGCAGCAGCAACACCAGCAGCAGCAGCGGCAGTTTCTGTCTTCCATGGCTGGCATCTTTGCTGAGTCGGTGGGGGTGACTCCACCTGCTTCACCTATGCACCCATCTGGGAGCGCTAGTGCGAGCGGCACATTTGGGCGATTCCAGCACTTATGACCTCCCACATTTGCGGGTTCTCATAGACTCGAGGAGGCCGAGTACTGGATTGATCGCATCTCTAAGATGCTGAGACCGCTGCACTGTTCTGAGGCTGAGCAGGTCGAGCTTGCCTCCTTTATGTTTGAGAAGGAGGCCAGTTTATGGTGGGACAATGTTCTTCGCACTGTTGCAGAGGGGTATGAGTGGTTGTGGTAGGCGTTTGAGGTACGCTTTCACGAGAAGTATTTTTTGGTTACATACCGACATGAGAAGGAGAGTGAGTTCCTTCACCTCCGTCAGGGAGGGATGTCGGTGATTGAATATGAGAACTGGTTCACTGAACTAGGTCGCTATGTCCCTTTGATTCTGGGTGATTAGCCGATGAGGATGCGACATTTTTCTAAGGGATTGAGGCTTGAGATCCGATCGAAGATGTGCTGTTCTAGCATATCTTCCTATGCGGAGTTAGTGAGCATGTATCTGCGAGCAGAGCAGGACGAGGACAGGTCGTCCCGTATGCAAGCACTTATGGTTCCCAAACCATGACCTAACTTTCAGAGTACACCATTTCTTGGCAAGAGGCCGCGGGCAAATTCTCCTCCGAGGCGTTTAGCGCCACCCGCTTAGCAGGTGCGAACTGATCTTCGCTGTTCGTACTATGGGAAGATGGGGCATTTGGATCGTACTTGCTTTTCACGTATCCGGGATAGTGGATTTACTCCACCGCAGAGGATCAGCCGTCCGATGCATCAGGTTATATCACCTTTACCTCTTCGTTCAGCGCCAGCTCATCCATCCTTTAGACCTTCTGTACCTAGCTTCAGGCCACCTCAGCGGCCCATGGTTCCTCCGCCGAATCGCCAGCAGCAGGCTCGAGTTCATGCGCTCTCAGCTCAAGAGCCTGTGGCTGACTTGGTGCCGAGATCCTTCGAGGTTACAGCTCACATTGAAGGTATTCCTGTTTCTATGTTGGTGGGTATAGGGTCCACTACCTCTCTTATATCGTATGCAATAGTTAGGCGTCTGAGTTTGGGCACTATTACTAAGAAGGGAGTGACGCTCACTACCGCTACTGGGATCCTCTGCTATGAACAAGCGTTGTTTGGATTGTTTGCTTGATCTAGGGAGTGGATCGATTCTTGTTAACCTTTTTGTCGCACCTCTTTACCATTACGATGTCATTATGGGCATGGATTGGCTCACGAGGATGCGAGCAGAGATTGATTGTGAAGTGAGGTCGGTGACAATCCATGGACCTGAGGGCGAGATAGTTACTTTTTCAGTTCAGGTCAGTTACCCTTTTCGTCTTGGTTATTATACTTCTCTGTTGGAGAGTATGACTGGATCGGCGTTTGAAAGCACGCTTGTAGTTCGGGAGTTTGAAGATGTGTTCGAGACAATTCCTGGATTACCCCCTCAGCGCGAGATTGATTTTGCCATCGATCTCATGCCTGGTGCAACACCCATTTCTTTGCCCACCTATCGTATGCCTCCGAGTGAAATGGAGGAATTGAGGAAGAAGATAGATGACTTATTGAATTTGGATTTTATTCGGCCTGGTGTGTCTCCTTGGGGAGCACCTGTCCTGTTTGTTAAGAAGAAGGATGGTTCCTTGCGATTATGTATTGATTATCGCAGGTTGAATCAGGTGACTGTGAAGAATAAGTACCCTTTGCCTAGGATCGATGATTTATTTGATCAGTTGAAGGGGGCACGGTACTTTTCGAAGGTTGATCTGCAGTCAAGGTATCATCAGTTGCACGTTAATAATGAGGACGTGCAGAAGACCACTTTCAGGACTAGCTTCGGCCACTATGAGTTGCTTGTGATGTCGTTCAGTCTTACGAACGCACCGGCCGTATTCATGGATCTGATGAATAGGGTATTTCGACCATTCTTGTTCCGATTCGTCATTGTCTTTATCGATGACATCTTGATATATTCTAAGAGTCGGGAAGAGCACGAGGAGCACTTAAGAGCGGTCTTGGATACTCTTAGGAAGAATCAACTTTTTGCGCAGTTCAAGAAATGTGATTTCTGGAAAGAAGAAGTCAATTTCCTGGGACATGTGGTGTCCAAGGAAGGGATAGCTATCGATCTTGCTAAGGTAATTGTAGTACAGGACTGGAAGCAGCCTGGTTCAGTTACTGAGGTGAGGAGTTTTCTGGCCTAGCAGGCTATTATCGACGCTTCATTCGAGACTTCTCAAAGATAGCCAGACCGTTGTCACAGTTGACATGGAAAGATTTAAAGTTTGCTTGGAATGAGAGGGCGGAGATAGCTTTTCAAGAGCTGAAGGACAAGTTGATGTCCGCCCCTGTGCTAGTATTGCCAGAGCAAGGGGTTAAGTATACGATTTATACTAACGCCTCTCGCATTGGTCTAGGTTGTGTCCTTATGCAGAAGGACAGGGTGATTGCAAATGCTTCGAGATAGTTGAGGAAACACGAAGAAAATTACCCTACACATGACCTGGAGTTAGCAGCTGTCATTTTCGCATTAAAGCTCAGGAGACATTACCTCTATGGAGAGGAGTTCGAGCTCTTTTGCGACCACAAGAGCCTTAAGTACATCTTCACGGAGTGTAACTTAAATATGAGGCAACGCCGATGGATGGAAACATTGAAAGACTTTAAGTTTGATGTTTCTTACCATCCAGGTAAGGTAAACCTTGTGGCAGATGCGTTAAGTCGCAAGAAGACTATAGAGTTTGTGGCTCCGTTAATGATGGCAGAATGAGACATGTTGGAGTTTGTGCGAGACTTTGAATAGAAACTTACGGTGGAAGAGCCGTATGAAGTTAATGCACACACTCGTGTACAGCCCCTCATTGACGAGAGGATCATTGCAGCTCAAGCAGATGATGAGTTTTTGGCGAAGATGAGAAAGCGGGTTGGTACAGATGAGAACTCCGAGTGGAGTGTTAGTTCAGATGGGGGCCTACGACTTCGTGGCCGGTTATGTGTCCCAGACATTCCTGACTTGAGACGGGAGGTTCTCGAGTCAGCTCATAATTGTATCAAGATATGAGAAGATCTTATTGGTGGGACAACATAAAGGTTCACATTACTGAGTTTGTATCTCGTTGTCTCACGTGCCAGCAGGTCAAGGCAGAGTATCGTCGACCTCCTCGGTTGCTTCAGCCCATGCCCATAGCAGAATGGAAGTGGGACTTCATCTCTATGGATTTTATTTTAGGGTTGCCGAGAACGAGGAAGGGACATGACTCTATTTGGGTGATCGTCGACCGATTGACGAAGTCGGCTCACTTCTTACCGATCAAAGTCACAAACTCTGTAGACGAGTTGGCTAGATTGTACATCAAGGAGATTTTACGTCTGCATGGAGTTCCCTTAGAGATTGTATCTGACAGAGACACGCGTTTCACTTCTATCTTCTAGACTCGTATCCAGGAAGTGATGGGTGTGAAATTGAAGTTTAACACCACGTTTCATCCGCAGACAGATGGGTAGACGGAACGTGTGAATCAGATTCTGGAAGACATGTTGCGAGCTTGTGTTTTGGATTTCAAGGACAGTTAAGATGATTTTCTCCCTTATGCAGAGTTCACGTATAATAACAGTTTCCAGGTGAGTATCGGCATGGCTCCCTATGAGGCATTGTATGGTCGCCAGTGCAGAGCACTGCATTGCTGGGCAGAAGTTGGCGAGCGTAGTTTGATTGGCCCAGAGTTGGTACAGATGACTTCAGAGAAAGTTGACATTATTCGATATCGACTTCTGACAGCCCAGAGCAGGCAGAAGAGTTGCGTTGATACGAGGCGGCGATCGCTTAAGTTTGAGGTTGGAGACCATGTATTTCTTAAGGTTTTCCCTATGAAGGGAGTTCTGTGGTTCGGTAAGAAGGGAAAGCTCACGCTGAGATTTATTGGTCCATTTCAAGTTCTGGATCGAGTGGGAGCGGTAGCATACCGCCTTGCTTTGCTCACACTACTTGCAGGCATGCATAACGTATTTCATGTTTCTATGCTAAAGAAGTACGTTCCTGATCCTTTGCATATTATTAGTTGGGAGCAGGTGCAGTTGAGCGAGGATGCCACATATGTACTGTGACCGACGCGTATCCTAGATAGGAAGGAGTAGGTATTGCGTAGCAAAGTCATCCCTCTTTTGAAAGTACTATGGATGCATCATAGTGAAGAAGAGGCTACTTGGGAAACTGAAGCTGAGGTCAGAAAGAGCTACCCTCAGATCCTTGAGGAATATGAGAAGGTACGAATTTTGAGGATGAAATTTTTCTTTAAGGGGGGTAGATTGTAATGACCCGAAAAATTTCGTGCCAAGACCCGAGTACTACCTCTATTTTCCTTATAAGCTATTTGTGGGTTAATTAGCGTTAAACTCGATTGCTTGTGAAATTAGCATCAATCACTTTAAATTGGATCTGCAGGACTCAAAACCTGTAGTATCATTAGCATTATGTTACTCTGAAATCTGGGATTCAACGCTAAATCCATTTGCTCTCGGGAATTTTTAGAAGACTTGGATAGGACCTGGACCGCGCGTCGAAAGTCCGATAGCGATGATCTTAGACAGTATTGGTCACCATGTTGGACTTGGCCATCACCTCAAAAATCAAGTCCAAATGATGTTCTGGGTCGATTTGATTGAGTCCGGAGTGAAGAGTGTGAGAACGGTGAGAAATTAAATATGATTTTCTGAAATCTGAGTCGTGTCGCTTGCGCGACGATTTTAAGCAATTTGACCATTGGATTCTGACCCAATTTCACCCTTGGATCAGGGAAGATGGCTCAGGCATGTTATTAGGCTTGTGGACCTGATCGAGTTTCGGTGACCATTGAATTGAGTGTGGTTCGCCACGGATGATCTGTAAAGCCGATCGGTACGAAAACTCAGCCTGACCTAGATCCATGGTCAGTGAGCTTATGTCCAACCGCACGCGGAAAAAGGACCACCGAAAGTGCTCCGTTGGATCGAGAGAGGCCTAATTTGGTTATAACCTAAGTATACCTTGGCCCTGGGGCTATTTTCATCAATGTTAGGCCTATATAAAGACCTTAAAACCCTCACTCTCTTTTCCATACGAATTTCCTGACCCTAGCTAAGAAAGAGAGAGGAAAAGAGAGAGAAAGTGAGAGAGAAGTTGGTGAATCATCTCAAGATTCTTTCCTGTTACTCTTCATCCTTAAGCCATCACTTTGAATCGTTATTCCGGCGATTCTAAGTTCCTTTTTGGGTAAGTTAACCTAACCCTAATCTGTGTTAGAGCATAGAATAGTATATGTGTTGATGCAGCTCATTTCTATTCTTGCCTTAGGTTATCTAGTCGCTGTTGACGAAGATATATCGTCTGAATCTGTTTGGTGTGCTATTTCTGGTTTAAGGTGCGGACTATATTCGTATAGGTTATGGTTTTCAAGGCTTTTAATGTCAGTTAATGGTTTATTCTTGTTATGGTTGCAATTTCATATGCTAAATGTTATGTTTATATTGTATTCCTGATATATATGCCTTGTGTTGAGATTTGTGTATTCCTTGTGCATATAGAAAGTACCGTATACGTATAAAATATGAACATGTACTTGCCATGATTATTTGTCGTGTATTTGTGCTAGATGTATGTGTGTTAACTCCTTGGCAAAAGGAATTATCCAAATGCGTGTATTTCAACATGCGTCATGTATGTTGCACGTTGTATTCTAAGTGTTTGTAGAAATGTCTGAATGCTCTAAAGTGCAACATATTATCTTATTTGCGGGCGTTGAGAAGCGATTCTCAACTCTCCTATTGGTGTGTATGATTTCCTATATGCAAGTCACACTCCTTATTGTTTAACTTCAAGCATTACTTATGTGTAAATCCGTGTTGAGTTGATATTCTTCAAATGCTCACATACTACATGATTTGAATTGTTATTCCATTACTATTCTAAATTGTTGATATGAATATCTGTTGTAGTGGAATGTGTTTGGGACTATGAAATAGTCCAGGAAATCGATAATCGGCCTTGAGTTTGTGGCTGAGGTTGCTTTCGCCACGAAGGACGTGATTTGACGAACCCGAGTCGTATTAGAGTTGTCGGCAGTGGTTTGGCCACGCGGAGTGTTTGCGCACTCTATGTCGTTCAACCCAACGTGCGCTCATGCTAGTCGTGTTCGTCAAGTAACCCAATCGTCCGATGTATGTTCACCATGTATGGACGCTATTGTTTGAATCTAGGGTACCAAACTTACCGATGAAATCCCGTTAACCATTGTACCTTGATCCGCTAAGACTCATGAGCCGGACATGGTGGTATGGGACACCGTGGTCGAGCTGTCGGCTTATGCTGGGGTGACGAGCCTCCCCGTAGTGACCAGTGAGCAACCATACTCGTGAGCCGATTATGGTGGTATGGGACACTATATTCGTGCTGTCGGCCTACATTGATTGGTGACGAGCCCTTTGTAGTGACCTCGCGCATACCTGGATACTGCATTAGGGCGACGAGCCTTAGAGTAGTAGTAACGAGGGTATGATAGGCCTGCATTGATTGGTGACGAGCCCTTTGCAACGACCTAAAACTATATGATCGTCTGAGATTGCCTAGGACTGACAACCCTAGAATGGATTACTGTGAGGAAATTGATATGAGGAAGGTACCTTAGCTTCCCAATCCTGCTGTATGAAAAGGACTAATAACAACTTGGTAATCATGTTCATGCACCGCATTGCATGTGCCTGGAAGAGGTGGAGCACTTGAGGTGGTGTCATGCGTAACGTAAGATGAAGACGCTGAGGGTGTATTGGCGAGGGCACGCATCATTCTACATTCATCCTTGCACTAACAAGAGTACTTAGAACATGTTTGATTGTTCTGCTTTATCATTATTGTTTGATCGAACTGATAACATGTTAACCTTTGCTTTATTGTTCCACTGAGTTGATCACTCACTCCCACGTTCTGGGATGGTGTTTAAACACCAACCAGACTCTGTCTTAGATGCAGATATTGATGCGACCCCTAAGGCAGAGCAGGAGTTCGAGGATGATGAGGCCGCATTTTCTTTTATGCAGTTTTCAGGTGGGTTCTTGTGAGCCATGTCCTGATGTACGGGGATTCTGAATTTTCTTTTGGGAATAGAAAATGTCATTTAATACTTGTATTTTTTATAGAAACACTTGTAAGTATGACCTGACATGTATACGTACTTCAGGGACTTACACATGTACACATATGTTTCTTTAAGTCTTCCGCTTGCATTTTTCACTTATCCCTGAATTATGTTTGCAGTTTGGCTTAATCTATTTCATGTTTTATGTACTCTTACAGGCAACATACATCCATCATTAAATATGTTGCATAAGTGATGTTTTGGAACTCGGGAGCTGAGTTATGCTCGACCCCCGAATTTTAGGGCATTACACCAGATTTTGTCATCAATAGGGAACATCCGTGAACATCCCCTTTAGCTATGGAGAATCGTGGATATCTTCTCCCCTAAATCGATTAGAATAGCAAGGAATAGAGGCTATGCATCAATTCGTTGTCATCTCGGGAAGCAAGTAGTAGAAGTGATAACAAATATGGATGGTGGAATCTTAGGTGATAGAAGGATTCAGGTGAGAGTAACTAATGAGAGAGGATCAGATGAGGGGAGGACTATAAGAAGTACCCATCTAGTCACCTGAAAGAGTAATGCTGAAGCTCTCTTAGGTGGGGGAGACTATAATTAGGAGGACTACTTCATTTTAGTCCGAAACGACTAATCAGCCATAAAAGAAGTGAGTTAGCTAATGCATTAGTGGATCAGCTAGGAGCGCCTCAACCACCATTATCTAGCTAGAGGGGAGCACCAAATAACATTGGGTCCTCATCCAATGAGATTAGGGGAGATCAGAAGTCAATCATCCAGGGCAAATGTCCAACGAGAGAATAAGATCAACATTCGAGAATGTGTAGAGAGCCCATTGCGGATAATAGAGCTGATCAGGTAACGTCGGTTAGCAACAGGCCCATTCGAACCCAGAGGTACACATCCAACAATGTTCCCTTAGCATCGTTCACAAAAATCTCCTCTAGCTTCGGATGGGATACGTAAGGATGGTAGGACCCATAGAAGGAAAACTTTACTCAAAAGAGATTATTGCTTGGAAAAGGCTAATAATAGACTACCTATCTAGTTAGGGTACTTTTGCCCTAGAAAGGCAGCCGAAGGATGAAGTTAAGCTATAAATAACAACCACCGTGTTATTAGAGAATATCCATGTCCATGCCCATATGTATGCAAACCTACAATGTCTACATGTTTGGCATGAAGAAGTTATTGAGGCAGAGATTGATGAGGAGATATTAGATCATGAACTTACAATAAAGACTCATAATAGATTTATTGACTCAATCTTCGTGATAAACCCAATCTTGTGGGTGGACTTGAGGAGAGTGTTAGTACATTAATTTATGCACCCTATTTGTCAATCACATGAGTCCTTGTGTCATATAGTCGGTTGATCCCTTGGAAGCCAAAGACCAAAGAAACAAGTGAAAGTAGAGTATCAAGGAGCAAAGAACAGGTAAACATGGTACCTTAGTGACCTTAACCATTGACCCAAAACAACATAAACCTCTAGATGATCTTAAACTCAATAGATAAACTCTTTATTGATCATCCCTCAAACCATATAAGCCTAAATTGATTATTTTTAAATTGGTTTCAATTAATGTCCCATGTTGCTAGAAAAACTACACAATTTCAACAACCTTCGATCCTACTGAACCCACCTTCGATCTCACTGATCAGATTGAAAACAACTAAAACAAAACATCATGCTCGATTAGTATTCCAGGTAATTCGGCTACAACCGAGTTACCTATTTGTCAATCATGTGAGTCCTTCTGTCATGTAGTAGGTTGAGCCATTGGAAGCTGAAGACCGAAAATACAAGTGAAAGTGGAGCATCAAGGAGCAAATACTAGGTAAACATAGTGCCTTGGTGACCCTAAGCCTTAACTCAAAACAACCTAAACCTCTGATGATCTTAATCCCAATGGGTAAACTCTTTATTGATTATCCCTTAAGATATATGAACCTAAATTGATCATCCTTAGATTGGCTTTAGAGGTCATGTGTTCTTGAAAAAAACTACATAATTTCAACAACCTTCGGTCACACTGAACTCATCTTCAGTCCGACCGAAAATAGATAAAACATGACAGCATGCTGGGGGCATAATTCTGGGTAATTCGGCTGTAACCGAGTACCACCTTTGGTCTCACCGAATACTACTTTCGGTGCGACCAACGACAACCTTTGGTGCGACCGAAAGTGCCTAAATCTATCCAACGACTTTATTGTCTAAATCAGTGCGACCGAACCTACATTTGGTGCAACTGAAGACTAACCATTATAAATCCGTTGGAGTCTTTTTCTTATAATTTAGCAACCAAATCTTTGTCAAAATAATGGATTTTGGCATTTTAGAGACTCTAGTGCATCCCAAGCTCTACCAAACTGTAACACCCTGTACTTTTCAATACTCAGGTGTTACCGTGTAACCTAACTTAGTATAAATGCAAACCTAGCTTATTTGAACATTTAGTTTCATTCTAGTCTAAATCCAACCATTGAAAGTAATCCCCATCCATAGATCAGGCTATCCATCTGTTATTATTCAAGATGGACCATCATATCATTAGAGAAACCATTTTTTAGGATTTCAATATCATTGATAGAAAAATCTAACTGACCATCTTAGATTTAGAACCCCAAATCATGAGATCCACCGTTCTTCGTGTCCACAACACCCTATTGATCAATATATCACATGATCACATAATTCGATCACCTGATTACGAAAACAACCTTTAAAAATCCATCTAGATTAGACTAGAAACCTCTATAACCACTAATGATTTGATGTGAAGCAATCTAACCTTGAATTACCAATAATCGACAGTTAAATTGTAGATTTCAAGTTGTATGAATCACTTGAGTAATTGAATCGGCCCCATCTTTAGACTAATATCCTATCATAGTCTATTAAAAATAGATTGACAAAGTGGATGATGGGATACATCACTTAGGGCCCTTGGGATCCTTTTGGTTTGCGGTGATTAGAGTTGGAAACCATCATTAAACCAACAAAGATTATGAAAATATGGCCCACTATAGTTATGGACCTACCTTTAAATCAGGATAAGGTCTTAATTTGAGCTGATGAAATGAATCATTGAAGTGGATTTCACCAAGCATCACATTGGACCCCACTTTTGGAGCAGTGTGTGCACTGCTAGTGTACACCCGTAGTGCACCTGACCTGTAAAATGGTCAAACGGGCAATGACCCGTGTTTTTGAAACGAGGGAGGATTTCTCTCTCTCCTTAGTTTCCTGCCGAGCTTTGTTTAAATGAAACGAACTCCGTTTGATCGAGTGTGGTCCACCATCACTTCATATTAAGACAGTTTAAACCATCCATCTGGTGCTGACAAGGATTCCGAACTCAACCCCATGTATTTTCACCCATTGGTACACACACGTGCACACAGAGCACCATCGCAAGCTAAGTTGTGCGTGCAGCTTGTTTTCAAAAATGAAAATCCATTTCAGCACTGAGTTGACAATCCTAGGGAGAATGTTCCTAACAATCTCAACTATTCGACGCATTATATCTCAGTCGTTCAAAGTAACTTTATAAGGATTAGGGTTTCTTACTGGAAACGGATGCAAAAACCTTCTTATTATTGTTTGTTTTTAGAAACCAAATACCAAGATCAAATCCTAGCCATTTATCTTCCATCCAATGGTTATGAGAGAATTAGGGTTTGTTATAAGGAGGGATGGAAATCAAACAAACGCCTCTTCTCTATCTTTTACGATAGGTTGAAAGATCTCGATCAAAAATTTTGAGCTTGAACCCATCTAGAAATCATTGCTGAAGCTTCACTTTCTCGCTCTTATAGGCATCACATGGAAGTCTTGACCCTCCAGCATCATCGTTTCGAAGAGAAAAGCCTTTATCGAGAGGACGCCATTGGAGCTTCATTATCTTCCTCACCAGACCTTCCTACTCGATCCGAGGCAACGTCTAGTCGAGCTTAGTAAGCTTGGTTGGACATGTTGTAGCATAGAGAAAGAAAAACAAAAGGAGGGTGAGAAAGAGCATGGAGAAAGAAATAGAGAAAAGAGAGAGAAAGAGAGTTCGAGTTGTTTGCCGCATTGACTCGACTCTATTGAGTCATGAGCTTGAGTTGGTGAGTCTTAGCTTGTCTAGGCACTATGGGAGTCCTGTGAGAATGTGTAGAGAGGAAGGGAAAGAAAGATGGGAGTAGGGGTGGTCCGGTTGCAGGGGGTTTCACCATATATTATTGTTCTGCCCATTGAGTCACTGGCGAGTTTTGGATTCGGTTTGAGACTGTCCGAGTTCCTCGACTCACTGACCCATGTCCTGACATGTTCAAAGCTGGTCTGGGTGTCCAGGAAGAGAGGGAAGAAAGGGGGATAAAAATAGAGAATGGAAGAAGAAGAAGAAGAAGAATAAGAAGAATGAGATAGATTAATGGTGTGCCATTTTGTCTATTGTACTGAGTCATGAACTTGAGTTTTGTCGAGTTAGATGTGTCTGGATTGTGTCCAAATCCTCCTTAGAAGAGAAGAGAAGTTGAGACGGATGGGAATTAGCCAGTGTTTGGGTGTTGGTCTGTTCATCGAGTTGTGTTACTGAGTTTAAATCGTGTTGTTGGGGCATCAGACTCACTGTGTCACTCAAGTGCTGAGATCTGATGAGATTTAGATCTATCTAGTCATATAGGGTTGCTACATGATTATAGAGCTTTGAAGAGCGAGTAGGTAGTGGCTGGTTTGGAGAATTGGGATCGATTTGCAACCTATTATTGTTCGACTTAGTAGGTGCGCTGAGTTGTTGTTGGATCTCCCATTTTTCCCTTTATGCAATTGGATATTTTGTATCCTTCTCAATTTCTATTTTCACTAGCAATGTAGTTTGGGATATTGATATGAAACTTAGTTAACTCAGTTGGGCTGCTAAGTTACTCAACTCTGTCGAGTTAAGCTCATTTCTGGGGTGTTTCGATCCAGCAGCACCTGGATGCCTTGCTGGAGGGATCTTGACTTCATCGGTCTGTAGAGAACTTAGTTTTGGGTCCAAGTTGAAGTTTAGTCAAGTTATGGTAATACTGAGTCGACTCACTGAATTAGTCAATTGGGGCTGAGTTTGGGTCAAGAAAGGTCGGGCTTGGGTATGGGTCAATCATGCATTAAGATCCGTCGGTTTATCTCAAGTTCAACCGAGTTCAACTAAGTTGAGATTGGGTTAAGTCCCGGGTCAGATTGACTCAATTGATTAAGGTATGTTATCTCTCTAATCTCTTAGGATGTTCAAGTAAGAACTTTAAACTAGAGTAATGAGTTGATTTTTTAATTTTATGAAGGAATTGGAAATCTCCCTAGTTCGTCTTCATTAATTAAAACTATGCCTTTCCATGCAGAACCGAGTTGAATCAAGTTGATAATGTACTTAATCCGAGTCAACACGTGCAGTCTCAAGTTAAGGGTGGGTGACATCTATGACCTCTTATGTAGAAATACAAAATTGATAAGTTGATTAGATAATTACAAAACTCAGATATTCTGAAACATTAACCCTAGGTTAAATTCGGTTCATTAAATTGCATAATTTAGACCCTGATGTCGATCTTAACCATTCATTGTGGTAATTTAGGATTGAATTCACCTAAGGCACAAAATTGTGATATAGCCAAACCTAAGGCGCAGGCATACCCTAACAACACTAGTAGGCAACTCGACTGGTAAGGTCATGACCTTTCCACTTAGGCTTTCAGTTTTCATGTTAGTTTAAGTGGTAGTTTTCCTTTTAATTTCAACTGATAATTGATAGTTTTATTTCATGATTTTTTGTGTCAACTATTGGAATAGATCCTTAAATCATATGCTCAACATTTTATCTTGTATGAACCCTTACATGTTGTACATAAATATCTTCTTATACTTGTGGATTGTTTACAAGGTTGAATTACTACATTGATCATTTCTCCCCTTATATATGTGCACGTAGAATTGAGATATCAACTTGATTGATTATGAATACAATGGACCCTTGAACTAGTAGCCATCTTTGGCTAATGGGTTAAATGAAATCGGTTGTGAACTTACCATCTCATGGATCATTTTCCCTATATGGTTTTGATTTAATATTTCCCCTATGTGGTTTTGATGGAATTTTCCCTATGTGGGTTTGATGGAATATTGCCCCATATGACTTATATTGCATATTTACCTTTTGTGGCTTTGATTTAATAATTGCCTCATCTGGCTTTGATTGAATACTTGCCCTATGTGGCTTTGCTTGATTAGTTTCATACAACCTTATGATGGTAAGTTCCACTTCTTGAACTATAATTGGCTATTAGTTGAAGAGATTACCATTAAACATCATAGTATTAGAGTCTCATGAGCCGAGGATAGTTGTATGGGACCCTATGCTCGAGCTATCGGCCTATGTTGGATGACAAGCCCCCCATAGTGACCTTTAAGCTTTCTTTATATAGATGTTTGCAATTAGAATAATAGTAGTTGGGTTAATCATGCATTCATGGCATACGAGGGATGACATGTGGCTAATTCTAGATGATGTAACACGTATATCCTTTGTCGTAGTATGTTTTGCTAGCTCCCAGACCACTGACAATCGGCCCAATTTATGTGAGCTAGTCACTATGCACGTACTTGATGTGTATTTTTCCCTAGTGACCGGCCACTCACAAGTGAGTTTTGCCTCACTCATAGATTTTGCAAAAAAGTCAACTGGATGAACATTCCTAGTTGATGTGCGTTCACACATCTATGTACTTAAATAAGATTGCATCGTGGATTGTTTTGTATGTTTTCTTATTTAAACTATACTTAACTAATGTGGTGGCTTGTAATATTGAGAGGAATTCATACTGAGCTGGCCACTCATTCTTTGAACATATAACCGTACAGGTGGTGCATGTGGTTTAAATGATACTCATGTTCAGATTGATGAGGAGCATGAAACAAATATCAGGGATGTATGATTGTATCTGCTTAAGAGAAGCTGCGTGATCTTGTAACTCAAGTCTAGCTACATTTCATTCTGTTTCATGTGTTAAATTATTTCATTCCTATATTTATTAGCATTGAGACATTAGTTTGTATAAGCTTTGTGGGAAACCGCTCGTATATTTTGAATGTGTATGCAAACTTTCCTTTATGCTTGATTTGTTTCTCTTCCACTAAAATGCTCATTCTAAACAGGAAAAAATATATGTGAAATTTGGGTAATCTTCGAAGGTTAACACTCAGGTTATTTGAAAATGAGTACTAAACACCGGTTACGAAAACCCAGGGCATTACACAAACCTCCTAGGCTCTATCCGAATGAGATTCATGCTCTCTTCTTAGTGATTCTTCATTCTAATGAACATCCAAAACTCCTATATAAGAAGACCATGATCTTAAGCCCTCTCTAGAGTTTCAACACTATACTATCTTAATTAAAAGCACCATGACCTGATAATCTATGGATAGAGAGGCTCTGATTAATCATGCTTTGACTCACTTTATGAAGCTTCTGCATAGCTACTGAAAGTGGGTGTAACTGGATTTCTTCATCAGGGTCTCTGAAGTATGTACAATCTAACATGGGATCCAATTCGTCTTCTTAAGACATGAATAACACATGAATAGATAGTTGATCGAAATATTTGGATGGTCCATTAAGTGTTTAAAAGGATGGTAAGCATTTATGAGCTTTTCAATTTGTTCACTGAAGTTTTTCAACCGTTAACTTTCATTTTTAACCATTGGCTTGTTTTAAATAATTCTTGATGGACATCCAATGGTCGAGATCTAACAACATCTATATCCTAGGTAGCATGGGAATTTCTTAGGGACGGCGACTGCTGCTAATGGAGGGATTTAAATGGTTGGGGTCATGGATTAAGCAAGTAGACAAATATCCTTCATAATAGAGTACACAGATGTTCCGTAGGATAGTAGAGCATCACGTGAGATATATCCACCTATAACTCAAACTCTTCCTCTTAATATTATATCCAAAAGAGAAGAGAGACTTGGATGTCCACACCTTCTCCCTTAATGTGGTGGGCGTCCTTATCCAAAAAGCTAGGAAAAGAGACAGAGGGAGAGAAAAAAATGTGAGAAAGGAGAGATAAAGTGGGCCATGCCTAACCCCTATCTGCTTCTCACATCCACACATCTGTATGGGGTCCAATTCTAAGATGGCTCAAAGGTAAGATCTGCTTCATACCATTTTTTAGACAAGGGCTCTCTGTCGTCTTCAACTTGGATAGATTTGGGAGAGACTCTTTCCATTGGGAGATCAACAACAACACATGATGGATTGTTTTACTTTAAGTATAAGTAGATTAAACTAGTTTTTTTTTTAAGTTTTAGGGACACTTGCTGATAAAAGATGGGGATCCAGCAAGTAATATAATTAATTGGAATTTTCAAAACTCCTTTTAATCCACTACTTTTCAAAATCCATGTCATCACAGATGTAGCTGAACCATCTGTTGGGAGAGCCTAAATCATTAGAACATGCATCAGATCTGATCCTGGTAGAAATCAATCTCTGTAAGTTCATCATCAGCCAGTCGACAATAATTTTTGGCAAAATCAAGGAAACCATGTCAATGCTAATGTCTTCATCTTTGATGAAAGCAGTCAATTGAGCATTCAAGCCAACAAAGCTACAACCCATTGGCACTAATTGGAGCGGTGGAAGACTTAGATCATGCATTCAGTTGCAACATGCTGGCTTCCATGGTCTAGAACCCCTTTAGTAAAATATTTGACATCCCATCCTCAAAGGCTTATCGATCACCTAAAGGATTCATTATTGGATCAATCTCTTGTAAATCCTCCCTATTCAAACTCCTAAGAGGGATCCGATTGCTTGCCTCCACGTGTAAAGGTTCGTAAGTAATATCCCGTGAATATGGGGTCGATCCCACAGGGGGATGAATTGCGAGAAGGAGAAAATCAAATGCAAAACAATATAAGTAATAAAATCTAAACTCATGATTTGATTTTGGGAGTTTTGAATGGATTTAATTCAACTGAATTAAAATTTGAGAGTTTTGAATGGATGTAATTTAACTGAATTAAAACAACACCCAAGTTTTAAAGTTCCACACATAGGTTAATGTTTTAAAATTATGATGACTTGGATAACACAACTAGGATCCGAGCACTATGGTTGGCCTAATTGGAAAATAAAATAATTTAAACATTTTAAATAAATGATATAAAAGACTAGAAAATCATGGATTTGCACCATTGATATATATTCTCAAGCGCCAGTGTTTTTAAGAATTCATATCTATAAGATGATGAATATCAAAGAAATGTAGCAGGTTGAGAACCTCTCCTATCTAAGAAATCTAATTGATCCAGGGTAAGCCTATCCATCAATGTGGATTTCATATGATGGAAACATATGGATCTCACATGAGGATAAAAAACTAAACCTAAACAATTGATAATATGCATACACCATTCATCTCAGCATAAAAAACAATCAATCATCAAAACTTAAAGAATTATTAAACCCATGTGCTTCCCTTCTAGCTTAGGCTAGAGGAAACTAGAAAATCATAGCTAGAATAAAGAAACAAAGCAATAAGAAAGAATCAATATTTAAAAGCTTGTAAAGAAAAATAAATTAAAACTATAAAACTCTCTTAAAACTCTAGATCTTGCTTTAGGATGCCTTGAATGATGCTTAGAAATGCCTTGGGAAGCTCTATTTATAAATGGATAACTCCAACTTTCATACCAAGTTGAAAAACTCTAGAAACCGCCTCAAATTTACACAGTTTGCTAAAATAGGCTTCACTCTGCGCAGTTTCCCAAAATAGACTTCAAAATTTTAGAATACACTTTTTCAGGACGATTTCAGGATTCTTCACTTCAAATCTTTAATTCTTTTCATTCCTCACTTAGTTTTCTTAAATCTTTGGCATGTGAATTCTTCAATCTTGGTCTCTTAAGATCCATTCCTTGCCTTGGTGATTCTTGAGCATCAAATCCATGCTTTTAACACCCTTTTCAATCCAAGCTCTTAAATTCACCTTGCAACATATTCATGAGTAAAATGGAATATTATGCTGATTCATGTTTATAAAATCAAGATATAAATTAGGGAAATTATGTAATATTTGAGCCTCAACACATCCCTAACCAGCATTTTGCTAGTCTCGAGCAAAATAAGCGAAGAAAAATAAAAACAAGAATAAAAACTAATTCTAGAAATAAATTTAAAATGAAAACAAAAATTCTAACTACACTTTCGCAGGTAATCTTGATTGCATTTAGCATATGCAACAAGCCTTTATACCCCTAGGTTTCCCCTAGTGGACGAGTTATAGTCTCGTGAGGGTTTCAAATAATGTTACCCATAAACATTGAAAACATGAAAAATAGTTCAATACTCAGAAATTTATATAATTATGCCTCCATTCATCATATGAATTCCAAAACAAAACAATACTTACCCTAAGTTTGAAGTTAGAATCTTTATTTCCCAATCCATTACATCCTTGAGTTCAGAGACCTAATCAAAATTTAGAATAGCTATGATCCAATATACTTAGGTGCTCGGTGACACTAGTCTAACTTTGAGAAATATGCATGTTCCCTATCCTAACTTCTTTCAATCATCCCAAGAACATGAAATCTTTAGTTATCTCATTTCCTTCATGCCATTTCTTCTTTTATTATCATATCCTCATTATTATAGACCACCCTTAGATGTATATTCCCACCGGATTTGCTTCATAACCTAAGGTATTGTACTGGTAATGATAACAGTAATGGATACTTAGGTATCCTTACTCTGGATTACTGACACGATTGTTATGGTCATTGCATTCATGCTCTATAATAAAATTTTCTTTTTCCATCACTATTTTTTTCTTCAATATTCTCTCTTTTAAGCATATATCAATGGTACTAGTTCATTTAACTTTGTTTGATTCAAAATTTATTATTCTCGTTCAAATATCATATTCCTCACTTAGTTAGCTAGGGTGTATTGTGAATTCAATACATCAAATTACAACTTACTTTAAACTAATGATTAGATAATCGAACTTAAGTCTATAATTTTCAGTTATCAGAATTCTGACTACCATCAACCTAGACTAAGTATTAACTTTGCCTTTGGAATTCGCATAAGATAATGTTCACATTCTTGTATATAAACATATTATTTTGAAAATGTTGAAAAAATTTCCTCATAAACCTAAAAAATAAACTGAAACGTAAAAAAAAAACTCACATGATGACTATCCACACCCCCAACCTAAAATCTACATTGTCCCTAATGTAATGATAATGTAATGCAGAGAATAATAAAATAAAAGAAATGGTGGATTATACCTGCCATGAAGAACTCACCTGCTAGGTGACACTCAAAAAATTGAATATGATACAAATTTTACATAATTGCTCTGTCAGATTAGGAGCATCAATTTGAATATTTTAGCTCATGAAGAGGGATAAACTCCTCTCCTAAATGAAAGTTTTACATATAAGGCTTCAATATCTGACCATTAACCTTGTACACATTATCATTACGTGGATTCTTAATTTCAACAGCCCTATGAGTATAAACATTCTTCACAATGAAGGGGCCTGTCCATCTTATTCTTAATTTTTTCGGAAAGAACTAGAGATGGGAGTTGTACAGTAGTACCTTTTACTGAGGTTCAAAATTCTTCATCAGGATGTTTTTTTCATGAAACGCTTTGGTCATTTCTTTGTAAATTTTAGAATTTTCATAGGAGTCTCTCCTCATCTCTTCTAATTCATTCAACTTTAATTTCCTTTGTCCACTTGCTTGGTTCATATGAAAGTTTAATTTCTTTATTGCCCAGTAGGGTCTATGTTCCAATTCCACAGGCAAGTGGCAAGCCTTTCCATACACCAATCTGTATGGGGACATTCCAATCGGGGTCTTATAAGCAGTCCTATAAGCCTATAAAGCGTTGGCTAGTCTGAGGGACCAATCCTTCCTATCTGGCCTTATAATTTTCTCTAAAATGTGTTTGATTTTTCGATTAGAAATCTCAGCTTGCCCACTCGTTTGTGGGTGGTATGGGGTGCTTACTTTATACTTGATGCCATATTTCTTCATCAAAGCCTTAAATGTCCTATTGCAAAAGTGAGACCCGCCATCACTAATGATAGCCTTTGGAGTTCCAAAGCCAGAAAAAATATTTTCCTTGAGAAATTGTATGACCACTTTGTTGTTAAGTGTCCTACTTGGAACTACCTCAATCTACTTTGAAACATAGTCCACACCAACTAATATATAAAGAAATCCAAAAGAAGATGGAAATGGGCCTATAAAATCAATACCACAACAATAAAAAATATCTAATGGTAAAATTGGGGATAAATGCATCATGTTGCGCATGGACACTCTTCCCAACCTTTGACATCTATCATAAGCAATATAGAAAACATGGGTGTCTTTAAACATAGTGGGCCAGTAAAAACCACACTGTAGGATTTTTGCAGTGGTTTTCTTTCCAAAAAAAATGATCACTATATACTTCCATGTTGCAAAAGGAGATAACACTTTGAACTTCATCCTCTGGGACACAACGTCTAAAAATCTAATCAGTCCCATATTTATATAAATACGGGTCATCCCAGAAGAAATTCCTAACCTCAGTCTCAAAACGCTTCCTATCTTGTGACTTCCAATGATATGACATTTTTCCCATTATAATTCACTATATCCACATACCAAGGCAATTTGGAGATTATAAATAATTGTTAATTAGGGAAAGTGTCATGGATATGCATCTCCTCAGTGGAATCATCTAACACCAATCTGGAAAGGTGATCGGCCACTACATTTTCTACTTCTTTCTTATCTTTTATCTTTAAGTCAAATTCTTGGAGTAGGAGGATTCATCTCAAAAGTCTCTGCTTTGCATCCTTCTCAGATAATAAATATTTCAGAGCTGAGTGGTCCGTGAAAATGACTACTTTGGATCCCAGCAAGTACGACTTAAACTTATCTAAAGTAAAAAGTACTGCAAGTAACTCCTTTTCAGTTGTTGAGTATTTCACTTGGGCTGAGTTTAGAGTTTTACTCGCATAATAAATAACGTAGGGCTGTTTATCTTTCCTTTAGCCTAAAATAGCCCCTATGACATAATCACTTACATTGCACATTAGTTAAAAAGGAAGTGTCCGATCTGGTGGACACATGATAGGTGCAGTGGTAAGGGATGATTTAATTTTATTAAAGGCACTTGCACACTCATCTGTCTACTTAAATGGGACATCCTTTTGAAGAAGCTTAGTCAAGGGTCTAGTAATGACACTAAAGTCCTTGATGAATCTTTTATAGAAACTAGCATGCCCTAGAAGTGATCTAATATCTCTAACAGTTCGGGGGATCGGTAGATTAGCTATAATGTCTGGTTTTGAGCGATCTACTTCGATTCCATTTTTGGAGATAACATGGCCCAAAATAATTCCTTTTTGAACCATGATATGTCATTTCTCCCAATTTAAGACATGGTGCTTCTCTTCACACCTAGATAAGATAAGAGATAAATTGTTGAGGCATTCCTCAAAACTACTCCTAAATACAAAAAAGTCATCCATAAAAACCTCAAGAAACTTCCCAACCATATTTGAAAAAATACTTAACATACACCATTGAAAAGTTGCTAGGTGTTACACAATTCAAATGACATCTGTTTGAAAGTAAACGTGTCAAATGGACAACTGAACGTGGTTTTCTCTTGTCTTCCAGGGCTATCTCTATTTGATTATATCCGGAATATCCATCAAGAAAACTATAGGAGTGACCTGCTACCCTCTCTAAAACTTGATCAATGAATAGTAAAGGGAAATGGTCCTTCTTTGTGACCTAGTTCAGTTTTCTATAGTCAATGCAAAGACGCCAACCTGTGGTGACACGTGTTGGTATAGGTTTATTATTAGAATTCTATATGATAGTTATTCCGGATTTCTTTGGGACTACTTGAGTTGGACTCACCCAAACACTATCGGATATTGGGTAGATGATTCCCACATCCAACAATTTGATCACCTCATTTTTTACAACTTCCATCACTTTTGGATTGAGGTACCTTTGAGGTTGTCTAATTGGTTTGGCGTCCTCATCGAGGTGGATCCGATGGGTGCATATGGAAGGTCTTATACCCTTAATATAAAAAATGGTCTAGCTAAAGGCTCCTTTGTGGTCCCTTAGAACATTCAACAATTTAATCTCTTGATCATTGTCTGAAAATGAAGAGATCACCGTAAGATAAGTTTTATTTTCACCTAAGTATACATAAGCTCATTTGGTAGTGGTTTTAGATCAAGCTTTTGAACATTGGTTGGTGATGGTAGAGGTCGTGAGTCCTCGATAAATAGGATTTGAGTGTGTGGTCTCCATTGGTACATACCAATGTCCTAGGTGGTAGTGCTCTCATTATCATCACAAATTTCAGCAAGCACTTTTTCTAAATCATAATTTTTTAAGTCCCCAAAGACTTGAATCAATTCCTTAGTCAGACTAGGTTCTAATTCCTCTTCTTCTATCAAGCAATCCATGAAATTCAGCTCATGGATCTCATTATTGTTAATGGGCTGCTTACATGGATTGAAAATATTTAGATATAGAGTCTTGTTACCAAAAGACAAGTTCATCATTCCATTACTATAATTTATGACCACATTTGAAGTTGTTAGGAATGGATGGCCTAAAGTGATGAGAATTTGAGCACTAGCATATACACATGGTTCAGTGTCCAGTACAATAAAATCTACAGGGAAGTAGAATTTATCTACTTAGACTAGCACGTCCTTTAAAATTTTCCTTGGTACCTTAATGGAGCGGTTAGCGAGTCGAAGTGTAATCGTGATTGGTTTAAGCTCACCTAACCCCATTGTTGGTAAACCAAATAAGGTACTAAGCTGACACTTGCACCAAAATCTAGCAAGGCATGTTTCATTTAGAAATTCACAATAATACAAGGAATAGTGGGACTTCTCGGATCTTTGTATTTGGGTACGGCTCTTTGTTGAATGATAGCTCTCACTTTCTCAGTAAGGAAGGCCTTTTTATGTACATTTAATTTCCTCTTTACAGTGCACAAGTCCTTGAGATATTTAACATATGATGAAATTTGTCTAATGACATCAAGCAGAGGAATATTGACAGTAACCTTTTGGAGCACATCCAACACCTCTTGATATTTCATGGGGATAGTCGAATTCCAAAGTCTAGATGGGAATGGAACTAGAGGTTCATATGACTTAGTCTCTTAATCTTTTTGTTTTTTCAGCTCTTGAACCATAGTCGGTTCATCATTCTCTTGAGATGGTGGCTCATCCTCCGGTATTTCTACCGATTGCATTATCTTTTTATTGACCTCTTCTCCATTTTTGAAGGTAATGATGGTCTTAGCTTGTTCGTGATGTAACGCTTGGATTTGAGTCTCCAATGAAATGTGTATTTCTAGGGTTTAGCATAGGTTGAGAAAGAATGATGCCTTTTTCCATAGCATTTAGTTGAGTCTCAATCCTAGCCATGACTGTATTTAATTTCTGATTTGATTGGATTAGAGACCGATTCATTTGATCTTGAGAGTTCATGAATGCGGTCAATACAACATTCATAGATGATCGCTTTGATGGGGGCACATATGGTGCATTGTTAGATACTCTAAAGAAGTTGTTTTGTGCAGGCATTTGAGATGTATTGGGTGCATTAATTTGTGGTTCATTTCTCCAACTAAGATTAGGATGATTATGCCAATTTGGATTGTACGTGTTTCACATTGGTTGTATAATTGACCTTTGGTAGTTATTTATAGCATTTGCTTGCTCATGCTTATGCGTGATATTTTGTACAACCGGGATTATTGGACAATCCTTTGTGTCATGGTCTGTACCACCACAAATGCTACAAAATTACCTAAGGAAGTATTTACTTTAACCATATCAACCTTTCTAATTTTCAAAACTTCGACCTTTCTAGCCAATGTAGCGAATTTTGCATTAAGGTCGTTTTCCTCTCTTAGGAAGTACATCACCGCTTTCTCTCTAGGAATGGGTCTAGTTTGGTCTGGTGTAGCAGAGACATCACATGTTTACGTATTCTTTGCTAACATGTCTAGAAAATTTGAATCCTCATTATGATCCTTGTCAAGAAAGGTTCACCACACATCATCTCTATGAATTGACGGGTATCCATGGTAAGCCCCTTTCGGAACACATCAATCACGTGCCATGGTTCATAACCATGATGTGGACAAGTAAGTAGAAGGTCTTTGAAGCACTCCCAAGCTTAGAAAAATAGTTCATTCCCCTTTTGGGAGAACGACATGATTTCCTGTTTAAGTGCATTTGTTTTGTTCTCGGGAAAGAATTTTTTCAAAAACTCTCTACTTAAGGCTTGTCATGTAGTGATGGTATTAGGTCTTAGAGAGTTAAGCCATGCTTTGGCCCGATTGTTTACAGAAAATGAGAATAACCTAAGCTTAAATGCATCCCTATTGCCATTATTTACTTGAAATGTTGCAAGTACTTCCTCAGAGTCCTTGAGGTGTAAGTAGGGGCTTGTAGAATCCAACCAATGAAATTTAAGAATCAATTGAATCACACCTGGTTTAAAATCAATTTTCCTTGTGTGAGCAAGGAACACTATACAAGATGGTAAAGTTGATCTCTCAGGGTGTAGACGTTCACGAAAAGTTCGTGGTTGGTTTAACACATTCCTATGAACTTCATTCTCATCCTCAAGAGGAGGATTAGGTTGATTTTCTCTATTTTGATTTATAGTTGGATCTGATAGATTTAGATTTGGATTATCAACCAGGTCTGCCATGGAATCCAAGTGATGTTGAATGACTCTTCTAAGTGAATGATCAAGGCCTGGAACTAGTCAGCCTTCGGAGAAGAGTCGATTGTTTTGGTTGTTACTTCAACAGGACATAAACCATCTACACCATATAACAAATACCACTAATTCAACTAACAAGTATGATACTTAAAATAAAAATAATTTGAATTTGGGATTTAACATGGAATTCCTACACTTTACAGATTTACAATTTCATAAAGAAATTTTAACTCAAATAAAATTTAAATTTTGATAAATTAATTATTAACTTATATTAAAAAAATAATTCTGAATTTATAATTGAGGATTTTAATTATCTAATTAAAATAATTACTGAGTTAAAAGCTATCGAACCTTACAATGACTTCAATGCATAATTTGAGAATAACGAATAATATGTGATGTAACTATTCATTTTGTAACAATCTGTAGTAAGTTGTATATTTAATTATTTTGATTTGAATGGATATTAGTTACTCATATTGTGCGCATATTTATTTTTAATTAAAAATGAAGGTTAGAATGTGGGTGCGTTGCCCTGGGGATGTCCCTAAAAGGCATAAGCAGGTAGGGGGATTGTGTCTCTTAGATGAAAGTCCCTAAAGCTAGGAAGTAGGACGATTGTGTCCCTTGGGTGGAAGACCATAAAACTAGCAAGTAGGGTGATTATGTCCCTTTGGTGAAAGATCCTAGAACCCACTGGATCCTTTGGAGTCTCATTTTTGTACGACGTATGAGTACAATTGTGTGCGCAGACATACACTAGACGTACAACTGGAGCAGTAGTTTGACCAGTTAATGTATAAATGGGTCCCTCACCTTTAGGTACTAGTGCGTGGGCGTTAATGCAACGTGGCCATCCACTTGGGTACGGTGTTGTAAAAGATAATAATTATTTAACTTTATTATTTATATAACTCATGAAAATTTTAGCATTCGAAGTATCTTTACATTTCCAGTATTGCATTCATCTCATCTTTTAAGATTTGATATTTTAATTCCTATTTTAAACATTAAACAAATTATTTTCATTATTTGTACATTTTGTATAATTATATAAATTTCATATTTGGGTTGGATACGATCCCATGAACTATTATGTTCACCCCACATTAACAGTGTTTCAGGTTTTGAAGATTAGTCAGGGGCGAAGCATAACGACGATCAAACCGTCTGTCTAGTCATAGTAATCTCTTTCTATTTGTGTTAGAAAAAAAAGTATAGTGAAAAACTTAAAAGTGAGTCTAATCATTGTATTGGATGAATATTTGATTTATTGTAATATAGTTTTTATTAAATTAGTAGTTGAGAATATTTAAAATTTTAATCACAACCTGGGATTCGGAACCGGGTCTGGCCAACTCAGGCATCGAATTTCAGGGCGTGACATGATAGGTTATAGGCGAATTACTTTCAGACAAGCCTTCTCTCTTAGATCTTTCATGTAGTAATCATGAAGGACTCTACTTATGAACTCGGTAAACACAACTGTTCATCTAATAGATTTGATGACTGGTCAAACTCAGTGACTCGAACAATGTTTGAACTACTCAACAATTTCTTAAAAGGAAAAAAATGTTTGGAGAGATTAGATTAGATTCTAATAGGATCTGTTGGAGTTGGATAATTTTGGACCAGGATGGTCCAGTTTATATACCATTTGAGGAGTGGATCGTTGTTAGGTGGTCATTAATGGTTCAGAACATTAATAAAATATTTATGGTTGTTGGCATTAATTTTTAAGTGTTTTAGATTATTGGATCAACGATCTAACCGTTGGATCATCTAGGCTCGTCCACTTTCAGAGTGTTTTGCTATTAAGGCTACTAGTTGTTCTTAAAATGGTTGATGATTTAGATCTATAGATCTGACTGTTTTCAGAAGCCTATAAAAACCAAGCCCATCTCACACTTCTCACACTGTGATCGCACCGTCTCACGTAAGGTCGCGAGGGAGTGACCACTTTGTGACACAATGTGCATGTGTGAAGTACAAAGTGCATCATCTAGCGCAGGTTTGAGCACAAAAATTAAGAGAAAGAAGAAGGTGGAAACCAATGTTATTTAGTTGCGTAGCGTGTAACACAAAAAAGGAGAGAGAGATAAAAAGTCATTGAGCGACACACAATGACAAAATGGTGGCCGCATAACCAAAAGCCAGGATGATCCATTACGCCCTGCGCAATGGGACCCACCTTTAGCGTAACAAGAATCTATTGCATAGATAAAGGTGTTTGCACGTGTGAAAGCCTATAAATACCCATTCACTCTCTTCCTTTGCATCATTCAGAGACTTCAAGAGCTAATAGAAGAGTCAAAGTATCTTTAAAATTTGCAAGGTATATGAAGAGACCTATTGCACGACGTGCGACAGGGTGTTCGTGCAATGACATGTTTAGAAGTCATCTTGCGGCACGCAACACCTTTGTTGCGCGCACAGTGACCTTTTGATTACAAGTTTATGTCTTCAGATGTCATGAAAGCTTAATCAATTCAAAAGGAGAAGGATTTCTTAAGAGTCAACAAGATTGGTCAAGTGAATATCATTTACGCACAATGGATTCTCCAATCAGAAGATCATATCATGATCTAAAATGCTACCGAAATTGATATTTAAACATATCTGATTATTGTATTATGTAGTTATTTATTTTATTTTGGAATTAATAGAGATATGATGTAACGCATTGAAAATTGGGGGTCATGCATACATCCGACTCCCAAGTTCCCGGGTATCACTTATAACTAATTTTACTGTTTTGTGTTTAATACAGTTTAATGAGCAGTATGAAATTACTTGGGACATGAATCACAATCACATCTAGTCTGCTGAAATAGAAGTGATTAATGTATACAAGTCCACAAAATATATCAATGGGTCGCACAAGGTATCACCCAGCAAAAATATAAAAAAAATTAATATGTCCAAAAGAATAGTGCGCTGAGTCCACTACTCAGCAATCCAAGTCCGCCCGCGAAATCTATGGTGAGCTGCCCATTAGCTGGAAGTAAGACATCTCGTCCTCCTCATCAATGCTCGCATCGCACGGCTCATCGAACTTTGCATCACTTGCAGTTACTGAAGAGTCTGGCTGGTGTTTTAAAACACCGTCCTAGAGTGGGAGTGAGTGATCAACTCAGTGGGTACTATTAGCCTTAAGTTACAACAAGTATCAATTTTATGATGAATTTAATGAAAGGCATACAATCACAGATCCCTAACTAGTCTTGTTAATGTATATGCATGTATTATGATATGATGCATGACCTCGCAACAACACTCCCTCGAGTGACTTCGTCTAACGATCGTGCATGACCATCCCTCATTGCGACCTCAACTGCTGAGTCACCAACCTAACTAGTGCAATGCGATTGTGATCATGTTAGCTAAGTTTTTAATTAATTCTATTCATCTAGCAGATTGGAGAAACTAGTACACCCCACGGTATCAATGCCCTCAACTAGTTACGAGGTCAAGACCCCTTAACGTGCGAGGCCAGGACCCCGCGATGCTTGATCCCATCAGGTTCTCCATCCCCAATTTCAAGCACATAGGGAGTGCTGGGAAGTGGGATTGCTCACGGTCACTACAGGGAGGCTCGTCACCCCAGCGTAGGCTGACAGCTCGGACATAGTGTCCCATTCTACCATGCCCAGCTCTCGAGACAGTGGATCGGTTTTCAACGGTTATCAATGAGCTTCAGTGGGCGAAGGGTGTTCCAGGTTCCATACAGGCATGAGTAGACATGGTTAACAAACATGGTTGGTCAGTAAGTGGACTACACCATGTGAGTTCAGGCGAGTACGTGACGAACAACATCGGGTACAAGCAACCCATATAGTCCAACTACTGTTGCCCATTCGCATCCACCCAAATCCGCTGGTCTAGCCATAGGATGGTCCTACCAATGGGATCACCTTCTCTCACCTCGGTTCCTTGACCAACCTAGGGATTTGATGATTTTCAATAATACTCCAATAATTCATGGTTTGTCTTCTAACACAAGTGAAGTCATGCACTCATACATCAAACATAAAAATTCAGATTTTTCTATAAATGCAACCACTAACAATAATATGAAATGAATGTGTATGTGTATTGTGTGGGGCTACCGAAGAGACCAAGAACTATATATCACTCATAAGATAAGAATATAACAAGGATTAATGTATCATACATGCTACAAAGAAAAATTATATAAGAATCAAGTATGAGATAAACATGCTACACCAAATTCAAGCCAAATCATGTTGAAGAGCAAACAAACAACACTTAATCATTTCATGTAATTTGGGAGCACCTATCATGTAGGTTGTTGGGTAGGTTCTCTCTAGATTCTCAAGCACTCACTATAACATTCATAATCATTAAATTCATATTAAAATTGGTGCAAGGCCACCTAAGAATAATAGTCCGCACCTATGGATTATTAAGAGCTTGAGGAAACGACTTAGAAGTGTCGAACTCGCGGGTCGATTGGCCGAAATCCCGAGTCAAATGCATTTGTATATTAGGATTCCATGCAAATCCTAGCTTAATAAAAGGGATTTCAAAAAAAAATGAGTGATTACCTCCCCACTTGGTTGGAAGTCGTGCTTGGAGTTGTGGATGTGGGGAAAGGAGAGAGATTTGCTAAGGTTCCAAGTTTCCTTGGGCCCCTCCTCCAATAACACTCTCCTTCACTCTCTTCTTCCTTTCTTCTTTCTCCTTTCTCTCTCTTCTCTCTCCTTTGTTGCTGGAATTTGGTGTGGGAGTGGGTGAGAGAGAGGGTTTGAGGGTTTTATTTCCTAAGTTTGGGTCAAATCGCCTAAAATTCTAACACTCTCCCTACAATGGCCCTCTAGGATCCCTCTTTTGCTTTGGGGCAACACTGTCATCCCTTTGGCCACTAAATTTGGAGTGTAGGTGTCCCATGGCCCGATGAAGGGCTGTGCAAAATTTAAAGGCAAACAGACGTGGGGTTTTATTGTACAGTTCTGATCTTTAAATAGCCTTGTGGGGTCCATTCTGGCTGTTGGTGCTACTCTGATGGCCCCCTAGCCATGAAATTTATAGGATAGGTGCTTCATGACCCGATGAAGGGCTGTGGAAAATTTGAGGGCAAACGGACGTGGAGTTTTATCGTACAGGTCTGATTTGCGATCAAAGGTCACCGTTCCACGATTGGGAGTCAGATTTTGTGGACGGGTGTAGAAAAATGTTTTTGGCCTTCACCGTAAATTTAGAAGAGATTCGACAGCTAAAATGCCTAGTATCTCAGTTTTATTTAAAAGGGCCAGTGATTTAAAATTCTAGCCTTTGAGCCAAGGTTGGGTGAGTCGTGCTTGGCAAGTGCTGTCAGGACGGCGTGGATAATTAATTCTAGGAGTCTACTGAGTCTGTGGTCTGTGACGGACCACAAGCCCAATGAGATCTACGGTTTTTCCAATTTTTAGATTTTTCTTACCCTCCTTAGCCATTGCACGACCCACACAGGCTGTCGCCAAGTATAAATAGGCTATCTGGCTTAACGACCCATACTTGGTTCAAACATAACCAAACTCATCCGCCTTAATGGGATAACCTGGGTGAAATAGTTAGTGGTACCCCTCACACGAGCAGTTTAATCGAGCGGTCTTGCGATAAATTCCACGTGGACGCCTCAGGATACTGTTCTGGTTGGGTCGGGTGTTACAATCTACCCCCCTTATAAATAAATTTCATCCTCAAAATTTGTACCTGTTCATATTGTTGAAGCAGGCTTGGTTATTGCTTGTAGACTTCTTCTTTTGTCTCCCAAGTGGCCTTCTCTTCATCGTGGTGAGTCCATAATACCTTGACCAATGGGATGACCTCGTTGCGTAGGACTTGCTCCTTCCTATCCAGTATTTGAGTGGGTCAGAGAATGTATGTGGCATTTTTCTTGAGCTCCACATGTTCCTAGTTGATGATGTGTGAAGGGTCAGGGACGTACTTCTTCAACATTGAGACATGAAAGACGTGCACTCCGGCGAGCGGCGTGGGTAGGGCCAGGTGATAAGCAACTGGACCCACCTGGTTTAGGATTTGGAAGGGCCCAATGAATTGTGGCGTGAGCTTTTCCATTTTTTGAAGCGTACAACTCCCTTTATTAGCAAAATCTTCAGAAATACGTGGTCCCCAGCTTCAAATTCTAAGTCTCTCCGACTCGTGTTGGCGTAGATTTTCTGTTTGCTTTGGGCCGTTAAGAGGTGGCGCCGGATAATTTCAATCTTCTCGGTCGTAATTCGCACCAAGTCCAGCCCTAGTAAGCTTTTCTCGTCAATTTCTTCCCAGCAATGTGGGGCTCGGCACGGGCGCCCATACAAAGCCTCATAAGGTGTCATGCCGATGCTAGCCTGGAAGCTATTGTTATAGGTGAACTCAGCACATGGGAGACAGTCATCCCAACTCTCTTAAAAGTCCAGTACACAAGCCCACAACATATCTTCCAATATCTGGTTCACCTGTTCAGTTTGCCTATCTATCTATGGGTGGAAGGCGGTACTAAATTTCAACTTCACTCCCATAGCTTCTTGGATGTGCGTCCAGAAAATTGACGTGAATTGAGTGTCCCGGTTCGACATAATTTCTAACGGGACGCCATGAAGTCGTACTATCTCCTTGATATACAGCTTGGCTAAATCATCAGCGGAGCTCGAAGTCTTTATCGGCAGAAAATGGGCTGATTTGGTTAACCGGTCCACAATCACCTATATTGAGTCATGCCCCTTTTTAGTCTTGGGCAATCCGGAGATAAAATCCATAGATATGAAGTCCCATTTTCATTCCGCTAAGGGCATGGGTTGCAAAAGGCCCTATGGTCGGAGGTGATCGGCCTTGTCCTGTTGACAAGTGAGACATCGGAACACATAATCTGCTATTTCCTTTTTCATGTTGTCCCACTAATAATTTCACCTTAGGTCCCTGTACATCTTGGTACTACCCGGGTGTATTGCCAATTTGGAGTTGTGGGTGGCATTAAGAACTTCTTCCTGTAGTCCATGGAGATTTGGGACATAAAGGCTGCCTCGGTACCGCAATCCCCCAATCAGAACTGACTCTCCACTCGGACTCCACATCATTCCTCGCTCTTTCTTTTATCTTTTTCAACAATTCATCACCTTCCTGGGCTTCAATGATTTTACTGATAATTAGCGACTGGGCATGAACGTGGGTTACGACCTTGTACGATTCCTCCATAGTTAGCTTCATGTCGAAGTCCCTCACAAATTCTACCATATTCCATTCTCTCACCATAAATGGGGCCATAAATTCGAGTGTTCTCTTGCAGCTCAAGGCGTCTGCCACCAGATTGGCCTTACCAGGGTGGTATGAGACTTCAAACTTGAAGTCTTTCAATGTCTCCATCCAGTGACGCTGCCTCATGTTCAGATCCTTTTGAGTGAAGATGTATTTGAGGATCTTATGATCACAGAAGAGTTCAAACTCCTCTCTGTATAGGTAGTGTCTCCATATCTTCAACGTAAATACCACCGCCGCTTGTTCGAGGTCATGGGTAGGATAGTTCTCCTCATGTTTCCTTAGTTGCTGAGAGGCGTAAGCAATTGCCCTGTCCTTCTGCATAAGTACGCAACCCAAACCCACATGGGAGGCGTTAGTATAGACAGTGTACTTGACCCCTTGCTCAGGTAACATAAGCACCAGTGCCGATGTCAGTTTATCCTTCAATTCTTGGAAGGCCACCTTTACTTTCTCATTCCAGGCAAACTTAATGTCTTTCTGCGTAAGTTGGGACAACGGTCGGGCTATTTTTGAAAAATCCCTAATGAATCTCTGGTAGTAGCCTGTAAGACCAAGAAAACTCCTTACTTCTGTAATAGAATTTAGTTGCTTTCAATCTTGTATGACTGCCACCTTAGCCAGATCCATGGACATGCCTTCCTTAGACATAACATGGCCCAGAAATTTGACCTCTTCCTTCTAGAAATCACATTTCTGAAACTAAGCATACAACTGATTTTTCTTAAGGGTTTCGAGGATTGCTCGTAAATGTTCTTCATGCTCTTCGCGGCTCTTTGAAGACACCAATATGTCGTTGATGAATACGATGACGAATCTGTATAAGAACGGCCTGAAGATTCTATTCATGAGTTATATAAATACCGCTGGAGCATTAGTGAGTCCAAACAACATAACTAGGAACTCATAGTGGCCAAATCAGGTTCTAAAGGTCGTTTTCTGCACATCCTCATTCCTGACTTGCAGCTGATGGTACCCTAATTGTAGATCGATCTTTGAGAAGTATTGAGCACCCCTCAGTTGGTTGAACAAGTCGTCAATTATGGGCAACGAGTATTTGTTCCGAACCGTCACTTGGTTAAATCTCCTACAGTCTATGCATAATCGCAATGTGCCATCCTTCTTTTTCACAAACAGGACCGGGCTCCCCATGACGAGATGCTGGGTTGGATAAAGCCTAACTCTAACAAATTGTCGATTTGAGTCCTAAGCTCTTCCATCTCACATGGGGGCATGCGGTAAGTCGGCAAGAAAATGGGTGTGGCACTAGGAGTTAGATCAATTGTGAAGTCTATTTCTCGTCGAGGAGGAAGCCCATGTATAGATTTAAAGACGTCCACGAAATCTTAAACCACGGGGGTGTATGTTAGCGAGGGTCCATCATAACCCTCCTCTAATGAAGCATAACACAAAATTTTATGTTTATGGCTAACTTGGACTGGGAATGTGAAGGAGGCGCCTTCGCCCCCATATATCTTCACCGATAGAGTGTCACAGTCGAGTTCTGCCTTCATCTCAGTCAACCAGTCCATGCTCAGGATGACGTCGTAATGAAAAATCTTAGTCACTATCAAGTTCACGTGTACCACCTTGCTCCCCAAGTCTATGGGGCAATCACGACACATCCTTGTCGCTTCTGAGAAGGTCCTGGTGGCGGCAATGATTTTCACTCCTATGATGGAAGTGAGGCATAGCTCTAGACGCTTGATGTGATATGAGGGAAGTAGTGGACCCAGTGTTCAACAAGAGGAATATGGGAGTACCTTACATGTGGGCTATCACCTCGAAGGCCGAGGGAGTGGGTGTGACAACATCTTGGCCCTTTATCGCTAATGCGTGTACTCGAGCTTACTGTAAGAGATTCGGTCATTGCATAGGCCGTTGTGGCGGCCTAACTTGAGGTGAAGGAGGGTGAAGGAATTGCTGATCCGGTCCTATCGCCTTTAGAGGTGGAATCTGCATGGCTTGTGTCACACCCCAAACTCGAAAAATGGGCTCACAAAATTTTCAATCGCCGAATCCGGTGCCGATAGCCTTCGTAGTGCCCCATTCTCGGCTCCCAGCAATCATATGCCAGATTTTGATCCTGGGATCCTACAAGGAGGATTTAAAATTTTTTTTTTGTAATAGAGCATAACCACAAGTTTACCCAAATCATAAGGGCAACATCATCATCACATATCCACTAATATAATCATTTGAATACAGTGCTGAAAGGGAAATACATATGTCAAATCTAAGCTCCATAAGTCAGCTACATGCTCCAAGCTCCACGCTACTGCAACCTAACATCACCTGCACGCATCTATCATGCATAAGCTTATAGAAAGCTTAGAGGATTGTGTAAGTGTTTGCCCAAGGCAAGCGCCAAGTATACCATAAAGCTCATAAATCATACATCATCGAAATAAGCGGAAATACTGATAAGATCATGAATCATACGATATCAGATTAGGCAGAAATATACTGGTAAGTCCATGAGTGCTATCAACCGTATAAAGGCTATGCGATGCAAAACGTAATAAGACAATAACAAATGTTGAGGATACAATGCAATATGCAAATCCTGACGAGCCATGAATACCATCAACCTCATCTAGGATATATAAGTGCAAAAACATAGTAACCCAAAATGCTAAGTACTGCGGATGCAATGTGATATGCGGTGCGAATGAAATGACCATGCTGGAATGTGAAGTTGGGATGATAGTGTGAAGTATCATAAACTATGGGGTCCATCACAAGAGACTTTTATCCAAACTAGTCCCATACGTAAATTTAGATAGTCAGAAACAATGTGGTAAACTCTTGATCTCAGGTTAGTCGCGCGCCCAACCAAAATCCTGGCCATGCGATGGTACACATAACAAATAGTTATGCACCACCAGCCCGAGTGGATAGTGAATGAATGAATAAATGGATATGCAATTCCTACTCAATAAGTCTATAAATCAGTACGGTTGCTCTCTAGAAAAAATCACCGGGGTCTATTACACTCGACGCCGACTGCCTCCTCCTTAGCTGCACAGCCCAGCAAGCGGAATAGACCTCACTATCCGCTAACCAGTAGTCTACCAATACCTACCCGGCTCGTCGATAGCGGACCCATTTACGAGCTGGTCATACTCAGCCTAACTTATAGCCCCCTCACTCGGGCGGATAAGGCCACACCCCCTTCCAACCGACCACGACACAGTGGGAGACACGGTCTTATGGTATAGGCACCGGTGCTCATATTCCACTCGGTCTAGACATTGGAGCATCTCCTCGTACCAAGGAGGTTCTAGAATTTTTACCCAAGGACATCCTACGTGCCTACAGTGCTAGAACCAAGCATTTCTGGTGTCCCATCTGGCCATCCATGATGTGTCTGTGGAGGCTACGGCCCTGATGTTGCTACGGCGTACAATGATCAAGTCACATATATACGAGATGCATGAGTCACACTATCCAGTCATGCAGCAATCCTGCACATACGGTGTGATAATGTGGGCACTCTGTCTCATAAGGAGTCCCGTAAATAATCTGCCCAATGGTGTATGCTATGATCAAACATTCCTCATATCAGGCATACATATGATACGTATGGGCATGAATCATGGAGTTATACTAAGCATTTTATATGGTGATGAACTATCCTCACAACGAAGATAGGCCTTGATGGCCTACACACAACAAGTATGGGCTTATTAATGGATCCTAGGGAGAGTTTTAACGCGGACATTTAACCAGCAATATTCTTACAATGTGGACATCCAACTAACATTGTTCTCAAGGCATGGCCCGCCATAAATGTCATTACATACACCATGGTGGAATCACACAATGCAATAGACCTTGTATACATCCCATTGGGCCTCAACCCATGGGCCTCAACCCACAGGCCCTAATACATCACAATGGGCCTTAACCCATGGGCTCCAAATATAACACAATGGGCCTCAACCCACGAGCCCTTATACATCATAATGGGCCTCAACCCATGGGCCTTAATACATCACAATGGGCCTCAATACATGGGCCTCAAATACATAATAGGTGGGCCCTACACCTGGGCCTCAAAACACGCAACAGGTGGGCCCCACTCATGGGTTAAAAATACATCCTGATGAGTCACGTGTATATCAAAGTGGGCCTCTCGATTAGGCCATGAAGTACATCAAAGTGGGCCTGACGGATGGGCCACAAAGTACATCAAGGTGGGCCTGACGGATGGGCCATAAAGTACATCAAGGTGGGCCTCCCCAAATGGGCCTTATAATAGCATGGTGGGCCTCAACAACGGGTCTTATATATATCAGATGGGCCACACCAACGGGCCCCATATGTACATCAAATGGGCCACACCCAAAGGTAAGAGGTGATAATGATTTCCACCATTAAAATTTCTAAGGCCCTCCATAACATATATTTCCCATCCAACCTGTTCATAAACTGACATGTGATAGCTGAAGTGGAAGCAAATATCAGCTTATTAGGAAACTACTATGGCCCCTTAGAAATTTTGAACAGTGGACGTCATTGTCCACTACTTTAAATGGTGGGGTCCATTTGAACTTTAGATCTGACTTACTTTTAGTCTTAAGCCTGTTAAGACAAGCTTGCCAAAGGGTTGGACGGTTTGGATGCAATACTTACATCATGGTGCCGGTCCCACCAAATAGGTGGATCTGACTCATTTTTAGCTCATGTATAAAATGAACTCTCAAAATGGATGGACAGTTTTGGATGCAAAACTTGCATCATGGTGGGTCCCACCGTCCAGGGGTGGACGGTGTGGGTAAAACACATAGGCCAAGGTGGGGTTCCATCGTCCACAGCTGTGGACAGTGCAAATAAAACGCATACATCAATGTAAGCCCCACCGTGGACGATGTGGGACATAATACATACATCAGTGGGTCCCACCATAATGCTTAATTGCCATCCAACCCGTTAACGAGGTCACACAGACCCGTGTGAAGAGTAAAAACAAATTTCCTATTGATTCAACACTTCTGCAACACATAAAAGTTTCAAGGGTAGACGTTCTATCTCACTATTTCCTATGATGTGGGCCAGTTGAGCCACATACACGGCTGAATTTTGGAGGGGGGCCCACTGCCTTAATGGCCTAACAGATGCACAGTGTGGATTATCAACACACATCATGGTGGGGCCCACGGCTGGGACTGTGGGTCCCTGCTGTCCGTCCGTCAACCGCAGCAGGAGGCTGCTGCAATGTCAGCAGCGCCTGCTGCCTTATATATGCATTTTTAAAAAAAATAATGTTTTCTCATGGTTTTTTGTATGTGGGGCCAGCATCGGAAGAATCCACCCCACCCACTGGTCCCCATAGCTCAAGACAAGCTAAACAAGCCCAATATTCAATATATTTTGGGGCATGGAAATGGCAGGGGGTATTTCAACGATAAAAATGCTATTTGCTATGCTATGGCCCACCAGGAAATCAGATCAGCTTCATTTTTCAGCTCAACGCCTCAAATAATCTAAAGAATAGGATGAACGGCATGGATTACGTTCATGCATCAAGGTGGGGCCTACACAAGTGGCCCATCCAAAATGCTTTACACCAAGCTAATATTTGTGTTTTCCAATCAATGTCCAGCGTCTAGGGACGCTGGACGGTTGTACATTTCAAGTGGGCTGCCCATGTGGGCCACTACATGATGGGTGGTGTGGATACAACACTCATAAAGTGGGCCCCATCTATAGATGATGTGGATAAAATACATGCCTTATGGCGGGGTCCTTCCAAGTGGGCCACACGGCCACATCATCACATGAAAAGAAATGAAAAAGAGAGGGAAAGGGAGATAGAAAGAGAGAGGGACACGGGTGATGGAGGGCTCCGCCACTATGAGACCTCCCTTGCAAGCAATCATACATCAAGTGGGTCTTATTACAGTGGACCCATCAAACCAAAAATCAATGGTGGAGATCCTTTCTCTACCAAATGTAAGGTTTAGATGACTCTATCCATACAAGGAAATAAACATCATGATGGGGTCCATGGAGAATGGCCCCATCATGGAATGATCATGAGGATCAAGGTGGGCCATCGGCCAAATCTTAAGGTCCAAAGTGAGATCCATACCATCGATTGGTAGGCCTTACTTTGCCCATCATAAAAACATGAAACTAGCCTATAGAAGCATCCACCGTTCGATCTTCTTGGTCCGTTGGAAAGCTGATCTCCTTGTGCTTCACTTTGATGGAGGGTGATGAGGTTTGAATGGCTAGGATGGTAGATCTTGTGATGGGAATGGTTCACTCTCAACACATTTTTTTCTCATGAAAAACCATGGACGTGCACTCTCTTTTCTCTTCTTTGGTGTTGCTTGGAATTTTATGTTGAGAAATGAGAGGGAGAGATGGGATGTAAGGAGAGAGAGTGATGGGTGAGGTGATGTTGTACTTGATATGTATGAGTGTGTAAGAGAGAAGGTGAGAAAGAGTTGACTTGGTAGTTGCTTGGCTTAGGGACAAAGAAAGCATTGATTGATTGATTGATTGATGAGACATGTTGTAGAGATTCTCTTGCGATTGCAAATGTGCGGTGTTTTCTTCGACATAAACGCCGGCGGATATCTCCCTGCCAGGGTATCAGATCGGCGTGCGAGACACGGTGTTGGAATCGCTGCGACGGTGCGGTCGTAATGGTATAAGTCTCGGATTAAGCTAACTCAAATCTAAAGGATACGACTTAGAGTCATGCAAAAACATCGATCATAGGTCGCAGGTTGCCAGAATTCGACGGGAAGGATCGCGAGAGTCGACGGAACAGTATAGGCTAGGATATGGGTCTTATAGCTTGCTGTGGGGGCCAATTAATACGTTGAGGGGGCATGAAGCCATGGTCCCTCATTCTTAAAAAAATGGCTCTGAGTGGCCAACCCTTTTGCAGTACTCGCATACGCAGTTTGACCGCGCAAAAGGAGTCAAACGGAAAGAAGATCTGGGAGGAGAGCTCAGGCACGGCCTTTTTTTTAGTGAAGGTTGAGGACTGCCCTTCCGTCCTGTTTTATGGGCCCAGCTGTAGTCGAGTCTGAAAGACTTGTTCTTCATCTTGTTCCGACTTAAGGGACATCTCTATTAACTCAGCGTAGGTCCTAATATTTGCGTAACACATTTTGGAGCGGATACTGCTCTTAAGACCCTTAGTAAAATGCCGCATCTTAGTCTGCTCATTGGCCACAATCCAAGGAGCGTATCATGACAGTTCGGGAACTGGTTCTCGTACTATGCTACGGACATCCCTCCTTGTTGGAGGCAGAGGAACTCATTCTCTCTCTCGTTGTGGTATGATTGTGGAAAGTACTTCTCGTAGAAATGGGCCTCAAACGCTTCCCACATCCATACATAACCTGCAGGGGTGGTTCTGAGTATGCTTTCCCACCATACATCGGCCTCCTTCTTAAAGAGGTCAGAGATTAACTCGACACTCTTAGCTTCAGAGCAATGGAGAGGTCTAAGCAACTTGGTTACCCGATTTAGCCAATGCTCGGCTTCCTCAAGGTGGTGAGTGCCGGTGAAGGTAGGTGGCCTAAACCTTTAGAACCATTCAAATAGGTTGCTTGTGGTGGTTGTAGGCATGACCATGGTAGGTTGCTCCGGTTGTTGCATACCCATGCTGTGGGCCATGGTTCCCATCATAGTGGCTAACATCTGTTGTTATTGTTGCGTAAGAAGTAACATCTGACCGATTTGGTCCATAGCTAGGGTTGTTGGAGGTGCAGATGCGATGGCCTAAGTTGGTGGCACTTACGAGACCGCTTCTTGGGTAGTACTATCGGTGTTGTGGGAACCGGTCGCCCCTTGGTGGCCTTGTTGATCATCGGGAGTTAAATGATCCCTCTCGACCAGGCCACCGTGAGGTAGGCGAACAAAACGACCCTCACCCCGAGAACGCATTTCCGGGAAAGACGTTCGTTAGAGTGTTAATCACTAGAGCATCGTCCATTCAAAGGTCGTACACAAATATACAAGACCTATAGGTTCAATTTATAAGTGTAAGCAACTATACATACAAGGCATTCACAAGGCAAGAAGAAAATTTCAAGATAATCCATACATTCATATTAAATTCAAAATGCCATTGGCATGGCCGGTTACATCCTACAGCATGGATTGCATGTGTCACTAGATACTCCAAACATAAAGAAAATATAGCCTAATCAAGGCAAAAAGTTCCAACTATCCTCCAATACATGGAAGTAATCCTAACTGACTCAAAACAAACTACTAATTATCAGTAGAGATAAGCTACTATTCTTTTGGGTCGGATGAGGATGGGGGTGCTTCCTCCCCTTTACTGTAGTAAATTAAGGTCTTTATGGCCCAATATATTTTCTTGTTCCATTTGTCCTGCTCTGCTTGGTGCCTTACTTGGTTTTCCTCCATCTTAGTCATTCTAGCATCAAGCGCATCCAAGCACTCACGTATGTCTGGAACAACGAGCAGCCCTCCACCGACTTCTTCGGCTTCTTTAGCTTCTTCAGCCTCTTCAACTTCATCCTCGTTCTCATCCTCATCACTTCCATCACCTTCCCCTTTTTCTTCGTTAGCATCCCTAATTTCCTCAATGTGGGCCTATCGTTGTTTGGGGCCTATCCCCATATTATTTAACCTATCATCGCCTAATAGTTGCGTTGGTACTGGGTTCCCATTTGATCCGCCCATTCTGTATTAACGAGCCAATTGACAGACTAGGCGACCAAATAGAAGGCATATGTCCTTCCGAGTCGCCCTTGCGGTCCTCACGATCTAGTGAAGTACTATGCTAGGGATGCGCACATTCGGTCCCTATCCCGCTTGATATAAAAACTCCACCATATAGCGGGAGCACTCGGTGTGATTTTTCAGCCTTGGGTACACATTATAGGTACAAATGCGGTGAAGTAATCGGTACTCTGGGTTCAAGGCTGACGCGTTTAGGCCGACATCTCGCCTCCATTGGGTAGCCGTCCACACAAAAAGTGGGACCGTACGTCGCGGCCTCGACTCGTATCCAAATTCTCCTCGTTAATCTGTACCTCCCCCACTGGCACTCCAAGTACGTCAGAAAATTCCTCCACCCCGAAGTGGAATCTTTGGCTACCCACTATGACATCAATGCCCAAGGGCATGAATTAAGGGTTTTTAATTCGAGTGTAGAATGCCCTAGCTTATCCCTCATCAGCCCGGGAACCTCCATATAATATGGGACCCCATCCCTGTTTCATAAGTCGATTGAGTAGAGCATAATTACTAAACAAATGCTCCTCTACGGAGGCTTCGAAGGCGACCTTGCGCTTGTGGAAATTTTCCACATCTTCAACGAGTGGTTGGGAGGCTTGAATTGCAAGCTCCCTTTAGTGGTCATTTTTCTCTTAGATCGGGCTTCCGGATTTGCTCTCCCCTTTGGATCGGCGTCGCTCTTTCTTCGCCGCTCTTGGCTTAATCCTTCGAGTTGATCGGCCTTCTTCTTACTATGTCTTTCTTTGCTCGGCCCCGCCTCGTCGGGGGCCAGTCTTTTCTTTCCCATGAGGGAAAGGACCATCGGGATGGTGAAGAAGGTGGCAATGGTTGCTAAGAATGCCATTTCCCTCGGATAGGATAGATTGCATGAGAGAAAATAGAGGTGGATTATTGAAGGGAAGATTCTAGGAATGGTTTTGAGAAGGGCTTGAGAATGAGTTTAGGAATGGGTTTGGGGCATGTATTTTGGAAATGGGTTTGAGAATGGATTTGAGAAATAGTTGTTAAGAATGGTATTGGAAAAATGGGTTGGAAGTGGATGTTGGTGGATGGGTTTGGGTTGGATATGAGGAAGAAGAGATGAGTTAGTTGAAGGGGAAGGTTTTGAGAATGGGTTTGAAGAATAAGAAGGGTTTTAGGGATGGGTTTTGGAAGCTAGTCTTAAGAATGGAGTGAAGTGGGTTTTGTGGAAAGGTTGAGTGAGATGGGTTAGAGAGGAGGGTAATGTGAAGAAGAAGAAGGTGGGTTTTGGGATTTGAGTTTGAGAAAGGGAGAGGGAGAGGCTTTTCTAAGCATTTAGAAGGGATTGAGTGTAGTGAAAATGGGGCTAGTTGGCTATAAATAGCTCTAAATAGTGAGAGAAGTGGGCCCCACATGAGTTCACATTGCAAAAGGGGGAGGGCCACCCATTGGCAGCCCAGGTGGGGGCCACGCCGGCTAGGCGGGGGCCCCGTGGCTTGTTAGACAGTTGGGCGGGGGCCCCATGGCTAGCTGGGACATTGGATGGGGGCCACGCCGGCTGGGCGGGGGCCCCGTGGCTCGCTGGGACGCTGGGCGGGGGCCACGTCGACCCGCACATTCATTCCGGGCAGGGGCCACGCTGATCGGGTGGGGCCACTTGATTTTTTTGGTTTCCCGGGCGCGGGTAATGCCCCCTAGGATGTGTCATATATGAATTTGGGGTAGGAGAAGCCGGTCCATCCAATGAACCCATATATTTCGCAAGATTCCTTTTAGTTAGTGGTCAAAAACGTAATTTACTTATGTTTTTGCTATTTATAGTAAGTTTGAACTTAATCGTAACTTTTCATCCCCGGATGAGTCGATAATATCAAGTTTAGATCAGCTTTGGCTCATTTGGTCTAGGACAAAGGTTTCGACCGTCTATTCGTTTAGTTTCAGGCTCGTTCCTATCAATGGTTGAGACACTGTAAGACTCTCGGATCTATTTCCAGCATCACTACTCTCTCTCGCTCCTTAATCTAAACCCTTTGGAAGTCATATCTTCTGTTTAAGAATGTCGATTTAGGTGCCTAGGTGAGTCCTATCGTTTCAGTATCGCTATTGCGTCCCCTCCTAAGTCAACGGATGCATTAGTGAGTTCGTGACCCATGGCTCGATTGATTCCAAACTATTGCTCGGATACCAACTTGTAACACCCTGAAAATTGGGGGTCATGCATACATTTAGCTCCCAAGTTTTCAAGTATCACTTATAACCAATTTTACTGTTTTATATTTAATCTAGTTTAATGAGCAGTATGAAATTACTTGGAATATGAATTACCACCACATCTAGTCTACTGAAATGGAAGTGGCCAATGTATACAAGTCCACAAAATATATCAATGGGTTGTCCAAGGCGTCGCCCAATAAAAATATAAAAAAATGATATGTTTAAAAGAATAGTGCGCTGAGTCTACTACTCAATAATCCAAGTCCGCCTGCGAAATCTACGGTGAGCCGCCCATCAGCTAGAACTAGGACAGCACGTCCTCCTCATCAATGCTCATGTCATATGACTCACTGAACTCAACATCACCTACAGCTATTGAAGAGTCTGGTTGGTGTTTTAAAATATCATCCTAGAGTGGGAGTGAGTGATCAACTCAATGGGTATTATTAGCCTTAAGTTACAACAAGTATTAATTCTATGATAAATTTAATGAAAGACATACAATCACAGATCCCTAACTAGTCTTGTTAATATATATGCATGTATTATGATATGATGTATGACCTCTCAACAACACTCCCTTGAGTGACTTCGTCTAACGATCACACATGACCAACCCTCTCTCATTGCGACCTCAACTGCCGAGTCACCAACCTAACTAGTGCGATGCAATTATGATTGTGTTAATCGAGTTTTTAATTAATTTTATTCATCCAACAGATTGAGAAAAATGGTACACCCCACGGTATTAATGCCCTCAACTAGTTGTAAGGCCAAGGCCCCTCAACGTGCGAGGTTAGGACCCTGCAATCCCGATTTTAAGCATATGGGGAGTGCCGGGAAGTGGGATCGCTCGTGATCACTACGGAGAGGCTCGTCACCCCAGCATAGGCCGACAGTTCGGACACATTTTCCCATTCTTCCATACCCGGCTCTCAAGATAGTGGATCGGTTTTCAACGGTTATCAATGGGATTCAGTAGGCGAAGTGTGTTCTAGGTTCCATACAAGCGTGAGTAGACATGGTTAACAAACATGATTGGTCAGTAGTGAACTAGACCATGCGAGTTCAGGTGAGTACGTGACGGATGACATTGGGTACAAGTGAGCCATGTAGTCTAACTACTGTCGCCCATTCGCATCTGCCCTAATCCGCTGGTCTAGCCACAGGATGATCCTACCAATGGGACCACCTTCTCTCACCTCAGTTCCTTGACCAACCTAGGGATTTGATGGTTTTCAATAATGCTCCAACAATTTAGAGTTCGTCTTCTAACACAAGTGAAGTCATGCACTCATACATTAAACATAAAAATTTATATTTTTCTATAAATGCAACTATTAACAATAATACAAAATTAATGTGTATGTGTATTGTGTGGGGTTACCGAAGAGACCAAGAATTATATATCACTCATAACACAAGAATACAACAAGGATTAATGTATCATACATGCTATAAGGAAAAATTATATAAGAATCAAGGATGAGATAAACATGCTACACCAAATTCAAGCCAAATCATGTTGAAGAGCAAAAAAACAACACTTAATCATTTCATGTAATTTGGGAGGACCTATCATGTAGGTTCTTGGCTAGGTTCTCTCTAAATTTCTCAAGAACATCACCCTAACATTCATAATCATTAAATTCATACTAAAATTGGTGCAAGGCCACCTAAGAATAATAGTCCGCACTTACGGATCGTTGAGAGCTTGAGGAAACGACCTAGAAGTGTCCAACTCGCGGGTCGATTAGCCGAAATCCTGAGTCAAATGCATTTGCATGTTAGGATTCCATGCAAATCCTAGCTCAACACAAGGGATTTCAAAAAAGAAGAGTGATTACCTCCCCAATTGGTTGGAAGTCGTGCTTAGAGTCGTGGATGTGGGGAAAGGAGGGAGATTTGCTAAAGTTCCAAGTTTTCTTGGGCCCCTCCTCCAACAACACTCTCCTTCACTCTCTTCTTCCTTTCTTTTTTCTCCTTTCTCTCTCTTCTCTCTCCTTTGTTGCTAGAATTTGGTGTGGGAGTGGGTGAGAGAGAGGGTTTGAGGGTTTTATTTCCTAGGTTTGGGCCAAATGGCCTTAAGTTCTAACACTCTCCCCACAATGGCCCTCTAGGACCCCTCTTTGGATTTACGGCAGCCTATCACCCTCTGGCCACTAAATTTGGAGTGTAGGTGTCCCATGGCCCGATGAAGGGCTGTGCAAAATTTGAAGGCAAATGGACACGGTTTTTTTTTGTACAGTTCTGATCTTTAAATGGCCCTATGGGGTCCATTCTGGCTGTTGGGTCAGCTCTGATGGCCCCCTGGCCATGAAATTTATAAGATAGGTGCTCCATGGCCCGATGAAGGGCCATGCAAAATTTAAAGGCAAACAAACATGGGGTTTTATCGTACGGGTCCGATTTGCGATCAATGGTCACCGTTCCACGATCGGGGTTAAGATTTTGTGAACGGTCGTCGAAAAATGTTTTCGGCCTTCACCATAAATTTAGAAAGATCCGATGACTGAAGTGCCTAATATTTCAGTTTCATTTAAAAGGACCAGTGATTTAAAATTCTAGCCTTTGAGCTGAGGTTAGGGTGAGTCGCACTTGGTAAGTGCTATTAGGACGGCGCAGATAATTAATTTCTAGGAGTCTACTGAGTTCATGGTCCACGACGGACCACAAGCCCAATGAGATCTATAGTTTTCCCAATTTTTAGATTTTTTTGACCCTCCTTGGCCGCTGTACGGCCCGAACAGGCTGTTGTCAAGTATAAACATGCTATCTGGCTTAACGGCCCGTACTTGGTCCGAACATAACCAGACTCGTCTGCCTTAATGAGATAACCTGGGTGAATTTGTTGGTGGTACCTCTCACACGAATGGTTTAATCAAGCGATCCTGTCGCAAATCCCACTTGGACGCCTCAGGACATTGTTCTGGTTGGGCCGGGTGTTACATATGAGGATGTAAATGAATTCAGAATGAATAAAATACTTTCTGATGATTGTTCTCTCTTTCTTTCTTTGTTAATTATTGAATAAAATTTTTTCTAAAAGAAATACATTCATTTCTTGTCGAAACAAAATGGCAACTCTGCTTGGGATAAATCAGTTAACAACAAAGTTTGAAATAAGAAAGCAAGAACTATTACTGTACTATCGACAAGCACAATAGCTATTAGAATGATTTAATAATGTTAAAATCAAGCATATACAGCGATGCGAGAATGTGAAGGCAAATGCTTTAGCCAACCTAGCTATGGCTTTATCCTGCCCTGACTGGAGTCCTCTCCGAGTGACAATCGAAGAATGAAGATTTTTACCATCACCAGAATTCATCGTTGAGAATATTGAAGCACTTCCTGTATCATGTTTAGAGATCACCATAGATAGTTGGTGTCAGCCATTTATCGATGACCTCAAATACGATATTCTTGTAGAAGACCCATCACAAAGGTAACAAAACAGGCAAAGATCAAAGAAATTCACTATATGCAATGAAGTGTTATACAGAAGATCTTATAATGAAATGCTATTACGATGCTTGGATACAGAGGAAGCAAGTCACATATTATAAGAAGCTCATTCAGGTGAATGCAGAGCTCATCAAGCCGGTCAATTTTTTTTTCATCACGTACATCGAATGGGATATTATTGGCCCACAATGTTCAAAGATGCGATAGATTACGCAAAGTGGTGTCATGAATGCCAATTGCGTGGCGATATCATACATATACCCCATGAAGATCTTCATCAGTTGGTAGCCTCCTGGCTCTTTGCAGTATGGGGACTAGATGTTATCGGTCCTATCAATCCTCCTTCATCTAAAGGATAACAGTACATTCTGATAGTAACAAATTATTTCTCCAAATGGATTGAAGCAATTGTGCTACGCAATGTTAAAGAAAAAGATGTCATAAATTTTATTCACCATGTAATCATATATCACCATGACATTCCAAAGAAGATCATCACTGATAACGGTACTCCTTTAAAAAACAGGGGAATGGAGAAATTATGTCAGAAATTCGGCATTCAACATTCATTCTCGACGCCTTATTATCCTTCAACAAATGGATTGGCGAAAGCCTTTGAAATTGCGGTTAATGTGTCAAATTCGTCTAAGTGCAGAATGTGGAGTATTTATAGAATGTAGACTAAGTCCTAGAGGGGGGAGGGGGTGATTAGGACTAATTAAAAATTATGCCAATTTAAAAACCTGATTGCCTAACTGAAACTAATTTGCAATTAAACTAAGCAAGGCAATATAACTCTAAAAGCTTTCAAGTTAATAGAGGGTCCAATCACATAGGATACACTAGATATGCAAGTTAAGCAACTAGCCTATATAAGATAGTGTATATGAGTGTATGGGATGTGATTCCTGTCAATCCTAAACATTCATTTAATCATGCATTATATTTAAACATTCAAGACACATAAATATAATTAAATAAATGCGCAAATAAAAATCCCAAACATGATTATATATAGTGGTTCAGCTATGTGCCTACTCCACTCCCGGTGGACGCACTCAACCCATGAGTTTACTGGATTTCACTATCGAAGCTTTTAAAGCAAGTTGACCTCAAACCTTTACATCCCCACACAAGAACTCTACAATTTACACCCTACACACGAGCAAAGGTCTTAATCCCAAACCTTATAGTTTAGGCCATTGTTGAGTGTCAAATATTGCATATTTTCTCCCATCTATATCTTGGTTATATGAACATGATACTGCTTAATGGTATATTTTATACATGTTTGTGTTGCAAGGTGAGTTTAAGAGCTTAGATTAAAAAAGAATGTTAAAAGCATGAATTTGATGCTTAAGAATCACCAAGTAAAAGAATGGACCTTTGGATACCAAGATTGAAAGTTTCAAGACCCCAAGAGTCAAGAAAACCAAGTGACAAAGGAAGAAAGTGCAGAAATTAGTACAAAAATTCACAGGATCTGAGCTTAGATGACATCAAAGATGTCATCGAAGCTAGTATTCAATGACATTGAAGGAGTTTGGATGACATGGAAGAATTATAGGAAAATCAAGTTTGGTTGTTGGACAAATTGGATACAGTCTTCGATGACATCAAAGTCAGTCTTAGATGACATCAAAAGTAGTTCGATGTCATCGAAGGGTTTACTCGGAGCCTAGCGGAGTGAGAAAATTTGAGGCGGTTTTTGGATTTTTGAAACCAGTTTGAAGGAGGGAGTTCCCCACTTATAAATAAGGCTTCTCAGGGCTTTCCTAAGCATCATTCAAAGTATTTAAGAGCAAGATTTAGAGTTTTTAGAAAGTTTTCAATTTTTCTAAAGTTTTAGAATTTATTTTTCTTTTAGATCCTTTCTGTTTGCATTTATTTCTTTTTTGTTGCTTATTTATTTTTGCAATTTAGTTATATTTTTTTAGTTCTCCTAGCCCAAGCTAGAAGGAAAGCACATTGATTTAATGATTTTATAAATTATGATGATTGATTATTTTTAATGATGAGATGAATGATGTATGCATGTTATCAATTATCTATATTTAGGTTTTTGTTCCTCATGTGAGATCCATATGTTTCCATCATGTGAGATCTATATTGATGGATAGGCTTAACCTAGATCAATTAGATTTCCTAGATGGGAGATGTTCTCAACCTACTACATTTCTTTGATTTATTATCTCATGGATATTGAATACTTAAAATCACTGGCGCTTGAGAATATATATCGATGATACTAATCCATAATTTTCTAATCTTTTATATCATTTATTAAAAATGTTTAAATTGTTTTATTTTTTGATTAGGCTGACCATAGTGCCCAGATCCTAATTGTGTTATCAAAGTCATCATGACTTATGGAACATTAACCTATGTGTGGAATTTTGAAGCTTGGGTGTTGTTTTCAAATTAAGTGAATTCCATACATTTAAAACCTTCAAAATCAAATCATTCGTTTAATTTCCATTACTTAGTTAGTTTTACATTTATTTTTTCCATTCTCATAAATTATCTCCCTGTGGGATCGACCCTGTATTCATAGGACTTATGAACCTTTGCACTTAGAGGTAAGCGATCAAGTTTTTGGCGCCGTTGCCGGGGAGACAGAGATAGATTAGATTTTTACAAGGTAACTAAGGTAAGTTCTTTTCTAAAACCTCAAAATTTTTGTAGATTTTCTATTTTACTTTGAAAGTAAATTCAGTTGGGTCCTTCAAGCACTAACTATGACATAAGGTTGCCTTGCTTGGGATTTTATCATCCAAGTGCTATGGTTGTCCTACAGTTGTTGTTCGATCACAAAGATCATCCGCTAAATCTATTTTTTAGATTAGTATAGTTTAATTTCTGCATTAGTTTTACTTTTGTTGATTTTTTTTTATTTTGTGGTTTGAACCCTTATGGTTGGCTTTATTACCTTGGTTGTTGATTTATTTTTCTTTGTGGATTAAACCTTCATGGTCGGCTCTGCTACTTGGGTTGTTGATTTATTTTGCTTTATGGATTGAACCCTCATGGTCGGCTCTCCTACCTGGGTTGTTAATTAAGTTTTTATTTTTATATTAAGTATCATATTTGCTATTTGAATTAGTGGTATTTGTTGTGTGGTATGGATGGTTTATGTCCCGTTGGAGTAGAGATCAAAACAATTGACTCTCATCCAAAGGTGGACTAGTCCCAGGCCTTGATCATTCATTTAGGAGAGGCAGTCAACACCACTTGGATTCCATGGCAAACCTAGTTGATAATGTAAATCCAAATTTTCCAGATCTAACTCTGATAAAAAAATAGAGAAAATCAACGTAATCATTCTCTTGAGGATGAGAATGAAGTTCATAGGAATGTGTTACACTAACCACGAACTTTACGTGAACATCTACACCCTGAGAGATCATCTTTACTATCTTGCATTGTGTTCTCTGCTCACATAGGGAACATTGATTTTAAGCCAAGTGTGATTCAATTGATTCTTAAATTTCATGGCTCGGATTCTAAAAGCCCCTACTTGCACCTCAAGGACTTTGAGGAAGTAATTGCAACATTGCAAGTAAACAATGACAATAGGAATGCACTCAAACTTAGGTTATTCTCATTTTCTCTAAAAGACCAGGCTAAAGCATGTCCAACTCTCTAAGACCTCCTACTATCACTACATGGCAAGCCTTAAGTAGAGAGTTTTTGAAAAAAATTCTTTCCTGAGCACAAAACAAATGCACTGAAACAGGAGATCACGTCGTTCTCCCAAAAGGAGAATGAACTATTTTTCCAAGCTTAAAAGTGTTACAAAGACCTTCTACTTGCCCACATCATGGTTATGAACCATGACACTTGATTGATGCATTTCGAAAGGGGCTCATCATGAATACCCTTCAGTTTATAGAGATGATGTGTGGTGGAACCTTTCTTGATAAAGATCATAATGAGGTTTGGGATTTTCTAGACATGTTAGCAGAGAATACTCAGACATGGGAAGTCTCTGCTAAACCAGACCAAACTAGACCCATTCCTAGAGAGAAAACGGGGATTTATGTCTTAAGAGAGGAAGACGCCCTTAATGCAAAATTCGCTGCATTGGCTAGAAAGGTCGAAGCCTTAGAAATTAGGAAGGTTGATGCGATTAAAGCAAACACCTCCTTAGGTAATTTTTGTAGCATTTGTGGTGGTGCAGACCATAACACAAAGGATTATCCAACAATCCCAGTTGTACAAGATATCATATATAAGCATGGGCATGCAAATGCTATAAATAACTACCAAAGGCCAGTTGTGCAACCAATGGGAAAGACGTACAATCCAAATTGGCGTAACCATCCTAATCTTAGTTGGAGGAGTAGACTACAAATTAATGTGCCCAATGCATCTCAAGGACCTCCATAAAATAACTTCTTTAGGGCACCTAACAATGCACCATATGTGCCCCCACCAAAGCAATCATCTTTGGAGGATGCATTGATCGCATTCATGAACTCTTAAGCTCAAATGAATCAGTCTTTAATCTAATCAAATCAGGAATTAAAGATGATCGTGACTAGGATTGAGACTCAACTAAATGCTAGGAAAAAAGGCACACTTCCTTCTTAACTTGTGCCAAACCCTAGTCATTAGAGACTCAAATCCAAGCGAGCTACATCATGAACAAGCTAAGGCTATCATTACCTTAAGAAGTGGAAAAGAGGTCGATAATAAGATAATGCAACCGGTAGAAATACCGGAGGATGAGCCACCGCCTCAAGAGAATGATGAACCGGTTATGGTTCAAGAGCTGCAATAATAAAAGGATAAAGAGACTAAGTCACATGAGCCTCCAGTTCCGTTCCCATCTAAACTTCGGAACCCGACTATCCCCATGAAATATCAAGAGGTGTTGGATGTGCTCCAAAAGGTTACTATTAATATTCCTCTGCTTAATGCCATTAGACAAATTCCATTATATGCTAAATATCTCAAGGACTTGTGCACTGTAAAGAGAAAATTAAATGTATACAAGAAAGCTTTTCTCATTGAGAAAGTGAGCATATCATTTAGAAAAGGGTCGTACCTAAATACAAAGACCCGGAAAGTCCCACTATTCCTTGTACTATTGGGAATTTTCAAATTGAGCATGTTTTGCTAGATTTGGGTGCAATTGTCAACTTAGTACCTTATTCGATTTACCAACAAATGGGGTTAGGTGAGCTTAAAGCAACCACGATTACACTCCAACTCCCTGACCGCTCCATTAAGGTACCAAGGGAAATTTTAGAAGACGTGTTAGTCCAAGTGGAGCAATTCTACTTCCCTGTGAATTTTATTGTACTAGACATTGAACCATGTGTAAATGCTAGCGCTCAAATTCCCATTATTTTAGTCTAGCCATCCCTAGTAACTTCAAATGCAATAATTAATTGTAGGAATGGAATGATGTAGTTGTCTTTTGGTAACATGACCTTAGAGCTCAATATTTTTAATCTATGCAAGTAGCCCCTTGACAATAATGAGATCCATGAGCTGAATTTTATGGACTACTTGATAGAGAAAGAGGAATTGGAACCTAGCTTATCTAAGAAATTGATTAAAGTCTTTGGGAACTTAAAAAATTCTGATTTAGAAAAAGTGCTTGCTGAAATCTATGATGATAATGAGAGCACTACCACCCAGGACATTGGTATGTACCAATGGAGACCGCGTACTCAAATCTTATCTATCGAGGACTCGCGACCTTTGCCATCACCAACCAATGTTCCAAAGCTTGATTTTTGCCATCACCAACCAATGTTCCAAAGCTTGATTTAAAATCACTACTAAATGAGCTTAAGTATGTATATTTCGGTGAAAATAAAACTTATCTTGTGGTGATCTTTTCATTTTTAGACAAGGATCAGTAGATTAAATTGTTGAATGTTCTAATTAGGGACTACAAAGGAGCCTTGGGCTGGACCATTTCTGATATTAAGGGTAGAAGCCCTTCCATATGCACCCATTGGATCCACCTCAATGAGGACACCAAACTAATTAGACAACCTCACAGGCGTCTTAATCCAACCATGATGGAAGTTGTAAAAAATGTGGTGATCAAATTGTTGGATGTGAGAATCATCTATCCAATATTCGATAGTATTTGGGTGAGTATAACTCAAGTAGTTCTAAAGAAATTTAGAATAACTATTGTATAAAATTTTAATAATGAACTCATACCAACACATGTCATCACAGGTTGATGTGTTTGCATTGACTATAGAAAATTGAACCAGGTCACAAAGAAGGACCATTTACCTCTACCATTCATTGATCAAGTTTTAGAGCTTCCTTGATGGATATTTCGGATATAACCAAATAGAGATAGCCTTGGAAGAACAAGAGAAAACTACGTTCACTTGTCCATTTGGCACGTTTGCTTTCAAACAGATGCCATTTAGATTGTGTAACGCCCTAGCAACTTTCCAACGATGTATGTTAAGTACTTTTTCAAATATGGTTGGGAAGTTTCTAGACGTTTTCATGGATAATCCATATTTATATAAATATGGGATTGATCAAATTTTTAAACGGTGTGTCCCAGAGGATGAAGTTCATAGTGTTATTTTCTTTTGCCACATGGAAGCATGTGGTGGCCATTTTTCTGCTAAGAAAACCACTGCAAAAATTTTACAGTGTGGGTTTTACTGGCCCACCATGTTTAAAGACACATATGCTTTTTGCGTTGCTTGTGAAAGATGTCAAAGATTGGGAAGAGTGTCCTAGTACAACATGATGCCTTTTTCCCCAATTTTACCATTGAAGATTTTTCATTGTTGGGGTATTGATTTTATGGGCTCATTTCCATCTTCTTTTGAATTTCTTTATATATTGGTTGGTGTGGACTATGTTTTCAAGTGGATTGAGGCAGTTCCAAGTAGAACCAATGACAACAAAGTGGTCATACGATTTCTTAAAGAAAATATTTTTTCTAGATTTGGAACTCCAAAAGCCATCATTAGTGATGGCGGGTCTCACTTTTGTAATAAGACATTTGAGGCTTTGATGAAGAAATATGACATCAAACATAAAGTAAGCACCCCAAACCACCCACAAATGAGTGGGTAAGCGGAGATTTCTAATTGGGAAATTAAATACATTTTGGAGAAAACTATAAGGCCTGATAGGAAGGATTGGTCCCTTAGACTATATGACGCTTTATGGGCTTATAAGACTGCTTATAAGACCTCGATTGGAATGTCCCCATACAGATTGGTCCATGGACGACTTGCCACTTGCCTGTGGAATTGGAATATAGAGCCTACTGGGCAATAAAGAAATTAAACTTTGTTATGGACCAAGCAAGTGGGCAAAGAAAATTAGAGTTGAATGAATAAGAGGAGCTGAGGAGAGGTTCCTATGAGAATTCTAAAATCTACAAAGAGAGGACCAAAACTTTTCATAGCAAAAACATCGTAAGGAAGAATTTTGAACCTCAGCAAAAGGTCCTATTATACAATTCCCGTCTCCAGTTCTTTCCGGGAAAGTTAAGATTAAGATGGATAAGCCTCTTCATTGTGAAGAATATATATACTCATGTGGCTGTTGAAATTGAGAATCCACGTAATGACAACGTGTACAAGGTTAATGGTCAAAGATTGATGCCTTATATGAAAAACTTTCATTTGGGAGAGGAGTCTATCCCTCTTCATGCTGCAAAATATTCAGATTGATGCTCCTAGTCTGACGGAGCATTTGTGTAAGATTTGTATACTATTCAATTTTTTAGTGTCACCTAGTAGGTGAGTTCTTCATAGTAGGTACTATCCCACCCTTTCTTTTATTTTTATTATTCTCTACATTACATGTATCATGATATTGGGGACAATGTAAATTTTAGGTTGGGGGGTGTGGATAGTCATCTAAGTGAGTTTCTTTTTTAGGTTTATGGAAAATTTATGGGAAATTTTTTCAACATTTTCAAAATAAAATTTTTATATACAAGAATGTGAACATGATATTTTGGGAATTCCAAAGGCAAAGTTAATACTTATTCTAGGTTGATAGTAATCAGAATTCTAACAACTGAAAATTATAAACTTGAGTTCGATTATCTATTCACTAGTTTAGAGTGAGTTGTAATTTGATGTGTTAAATTCATAATATACCCTAACTAAGTGAGGAATATGATATGTGCACTAAAATAAAAAATTTTGATCCAAACAAGGTTGAATGAACTAGTATCATTAATATATTCTTAAGAAAAAAAAGAAATTTTTTTGACCATAACAATCGTGTCAATAATCCAGAGTAAGGATATCTAAGTATCCATTGCTGTTACCATTACAATTACGATACATTAGGTTATGAAGCAAACTCGGTGGGAATTTTCATATAAGAGTGGTCTATAATAATGAGGATATGATGATAAAAGAAGAAATGAGATAAAGGAAATGAGATAACTAGAGAGTTCATATTATTGAGATGATTGAAAGGAGTTAGGATAGGGAACATGCATATTTCTAAAAGTTAGACTACTGTCGCTGAGCACCTAAGTATATTGGGTCATAACTATTTTAAATTTTAATTAGGTCTCTGAACTCAAGGATGTAATGAATTAGGAAATTGAGATTCTAATTAACTTCATACTTAGGACAAGTGTTGCTTTGTTTTGGAATTCATATGATGAAAGGAGGCATAATTGTATAAATTTATGAGTTTTGAACTATTTTTCATGTTTTTAATATTTGTGAGTAACATTTCTGAAACACCCTCACGAGACTATAACTCGTCCGTTAGGGAAACATAGGGGTCTAAAGGCTTGTTGCATATGCTAAATGCAATCGAGTTACCTGCGAAAGTTGTGTAGTTAGAATTTTTGTCTTCGTTTTAATTTTGTTTCTAGAATTAGTTTTTATTCTTATTTTTTTTGAAAATTTTCTTCAATTAATTATCTCGGGACTAGCAAAATATTGGTTGGGGTGTGTGTTGAGTGTCAAATATTGCATATTTTCTCCATTTATATCTTGGTTTTATGAACATGATACTGCTTAATGATATATTTTATACATGTTTGTGTTGTAAGGTCAATTTAAGAGCTTCGATTAAAAAAGAATATTAAAAGCATGGATTTAATGGTCAAGAATCACCAAGTAAAAGAATGGACCTTTGGAGACCAAGATTGAAGATTTCAAGACCCCAAGAGTCAAGAAAACCAAGTGGAAAAGGAAGGAAGTGCAGAAATTAGTGTAGAAAATCATAAGATCTAAGCTTAGATTATATTGAAGATGTTATCGAAGCTAGTCTTCAATGACATTGAAGGAGTTTAGATGACATCGAAGAATTACAGGAAAATCAAGTTTGGTTGCTGGATAAATTAGATACAGTCTTCGATGACATCGAAGCCAGTCTAAGATGACATCGAAAGTAGTTCGATGTCATCGAAGGGTTTATGTAGAGCCTACGTGGAGTGAAAACATTTGAGGTGGTTTTTGAATTTTTTAAACCAGTTTGATGGAGAGAGTTCCCCACTTATAAATAGGGTTTCTCAGGGCATTCTTAAGCATCATTCAAAGCATCTAAGAGCAAGATTTAGGATTTTTAGAGAGTTTTCATTTTTTTTTAAGTTTTATAAATTAATTTTCTTTTAGATCTTTTCTGTTTGCATTTATTTCTTTTTTGTTGCTTTTTATTTTTACAATAGTTATGTTTTTTTAGGTCCCTCTAGCCCAAGCTAGAAGGGAAGCACATTAGTTTAATGATTTTATAAATTATGATGACTGATTATTTTTAATGATGAGATGAATGTTGTATGTATGTTATTAATTATCTAGGTTTAGGTTTTTGATCGTTATGTGAGATCCATATGTTTCCATCATGTGAGATCTATATTGATAGATAGGCTTTACCTAGATTAATTAGATTTCTTAGATGAGAGATGTTCATAGCCTGCTACGTTTCTTTGATTCATTATCTCATGGATATTGAATGTTTAAAATCACTGGCGCTTGGGAATATATATCAATGATACTAATTCATGATTTTCTAATATTTTATATCATTTATTAAAAATATTTAAACTGTTTTATTTTCTGATTAGGTTGACCATAGTGCTTAGATCCTAATTGTGTTATCAAAGTCATCATGACTTATGGAACATTAACCTATATGTGGCACTTTGAAGCTTGGGTGTTGTTTTCAAATTAATTGAATTCCATACATTCAAAATCGTCAAAATCAAATCATCCATTTTGTTTTCATTACTTAGTTTTGCGTATTCACAGGATATTACTTATGAACCTCTGCACTTGGAGGCAAGCAATCAACCACACAGGCCAAGGTCCTAATCCCAAACCTGACAGTTTAGGCCACACAGGCTAAGGTCCTAATCTCGAACCTAAGATTTATGCTTTACACAAGAGCAAGGGTCTTACTCTCGAACCTAACAATTTACGCCACACAGGCCAATGTCCTAATCCTGAACCTAAGATTTATGCTCTGCACGAGCAAGGGTCCTACTCCCGAACCTAACAATTTAGGCCAAACAGGCTAAGGTCCTAATTCGAACTTAGTCGAGTTTGTGGATAGCAAATTCTTAGCCTCAATCTTACACAAGGATAGAGACTAGCCTATAGACTCCTATCGAACTGCAATAGGACTGCAATAAAATTACAAGCTTTATGGGCTTATCGAATAACCCATCGGACTGCAATAAAAGCTATGCCGTATTCATTGGTTTATGATGTCGAAACTGTCATCCCTATCGAAACGTAGGTCGCATCACTCCGGGTAACGGTACATGAATCGATTACAGATGATGAAAATGCCAAGATAAGCCTGACCAAGCTGGATATACTCGATGAAAAGCAGCTAGCAACCCAGCAGCGATTATAACTATATCAGGCATGAATATCGACTACCTTTAATAAGAAAGTCAAACATCGCCCCTTCAAGAAAGGTGACATAGTACTAATGTTGAAAACACCAATTGTGGTCACTCGCAGAACAGGGGGCAAGTTCAACCTTAATGGGACGGTCCGTATGTAATAACCGATGCGTACTCGAACGGAGCCTATCGAGTTGTAAATCAGAACGGACAAGGCATCAAAATACCCGTCAATGCTCGCTTCACAAAAAGTATTATCCTTGAAGATCAAAGGAGTTTTGATTATGAAGATTATTAGGAAATCTGTCCCAATCAAAAGGGGATAAGATATGTAGAATGATGAAAAGAGCCTCAAAAGGCGGGTAAAAGCCATGTATTCTTCTCCATATATGAATGAAAAGATGAATTCACAAACATATGATCTCACCAAGCTAATAGATTACTCTATTATCTCCAAATTGATGATATCGCCAAGCTGATCATTACTCCATTATCTCCAAATTGATGATATCGCCAAGCTGATACATTACTCTATTATATCTAAATTGATGTTATCGCCAAGCTGATATATATACTACTCCAATTACAAGCATGATTGATCATTTATGGCAATGGAGAGAGCCCATGAGGCCATCCACGCACAAGCTCTATATTATCAGTGATGGCGATTTATCATTTATAGCAGTGGAGAGCACCCATGAGGTCACACATAAGCCCTATATTATCAGTGATGGGGATTTATCATTTACGGCAGCAGAGAGTGCCCATGAAGCCAACCACGCATAAGACCTATCATATATGCAATTCGTGAAATAATATCATACATGTAATAGTGAAAATGTAGTGGCCCTAAAAAGTCCATGAAGGCAACACATGCTTAGACCCATATGGGCAGCGGAGAGCGCCCATGGGGCCAACCACATGTAAGACCAATGTCGTTTGTTTAGCTTCTAACATCATGACGAGGGATGATAAGAGAAAATGTCCTCTCATGAATGGGTTAGACCTTACAGGTGAAGAAAAAGTGTGCTGCAGTGTGCGCTCTTTGGCTTATCCATAGACAGGCTAACCATGCATAAGACCCCCCAGATTCTTGGCTTGATTTTAGTAGAAACTCATGGGGAATGGTCCCCTAAAAGAGCTACCCCCTCATCGATGGACTAACGGCCTTGGATTTGGTACCTAGACAGGTAACCTTATGCGCCCTGTGAACTCTAGAGAGTTACTGCGACCAACTCTGTGTGTAAAACGTACCAAGTTCACTGCATTGGTAGCTTCACTGGGCCCCTCTGATGGATCAAACTCCTCGACTGTGGTGGTTCAGCGAACTCATAAGAGTTACAGAGATCATTCGCGTAAGACCCCCGGATCCAACTAGTTAAGAGCCTAAAAAACTATGATTGATCCAACTACTAAAGAGCTTAAACTGTGTAGTACCTTTTAGAGCTAACTAAACTATATATTAGCTTTGTCCATTGAAATGAATACCACATAGGTGGCAGTAACAATAAGATGTGTTGTTGCCTTATTATATGATGAATTGCATATCTCATCAAAAGTATGACTATAAGTATTGATGTATCAAAATCCAATACATCCATGTGTTCGTCCATTTCATAATATTTTAGAAACATGCCTATCATGCTATAAATAAGATCAAAAGGACACTATGAGAAGAAAGCATCAAAATTTCATTCATAACAAGTTGAATTTTACAATGGAATACATGATTATATGATCAAAAAATGAAAATTTATAAATCTTCTGACATACCCAAAGCTGTCACATATTTTTGCTAGTATTACTTCAATTGAACTTGTGTTGCATCATTTATCAATTCAGCTTCAAGAATAAGCTTAGCTTGATCGGGAACATCAGCTAACTCTCTCTCTAAAGAGGTGACGGTCTCCTCATCTTTAGCCATCTCAGACTTTTCAAGATCAGTGATACCAATGTTGACTTCCATGTCTTCTTTAATCTTGCTCACATTCAGTTCCTCCTATTCTCGAACTTCGAGTTAAGCAATTTGTTCTTTCAAGAAGGCTATTTGATCCTTGATAATGTTCCTATTCTGATAGACCTCCTTTAGAGGCCTTTAGCCGTTCTTGAAGAGATTTGTATTTAACATCGTAACTCGAGATGACAGCTGTAGTCTGAGAGACCTCCTTTAAAGATGCCAATTCTTTTTGACGCTCTAAGACTTTTGAAGCAACAACTACATTACACGCTGATTCCAGGTTATTTAGCGAACTATAGAAGTGGGTCAAAGAGTCACACAAAGGAAGAATATTTATATGCTCCAACTTCGCTGCATGGTCAAGAATAACTAATGCATTGTCCAAATAAGGCGACTGTTTAGGGTTCATGTAACATCCCGTACTTTTCAGTACTCGGGCGATATCATAAAGACCTAATTTAGTGAACGCAAACTCGATCTATGTGAACATCCACACACTATAGCTTAAATCTGATTGTTGGGAGTGATTTAGGACTAGAAATTAATACATCCATTCATTGATTTTTGAGATGGGCCATCACGCCACCAGAGAACCTACTCTTATGGTTTTAAACACCTTGATAGACAGATCAAGCCCCCCATTTTCAATATCGAATGCTAGATCATCAGATTTGTCATCCATCAGTCCACAGGACCAAGAACTTATGATCTGTGTTGGTCATAACTTAAACACACAGGCAAACTGCTGTGTTTCCTCTAAATTAGGCGGGGAATGCCAGGGTCATGGGTGATCAAGTTTTGGATTGATTGGACCATCAGATCTACAGAGTTTAATAGACTAAACAAGTATCCCCTTCGAATGGCCCACCTGAGACTTGAATTTGCTTCACCCTTCGGGTTGGTCCCAATTCGAGTTGACGAAATACATAGAAGGAGTAGAGCTGAAATAACCAATATTGGATATAGGATGGATAGACCAGCCATCCATCTAATCTACAACTAATCTAACCCTTGAATAATACAGTTAAATTGCTCGATCAATAGGAGTGTCGTAGGGGATAATCTAACCAAGACTAGGAACCACTCAATCGAATTCGGGGTCAATCTGACCGTCAAATTAACTTAAATAAATGCAATAGTTTGAATCGATCGAGTATGGCCCACCTAAATTATGGATCTGCCAAATCTTTGGTCAGGTATCGTACCTGGACTCATGGGAGCTGATGGACGGACCAGATTTCACAAATAATCATGGTGGACGCTACTTTTGAGAGTCGCAAGTGCATAAGGGAGCATGCACCCGCTGTGCACTAAGCCGTGAACCTCGATCAAACGCATTTGACTCGAAGAAGAAAGTATTCTTTCTTCTTTTGCATTCCCACCAACGATAGCGTTTGAAAAATGCCTTTGGTTGCATTGATCATGGGCCACTAGTGTCTGATCCAAATCGTCTATCGGGTGGAGGCTTTGAATCCATCCAAACCAGAATTTCACACGTTGTCTCCCACGTGCAATTGCACAATCATGAACACAACAGCGTTGTGTGCAGCCACTCTCCTGAAAATGAAAAATTCCATTTTTCTCTCTTTCCAGGCTAGCAATCTGCGCAGCTTTACTTCTTTCCATCTTTGTCATTCATCACGATGCAATCCTAGCCCTCCAATTAAAGCAAAGTGGTTTAGGGCTTCCTCTATGCTTGGGGGAAAATCGCGGCTGGTTTCATTATGACAGCTACGTACAACCATCTCGTAGCAAAAAATTGATCTGGGACGTCTATCATCAATCTGAGGGTGGTGGGAGAACTTAGGGCACACTGAAGACAAGGGAGGATTGAGCGGTAACTATTTTTCCTTGTTGCTCACAACTCTTTGATAAAAATCGGGCGTCCGCTCCCATCTTCGAACCCACCACCTAAACGGACTCCAAACTTCTCTCCTTCCATCCTCTAAGCTTCTGAGGGTCCTTCTAATCAATCCACAACAGTTGGGTTGAAGAAAGCTCCGTCAGATGGCAATCCACCATTGAAGCTCGAGCTTCTTCCCCGAGAGCACCGCCGCATCTGTTGGGTTTTAGGTAAGCTGGGATTGAATCCTACCATTCCACTGCAAACTGTAGGCCTTGTTGGTGGTATCAGACGTGAAAAAAGGGGGGAGATGGAAGCGGGAAGAGTAGAGAGTGAGGTGGCGATGGAGCTGCATTGTTTCACTCATCATGCCACACCGAGTTATGAAACTTAGTATGTCTGAGTTTGGTAGCCTACTCATCCGATCATTAAAGAAAGGAGAAAAAGAAGGAAGGAAAGAGGAAAAGAAAATGAGAGAGAGAGAGAGAGGGTGGTGTAGCTGATGCTGCCGCACCAAATCGGGTCAGGGGGGAGTTGCTGCCCAAGTTGGTTCAGTCCCTTGAGAATTCAAATAGGAGAAGGAAGGAAGAAAGAAGAAGGAGAAGAAACAAGACAGAAGCAGAAGATGGAGCGGGTCTGAGTTTGGCAACTCGACTCACTACTGGGTCATGGTGCCAGGTACTGCATCAATTGACTTACTGTTAAGTCAGGGAAGGCCGGGGTAGGTCTGGTTTAGGTGGATTTGTCCAGGCCCACTGCTAAGCACAACTGAAAGAAAAAAGAAAGAGAGGGTGATGAAGAAGTAGGGAGAGAGAGCTTGGGTTTGATGGCTACCGAGTTGACTCGGCTAAAATTAAGTCCAACCAAGTCAAGTTGGGTTTGGGCCTGATCCAAACACCATCTGGACCAGCCTTCTTGCTGGACATTCCAGTAGTAGGAGCAAGAAGGAAGAAGGGAAGAAAAGAAGGAGGAAAAGGAGAGAGAGATAGCCGAGTTAACTCGGCTGAAACTGAGCTTGACTAGGTCAAGCTGGTTCGGGTTTGGTCCAGGTTCTTGTTAGACGTTCCAGCATAAAAAAGGGGAAAAGCAGTAGAAGAAGAAGAGGGATAGGAGAAAGAAAGAAGAGAGAGCAAGGAAGAGAAGGAGAGAGAGAAAAGGAAGGAGAGGAAGAAGGAGAGTTGTTCCTTTTATCCGAGTCTCGATCGAGTTAACTCGGTCAGTTTTGGCTGAGTTCGGGTCAGTTTGCCAAGATAGGATATCAAGTTGAGGTAAATCACAACTCACTCCATTCGTTTTCACTAAGTATATTGACCATAGAAGCCAGGTATTAACTACTTTCCATGATGTTTTAATTGGGTTGTGGTCACATGTTTATCAACTAGATTTGACTCAATCGGACTTCAGTCATGCTATCTAGGGGGCTACACAACTAGATTACTTGATCGAGGTGAGGACTCACCCTTTGAGCTTCTCACTTAATTTCATCAATCTGGATATAGATGATGATATGATTCCTCTAATTGAGTTACTTACCTTACTATTGAATATGCTAATTTGTTGTGCAATTAATTCATGTGTTAGATGATAGGCATCTCTCTTTAATTATGGCATGCATAAATGTTTGATGATAACATGCTATCTTTAGTTGTACATGTATTAATTAACTGTATGTTACCACTTGCTCTTAAGTGATGGAATGAATAGAACCTATCACGGACTTACCATCTTGCAGTCCCTATTTTCCTTACATAGCTTGGATCACAAATTTGCCTTACACGGCATGGACCGCATATTTTTCCTCGTATCTTTGATGGATTATTGGTGCCCTTTTGTGGCTTATTGGTTATATTAGCATATCTTGTTGTTTCTACCCATCTTGTGGTGTTCAGTCGTATTGTGATTTCTAGGTGGAGCGGGAGTTCGCTTATCAATTTTCTAGCCATTTTGCGGTGTTCACATACTATATGATTTCTGAGTGGTCTAGAGTTTGTATATTGATTATCTCTTCATCTTGTGGTGTTCAGTCGTACTGTGATTTTCTGGTGGAGCGGGAGTTCGCTTGTCGATTTCTAGCCATCTTGCGGAGTTCACATACAATGTGATTTTCGGGTGTAATAGAAAGTTGTATGATTGATTATTGGACTATCTGGACACATAATCTTACATTGTGATTGCTATTATATTTTGCTTATGATGAGATTATGTGATTGGTTTAATTTTTGAATATATGCTCATGATTATTAATTACGTTATTTAATATGTTCATTCTCATGGCTTGCAATCTATCCTGGATTATGAATGATGAGTGTGTAATCTTAGAGGGTAGTCCTCACTGCAATAGCCATTGACGTTATCAAACTATATCAGTGGATGTAGGTGTAGAGCGAGTCGATGGTGTTCACTGGGTTGCTAGAGCAGATCGGGTAGTTGAGGAGCTAGATGGGGTCCCTGCGGCCCATATTGAGCCCCATCATTAGATGATAGATTTCATATTTTTTATTTAACAACTTTTTTTTTTTAGGATTGTATAAGTCCTGTATGGGCATTATATTTGGACTTTTATGGTGTTTGAAATGTTTTCATACAATGTATGATTTACTCTAGCTACATTTACTGCTAAATTTAATTAATGACAAGCCGCTTAAAATTACACTGAATTTTAAAGGATAACACTCGAGTTTTTAGAAAATGAGTCATATACTTGGGTTTTGAAACCTGGGGCGTTACAGTTCTTGAATGCACATATAGTAGCAGAAATGACATTATTGAACAATAAAAGCATGATGGGAGGGGTTTTATCCAGAGAAAGTTTATCCAATATCGTGGCTATCGAGTTAGAACTCGTTGACCTGTTGGAAGAAGGGATAACTTCAGCTAAAAGAAAGAGAAAATGATATAAACAATAATAATAATATAAAGAATGAAAGCGAATAAAAAGAAATATGAGAAGAAATATATACTGTCTCTGGGGGTAGATTGAGGGATAACCAGTGATGAAGATTTCCCTATTCTCGAAGATACTGGGATGTCTGCGGCAGTGATTACAATGTTAAAGGATAATTCTTTAGCCCCAATGCTCGAATCTAAAGTCATTGGCGTTGCCGTGTCAACAGGGTCCGAAGGGAATTCGAGACTACGAGTAACTGGCTGAAGAGGAGCAGGGCATGTAGCTACTGTTCTTTCAACATGAACTCGATCAACAATAGTCATATCAGCAGCCAACTAAACATCCAAAGTGTCTTGATTCACCTCTACACTTTGAGGCAAAAATAATAATTCTGCTGTAGCTTACATTCTTGGCACAGAAATTTCAGCCTCCCTTGATGTTGAAACTTCTGCAATGATGGGAAGGAATGTACGATCTTGTTGAGGCACGTCAGTGACTTCTACAGGTGAAGAGGAATATAAAGCATCATAAGAAACAAAAATATTCGCGCCCGGGGAACAACGGAAGTTCCATAATCAATCTGTTCTTCTTCAATGGGAGTGGTCGCTTGAGCAACTGGAGAAGATTTTGAACTTCATGTCGGACCTCCGTAATCAAAATATCTCCTTCAATCTCGCCTTCTTCACTAATGTCCACTTCTGCATGTTCCTCTTGGTTATCATTTAGCAACATGTCCCCTTCATCAATTAAACTTTCACTAGAAGATGTCTCACTAGTCTCAATTTCTGTGGAGTAACTAGATGAGCTATCTTCAAAGGCCACTTGTTTGCCCTTAGACGGAAGACTTACTTTGGCAGGAGAGGGCTAAACATCCCTAAGAGGGGTAGAAGCTTATTGAACCTGAACTTGAGGAGATAAAGATCTAGTTTGAGAACGAGTTCTCGGAGAAAGACGAATTGGCTCTGCGGTAGGAGATGCCGTGACCATAGTCTGATTCCCTACTTCTTTAGTCAGAGAATATAGAGTGGTGGTTGTAATCTTAACTTTAAAAAAAAAAATGGCAATGCCACAAAATTCATTGATCTAAGAAATGTACAATATTTCAGGAGGGCCGGAACAAAAAGACTATAGACCACTCCTATCGTGACATGAAACTATGAACAAAATACAAGAACAGGGAGAAGAGAAAATGGCGGCTAAGGCTGTCTCATGGAGCCAAGCCCTATGCGATCGAGGACAAGTATTCCACTAATAGGTGATGGGAGGTTGGAGCTGTGCCAAAAGTTCTGTCAGGGCTCCCATTACTTGCCATCCTAGCTAACGCATTCGCCACTGCGTTGCCTTCATAGAAGATGTGATCAAAGAGAAGGGTCAGATTATTCTTCTTAGAGTGGATATTGCCCATAATGTATCATGTGTTCTAAGTACAGGCCACTGTCGGGTCCTTTGCCGTGTTGACTGATGTAGTCGAATCAGATTCTACTATGACATTAGATAGGCCCAGATTCGAACATAATAAAACACCATCGAGCATGGCCTGAGCTTTCGCCATGGTGTTTGACACAATGCCGTATTGACTTGAATAGGCGAAGATCATTTTCCCTGCATGATCCCTTCAGACACCACCACCACCACTGGCCCCAGGGTTATTTCTTAAAGATCCGTCAGTATTGAGCTTCAGCCAACCTAAGGGAGGCTTGGTCCACCTAACTATGCGAGGTGGCATAGCCGGCAGAGGGGGGGTGATGCTATCAGCAGAGCGGATCCTGGCTCTGCTGGAATGGTCGAACCAAGCTCCTTCAGCCAGCCCGACACCTTGAAAATGATGGACTTTGCTGACATGTTATTCCCCTCGAACTGGGCTAAGTTTCTGTTAATCCAAATCTCCCAAATTATCAAGGTTGGGAGGAGACCAACCATCGTGGGAATGCAAGAGTGGTTACCAGCAGCTGAGAACCATTGCTGGATGAGAGGGTAGAGGAGTTGATTAGGGATGAACGGGATGCGAAATAAATTGTGGAAATAAGCCCAAACTTGCGATGTCATGGTGCCTTGGTAGAAGAGGTGATCTAAAGTTTCCTCTTCACCCCCAGAAGTAGCAGCTAACAAACCATGGGACTGTCTAATGTGCTGGGGAGACTGAGCAGAGCTGAGCGCAGAGAATGGAGATCTGCTAGGAAGCGGTGCTAAAGATGAGGAGTCTAGGGAGGGTGATCTGCAGCATTCGCACCGAGAAGCAAGGTTGACACCAAACCTCTTAACTGCTTGATCTACCGGAACTGCTTTAAGGATGATTTTTCAGGCAAAAATTGATATTTTTGGAGGGAGAAGCCTGTGCCATAACCAGTTGATTTAGGGAGCTGTAGGGTGTTAGGATCTGGTGGTGTTCCAAGCAGATTTTAGGGAGAACTTACCTGAGGTGGTTAAGTCCCAGATGAGCTGGTCTGGGCGGTTTGACAAGGTAACCTGGGAACCAGCGATGGATTGCATAGCGGAATGGGCAATGAAGTTTTGAATGTTAGCAAAGTTCCATTGGCCGTTACACGCATGGAAGTCACTGATAGAAGCTAAGAGCAGAGAGGGAGGAACCGCTCTCACAATGGCTGCTGATAGGAGACCACAACTTGACCAGTTGTGGATCTAAACGTTTATCTTACCCCTTCCAACAAGCCATTTGGAGTGTCGCAGAGCAATGGGCAAGGCTTTGAGAATCTCGTTCTAGGCTGGAGAGGAGACCGACCGAACAATACCTCCATTGAAGATTAATTTCTAAAAAAATTTTGCTGCAAAAAAGGAAGCCCTTAGTGATTTACTCTTGAGGAGGTTCCAGCACATTTTAATTCTGGCCTCAAACGTGACTTCTTCAATTTTCCGGATACCCAGGCCTCCTTCTTGAATAGGAGTGCAGAGCTTAGTCCATTTTATCGAATGCTTTTTGTGCCCCTCTTCTGTACTACCCCAGAAAAAGTTGCTAAAAGCTCAATTGAGGGAGATGATGACTGACTTGGGAATGTTAATTGCTGAAAGAAGATGGACAGGCATGCTAGTTAAGACGTGCTTTAGGAGAGTCAATTTTGCTGCTAGATTGAGAAATTTAGCCTTCCAGCCCTCAATTTTGCTAGTGATTTTGTGGATTAGCGACTGAAGCATAACACTCCTAATTTTGCCTTTAGATAGAGGGACGCCCAGGTAGGTAGTAGGGAGAAAACCTTGGTTGAAGCCAGTGAGGTTTGTCAGACGTTGAGCCTTGTGGTGGGATGTTCTAGTTAGGGCTATGAAGATCGTATTGGCCTCATTGACTCTTTGACCCGAGCATGCTTCATAATCACGAACGAATGTTAGAAGTTTTCGCACATTATGAGACCTGCCATTGAGAAATAGGATCGCATCGTTAGCAAAAAAAGGTGGGAAATAGTCGGACAGTGTTTGGGCAGGCTATACGGTTGGCAGATCCTAGAGGAGAAGAGTTTTGAGATGCCCCTGCTGAAGGCTTCCACTGCTAGGATAAAAATGAACGGGGAGAGAGGGTCGCCTTGTCTAATGCCTTTGCTAGCCTTGAAGAAACCAAAACTCCGTCCATTAATAAGGATGGAGAACCATACATCTTTCCAGTAGCGTTCTAGCTGCTCAATCCATTGCTGGTGGAAGTCGAAGTTCTGTAGGACTTGAACTATGAAATCCCATTCCAATCGGCCGTAAGCCTTTTCCATATCTAGCTTGATGATGAAGTTTCCTTCGAACACTTGGCGATCGATCTCATGAATCATTTCGCGGGCAATTGAGATATTATCTGAAATCAGACACCCTTTGACGAAGGCCCCTTGCTCTGAGGAGATGAGAGGAAGGATGCGAGCCAATCTAGAAGCCATTATCTTGGACAGAATTTTCATGATACAATTGCATAAACTAATTGGCCTGAAGTCTGTGATGAGAGTTCGGTTCTTCTTCTTCGAAATGAGGTAAATTAGGGTGCATTAGAACGCTTTGGGGATGGGGCCTCCCGTAAGGAACTCCTTGGTGGCTTTAAAAAGATCAGAGCTGACTACATCCCAGCAAGAGCTATAGAAAGCACCCCCAAATCCGTCAGGACCCGGGGCACTATCTACCGGAATTGAGAAGACAACATGATTGACCCCCTCTAAAGTCAGAGGGCGTAAGAGGTGGGAGTTCATCCGGTCATTGACTAACCTGGGGATGGAGCTGAGGATAGATGGATTAGTGGAAGTGCCTTTGGATAAGAAATGGTGCTGAAAATGATTTATTGCTTCCTCCCCAATCTCTTCCAAGGTTACTTTTTCCTCTTTTGATGGCGTCCTTAGCTTGGAGATGGCCTGATTTTTATGTTTGATGAGGACGGAGTTCTGAAAGAACTTAGTATTTCTGTCACCTTCTTTGAGCCATTGGATCCTTGATTTTTACTTCCAAAAGATCTGCTCTTGCAGGTGGGTCTTTTTGAGGATCGCTTGAGCTCTGTGGAGCTTTATCTGATTAACATCTGTCTGAGAGGAGAGAAGATCTTGCTCTGCCCTGATAACTTCAGATTCTGCTTCCTAAACTTTTCTATTGACATTACCAAACATGTCTTTGTTCCAAGTTTTTAGCCTGTTTTGAGAATCTTTAGCTTAATGGAGAACTCGTACATGGGAGAGGCGGTTACTTCTTGGCTCTAGCAATCAGCAACAACCTTGAGAAAATCTTCATGGTCAATCCACATCTCCTAGAACTTGAATGGACGGGGGAATTTAGGGGCCTCTTGCTGAAAAGCGAGGAACAGGGGGGAGAGGTCCGAGTGGGTTCTGATAAGGTGGGAAACTTTGGACGCTGGGAAAGCTTGCAACTAGTCTCCATTAGCGAACATTCGATCTAGTCTGGCCCATCTATGGCTAATACCAGTTCTGATGTTATAACAAGTGAATTTGGAACCAGAGAATCCCAGATCCAGCATACCTGTGTTGTTAAACATGTCCGCAAAATCCTACATTCCACCTGACATCTGGGAGGGGCCACCAAATCTGTCGTTTGGGGTTAAAGTGGTGTTAAAATCACCACTCAGTAATCTCTACTTGATTTGGAGAAACCGTTGTAGCAGGTTGTCTCTCCGATCATCTTATTAAATCCAGAGAAGACCCAAAAGGTATCCATCCTTCTAGAGAATTAACTGACTTTATTTGGAAAATGGGTTCTTCTAAGGAAATCATCTTACAAACCTGACCAAGAGCCGTAGCATGATCGCTTTCTACGAAATACCCAATACCTTGCACAGGCCTGTAGTTTCTCAATCTAGGAGGAGGAATCCAACTTGGCTGATCAACTGAATAACAGTTGCACACTACATAGAATTGATGTGACCATCACTGCATCCAGGCATACGAGGCTTGCACCTGATGATTATAGCCAGGAAGCACGAAGCGAGAGCTAAAGTTTCTTACTGATAGCTGCTTCCATATTAAGGCCCAATTATAGGGACCTACTCCATAACTTCTCATGACACGAGTGACTGCTTCTCTAGCTTGTGGTACAGTCTGATCATAACTAAACTGTTGTGCAAACCTACTGGGGTAGTAAGGCTCATGTTAAAATTCACTCCCTTCTCGTAGAGGAAGTGTAACGACCCAAATTTAGGTTAAGGGAAACAATATGCTAATAATGAAGACCCGTATACATCCCACATTGTAAGAATGGTCATATTAAACACTGGAAAAACAAATGGACTGGATGGATTTCCCTTAAACATCATTGTAGACCCCATACGTAAGGTGCGTGTGCATAGGACACATGCACCCGCAATACACGGAAACCTCTAGCACGGTCAAATCGGGTTTGACTCGTGCTTTCCAAGCTAAAGAGAGAGGTCTTATCTCTTTGATTTTTGTTTTTCTCACTTGCATGTTGTTTGAATGGACAATCGTCCATTGGCATCGTTCGTGCGCCACCATCGTGGTCCACATGGATAATCTGAACCGCCCATCTAATGCGGATGAAGCCTCCGGTCAAAACCTCAAAGACTTCACCCAACGATCAGCGAATAGAGGGCCACACCATGAACAATTGTACGAGCTATCTAGAGCTTAGAACCACCTCATATCTTGATCCCTGGACCGAGACTCCACGACAAACCTAACGGAAGGATTGGATCTCCTGACATCCATGATGGTGGACCCCATAGACTCTAATAAGATCCGGACCCCTTCCTCTCTCCTTCCGCAACAACAGAGAAACTGGACGTGTCTTTCCCTCACACGTAAGAAAACGCGAGAGGTCATCCTGGCTTCAATCTAAGCCATCCAAACCATAGGAAGTGGGGTTCCGATTGTCCCCGAGAAGTTTGAAAGAAAAGGAGGGAAATGAAGACTGCAATTTCGCTCCCCGAATCTCACGTAGAATAGCCACGTTAGACCTACTTGTCAGACCACCGTCTGATTGTTCTTGCACTTAAGAGCCTGATCACAACCTTCCATCTGAGGGCCATTAGGGACAACCCAATACGTCTAGATCTAATCGGATCTAGGGAGTGAAGAAGGAGTGAAATCGGGAAGGAGGCCCACCGTAGACACTGATTCATTGTTGCATTTGTTGCTGTGCACGAAAATAGGGAACTGTGTAATGATTGTTTCTACTTTCCCTGCTACGAAAACAAGGCTGTTTTAACATTTTGCAGAAGATTCTGGAGGCTCTTACAACTATAAAACCCCCTCCACAATGGGAAAGAAGAAGAAAAAGGAAGGGAACAACAAGAGGAGAAAGAGAGAGAAACAAGAAGGAGAAAAAGAGAGGAAGAAAACGAGTGAAGAAAAGAGAAAGAGAAAGAGAAGGAAAGAGAAGCCGTGGCCTAAAAGGAAGACAGCTACCCACGTCAAACAACCCGCTGACAACAAGTTGAAATACAGGTATGCAACAACCAAACCCTTCCTCTTGAACTTCTCTTCTCCTTTTCCTTCCAATGCTTAATCTAGAAACCGATCTAAGAAAACCAGTAATTTGAATCAAACCTAACTATTTAACTTCTTAAATGATATATTCAAGGTCTAACCCTTCAACACAATCACGCTCAAGGAAGAGACAAAACAGGTGAGGAATTTTTCCTTTAAGATTACATTAATTTAAGTTGGTATCAATTATTCTATTCTTTCACATGCTTTGAATTCTCCCTTTGACTATTAAGTTACCACTGACAATTATCTATCCTTAGGGAATAATGGTTAGGGTGTAATGTTAACTATGCATGACCTTTTTGAGCTTATGTGAAGTTTTATCCTTTAAGCTTAACTTAATTTAAGTAGGTATGACTTAATTGACTTATTATGTGTTTATATTATTATGATTCTCTCCCTGCAATCGTATAATCTTACCACCATCAATTGTCTATCCTTTGAAAAATTATAATTACATGTGATCTTTATGAATTTATGTGGGGTGATGGATACAAGCCTTGCTTTTATCTTTACCAATTTGTTGAGTTAGCCCTTGCTACTCTCCTTATTATTGAGTTGGCCATTACTACTCTCTTTATTATTGAGTTGGCCATTGCCACTCTCCTCTTTGTTGAGTTAGCCATTTCTACTCTCCTCTTTGTTAAGTTGGACATTGCTACTCTCCTCTTTGTGAGTTAGCAATTGCTACTCTCCTCCTTACTTTACTAACCTTGTGGTATTTATCTTTTAAGCTTAGGCATGTGTCTTGATATTCTAGAACTCCCATAATTCAGCTTACATTTTCTCTAATGCAAGTGATGTGTTGAAGGTATCATAACTAGTGATTTAATTATTATATCATGGACATAATACGCTCTGGGTAGAGACCCTCTTGGTTGTCACGTAATTCCATGGGTTTTAGTTAGTGGTGCATGAATCGATGTAAATAATTCGTAATATGTGTTACATCACTTCTGGGATTAGATGTTGCAAATAGTCGTTCTATGAACAAATCGTGTCACGTAATTCATCTAATTCATGTGTTGTACCACCTCAAGGTGTTCACGTAAATCCATGATAGCATTGGCCATGCCGGCGAATATCCATAATTATGGGATGCGGGTCGAGTCGAGCTTTCTACGAATCGTATTCCACATTTTGATGATCACTACATATGATGAGGTGCACACACTTTGCTAGGCATGCATCTCATGTAGGTTGTTTGCACATATTAATATCCCTTGTAGTAGTGGAGTACGAGGTGTATTAGAACCTTTACATTGATTTTATAACTCTCTTGAATTATTGTTAATCTTAAAAGATGACCATCATTATGAGTAGGGCATTGACCCTCTTTAACCGTATAGATGATGCAGGTGACGTACAGGTGGAGGACCCAGAAGATCAGTCTTCGATTGAAGATTTCGTTGAATAAAGTAGAAAAGTAGTCTATGACATATTTTATTTATGTTTCCGCTATATAACTCAGAACTTTGTAACAAGCTCCCATTGAGAGAGCATTAGACAAGTTTATTCAATCATGGAATGATAATTTTGGTTAATTTTATTCTTATGGATGATTACCTTCAAGAATGTAAATGGATGTGATCTAGATGAAAGAAAACTCAAGCTAAGACCTTAAGGCGTCCAAGGCTTTTACATTATCAACACTCGATTTCCTCGGCCACGAGTATAAACTCTGGCTGCGAAAATTTAGGATGTTATAAGAAGACTGCAGGATCTGATACAGATAAAGAATGTTCTCTCTATTGGTTCCAAGTCATTGTCTATTGCATCTCTATCTTCAACTTGATGAGATAACGGAAACTGGAAGAAATCGATAGATTCCATGCTCTCGATCTTGTCAATGATCTGGTCATAAGTCTTCTTCGACATCTTGCGCTTCTGATAATGACATAGGGGAGGACGTTTTGGAGTAATGTAGGCTTTCTCAGGATCACTGTATGCCCATGGAAAATATACACACAACCAGCCAAAAAAGTTGTGCTAGGGTGCATATGTGGATGAAGCTCCTATAGTTAGAATTGAGCAATGCGTCGCGACATCCCTGAATACTTTGTAAAGAGAGCAGATAACAGGAGGAGCCAATGAATATCTTTTTCCCTCAGTCATCTGTAACACCCTAATTCCCATGGCTCGAGGATGATCACTTCTCGTTGAGAACCCGAGTATTATGTTAAGAAGTCTATTACAATAAATCTTAATTATAAAAGATCCCATGATATAGTGTAAGACAACTACTATATAAGTCATAGATGTTAAGAATATTAACAAAGAAGTTTAACACATGTAAATGTCAGCAAAATGAAACCCCTTAGTAGGGGATTTTAATTACAATCCGTGAAATTAAAAGCATAAAGTTTTAATGAAGAAAGCATGTAAATCATAGACTACTAGTTGAGCTGAAAAGGGTCAACCACGCTTGTATAGTATCCTTCCTCGCCGAACTCCTCTTCAGTCACATCTGGGATCCAACTGGGGGGTCTTTCTCCATCACTAAACCTGCATTTATTTGGTGGAACTGCACAATAGGGTGAGTGATAGCTCAGTGGGAATTTTTCTAAAAGATTTCATGCATATCATAGTATTCCAATATAGTTTAAATCAATTTAGCAATTTATAATGAGAGTAATATCACTTGAACATGTGCATGAATGTATGGATGTATGCCTAAAGTCACAGACCTAGGGATGCACATCCAACTGTCAAAAGGGTCACCTGAGGTAGACTTACTACATGGAAAAGACCATGTAGTGAGAGCGCCCAAGGTAATTTAGCCTCCTTGAAAAGTATTTAGGATACACCTGAGGAGGTCTAAAAGACCCAGAAAAGCCTCATGCAAAGAGAACGGCCCATAGTGGTATGAATGCACTCAACCTGAGGGTTATAATAAAATGATAAAATTCTTAATAGACCTAGCAGGATGTGGCTCATATCAAGCACCTAGTAAAGCTCATATGTTATGCATGAATGTTATGCACCATGATTCTCATGCACATCTCTTAAATTCGGCAATAATGTTCCTTAACTTGTGGTTGCTATCCAATCTTAAGGTCCTTGGTAAGACCTTCAACATTGAGTCATGACTTTGATCTCACTTTGATATAATTCTCCATAATTCCTCTATTTTTAGATTGGATAGGATCACACGAGTATAGAACGTTAGCATACATGTGTATCTATTCCATGTATGTAAGTGCTTATACTTAAAGCACATATTAGTTTGTTAAATTTCATAGTCCAGTTATGATCGCAAGCTCGACTAAAGACAAGCTATCAACTTGATCAAGTACTTGGAAAGAAGATTTAACATCTCAATCCAGGATCATTCATGATTTGAAGTTCAGCACACTTCGTATGAATCAACCTACAGGTGGTATAAACCTAGTTGGACCATAGGTTAGGTGTATTTCACTCATGCATATCTTGAATCACATTTTATGGTAAATACACTCAAGTTAGGCCAGCTCGACGTTCGGTTCGGCCAGTCTAACTACTTGGACCAACCATGCAAAATTCAGACAAAAATCAAATCTCATATGATCTTCTTTTGCGGTAGGTTCGACCAGCCCAAGGTAGGGTTCGACCAACTGAAACTAACTTCGGCCAACCCAAGGAAGTTCGATCAAGTTTCCAGCAATGGAACGATTTCAGAATCCAGGCCAGTTAGGCCAGTCGAACTTGAGTTTAGGCCAACCGAATCTAACTTCGGCCAGCCGAACTCGAGCTTAGGCCAACCGAAGATTTAAAAGATTTTATCCCGCGATTTTTAAATTTTGATTGGAACATTATCTTTGAAGTTTGGCCAGCCGAACTAAATCTTGGGCCAGTCGAATTACACAGATCCTTAGCTATATATGGAGGCTTTCTCTTACATTCTAAATCACAAAAATTCATATTCTTTTATTGTGTTGTAGAGAAAAATCCTTTAAGCCTCTTTAAGCTATTTGTGTTGTATTTCATATTTTATTATTAGCTTATTCTATTCTCCTTTTCAAAGTTAAATTAAATTATTTTGATAAGAGTAATCCATACTCTACTTTGAAAAGAAGGAGAATCGAATCTGCAGCAATAGGGTTTCATTCATTTCATTGAAAATCTATTAGATCCCTTTACGTCTTTTTGGTTTGAACTTATACATCGACTTCATCAATATCCCAAGAAGAAGATCGCTGCACCCAAGCTTTAACTACGACTTCGACACGCCAAATTGAAGATAAGTATTATAATTATTTAGTTATTTCAGTTTGGGTTTTTCTGAGATAGCCCAAAAATCTCCGCGGGTTTGTTTGTGGTGACCCCGTAAAATCACAAAGCGGGTTTGTTTGTGGTGACGACGTAAAATCATAAAGCGGGTTTGTTTGTGGTGACCTTATAAAATCACAAAGCGACTTTACTTGTGGTGACCCCGTAAAATCACAAAGTGAGTTTAATTGTGATAGCTCGTGAAAATCACAATAATTGTATAAGGTTGTTAAGGTGACCATGGAAAACTTTGAAATAGTGAAAGCCAAAATTGCAAGGGTAGTAATTTTAAGAGTGGAGTAGGTTGCATTAAGGCACCGAACCACTATAACTCTTTTATGTATTGTGGTGATTGAATTTGATTATTTGTGCTATTGTGCTTTTCTTACTCTTTGTAATTAGTTTGATACTTTGATTTCAATGACATCGTGAAATAAGGTTGTCCTACGAACTATTTGGTATTAAGGATTTAATACTTTATATAATTGTATTTAATTGATTCATTATTCCACATTGTATCGAATTATTTGACATTGTCGTATTCACCCCCCCTCTAGGACATATATAGCTTGTCCTTTCAAGTGGTATCAGAGCGAGGTTACTCTTTTTGGGATTAATTTCCTAGAGCTAGATCCAGAGCTATTGGAATGTCAAATTTTGATAGTTTATCAATTTCCAGGCCACTGCCCTTTGATGGCTCAAACTATTCCTATTAGAAAGCTAGAATGAGGATCTTCTTCAAATCTATTGATGAAAGTGTGTGGCAAGCTACCATTACCCAATGGGTCTTTCCAATGTTGGAAGTAGTGGGTGAAGATGGAACCAAGTCCATGGAAGTTTAAGTTTATAATCTATGGACTTCAGGTCAGAAAAGCGATAGTAGTGCCAATGCAAAAGCACTTAATGCTATCACTTGTGCTTTATTACCAGACGAGTTCAAAAGAATCATCTCATGTGATACGGCAAAACAAGCTTGGGATATTCTTGAAATGACAGACGAAGGAACTAACATTGTCAAGAAATCTAAGATTCAAATCCTTACAATAAGGTTTAAAGAAATCCATATGGAAGAAAATGAATCATTAATGGATTTCTTCACTAAACTAAATAACATTGTTAATTCTATGTGAGGTCTTAGAGAAAAAGTCCCTGAAAGAAAAGTATGTGCAAAAATCCTACAATCGCTTCATGACCGGTTCAATTCTAGAGTCACTGCTATACAAGAATTGAGGGACATTGATACAATGAAGGTAGATGAATTAGTAGGATCTTTACAAACCTATGAGTTGAATTTCAAAATTTCCAAAAGTAAATCCATAGCCCTAAAATCTTCAAAATCTAAATCAAAAGATTCAGATAATGAAGAAAATGAGGATGGCATGGCTATGCTTGATAAAATTTTTTATAGGATTTTTAAAAATAAAAATAGTCTGGTTTTCAAAAACCGATTGACAAAAGAAAAGGAAATTGAAAATCTAAATATAAAGATTCTCATTGTTTCAACTATTCTAAATATGGCCATTTAGTTGTGAAATGTCCTAAGAAGGATAAATCTAAAAGAAGAGGCATGATCGCCACATGGGATGAATCGTCTGAATCTGAATCCGATTCAGAAACTGACGAATTAGATCATGAAACTGAAAATGATCAAAAGGCATTTATGACCATAGCTAGACTTACTTCCTCAAAAAAAGATGAAATATCTAATTATGAAATGCCGGGAAGTGATGTTGAAAATGAAGAAGACCTTCAAGTAGCCTATGATGCCTTATATAAAGAAAGTTGTAAGATTGTAACAAAATTAAAAATTCAAAAGAATAAACGTGCAGATTTAAAACTACAACTTGAAAATTTTGTTATGGTGAAATCACATTTTTCTGATTGTTTTGAGAAAACCAAATTTGAACTCAATATAAAAAAAATTCTGAAATTGATGATCTTAAAACTGAAAATAAGAATTTACAATTAGAAATTACTTCTCTAAAAAATTTTAAAGAAACCTGGATATATACCTATGGTGACTCGAGACTTGAAAAGTTATTATCTGCATCTCGTCGAACTAACAACAAATCTAGTTTGGGTTATATCAAAAGTCGTTGAGAAAAATCTAAAAATACTACTCCTATATTTGTTAAAGGTGAATATTCAAAATCTAAAGAAGAAACTATAAAGGAAATAAATAAAAAACCTTGTTAAATACCTTTTTATCCAAGAACTAAGTCCAATTATCAAAAGAAAAATTATAATCCTTCTCTTGCAGATAAGATAATGGACTTACTTAAGGAGCTTTTGAAATCCAACTCTAGAACTATGAGACTAAGTGAGAATAAGAAAAATTATGACTCTCAAACAAATCATATGATCAGAGATCCTCCTAAACCCAAAACCATATTGAAATGGGTTCCGAAAATTAAGTATCTTGTCATCCACACAACTTTTAAAGCCAATATCCATTCAAGATGGTACCTGCTTTAGACATATGACAGGTGATAAAGTGATACTTTCAGACATCAATCACATTGATAGAGGCTCAGTAACATTTAGAGATAGCAACAATTGCAAAATCAGCGGAAGAGGTAATGTAAAACTTTTCAATCTTCCTATTTTTAAAGATGTTTTATACGTTGAAAGTTTGAAACACAATTTGTTAAGTATATCTCAAATATGTGATAATAATCATAGTGTTAAATTTTTTGATCACAGATGTGAAATACTTAATAATTAAGGTCATATAATATTAAATGGTTGAAGAACCTCTGAAAATTGCTATATCATTGATGAATCATGTTCCACAAGTCACTCTGCTATACAGTCCAAACAAATGAAATTGAATTGTGGCATCAACGTCTTGGACATGTGAACTTTAGAGATCTATACAAACTTAGAAACAGAGATCATCTTCGAGGCTTACCCAAGTTTTTTTAAAAAAAATTGGAAAAGAGAGTATATGTTGCTTGTCAAATAGGCAAACAAATCAGGAGTAGTCACAAAAAGGTGAACTCCTTAGCCACATCTAGACCCCTCGAATTACTCCACATGGACCCTATTGGGCCAACCCGAACAAAGAGTAGAGGAGGTAAAAAATACTTTCTAGTTGTAGTTAATGACTATAGTAGATATTCATGGGTAGCCTTCTTAAGAGAAAAGTCGGATGCTTTTGACGAAGTCAAAAAGTTATTTAAACACATCCAGACAGAAAAAGAACTGCATGTGAAAAAGATAAGAAGTGATCATGGAATAGAGTTTCAAAACAGCAATTTTGAGAAGTTTTGTGATGACCCTGGAATATTATATGAATTTTCTGCCCCTAAAACTCCTCAACAAAATGGTATAGCTAAAAGAAAAAATAGAATTCTACAAGAAATGAGGACTGTTATGCTTAATAGTAAAAAATTAGCAAAAAATTTATCGACTGAAGCTGTCAACACTGCTTGTTATATTATTAATTGAGTCTATGTAAGAGCAGGTTTAAATAAAATGGCTTCTGAACTCTGGTCTAACAAAAAAACCATTGGTAAAATATTTCCACACTTTCAGAAGCAAATGTTTCATTTTACGAGATAGGAAACATTTGAGAAAATTTGAAGCAAAAATTGATGAAGGTATTTTTCTAGGGTATGCTCTGAACTGTAGAGCATATCGTGTCCTAAATAAAAGGACCAGAGTGATACAAGAATCCATAAATGTTGTAATTGATGATCAAATTATCACTCTAGCTAATAAACACGATGATGAGGTTATTATATTCAATCAATTAATACCTTCATCAAAATCAGATACAACTAAGAATAGACTAGTCAATGACCATCCGACTAATCAAATTCTTGGTAACACTCGCACTGGTGTTAAAACCAGAAGACAAGTTTAAAACATTTGTAATCATGTATGCTTCACTTCCCAGATAGAACCATCAAATGTAAATTAATGAAGCCTTAGCTGATGAAAATTGAATTTTAGCTATGTAAGATGAATTAAATCAATTTGTCAGGAATGATGTTTGGTATCTAGTACCTAGACCATCTGATAAACATGTGATTGGAACTAAATGGATATTTAAAAATAAATCTAATGAATTTGGGAATATCTTAAGAAACAAAGCGAGATTAGTTATACAAGGGTACACCCAAATCGAAGGAGTCGACTATGATGAAACTTTTTCTCCAGTCGCTTGCCTCGAATCCATCAGACTATTTATCTCCATTGCATGTCATAAAAATTTTAAAATTCATCAAATGAATGTTAAAATTGCTTTCTTAAATGGTGATCTAAATGAAGAAGTTTATGTAGTACAACCTAAAGGTTTTGAAGATCCTAAACTTTCTAACAATGTATATTATTTAAGAAAGGCTCTATATGGATTAAAATAAGCTCCTAAAGCATGGTATAAAAAATTAACAAAATTTCTTCTTAGTCAAAATTTTAAAATGGGTAGTGTTGATAAAACTCTATTTATCAAAAGAATTAATAAAGAGCTGTTGATTGTTCAAATATATGTAAATGATATTATTTATGGATCAACGAATGCTGACCTTTCTTCTAAGTTTGCAAAATCTATGAAATCAGTTTGGGATGAGTATGGTAGGATAACTGAACTATTTTCTTGGACTTCAAGTGAAACAATTTGAAGATGGAATTTGCATATCTCAAATTAAGTATGCGATAAACTTAGTTAAGAAATTTGGGTTTAGGAATGGTAAAAACTTTGCTACTCACATGGCTACAACACTCAAATTATCTAAAGATGACACATGTAAAAGCATTGATCTTTTCATCTTTACTGTAGTATGATTGGTAGTCTCTTATATTTAATAGCTAGCTGGCCTGATATCTCTTTCAGTGTAGGCGTTTGTGCCAGATATCAATCTAACCCTAAAGAATGTCATCTGGCTGTAGTAAAAAGAATAATTAGATATATTGCCAATACTGTTAATTTGGGTTTATGGTATCCTCATGATACGTCTTTATAAATTTCTTGATATACTGATGTTGATTGGGTAGGTAATGTGGACGATAGAAAATCCAAAGCGGTGAATGTTTTTACATCGGAAACTGTCTTGTCTCTTGGATGAACAAGAAACAAAACTCAGTATCTTTGTCCATTGCTGAAGCTGATATATTGCGGCAGGAAATGCATGCACACAATTAATGTAGATGAAATGAATGTTAGCAGACTATGGTATTGATCAAGAAACAATGCATTTATACTGTGATAATACCAATGCAATAAATATATCCAAAAATCCCATTCAACATTCTCGCACTAAGCACATTGATATTCGATATCACTATATTAGAGAATTAGTTGAAAGCAAGTCTGTTATGCTTGAATATATTAATACTGAAAAATAGCTTGCATATATTCTGACAAAACCACTTGATAGTGTCAAATTTTTGAATTTAAAAAATGATATTAGTTTATGTAGTGTTTCTTAATTAATTATTCTATATTAAAATTTGTTGTTTTATGTTATTGCTTTAATAGAATAATGTGCATTCATGTCATTTAAAAAAATATATAATATTTTTAAAAAATATTTTCGGCCAACCCTGAGCTGTTTGCTTAGTTTGGCCAGCCGAGGACGTGCTCGGGCTAGCCGAACCATGCGCAAATGGGTTATATTGGGTATTTTTTTTTCAAAACCCTCATTCCATTCTCATATTCTTCAGTTAGCCTATGGATTCCTTCGGCCAACCCATCACTCTAGTGTCCTTGTAAGTGATTATTTTTTAATTTCCTTCTAGATTTAAGTTCCTTGCTATCCATTATTTCATCATCTTTCTTGAATTTAGAATTTTATTTTTTTAGGTTTTTGATAGAAATCTGATCTAGATCTTTTCCTTCCAATTGTTGATATTTCTTTTACAAATCTAGTCATTTTCTATCATGGCATCTCGTTCTAAGCATACTGTGCGAGGCCCTCAAACTGGTTCTTCCTCTCGAACTGCTAATCGGGTTGTGCGCTCTATCTGTTTACCTAAAAATTATCCAGAAAATGTGTGGGATTTTCGTACCCATAACATTATCATTGAGCGCACCATTAATATAAATCATGTTGCCCAATTCGGTCTTGTAGAAATTCTGTCCGCGGTAAGATGGGATAAGATTTTTGAGTGAGGTGGTGCAACATATCGATCCATCAAAAGAGGGTTGTATGCATCTATAAATATTGTGTCTCTAGAACAATTAACATTTTCCATTTAGTTTATGGAAGACATAGTTATTATTAACCCCTCCATCATATCATCAATCTTTTGGTGGAAGAGGGAATCTCTATTCCACTGATCTTTGAAGATATGTACCAAACGAAAAGAGAATCTCTCACTAGGGAGTTATGCAGTTTTAATGCAACCTGGCATAACCATAACTCACTCCCCACCTACAATCTTCTTCCCAATTACCGTCTCCTGCATTGTATTTTCACTTCGAATGTTTATCCTTGTGGTGGGAATAAAGCAGACCTTACTCCCTATATGATGTGTATTCTTCATTCAGTCATTTTTGGTATCTGTATCTGTCTTCCATCTTTGATCACTTATCAAATTATTGATTACTGTCTTCATCCTCATCATGGCTCTATTCCTTTTGTATATCTCATGACTGCATTGCATTGCACTATAATGTTCAAATCCCTGCAACTGAAGCACCGGAGTGTTAGCTCCCATTTGGTAATGTTAATATCAACATGATGCAACTTGAGCTAATACCTAAGCAGCGAGGACATTAGGAAGGTGTTCCTGAAGAAGATGTGAATATGGATGATATCTTTGCAGATCTGGAAGAAACCGATGATACCGATAACACTGATTTCTAGCCCTCAAAGTTCTCAGAGAGGTTGGCGAGTTTAGAGAAGAAGGTGGATGACCTATATGTTTCTCAAGAAGCATTACTTTAAACTCAGAAACAACAGATGAAGTACATGAAAAGGTACTATCATCGTTTCAATAGGAGTTTGAGGATTAATGATCCTGACATGCCGACTCCATCTTTCTCTAGTTCTGACTGATTTTCTTAAACTTTTAGTTTGTAATAACTTGATATATTTTTATTTTTGCTAACATACACCTAGATATGACACTATGCAATGCTTATTTTATGCTACTAAATCCTTGTGTTATTTGTTCCTTATATCCCTTGTGCTTCATTGATTGCTTCTTCCTTTGTCAACTTCTGACAAAAAGGAGGGGAAATATTATATATTTTTGTGATATAGATATGAGATCATCATTTCTCTCACAAATATGAGCACACACATATTTGCATATACTTTATGAACTATATTTTTGCAGATATGACTAAGTGCTTAGGAGGAGTGATACAGATGCATCATCTTAGGGGGAGTAACATAGTGTCGACTTAAAAGATTTGTGTTGTTTGAGATGTTGTAATATGTTATGTTGAGTTGTATTGTTGTTTTATCATGAAATTGACAAAGGGGGAGATTTCATGTGCTTATACTTAGAGCACATATTAGTTTGTCAAATTTCGTAGTCTGGTTACGATCGCAAGCTCAATTGAAGACAAGCTATCAACTCGATCAAGTACTTGGAAAGAAGATTCAACATGTCAATACAAGATCATTCATGATTCGAAGTTCAGTACACTTTGTATGAATCAACATATAGGTGGTATAAACCTAGTTGGACCATAGGTTAGGTGTATTTTACTTATGCATATCTTGAATCACATTTTATGGTAAATACACTCAAGTTAGGCGAGCCTGACATCTAGTTTGGCCAGTCTAACTACTTGGACCAACCACGCAAAATTTGGACAAAATTCAAATCTCATAGGATCTTCTTTTGTGATAGGTTCAGCTAGCCTAAGGTAAGGTTCAGCCAGCCGAACCTAACTTTGGCCAACCCAAGGAAGTTCGGTCAAGTTTCCAACAATGGAACTATTTCAGAATCCAGGCTAGTTAGGTCAGCCAAACTTGAGCTTAAGCCACCCGAATCTAACTTCGGCCAGCCAAACCTTTGCTTAGGCCAGTCGAAGATTTGAAAGATTTTATTCCGTGATTTTCAGATTCTGATTGGGACATTGTCTTTGAAGTTCGGGCAGCCGAACTAAATCTTTGGCCAGCCAAACTACATAAATCCTTGGCCATATATAGAGGCTTTCTCTTACATTATAAATCACAAAAATTCATATTCTTTTATTGTATTGTAGAGAAAGATCCTTCAAGCCTATTTAAGCTATTTGTGTTGTATTTCATATTTTATTATTAGCTTATTCTATTCTCCTTTTTAAGGTTAGATTAAATTGTTTTGATAAGAGTAATCCAACTCTACTTTTAAAAGAAGGATCAAATCCGCAGTAATGGGGTTTTATTCATTTCATTGAAAATCTATTAGATCCCTTTGCATCTTTTTGGGTTGAAATTATACATCGGCTTCATCAATATCCTAAGAAGAAGATCGCTGCACTCAAGCTACAACTATGACTTTGACTTGCTAAATCAAAGATAAGTACTATTTTTTAAAAAATTATTTCAGTTTGGGCTTTTCTGTGATAGCTCGAAAATCTCAGCGGGTTTGTTTATGATGACCCCGTAAAATCACAAAGCGAGTTTGTTTGTGGTGACCCCATAAAATCACAAACCGAGTTTATTTGTGGTAACCCTGTAAAATCACAAAGTAGGTTTGATTGTGATAGCTCATGAAAATCGCAATAACTATATATGGTTATTAAGGTGACCCTGGAAAACCTTAAAATAGTGAAAGCCAAAATTGCGAGGGTAGTAATTTTAGGAGTGGAGTAGGTTGCATTAAGGCACCGAACCACTATAACTCTTTTTTGTATTGTGGTAATTGAATTTGATTATTTATGCTATTGTACTTTTCTTACTCTTTGCAATTAGTTTGATACTTTGATTTCAAAGACGTTGTGAAATAAGGTTGTCCTACCTAAATCTTTTTGGTGTATGGTTGTCCTACGAACTATTTGGTATCAAGGATTCAATACTTTGTAACATTGTATTTAATTGATTCATTATTCCGTATTGTGTCAAATTATTTGGCATTGTCCTATTCACCCTCCTCTAGGACATTTATAGCTCATCCTTTCAATGTAGTAATTTTAATTCTCCAACTAAGACAAGAATATTGTAACATGATCTTTCTCATAAGATGTAATAAGAGAATATAACATATTTCCAAGACTTGTATCATGAGTATTAGAAGTAAATGTAAACACATAAGATTTATTAAATAAAGTAGGATCAATAGCAATGAGATCAAGTTCACAAGACCTTGTATATTATAATTATATTCGAAAGATTTCATATCTTATTTGAAAAGGCCTAGCTATATGTCCTGGGGGGGGGGGGGCGTGAATAGGACTATGCCAAATTAAAATGATAACAACAAAAATTAAAAAAAGTAAAGGAAAGATAGCACTATAATCAGTTCGCAATACTGAAATGTAAAGCTACCTCAAATGTATGAGTATTGAGAGATTGATACAAATTTTGTTGTAAGGACAACCTTACACCAAAAACCATGGTAGGACAATCTGATTCCTAGAAAGGTCTTTGTATCAAAAACTCAAACTTGATATAGAGGAATAAATAAATAAATAAATGGAAAGAAAATGAAATCTAAGCTATTACAACATTCCGCACAATGCTTGAAATATAAAAGATTACAACATTCACATCCACAAATACATTCCACAATATTGAATGATAAAAGATATAGAAATTAAACCACACATCTAAACACAAAGAATTATAGTGGTTCGCTTATGTGTACACCAACTGCTAAACAACAGCCACACAACTACTCCACCCCTAATATCCTCACACAGTGGATGTTAGCGTTCAATATAAAAATAGGTTTTTCCATGTTCACCTAAAACCCTCACAATTGTGTCTTTCAAATGGGCTTACACAATTTAAAAACCCCACACTCTAAGTTTTCTGGATCTCCTCAGATAACTAAAATAATGAGATTTTTTGGCTCAATTTCAAAAGAAACCAAAAACAGAAGATTTACACAAATGTAAAATACTTGGATATTCTCCTTTTGTTGTAGCCCGGAAGAACCACATCGGAGTAGAAGTTTGAATAGAAGTTCAATGTCCAATACTACTTGTGAAATGGTTTCACCTTGGGCTAGCTCGATTTGATTTTGATTCCAAGAAATGGGAATACCTCAATTCCTCTTTCAAATATAATTGGAATGCAGAAATTTAAAATCAAATGCAAAGAGAGCAACTAAAAGAGAATATTAAATGAGCACAATATAGCTTAAATAAATTACTAACTTATCTCTAAGAATATTGTGTTGATTTAGCTTGAATTGGATATTAAACTTTAAAAATCGTGCTTTATTTATAAGTACGGAAGTCGCACCTTCGACTGGTCCTATGGACACTACGACTGGTCGTATGACCAACAGATATTTAAAAATTTAAGCACGATCAAATAAAATCGTTCCACGACCGGTCGTAGGCCATCCACGACTAGTCGAGGGACCTCCACGACTGGTCGTGCGGTGCTAAAATAGTCGCTGTAGTTTGAGTTGTAGCTGTAGGACTGGTCATGAATGAGTCGTGCACTGTTCACACGACCGGTTGAGTAGTCTCCAGGATTGGTCGTGGCTCAACAAAAAATTCTAAAAATATGCAACAAAACTTAGGACTGGTCTTGAAATTTTTTGGACTAGTCGAGCCAGTGCTAGGACTAGTCGAACAGTGTCCAAGACTAGTCTAAGAACAAACCAAACACTTATAAAATGATTCAATTTGAGTTATGTGTTCAAAATGACCTACCCTAAGGTCAATCTAAGGTCTTTCATACCTTGAACATGATGTATGAACATTGAACCATCTTTTCTTCAAATGATAGACAATCTTTGAAGTTCATGAAGCTTGATATCGTGACACATAATGAAGCTTGAACTTGTGATCTTTTGAAGCTTGATTTTGTAGTACTTGAGTTGTACTTCATCTTGAGTCTTGAGTATGAACAGTTCACTCGTCTTTCAATGTCACTTTAAGACATTAAGCTTTGAAGCTTAAAGGAGTGAACAATGTACTTGATCTTGTTCTTATCTTGAAGCATTGTCCTTGTACATGTGATGCATTGCCTTGAACATATATATCAATGTGCTACACAAGACACAGATTGTGGTTTTGGCACTACAAAATTTGACAATCAAAGGAGCATGAGACCATAGCACTTACAATCTCCCCCTTTGTCAAATTTGTGACAAAACACAATACATAAAACATAACCAATATACACTCAAAGAATCATGCACCAGTTATCAAAAGAAACCAGTTGCAGCCTGGTTAAAGGATCATGCACCAGTTATCATCAACTTGCATCAACACTACTCCCCCTTAACTCCTCCCCCTTTCACAAAAAAAAACTACATATCCTCAATCCATGCCAATATACTAATATATATATATATATATATATATATATATATATATATATATATATATATATATATATATGTATATCAATATATCACAAACACCACATTATCCATATATTAGGCATGCCAAAACTTCTCCCCCTTTTTGTCACAATATGACAAAGGAATAAATCAAGATATGAAAAAATAAACAAAAGAGGAATAAGGGAGCAAACACGTCAAGATATAAGCAAATAAAGTGTATTTAAAAGTAACCAACATAAACCAAGTTCATCCAAAGTCAGTCTCACAAACTGAAAGAAAGCAAAGTATTATAAGAGTTATTATAGGCCATATGAGAAAACACTTAATCAGATCCAGAAGAGGGAGCAAGAATAGATGGATCAATTTGGTGTAAACCCTTGTTAATGCACCTAATATATTTGCGTGTATAAGCAAATTGAGAATCTTGGGTTACACGAATCTGAGCCACCTGTTCCTCAAGAGAATGCAACCTCTTAGCAAAATCAAAAGGCTGATAGTCAGGGTCAACCTCAGAATCTGATTCGAGCTCATCAAATATATCATCCATGTTAACATCATCAGGTAAACTGCCTTCTTCTTCATTCACTGCTTTAGCTCCACTACCACCCACATTCACTTAACCATCAACCAATCTCAAATTCATCTTATTTATGTTTTTATTGTTGAAGATGAGATGATGAATAGGAGCCTCTCCAACAGGCATATCCACTAACATATTGGTGACCAACACAGTCATAAGGTATGCAAAAGGAATATTGTTGTGGCTAGGATGGAGACGGAATTGGATAATGGAATGACAAATTAATGAAGGAAGACAGACATTAACACCAGATATGATGGAATGCAAAATTTAAACCATGAAAGAAGTGAGTTTGATTTTATTACCAGACCGAGGATAGACATTTGAAATAAAAATCCTGTGAAGGACTTTGTATTTGGGTAATAAGTACCTTGAAGCAATCGCATTTCCATTCTGACTCTATTGCGCATCTATATTTCATAATGCCCTAGTAAGCATGCATTTTTCTGATTCAGAAGGTTTCTCAACTAGAGAACTAATAGGAATACCCTCATCACTAACAGGTAAATCCATTAGGCCAGATATCAGATGACGATCAATTTCCAATGGGCCTTCTCTAGTAGTAATTTTAAAAGTTAAATTTTCTGTAGAGAAATCAGAAATGCATGCGAATATAGACTGCGCAATAGACCGGTATGCCGACATACCCCAATGTAGAATGTTATCCCATCCTACAGATTGGAGAAGTGGAAGGAGATCAAAAGAGACAAGATGTGCAACATCTACAGGTCACTCAACAATCACATTGTGTAACCTCAAATCCCTCACATAGGGAGGATCATCTTCGGGTGACCGAAGGTGGCGCCGTGTGATAGGTGTCGATCTAGAAGATGACGCACCACGAGAAGTTTTCTTCCTACCTCTAACATCCATTTACAACTAAGAATACAAAAAATCAAGAGAATACAAAGTATGTAGAGTGGGGTTTTGCTAGATTAGATTTTACAAAAGAAAACCCCAAAAACCTCAATAAATCACAAAATAAATTACTCCAAGAGTGAAAATGAAGTGATATGGGCTTGAATTTATAAGAAAAATGCAAATAATGCACTAACCTTGAAGATCTTAGAAGGTGAGTACGACCGGTTGGGCATAGGCTCGTTGGAGAAGAAGAGCAAATAAGGGAAAATGGGTTTTTTCTAAAATAAAAGCACCAGTGAGCTACACGACTGGTCGTGGGATGTCCTCGACTGGTCATGCCACGACTAGTCGAGTACGTCCTCGACTGGTCGTGCACAAACAAAAATATGCATTTTTCACATAAATTTGAAATTTAAACAAATAAATTAATAATTATATATGCTATATTACAGAAATGCATGAATAATCAATTTAAATTAAACATTCCAAGATCAAATTTCAATTTATTAAACCTATTTATATCGAGCGGTTTAGTGAAAATGTCAGCAAGTTGAGTCTTGGTCGGAATGTATTCTAAAGAAATTGTCTTTTCTTCCACTAATTCACAAATGTGGTGATATCTAATGTCAATGTGTTTTGTTCGTAAATGTTGGATTGGATTTTTAGATATATTAATTAAACTGGAATTATCACAATATAAAACCATTGAATCTTGTGCAATTCCGTAATCGCTTAACATTCTATTAATCCATACAAGCTGAATACATGCATTTCCAGCTGTAATGTATTCAGCCTCAGCAGTTGAGAGTGATACAGAACTTTGTTTCTTACTAAACCAAGATACTAAATAGTTTCCAATATAAAAACAACCACTACTGGTTGATTTTCTATCATCGATATTACTAACATAATCAGCATATGTATAACCAGCCAATTGAACACTAGTATCATGTGGATACCAAAGACCCAGATTAGCTGAACTTGTGACATATCACATAATCTGCTTAACAGCAGTTAAATGAGACTCTTTAGGATCAGATTGATATCTAGCATAAATTCCAACGCTAAAAACAATATTGGGTCTACTTGTAGTTAAATAAAATAAACTGCTAATCATACTACGATATAATTTAGGATCCATACTTTTACCTGTAGAGTCCTTTGAGAGTCTTAATGTAGTACTCATAGGAGTATCAAAAATTTTCCTATTCTCAAATCTGAACTTTTTAACTAAGTTTAAAGCATATTTGGTTTGAGAAATAAAAATACCATCAGGTTGTTGTTTAACTTGCAACCCTAGGATATAGTTCAATTCCCCAACCATGCTCATTTCGAACTTAGATTTCATAAGATCTGCAAACTCAACAGTCATGTTAGTGCAGGTAGATCCATAAATAATATCATCAACATATATCTACACTATTAAGATATGACCGTTATGTTTCTTAACAAACAGAGTTTTATCAACACTTCCCATTATAAAGTTATGACTTAGTAAAAGCTTAGTCAATTTTTCGTACCATGCCTTGGGAGCTTGTTTCAAACCATGGAGAGCCTTTTTTAATCGATAAACATGATCAGTATTTTTAGGGTCTTCAAAACCCGTTGGTTGTTCAACATACACTTCTTCATGCAGATCGCCATTTAAAAAAGCATTCTTTACATCCATTTGATAAATTTTAAATTTTCTAAAGTAAGCAATGGATATAAATAGTCTGATTGATTCAAGACAAGCTACTGGAGCAAAGGTTTCATCATAATCGATGCCTTCAATTTGAGTGTACCCTTGAACAACCAGTCTAGCCTTGTTTCGAATTATATTACCAAGTTCATCAGACTTATTTTTGAAAATCCACTTAGTTCCAATAATGTGTTTATCTTTAGGTCTAAGAACCAAGTACCAAATATCATTTCTAACAAATTGATTAAGCTCATATTGCATCGCAACTATCCAGTTTTCGTCAGTAAGAGCTTCTTTTATGTTTGCCAGTTCGATCTGAGATGTAAAGCACACGTAATTACATATATCTTCTAGTTGTCTATGAGTGCGCACACCAGTGATAGGGTTTTCAAGAATCTGAGTGGTTGTATGATCTTTGACAGTCCTTAGTTCGGAGTTATGTTGACTTGATGAAATATCTGGTTTGTCAATTAGAAGAACTTCATCATTATCTAAACTTGAGGCAGGTGTATTTAAGTGATCATCAATGACCGCATTGATGGACTCTTGAATAACACCGGTCCTCTTATTTAGTACTCGCTCAACTATTTAAAGCATATCCTAAAAAAATCCCTTCATCACTTTTGGTGTCAAACTTACCTAGATTTCCACGGTCACGTAAAATATAGCACTTGCTACCAAAAAATCAAAAGTATTTCACAGTAGGCTTCTTATCAAACCACATTTCATTGGCCATTTTATTGTTTGACTTACTTGTATTAACCCGGTTGATCATATAGTAGGCAGTATTTATGGCTTCAGCATATAAATTTTTAGGGAGCTTCATACTATTCAACATTACATTTGCCATTTCTTGAAGCACTCTATTTTTTCTTTCAACAATTCCATTTTGTTAGATGTTTTGGGCGCACGGAGAATTCATGTAGTATTCCCTGATCACAACAGAATTTCTCAAAACTGCTATTTTCGAATTCTTATCTATGATCACTATGGATCTTACTGACTTTAGAACCTTTTTCAGTTTGGATCCGTTTGAGAATCATTTTTACTTCATCAAGGGTTTCTGATTTATCCCTTAAGAAGGCTACCCAAGTGAATCTAGTAAAATCATCCACGATTACCAATATATATTTCTGGCCTCCTCGACTCTTCGTCCTAGTTGGTCTTATAAGATCCATGTGGAGAAGTTCGAGAAGTTTGGATGTGGCATTGGAGTCCACCTTTTTGTGAGCACTCCTAGTTTGCTTGCCAATCTGGCATTCGCCACATATTTTATCTACATTTTGTAGTTTAGGTAGACCTCTTATCAGTTCTCTTTTGCTCAATCTATACAAATTGCGGTAGTGTACATGTTCAAGGCATTTATGCCATAACTCGGTTTCATCGATATGGACCATGTAACATGATTGATTAGAAGAGCTGGAATCACTTACGATGTAGCAGTTTTCAGAAGTTCTGCGACCAATTAATATTACAGAACCGTTTTTATTTAAAATTTCACACCCTAGGTTAGAAAATTTTACACTATGATTTTTATCACATATTTGAGAAATGCTTAATAAGTTATGTTTTAAAACTTCTACATATAAGACATTCTCAAATAAAGAGAGGTTAGAAAGTTGAACCGTGCCTTGGCCAATAATCCTGCAATTGCTACCATCACCAAATGTGACTGAACCATCAGTTATGTCTTTAAGAGTGGTGAACAAACCTTTGTCACCATCCATTGTCTAGGTACCACTCTGAATGGCTTGATGCTTTGAAAGCAATGTGGGCAACCAAGCTAGTAACCTTAGGAACCCATTTCATAACTATTTTGGGTTTAGGAGTATACTTGGTCTTCTTGTATTTGTAGTTGTTGTAAGAATGACCTACTAAGTTAGATTTTAAGAGCTCCTTAAGTAAATCAACTATTTTCTCAGCTAGAGGATTTCGGTTCTAATTTTTATAGTTGATATGGTTGCATTTGGGTTTTAAAGATTAAAAAGTTTTAGCATTTTTAGAAAAATTCTGATTTGAACCATTCCCTTTTGAGTTTGAAGACTCCCCTTTCACAAACTTAGGAGGAGTATACTTCTGTTTAGGAGGAACTTTTTTATCGTAGCCCAAACCGGATCGGTCACCACATTTTCTTGATCCAGACAAAAGCTTTTCTAACTTTGGATCACCTTGGGCATACCTCCATGTATCCTTTAAACTCAAAAGTGAAGAGACTTCAAGTTTTAGTTTTTCATTTTCAGATTTAAGATTTTCAATAAGGGAGGTTTTGAAATCTAAATCACATTTAGTTTTTTCAAAACAATCTGAAATGTAGGATCTTTCTAAAACAAGAGAATCAAAATTTTCTTTAAGTTTTAAAAACTTTTCTTTTTGAAGTTTTAATTTAACAGCAATTTTACAACTTTCCTTGTATAGGGCATTGTAAAAGTCTTGAAGATCTTCTTCATTTTCATGATCACCATTCAGATTTTCTTCACTAGTTGAATCATCATGATCTGAAAAAGTACACTTGGCTAGAGTGATAAGGGCTTTAACTTCATTACCCAACTCGGTTTTAGAATCTTCTGATTCAGAAGAGGCTTCAGTGCCAGAAGATTCATCCCAAGTAGCCAAAATTTCTTTCTTTTTAGGTTTTGTCCTTTTTAGGACACTTGTTTGCTAGATGCTTATATTTATGGTAGTTATAACATTGACTATCTTTTAAAGATTTCCAAGTTTTAGATTTGGATCTTTTTTTATCATTAGATTTTTAAAAATCAACCCTCATTTTACTTTTAAAAATTTTGTAAAACTTTTTAGCTAAAAGTGTCATATCATCTTTAGAGTTTTCTAAATCAGAATTACTACAATTTTCTTGAGAAAAACATTTAGAAGATTTAAGGGTGACTGATTTACCTTTAGGAGCTTTAAAAGTTAACTCATAAGTCTGTAAAGAGCCAACTAATTCTTCTACCCTCATATTGTCCGTATCACGAAGTTCCTGGATCGCGGTCACCTTTGAGTTGAACCGTTCAAATAGTGAGTGTAGTATCTTTGCCACTACCAAAAAAATGACCAAAGGCAACGGACCATGCTAGCTTTTAGCTACAGATATAAACCGTAGCTATATTGCTACGACTTAAAACCGTAGCTAAAAATGCCAAAACCATAGCTAAAAGCTACCACCTTCACACGTTCATCCAATATGGGATAGCCCCATAGGGGATTCTACGAGGCCCATTAAAATTTGTGTGCTCCATCTAATACATCTATCCATTTTGAAAGAGAATGTTAGGGTAGGAGCCCAAAAAAGGAAGTAGATTGAATGCTCGAGTGGACCACACATTAGGAAACAGTGGAGATTAATACCTGCCATCGATTGATGGTGTGGTTCAATTGGACCTTTGATTTGCCTAGATGTTGGGGTCATTCCCTATACAAAAAATTATAAAATTAATGGATGGAGTGGATATATCAAATGCATCAAGATGGACCCCACAAAGCCCTTGAAAAATCCATCCATCAAGATCCTGCTAGACGTATGAACGAGGAGGGGCTACGACAGATGAGACAATGGCTACGGCCAAGGGGCCTTTAGCTACGGTTTTAGACCGTAGCAGGTCCGTAGCATGTACAAAATGCGAAAATCGCGCTCCTTTTTCTTTTCCCCCTCTCACGAAATGTTTCATTCTTTCCCTCCCCTCCCTAGGGAAAAACCCCATTCCCTCTCACGCCCGTCCCTTTCTCTCTCACTCTCGATCTCTAGCGCCTCTTCTCTCTCTCTCTCTCTCTCTCTCTCTCTCTCTCTCTCTCTCGATCTCCCACACCATTGTTCCAAACATAAAAATCATCATCAGTTTATTCGTTAAATTGCATCATCAGAGAGGATTTTGGTATGCTGCAACCTGTTTAATTTCTTCTATTTATTTGTTTTTCCCTCTTTTTTTATTTGTTTTTATTTTTTAATACCCATTTGGCTGCACCAATATTGTATGTATTTGGGGGTCTTGAAATCGAGAATGTGTTTAGGAGTCTTGAAATCGCAGTCCGGTGGAATTGATTTCATCCAGAAATTGCTATCGCATTCACATTAACAAGTGGAATTGTGATTTTGGTTCCTTTAAACGAAAAAGGAATAGTCCTCTTTATTGTTGAATCCGCTTTCCTTCCATTTCCAAACATGATGCCTTTTTAATGCAGGGTATCCCCTTCCGTCCAATTTCCCATAGATGGATTTTATGAAAAATTCCCAAAAGACAACCATTTCTATATCATTTTGTCCTGTCTTGAGAGATCTAATCCTCAATAGAGTAATGAGCTCCTTCTCATAAACTATCCTATTTCTTTTGAAATAGGAGTCCAAACAATTTGGTTACTGACTGTCTCATAGCTGTTAATCTTTCTGAACTGATAAGTTATAAAGGCTGCTGAACAATCTACCTATCCTCCCAAAACCTGTTCAAATGCAACCTTAATATAGACTTCAAGTTGGCTTATATGTGCTTTTTAAATTTCTACTAAATGATTTTCTGGTAATGAGAAGATGAAACTGTTGGGAGGTTGTTTGTGGTAAATCACAGAATTTAGACTTCAAGTTGGCTTATATGTGCTTTTTTAATTTCTACTAAATGACTTTCTGGTAATGAGAAGATGAAACTGTTGGGAGGTTGTCTGTGGTAAATCACACACCTAATGTAATTTAATATAATGGAAAGCATAGGAGTCCATGATGTTATGAACATTTTATTCACAATGAGCATGGCTACATCCATGTTGGTGAGTTTGAAATGATTTTTTTCATAGAGATGGGTTTGGTGGTAATTTTGTAAATTTTGTAGCATTTGATTTGTTGCTTTCACATTTTTATTCATTTTCTAGATGGGATTAATTTTGGTTTTATATGCATTTGCACTAAAAATGTTGGATTTTTTGTTTTTTGTTTAGGTCACTATATTAATTCAATGCAAATGTCTTGCCTTACACACACACACACACACACACACACACACACACACACACACACACACACACACACATCTCATCCTTTTTTTTTTGTTTAAATAAACAAATAACATAAAGTGCTACTTCTTAACTTTTCTCATCATTTTCTTCTTTATTCAACTTTGTTTATTACTCTCTAATTTGAATTTGATGTGGATATTTTTTTAGTAACTTTTGCCATTCTTTATTGTTGTTTGATTAGAGTAGTTTGTAATTGTACTTATTAGATCTTGGGGCTGCCAAAGTTTTGGATCAAGCTGATATTTGTGTTTTCCCTTCATCCTGGTTTGTGTGACCTTATGAACCGATTGGATGGCTAAAAAAACATCATGGTGGTAGTTGGAAGTTAATTTCTGAAGCAACTGAAGTTTGGAGCTCATCTCTTTGTACCAATGATAGGGAAGTTAATTTCAGTTTCCATTATTTCCACTCTATTGAACTTTAGTTGTTAAAATTTCAAAAATTGTGGTTTTGAATTTAATTAGGGTGTTGGAAGGAAAAGACAATCAGCAATAAAACTGCATTTAAAGAAGTCTACCTCCCATGAAGAAAGAGAACAACATGGTTCCTTTCTTGTTCTTTAGACCATGATTCATTTTTGCATCATTTTGCAAATGCTATGATTTCAAATCCCATTTTTGCATAAAAAATCAGGGAAAAAAATCTTCTTAATTAGTTGAAAATTTGCCCATGTATGGAAGCATTCACAGTTAGATAGCAATTCCTTGAAGTGTATAGAGTAGACCTTTCATTGTTTCAAGTTGACTGGAAAAACACTACTTTATATCAAGCTTGCAGTCATGCCAAGTGCCATGAGGATTAGCAACAGCAGGTGCCAAAGTGTTCTTTATCTAGAAATTCTACTTTATCTCAGGCTTGCAGTCATGCCAAGTGCCATGAGGATCAGCAACACTAGGTGCTAAAATGTTCTTTATCTAGAAATTCTGTTTTATATCGAGCTTGCAGTCATGCCAAGTGCCATGAGGATCAACAACACTAGGTGCCAAAATGTTCTTTATATAGAAATTCTGTTTTATATCAAGCTTGCAGTCATGCCAAGTGCCATGAGGATCAGTAATAGCAAGTGCCAAAATGTTACTGATTATACATATGCTTGTTGGGCTCCTTTTGGTTGATCAATTAGAAAATTAGAAAAGAACTTTACTATAAAAAAAAGAGCTTTACTGATATTTGGTGAAGAAGAAAAAGCGATTCCAAGTTGGGCATATTGTTCCAAATCATCAAAGTGTTACTATATTACATATTACACCATATGCAGTATATCCCAAATCACAAGTCAGGTTCACTCACTTCCCAAGTTCTTTGGCCACTTCTCAAACTTTGTTCTATCATCATCATCTAAGCCTTATCTGAATTAATTGGGGTCAGCTAGATGAATCCTGTTCTGCCATGCCACCCTACGAGCAATACCTTCAGTTAGACTGATTATACCCCAAACACTTTGTGATATAAGTTTTAAATTAATATTAGCATAAATATATATAGCTAAATAATAAAAATCTCTGCAAGCAAAGGAAAAGGTGAATTATGGTTGTCTTGATGAACTGAAACAGAACCTTTGCATTGCTCATTTCACTAAGAAAAAAGAAGATAAATTTCTTTCAATTATTTGGAAATTGATGGTATGGGTCGACCGCTTCTAAGGAATTGTTGGTAGCTGCAAAAGTTCTACAGTTGGTGATTGTCTTTCAATTTTCTCAATCTTTTTGTGGAGGAGCTTATTTAGTATGACGATGTATTTGTAGGTGACATCCCTTCCAAGGAGCAAATATGAAGAAGATGTTTATATCAATAACCACACAACTGTTTGGGGTTCATGGTGGAAGGATCATCTATGGGGCTACAAATACTACAAGCAAATTATCCGGAACAGCTACCATACAGGCTCTGCTGGAATTGAGGCCATTTAAACTACTGCTGATCTAATGAAGGCTAATTTGTTAATTCTGGAGGATGTTGCATTAATTCGAACATTTGATTATTTTCTTTATGTGGATGCGGTATCTAGTGGCAGTCTCATGGATGATGCAATGATACTATCGTGTGGACATTCTTTTGGAAGTGGTGGACTACAGCATGTTCTGAGAATGGTGGACTAGAGGATGTGCTCATAGAACTGATCACCTACAGTCGGCTGCATGATATACACATAGAATTGATCACGTATAGCAAAATGCATGCACGCTTGGCATAGGGTGGCAATGGGCCGGACCAGGGATAGGGCTAGGCTAGAGTTGGCCTTTAGCTCTACAGGGCTGACACAGACGAAGGCTTGGACAAGTAAGAAAAAGAGTTAAACAGCCAAAGGTTTGGAATAGTCCCATCTATGATTTTTATTTATTTATTTTGGATATCCTCCATCCTTTCTGAAAACCATCATATAAATGGTTTAGATCATGAAACATTACATCAGTGAGCTTTGTTTGTTGAATTTGGACTGTTGAAAATTTCTCATCGTGTTCATTTGTACTACAGTCATCAGGTGGTTATGGTTGTCTTATTAGACGTGACTTTCACTCCATGGCCCGTTCATGCTTGGACCCTCTGGATGAACGGACCATATCTCCTCCATGGCTTCTTGTCCACCAAATTTAAGATTGAAATGTGAGAAGATGACAGCTACCCCCTCCTACTAGCTTTCACATGCACTTCACACGGTACATGTGTGGAACATCCTATTAGGTGGGCTCCACTGATGTTGGCCTGGTACAAAACGAGGCGGGTTCTCTTTGGGTGGGTAAATAAAATTCCTCTGCTCACCTTCCAAATTCTCTGCCAAATGAGTGTAGCATTATCTTCTCTCTGCTGCAGTAACCTTGTTTGCTTATCTTTGTATTTTCACTTATCAGGTGCCTGGCATGTGTACTTTGAATTTGGACCATTGGCAAGTGTTTTTTTTTTCCTTCAACCATCTTCTGTTGTTAAGGTGGCCTGCCTGATGAGTGGATTCCATCTGAATTTTGCTCCAGGTCAGCTGTACATTGGGGCTCACCTTTTGCATGGCTCAAATGTCCCACACTTGCTATCTAAAGCTGCATGTGAGGCTAGAAAACCTCCAGTATAGATCCTATTTTTTAGAGCTGTGGGTGGGGTGCACCTGATGCACGGGCTGAATGAAATACACAAACCTTGGTGGGCCTGTGCTGAATCATGGGCTTTTCAATGGTTGGTGTCCCTCCTCACTCTTCCCTATGGTGTTGCCCACCTGATGATAGTATTGGCCTGAAAATTTTTCTCACTTAGCACATGTGATGCGTAGCTTAGATGTTATAACATCACCATACAGGACCACTTTCAATCCTTACTGTCACAGCTGGTTTTTTTTTTTTATTTGCCTGCTACAATATGCTTGTTCCTTTTGGGTTTTATGAAGGTTTGTTGGTAAATGTATATGGGATTTCTTGTGCCTTTTTTTGTTTTTCTTTTTTGGTTTTATATATTGCACAATTTTGCATCTTCCTTAGATATTACTTTAATGTCGATTCTAATATCACCAAAATTCATCTCTAATCTTGAGATCCACATTTCTATGATCTTTATCTAGTTTGAATTTTCTAAAATGGTTGTGGGAAGTTAAGACGCGTTGCAGTCATCTAAGTTTCTACATCTTTTATATCCCATCTTTAAAAAAAAAAAAAGATGATTATTCATAGACCTCTATAGAAGAACAATGAATTTTTCATTTTGTAGCATAATGAGCATAGCATCAAGTGCTTTTTATGTGTAAAAGAAATTTTGCTACAATTTGCTCCCAAGGCTTTCTCTATACAACTTATGCTCTTTGTTGTGCAGCTCCTTCTCCAAGAATGGCGAAATGTACTTTTACTTTTGGCAAATCTAATTGTCATCAAGACACTTATAATAACTGTGATAGGTCCCTGTGTTGGATTAACATTTCAAGAAAGTGTACAAATTGGACTACTTCTATCACAAGGAGGTGAGTTTGGTTTTGTAGTATTTTTACTAGCAAACAGGTCAGTCACTATATATCTCCATGACAGTGTACCTAATTATTGATCATTTCCAAATATGTTGTGTCACGATTCTCTTTTGTGAGCAGGCTTGGAGTACTGCCACTTGAGTTGAACAAGCTGCTTATAATCATTATTGTGTTGTCAATGGTATTGACCCCATTCCTCAATGAAGTTGGAAGGAAAGCTGCTGAGATCATTGATGAGAAGTTTGAGGGGAAGGACGTATGTATCTAAACTCTACAGCTATGTCTATTTTTACAAATTTAGTTGGTATTACTATACCTATATTAGTTGGTATTTTGAATAGCTGAATGTTTATTGTCTTTAGCTGTTGCAGATTTTACTTGTTCAGAAATGAGAAGATCAGTTTATGGTCCCGAGTATTGTCTTTCTTTTTTATGTCATCTTGTTGTTGTATTTCTCTAAAATTTAGTTCTTCAGTTTCGGGGCATAGCTTTTTCATATGACTATGTTGTTTGTATAATGAAATTTATTTTTAGCCATGTGCAGTAAGCCTTTAGATCAAAGCGAAGCTGAGAATAGGGTGTTAGTTAATGGAAAATTGATAACCAGTAGAGGCACATCCATGGAGTTCTCGCTTGCGATTGTTGAGAAGCTATTTGGCTGCGAGAAGGCATTAGATCTTGCTGTCAATGAAAATTTTAAATAGACATATAACTATTATGTTAGTATTGTACAATTTTGTGAATGGATTAAAATAAATGATTGTATTTAATTGAATGAATGAATGAATGAATGAATGAATGATCTATCAGGGCATGTACTACAATGGTAAGAGATGCCATTATTATATTTTATTTAAATAAAAATAGGCATTAGCTACGGCTATTAACTGTAGCTCTTTATGTGGAAACCGTAGCTATTTCTAATTTTAACCTATTGTTACAGTTCTCGTTCTACTTTTAGCTACAGATATAATCCGTAGCTATATATACTTTAAGCTACGGAAAGTATTGCTACGAATTTAATCCGTACCTATTGTTTCTATGGCTATGAATTAAATCCATAGCCATATCTGTAAGACCTATGGTTACGGCACCAATGGTTACGGTCGTGCTACGGACTTTAACCGTAGCTATAGGCCTTTAGCTACAGCTTTTATCCGTAGCCTTTGCCCATTTTTCTGGTAGTGTGCACACACTTTACTTTATGGGATTTTATCGCCAAGACCCCACATAGAGTTCACAATGTCATTTAATCTTGTATAAAAGTCCATGAACATTTCTTTTTCTTTCATATATATTTTCTTAAATTTGGTTGTGAGGATTTGAACTTAAGATTTCTTGACAATTGATGTATCCTTGTGTGTCATTTTTAAAATATCCCAAGCTTGCTTTATAGTATCACAGGATATAATTCTTTTGAATTCATCCAGTGATAGTGCGCAAGTGATTGCATTTAGTACTTTTGCATTAGCACTACTCTCATTTTTCTAAAGAGTGGTCCATGAGAAATAAGGTGTTACTCTCATAGATTTTGATCCATCGATACCAGTCACTTCAGTGGTAGGAGGGGTCCATTCAGTCACTGTGGCTTGCCACACGCTCTCATCCATGGATTTTAAGAAAATTCTCATCCTGGCTTTCCAATAGGCATAATTGGAGCCATTAAATGGTGGAAGCAATAGGACTATACCAAATTAAAATGATAACAGAGAAAATTAAAAAATTAAAAGAAAGATAGCACTATAATCAATTCACAATACTGAAATGTAAAGCAACCTCAAATGTATGAGTATTGAGAGATTGATACAAATGTTGTTCTAAGGACAACCTTACACCAAAAACCAAGGTTTATGGTAGGACAATCTAATTCCTAGAAAGGTCTTTGTATCAAAAACTCAAACTTGATATAGAGGAATAAATAAATAGAAAGAAAATGAAATCTAAGCTATTACAACATTCCTCACAATGCTTGAAATGTAAAAGATTACAACATTCACATCCACAAATACATTCCACAATATTAAATGATAAAAGATATAGAAATTAAACCACACATCCAAACACAAAGAATTATAGTGGTTCACTTGTGTGTCCACCAACTACTAAATAACAGCCACATAGCTACTCCACTCCTAATATCCTCACACAGTGGATATTAGCGTTTACTATGAAAATAGGTTTTTCCAGGTTTACCTAAAACCCTCACAATTACGTCTTTTAAATTGTCTTACACAATTTAAAAACCTCACTCTGAGTTTTTTGGATCTCCTCAGATAACCAAAACAATGAGATTTTTTTGGCTCAATCTTAAAAGAAACCAAAAACAAAAGATTTACACAAATGTAAAATACCTAGATATTCTCCTTTTGTTGTAGCCTGGAAAAACCAAATCGGAGTAGAAGTTCGAATAGAAGTTCAATATCCAATACTCACTTATGAAATGGTTCTAGATTCTAAATTGATTTTAGAGTTTAAAGCACCTTGGGGTAGCTTGATTTGATTTTGATTCCAAGAAATGGGAATACCTCAATTCTATAGCTTGATTTGATTTGATTTGATTTTAGAGTCGATAGGCGTGTAATTGGACTATTTAGAGTGATTCTATAGGTTAGTTGGGTCCTTCTGACACACGTTTGGTGCACGTTGCTAGAGATGCTAAGCCAACCATCGGGTCAGACTCGATCGAGGTGACTTAAACTTAAACTTGCAACGCCTTGAGGTGGCTTATGACTAATGAGACTGAATCAATCCCTGATGGATCACTGATCGCATTGTGGAGAGATTGGTGGCTTGGTGATGGTGGGGTGGTAGCCAGAGCAGGGAAAGTTAGGTCAGCTTGTTCACTGGCTCACCAAACTCACTGAGTCGACCCAAATGGTATGTTCGGGCTGGGTTGGTGCATGACGATGATACAGAGTGGGAGGACCATTTCTTCCTTCTCTGCTTGCTTCCTTTCAGCTTCCTCTTCAATCAAACGAACAAGGTTAGGGCCCGACTCACTCCTAGCAATATGTTCGAGCCACGACTCAGCTGCACAAGCTGTGGCACTGCTCATGCTCTTAGACTCTCTCTTTCTTACTTTCTTTCATTATACTTTCTCAAATTTTGCCCAAAAAATCTGGCTATATATAGGCTTCTATCCACTTTTAGAGATTTCCATGCCTAATCGTGAGATTAGTTGCATCGTTAGCAGAAGAGGGATAAAGAAGTCTAGCTTAAGGCTTCCAAGTTTGGTTTAACAACTTGTGAATGCTAAAAAATTAGCGCCCACGCTAGTTTGGCATTTATGGTGGGTGATTGGTCTGATTTGTATTGTTGATGCAATAGTCTTGGAGTCGCCACTAGCCACTTAACTCAAAATCCCGTAGTCGGCTAGAACCTGCAGAATACGTAAAGCTAAAGAATCCGAAGACTCTCTTGCTTTAAATTGACTCCTGATATACGGTTTGAGATTCTGAGTAAGGGACCTCAGTTACAAAGAGAGAAGGTGATAGGCATCCTCTAGCCCGCACAGATGTACTGTCTCTACTTCGTGTGATAAAGCTGATCTTAGGGGATAAAATGGTAGGATATGAAATACTAAAATAATACTAGGCATACTCAGATTTTTGATATGGCAAGGTCTGAAATTTCAACAAGCTGTAGAGCATACATCCAGAGAATGTCTAGAGGAGAAAGGAGGTTGAGAATAGATGTGATGATGCTAGAATTTTATGTGAGAGGACTAGGCTACCATGAGTTTCTGATGTGATAGGACCCAGAGTTCCGGTAAGTCATAGAGCATACATTTAATGGAAACCTAGATGAGCAAGGGGGTTGAGAAGGGAAGTAATGATGCGATTGATGAAGTATAAATGCAAGTGATGATTGCATGATCTTTAGCTTGCACTTGAAATGGCTTGGATGTTTTGGTGCACCATGGTTTGGGATGATTGACTCGAGTAGGATTGAAAGGCTAAGAGATGGTTGGAGGAGGCTAGAGGGGGGCTAAAAAGATGGGAACTTGAGAACTTAAGCACTCCCTCTCACTCTCACTCACTTTCTCTCTCTCTCTCACTCCCTTTTCTTAGGGGATTGGTAGCTGTTGTTGGTTTGAAATGAGGAGAAGTGAGGGTATTAATAGCCTTTTGGGATGGTCTTTTAGTAATTCTAGGGATTATAGAGAGTAAATGCTGACGTGGCAGCATATGATTGGTGGAGGGAAGGGAGATACCACATGGCACTTTCTTATAGGTTCATAGGCTTGGTATGATGGTAAATAAGTGAATTTCAAGGTAAAATTTGTGAAAGAGTTAACTTTTGGGAGAGAGGGACAATTGTGTGCTCAGAGGGCACATTTGCCGAGGCAGGACGGTAATCGGATTATCGCCTGGCTCGGTGCATATTTTTCGAGAAGGGGCGGTAGTCTGATTACCACTCGCGGTAGTCTGATTATTGCCTGGGTACAGTTGCTCCTGCAATTTGACCGGTGGGCCTATTTCGGGCCCGGAGAGTGGCCCAAAGCCCTTTTGGGATATTTGGCTCAAAATAGCTCAAATTGGCTCAATTATGACCCAAAAATGGCTTGAGAAATGGATCAATTTTGGGCATGCTCTAGGTTGGGTGATGGCTCAAGTTAAGTTAGGGTTTATGGTAATGGAAAGGCTTAGGTTCGGCTAGAGTTTGGACCGGTTTGGTGATTGGTTATGGTTTTAGGTAGGATGTGGGGTTCAGGTTCAATTCCTAAGGATCATCCACGCCTTATCAAGTTGCTAGCCTGGGTGGGGTGTCTACAGATGCCCCTCTTTGGCAGAGGTTGCGAGCAACCGAATGCCAAAGTAAGTGGACACCCCACCCCTCTAGTTGGAAAATATTATGGTTTAGATCTGTTGCTTGCCATAGTATCATTGTCAGTTTATTGTCTGGAAAGAGATAACTTACACATATTATGAGGGTTTGAGGAAAACATTGTTATTGTCCCTGTGCTTTCTATGGCATTACAGGCCACAAATCACAACCTTTTCGCATCGGATCGGTAATAGAATCAGAGAGTAAGTCTAAAAAGTAGGGCCCTAACACTTCGCGGCTTTATGGGGATTCTTATACTGTTTGGATGTGTAATATTACTTTGCTACATAATCACCCTAGGAGTACTTGTTTCATTTAATCGTCAAAGTGGTTAGCTGTCCTGCGCGTTCTGCGGCCTTACGGGGTACTCACTACACCGACTTGGACTCGATCATACTTTCCAAGCATCCCAGACTAGGTATGTGCGGGTGACCTGTTTTTCATGCAGTCTTCTGATTTTGATATGTTGGTTACAATCAAGCTTTTTTATTCTTTTGAAACGATCACTTTAACCAGAGTTGGATCATGCTTACCATCACTTTACATTGAACTTCATCGTTGCATGGCTATCCAGACATTGAGATCTAGGCCAACCGTGCTTGTATCGCATACAGATTTGACAACTCCCGGGAAAACCAAAAGTGGTCAAATCTTATTTTATTGTTTGCGCTGGATGCCACTAAGAGGTATAAAAGACCTCATAGTATCTTCGATACCGAGCGCCATATTTTTTTTTAAAAAAAATTGTTTTAAAAACTATCCCGAATGAAGAGCTACACTCCTTGGGGATTTTATTACAAAATTTGAAGATTTTTTTTTAGGCCTTTTGAAAGAATCCATCCGATCTCGCAGGAGGGCGTCGTCGTTTGATTTTTATTGTGGCCATTTTTTTTTGGAATAAGTCCAGATAGTTATATTGCCTCCACTAGTGGTCTCGTGAGACTTTCGACTGATTTGGTTTTTATTGGAACTATATCAAAGATGTATTTTTGTGTTTGTTTTTAAAGGATTCGATCGGTCATTTTGCACTCTAATGGTTACGATCGAGTTGGATTCACTAAGGATGCATTATTTTTTTTTTGTAACCTTTTTTTGAAGGGATGAGATTATATATGAAAATGAAATGAATTTTTTTTGCCATATATGTCTATGTGTGCTTATGTCTGAACTTGTGCGTAGATGGTGGAATCAAAACATTGAATTCAACCCTCATTGAATATGGCATTCTGAGTTGTTTTTCAGGGGTTTCGGTTCCCTAGGAGTAATGCATACTAGGATCATGCCCCTTGGATTTGGATAGAGTCTAACAGAATTCTAATATAGGACTTATCTCTTCCTTGTACTTCTTTACTTTGATCGTTGCCTTAACTTCTTCTGTACCTGCACTTATTTATTTTTTTTCTTTTCTAGTCATTTTTGTCCATAGTGCCTTTTTAGGTTTTCACCACGACTGGCTTTCCCGCCATTTTTGCTCATGACACCCTTCCAGATTTTCACCACATCTCGGGTTTTTGCTCTTGCTTGCCCCTTGACAGTTGTGTTCTTTTTACCCTTGGTGCCTTTTCAGGTTTTCACTAAGTCTGCTACATACCTGTTGTTTTTACTCGAGGCTTCCTTTCGAGTTTTCACCTCGCCCGTTTCACTTAAACATGATATTTTTCATTTGATTTTTCTTTTTCTTCTATAGAGGCAAGAGGTTAGATTCCATTCATTGTCAGTCGTTTGGTGAGCTGTCTGACTTTATCTTCAATCATGATCGTGAAGCTGTTAACATTGAGGTAAACTATCCTGAGCAGAAACGAGCTGGTGACTTGTGTTCTCACTTATTGGATTCGACTATTTTTTTCTACTTTTCTTCTTCTTCTTCTTCTTTTAGACCGCACGCTTTTATTCGTCCATTTTTTTAACCCTTTATTTTTTTTAGAACACTTTATTGAAGGGAAGGAATGATGATGGAATGTACCTCAGGATGCTAACCTCTTGACTTTAACTTTATGATTGTGGTAGTTGACATAATCAGGTAGGATTACCCATGATAGATTTTCACATTGCCGGCGTTGATGGGATCTGTAAGATCTTTGCCCCTAATGATGGTGAGATGAAGGGCACCTCCTGGAAGAACTTCGCGAACGATCGATGGATCATCCCAGAATGGCTTAGACTTTCCCCTAGATCTAGTAGGCGTAATGATAAGATATGCGTTATTATCATCTTGCTAACCTTTCTTTTTAGACCTGTTTGTCATTGGTCCTAATGATTGTTGTGCACTTTATGTCTGCAAGATGTAGCTGGTTGCATTGAGCTTATGACCACTCATTTTCCTTGACTTCATTCTTCATTTGTATCGATGATGTGGGATGTTGTCGCCACCCACTTTGTCTTCCACGAGAATGCACTCATGACCATTTGATGCCTTTAGGTTCATTCTTTCGATGATGTCCATACCCCACAATGAAAAAGGGTTAGGACGTTGCTTAGTTATAAAGACTCGAAGCATGCACATGGATCCGTTATACAAGCTTTAAATACTAGAAGCACTTCCCGACATGCTATAATAGCTTATCTCCATCGTTCATCAGTAGCAGCTTAGTCACAAGTTCTTCTTGAACATTGCATGTTCATTTATGTGCAAGTTGTGGACTCCATCGTGGACATCAGACATGATCTTGACAGCTTTGATGGGCTTGACTTTAGGCTTCATAGCAGATGGTGTATGACTAACTCTTCATTCTATCTAGGTAAGGCTTCATAGGAGAACGAAAGGTTGGATAGCCTTGGCCTTAAGAATTCTGTCATCCTCTGCTTGTACTCAAGAAGTAAGGCTTTCTTGATGCGTACTATTTTAGGAGCTCAAGGGATCCCAAATTCACAATTTCAAAATCGTACATAACGATATTAACCTTTGTTTCGAACTTTCTAAGGGAATCCTCTAGCTCAAGAGTTGGATCATCATTTTCCCCATCCTAGGCTTCGTCCAAATCCATGAGTTTGAAGTCTAACTCTAGATTAAAATCATATGAGTCGACTTCATACTCAAGTGCTTTAACAGACAAACTTGGCACATTATTGCTTCTGATTTTTGAAAGATTTTCTATTGTATTTTGCGTTTAAGACATTTTTGTTTTTTTTTTTGGCAAATATATGATTTTTTTGGCATTTTTGAAATATCTATTGTTTTTGGCTTTTTGAAATTTTTTGATTTTTAGAATTTTGAAAGTATCTATTTTTTTTTTTTTGGTATTTCGAAAATATCCAGTGTTTTTACCTTTTGGAAATTTTCTGATTTTTTTAAAGGACTCGAGAAAGACAGCGATGTGAACCAGGGATTGCCTGATTCGGCTCGAGGAGCCAAACATTATTTTCTTTTATTATGTCATCATGGGGATTGTAAACCAGCTACTGCCCTTCACTCCTTCCCCTTAGGAAGTAGAGCCAGACGAATCAGTAGGTGGGCCCTCACTGTTGTGCCCAAACATCATGATGAATTTAAGATTGGGCTTTGAGTTGGTGTTGGATGTCACTTTTCTCTGCTCGTCCCCGATGCATCGTGAGCCTTTGGATTCTTCCATCTAAGTTGAGATCCAGACTGTGGTCCGGTCAATCAGGGGCAATTCTTGCCCCTTGCTCGAGTCATTTTCTAATAGCTTAGTTAGGCTCATTTCGCTCATTTGATTCTCCACGGTAGATCTTAGCCTGCCAATTGGATAGATGATCCCTTCTCTGATGAATTTGATTGATGTGTGGATGAAGGGATCATCCTCTCCTTACCGACTTTTCCCTCCTTTGATACATCTATGCTTTGTTACCTCACCCATGGGAGAATGATATTCCTGTCCTCTCATGCTTGCATTCTCTTGATATTCGAGCTGATAAAAATGTTGGCGCTTGACTGGAGGGAAGACATAGTTTTGAAAGTGTCCTAGTTTGTCAATTAGCGTGAGTGTTGAGTCAGCAAGACAAAGGAGGCCCATAAGAAGATTGTTCAAGCGTCTTGCTCAACAAGATGTGTGCCCGAACTTGTCAAAGGTAAACCTTAGCCTCACATCCCATGTTCCAAAACACCAGGTATATAAAACCCTTAAAAATGGATAGAACATCTTAGAGTTTAAGGTAAGAAAACTATTTTGCAAAATCAGGAAAATCTCTAAGTTTTCTGCCTTTGTTGATTTATCGATACGTGGTTCAATGAAAGCGAACCCAATTATCGATGTCCTCGAAACTCATTCGATATTATCAAATTGAGGATTTTAGATGTCCAGCAACTACAAAGAATTCTGGATTGAATTATCGATGAATCGATGGATTGTTCAATATCATCGAATTTTGAATCTCGAGTTCATAAAGACGGTTTGATAAAATCGACATCTGGTCAGATGTGTCCAATATGCTGTTAAGGCAAATCATGTGATTTTTGATATATCGAAGAGAGCCTTGATATCCTTGAAATTCAAACCTCGATGATATTGAAAGACCTTCGATGATATTGAATTGGGACACGCAACTATCCAGCAAGCTTACAAGTAAAATATTTCAAGTATCGAGGATCACTCGATAAAATTGATATTCAAATATCAATCATATCGAGACCAGGTTGATGTCATCGAAATAGGACACAAACTGTCCAGCAAGCTTATAGGAAAATTCCTTGAAAATATCGATGAATCGACACCGTCATCGATATCATCGATATTCAATTTCCGATGATATTAAGGGATGCTCGATCATATCAAAAACCTATTAAGTTTCAAAGGCAATTGCTCTTACATTTTTAAATGTTGAGGAATCGAATCTTGTTTCGATGAAATCGAAGTTCGAAATGCGATGACAACGAAGAGTGTTCGATTTCCTCGACCAGTTGGTAAAAAGGTTCAAAAGCGTTTAACAGATTGAGTTCGTGTCATCAAGCGGCCATTCGATGCTATCGAGAGTATACGCTAGATGATATCGAACCCTACTCGATAATTTTGAACTCTATTAAAAATATGAGTGTTTTATATCCGTTGGAACTTTTTGCCTATTTAGTGAGAGCTTGCCTTTGGTTGTTTGCAGAGAAGCTTTTGAGTGTTTAAATCTAGATCATATACCCTAAGCCTTTTTCTCTCATGGGAGTTCATCCTTCAATCCACCCTCATCATTGATATTCAATAGAGTGGATTGAGGAATGAACTTCCCCATTCAAGGATGCTACAGCTACCATCTTAATGATAATCATTGAGCTGGGATACCTTGAATGCATAGATGGTTGGAATCACTCTGTGTCTAATATAACAAAACATTTAATAGAGTAGGATTCCAACATAACCTTGACCCAACCCATTGCCTGATGAGGGTCGAATATTGTATTTCATACCCTGAATATTGCCGAATTTTACATCCATGATAAGGCTTAATGGAATATTTTAACCATGTTTTTGTTGCAGGGTGTAATTAGGAGCATTGACTGAAAAAGAGTATTAAAAGTATTGATTGGACGCTCTGAAGTCACCAAAGCAAAGGACGGATTCCAGAGGACTGAGATCAATGGATTTACACGCCAGGGATCCAAGAAAATCAAGCTGTTTATGTTAAAGAGGCCCAAAAATGGTCCAGAATGCATGATCACAAGGTTCCTACCATCCGATTGACTCGAAACTTCATACATGTGATGGGGACCATAAATTAACCGTACATATTAAATTTCAACCATTGGATCACTCGGGAAGTAGCCTAATGAACAGATCAGCCCATTAATCTCTAATTTTAGGCCCACCTATAATTTGGATATGCTTCAAAATTGTCCTCAACGGTTTAAATAAGATGATAAACAGGATGGACAAATTGGATTTCTGAAGAACATCACAGTGGACTCCATATGTACAGCGTGTGTACATAGTGTACACACCCGCCGAGCAACTGACCAACTAATGTACATAGTGTACATAGTGTACATAGCGTCCTCCTCTCAAAATGGCAGTTGCCGTTTTCGGCCTTCCGTGTAACGGATAGAGCGGGCCATCTTGCGGACGTCAGTGGGCCACCTACATGGCCCGTCCGACCAATCTGATCCATTCATCGTGTAAAGGACCTCGAACACATCAAAACCTTGTTGAAATTTTGTACCCATACGTACACACGTGTGTGATACAGAGGCCACAAGTGGACTGCCCTGCAACATTCAAAACGAATCATAGCGTGATTTCTTCTCTGGACTGCGTCACTGGATGTTCAAAACCATCCATTCTTGACTGAAATTTCATCCTGAATGCAATGGATGGGGTGGATTTCCCCGAAAATACCTCTGTGGGGCCCACCGATCACGACAGCGAAGGAGTGCGAAAGCTATCGCAGATCCGTAAAAATCGACTTTTTCAGGCAGTTGTAGCCCACCATCTTTCATCATATGGTAGATCTGAACCATCCATCATGTAGAGGGCTCAAAAATGTCCTAAGGGATGGTGTTTCTTTAGAAATTGAGCGAAGAAAGTAGGGAGTTTTGAAGCTTTGAACTTGACTGCGAAAAATCTTTCATTATAACTGTGACAGCTGCTGCGACAGCCCTCCACCGCCTCCAGCAGCTATAAAAGAAGGTTTTGGATGTGGGGAGCAGACATTCAGATCTAGAGAAGGCTCTCGGTTGGACATGCATCACAAGGAAGAGAGAGAGTAGAGATAGTTTTAGAGTTTATTTTTTTTCTTTTTATTTTGTTTTGTTTAAGGGATCTAGCCCATTCATGTTGGGCTGAACCTCTTAGCTAGGGTTAAGAGGTGAAGCTTGTGGCGTGATGGGGTTGATCCTACGGCTTGGATGCATGTGATGAACTGATGTTGATTCTAGTTTGATTAATAGGAATGCCTTTAGTTTTTAATGGTTTGTTGTGACTGAAATTACAATAGATCTGCGATGGCTTTGAGTATTTCCTTTGCATTATAGGGTTTGTGAATTTGGGAACACTGTTGTTCACCATCGTCTCCTGGGCATGGTTGGATGACAGAAACCTTCCTAACATTCATACATCCCTTAGATTGGATGTGGATTGGTTTAATTCTGTTGTTTGCTTTGTCTCATAGGCATGGTTTTGTGATGGAATCCATTCTAATTTACACCCGTCTGATCTCTTGAAAACTAGATTAAATGAAGTTCAGAATTGATTTTTAGGCTATATCTTCCAACTGGATGAAGATGGGACTGAAAGTCCAGTTGAGTTCATGAATCGACTGTAGATCTCCCTGATCTCCACAAGTGGATCCTCTGAATCCCTAGTTTTCTACCTCTGAATTCCTTAAGTTTTAGTTCCTATTTCACCATTCTATACTCATATTCACTTGATTTAGATTTCATCTCATTCTAGTTTTAGTTCTAGTTATTTTCAGATTACGTACAGGTTTCAATCCCTGTGGATTCGACCTTGGTCTCACCGAGTTTATTACTACATCACAACCCTATACTTGGGGAGTGAACATTGCCTTACATTGGAACATTATCTGTGTTGTGGTTCAAGGGAGCTGAAGATTCTTTGTCATCAAAGGAGGAGATCTTCATCAACATGCTAAATGGAACTCATCTACTTATCTGTAAGTCATTAGAGTCCAGAGACCCTTTTGATCATTCCTTTTGTAGGATTGGGTCAAAGGTGCTTCTCACCCCTTTCAAGTCCTCATAGGAGGCCTCCAACGGGAGCGTATGTGGGGGTGCTATGTGTTGACCCTTGCTCTATGTAAAGCATAAACTATCAGGTTCCTTGTGTGGATCCTTGACCTGTGTGGTCTAAAACCTGGGTGCTGTGTGTTGACCTTTGCTTATGAGAGCATAAACTATCAAGTTCCTTGTGTAGATCCTTGGCCTGTGTGGCCTAAAATTTGGGTACTGTGTGTTGACCCTTGCTCCTGTGTGGGGCATAAACTTATGTCGTGGAGACATGTTAGAGTTAACCTAGTGTAGGTTGTATTGGTTTGAGGTGAACTTGATTTGAAACCTCTGTTAGTGAGGTCCGGTACACTCAAGGGTTGAATGCGTCCACCGGAAGTGAAGTAGACACGTAGTTGAACCACTATAAAAATAACTGTGTTTGAGATTGCTATTTACTTCTACTGCTTGTGTGATTTCTCTGAATGTTCTCATTTTGCATGTGTACATGATTATCTGGAACTAAGTAGAATCACACCTCACACACAATCACATCCATCATGAACTATGTTGCACATCTTGTTTATCATTTGAATAGTCTTATGATTGGATCTTCTACTTGGCTTGGAAGCCACTAGAGTTACTTTGAAGAAATCCCGTTATTTGCATATTAGGCAAGGATAGGGTTGATAAGTTTTAAATCATCATAAAATTTTAAAAGTCCTATTCACCCCCCTCTAGGACATCTTGGCATATTCCTACTTCAACTAAAGCGGTCATTACTGCAATTTCAAGTTTGAGCCGATATGACATGCAAGAGGCATGCAATTTACAGTCTCAAACTTGAGACTATGTTATGGGATGTCCTCATTGGAGCATTGTATGTCTATGATCGGGATATCTAGCTCTTAATGATTGGCTGCTTTTATCAGAAAGATTTGTTTAAGATCATCTAAAATGACCAGTGCCTTGTCTCTGAAAATGTACTTGGCCTTTTGGTGAAGAATTGAAGAGATAGACTTGACTTTATGAATCTAAGATCGATCAGGAAGGAGGTGAAATGAAGCTGTAATGTCGAAGACCTGAAAAGTGATGGTTGATGTTTTGGGACTAATCAGGATCTTAACGTTAATCTCTTCCTTGACCTCTCTCCTAAAAGCGGGAACCACCCATCCTCAACTCTTCTCTTGAAGTATCGAAGATTGAGTAGAGCTAGGCAAATTACTTTGAGTAGCAGAATGTCCTTCTTAGAAAGTCATCGCATGATTGAAGTTGGGCCCTAATTTTGTTAGGGCATATGATATGTTGATCGGGAAATGAGCATTTCTTAGAGCATGACAGTTGGAGCAGGGGGTGGATAGGCAGGTGGTGTCCCTTGCAAAATAGAGGATGTGTGGAATGGACTAACTGGGCGTGCCTCTTATAGACTTGGGGGCATGGAGATTGGACTGGCTAGGGATGCCCCTTCCGTATTTAAGGGCGCAGAGATTGGACTGGCTAGAGATGCCCCTTGCATATTTAAGGGCACAAAGACTGGATTGACTGGATATGTCCCTTGCAGAATCGGGAGTATTGGTGTTGGACTGACAGTGATTGAATGGATGCATTGGACTGAATGACAAGGCAATTCCCTCGAGATGATATTAGTGACAGGAGTGGCTGATGAGCTGGGGCCTACTTGATGCAGTGGAAGGGGACTCTGGAGGATGTAGTTTGTGGTAGCAATAACAGAAGAGGTAACCACAATCCTTTGGTTGTCAATTAGATCTTGGACCGCATGCTTCTGGATGAAACAATGGTCTGTTGTATGGCCTCGGGATTGATGGTATGCACAGTACTCATTCTCATTATAGTTTGGTGGGGGCCTAGGCAGTAACAGGGTAAGTATTTACCTTTGGACTAGCATGGCTAGTATCTCACTATAAGTTTGGGCTACTGGTGTGAACTGCCTAAGTTCCCGAGCCATCCCCATTTGCTGACCATGATTGGGGTACTGAGGAATCTCCCTTTACTGTTGTTGTTTCCATTGTCACTCTTGAGGAGCGAACTGAGCATCTTGGGTAGAGGCAATAAGATCATCTTATTCCATTGGATGGAGGATAGGTACACTTTTGTTACCATTCTCGTATCTGACATGCCTTCCTTCCATTATCCGTTACACCGAGGATGCCTGATGAGGCCACTAAGGGGAGATCGTCCCAGCCCTTATTCCGCTTCGACTTGTCCCCCAGCGCGAATAAGTTGGGTAAAGTTGGCATATGGATATGAGACGAGGTATCCAGAGATACTCGAGTTTGCCGAGTGAATGATCATGGATATTTGCTCCTCGTCGTCGATGGGTGTTTTCATTCTGGCAGTCATGGCCCGCCACCATCCAATGTAGTTGATAATGACTCATAATTCCTCTACTTTAATGCTGCAAGATCCGTCCTTTTGGGCGCTACATCAAGATTGTACACGAAATGGTCGATGAATGCTTGGGAAAGTTTTTCCCAAGTTTTGATTCGGTGGTAATCTAATGACGTGTACCGGTCTAATGTCCGTGTGAACACTTGAACCGCAGATCCCTGGTTCATCTTCCTTCCTTTCTTTAAATAAAATTTTAAAAAAAGTCCCCTGGGACATTTTTGGATGGCCTACACGATGAACGATCTGGATTATTGATCTGATCATGGAAAGTGGGCCACAACCACTCAAAATTTTTAGATTTCTTGTACGTGCGATGGTGCAAAATTGATTGCGCTGAGATGCTCGGTGGGCCTCATGGTGATGTTTTCGGAGAAATCTATCCTGTTCATTGGATTTTTGGCTAAATTTTGGTTGGAAATAAGTAGTTTTGGTTGAGTTTGGCGTGGCCCACTATATCAAATCTTCCCACCATTCATCCTACGTTTTTCAGCGATCCACATGTGTACACGTGCATGGGTTCAAGAAGACACCTTGGGTATGGTCGGCCCCCTTTTTGGACACAATGAATGGTTCAGATCATGCATGTGGGCCCTGATGGTGGCCCAAAACGTGTCCTAGAGGGACCCATGTCCATCTGCTGGCGTGAATTCAAATCCATGCGGGAGTGCACGGGTCAGCGTGCATTGACCGGACTTCTCCGGTCTGATGCGCTGCGAATGTGCACACCCCATGTGCACATTCGCACTAGTGTGGGGTCCATTATGATGTTCGTGAGAAATCCGCTCTGTTCATCCATTTTGCCATATGATTTAAAGGGTTGAGACCAAACTTGAAGCATTTTTAAAGATCAGGTGGGCCCTAGATTGATGATTTGTGGGTTGATCTATCTGTTGAGCCACTTCTACAAGGATCTAAGGATTAAAATTTGATGTGTATGGTTAATTTAGGGTCCTCAGGCCAGATATAAAGTTTCGAGCCAAACGGATGGTGGAAACCCTGTGATCTTACATTCAGGACGACTTCAGGCCTCTTATCATTGATCACTTGATTTTCTCGGAACTCTAGCGTGTAAATTCTTCGATATCGGTCTCCTAGGATCTATCCTTGCCTTGGTGATTTGTGAGCATCAAATCCATGCTTTTAGTACCCTTTTTCAGTCCAGGCTCTTAAATTCACCTTGCAACACAAACATGATTAAAATAGGGTGTTAAATAGTATCATGTTCATAAAATCAGGTAATAACTGGAGTCTAATATGCAATATTTAACCCTCAATAGTTCCTCCAATTATGGCTTAATGAGTACTTTTTTTCGCTTTGTCTTGCACCTTCTAAAGAACCTCCTTCTCGATTTCTCACCTATGGCCACCGTTGCTTAACCTACTACTACATTAAAGAACGGTCATTCTAGGAGCATTTGCAATTATTCTTAGTTGATTTAATGAAAAATCTAGATGCATACTTCTTCACTTTCTTTGGCATGACCCATAGCACGAATTGGTTTAAGTGTATTAGCCATGGTCCCTTCAATGACGTCACCAATGAAATGTTAAGTCGCTTGTGGGCTAGATTCCTAATTTCCAAGGATCTCCCAAACAATGGAGTCCTTCCAGTCCACAATCTCAATGCCAAGACCAGTGTCGAGTACTACCTGATTGCCTTATGTGTGCACCAATTTAGTTTAGTTAGTGCATTCCTCTTCCCCTGTGCTATTCCTCGATGAATGTGTGGTCGCTTACATGGAGAATATTTCATCATTGAGGAGAGCTTCAACCGATTTAGGATGAGTTTGATGGAACTGCCCGTAAGCTCCTCTTTCCTTCCCTAATATTGCTTCGTCCTTGTGTGGTTCTTGAGTTTTGCACTTGGTGGAAATCGTAATGGAATTCCTAGTACTTGCTTCTTCAAGTGGCTGACTTGGTACACCTTTTTTCCTTCTAAGCCTCACATTCCTTGTCCTGGAGATAAAATTCACACAATCTTTTTTTCTTTAGAGGGGACAAGACTTTTCATTAGTTCAAAATTTTCATATAGCTCATTCGAAGATGGACATGGGATTGTCATTCATTGTTTTGGATAAAAGTTCTAACTTAATATTCAGATCCATCACAAAATAATAATAATATCCTCTCCATATTGATCAATGAGGTTGCAATCCCCAAGATAAGGATCAAACCAGAAGGAAATACCATTTCCTATACCAACCAAAGATTTGGTATGAGCCTTGAGGATGTCCCAGATGCTAAGGATGTTATGTCAAGCTTAATAAGCATTTCGAGGGAACTTAAAGTGCCAGATAGATATAGATTTGATGTATTTTTTCATTCACCCACAAATTCCGAAGGCTATTACCCTTGCAAATAATTTTTTAAAGCCTCCTTGCCTAACAAGGCTTCTTTTTTTCTTTCTTTCACCCATTACCAAAGAAAGCTTTGGTAGTGGATTCAAGAGGACATAATCCAAGCCTCCAACACTTTTGGATTTATGGATTTGATCCCAACAATCCGAATGAACTTTGGAGTTTCTTAGAGAACATTCATGATCCTCCTTTCCAGGATATCGAAGCAGCCCTTAGAAAGGAGAAAAGCGTGAGACTAGAAAATATACAAGCTAAAAGGATTAACTTGATTAACTCTAGCATACTAGCAAAGGTGTAATGACCCGGATAAAATGTAATCAATCCATGCATGCATGCACATACTAAATCAAACCATACACACTATGCACCCTTCACATGTCGCACACATGTGACACACATGCGAAAGAGAAGAAGAAATAAATGGATATAAATACAAATAAAAAAATATATATGTGAAACGGGATGTCTAGCATTTCAAACACTCTACCCATGTAGGCCATTTAAATATCATGGTACTCACATTTATCAACTAGTCAATGTATCCTCACATCAATTTAAACCATTCAAAGAGTTTAACTCATGACCTACTTCCCAATAAATGGTTAAACCAATCAAAACCATCTAGTGGCGAACCATATCATTTGGATTGTTAAATTGGAATCTTCCATGTGGAGTGCCCATCTAAAAAATCTAAACCATTCATTATCTGAACTATCTAAGCATACATCTAATGAATGGTATTTTAACATTAACTCTTACTTATGTGCACATTATTTTAGATAAATGTAGAGGTATTAGCATGAGAGGTGACAACCTAGGTTAGAACTTTTTAGTATTAGTATTAAATATATTTACGAAATTAGTATTTAATATAGGAGTTTTAAATTTTTTATTTTTTTCATGCATGAAACACCAAGACTCGTATTTTGCTTCACATATGAAGCACATGCATACACATTTATGGCATAGGTCCTATAAATATGGTTTAACCATGAGCTTACGACATGAGTGTGGGTCCAGTAGAGTTCGATTGTGGGCCCACCCTTAGAATCATAAAGTAATAGTGAATGTGTGCATGGTGCATAGGTGTGAGTCAATAAAGACTCGATTTTAGACATTGTGCACATTGAGTGTGTACATCGGGTTTGTATTGCATAAGGTTTGATCCATCACTTCAAATGATCAGGTAGGTGATCTTAACTTGAAGTTTGAAATTTTTAGTTAATTGTTATGTTATTTTTTTCCAAAATTTTAATAGTAATATTGCTTAATTACTGTGATTAATATTTTTATTTAAAATTTATTTAATTATTTAGCTTAATTGTTGAAATATTGAAATATACCTTGAAACAATTGTTGAATTAAATCGGTTTGATTCATAGTTAAATTTTAATTTAATATTCAAATTATATAAAAAAAATTGAATCTTAATTAGCTTAGAATATAATATAAATTAATTAATAAATTATTGAAAGTATAATTTGATTTTTTTAAAAAAAATTAATTTTAATTCTAAACTTTTAGAAATTAATAATTTAAATAAATTTTATTATTAAAATAATCAAATTCATCAGCTTTGGAATTTATTTAATAAATTAGATTATAATTTAATTGATTTCAGTTAATTTCATTAAAAGTTAAATTTAAATATAAATTTATTTATTTTTTATTTGTAAAAATACTTCATTTATATAAATTTCTTAAATTTTAATTTAATACCAGAAAAATAAAAAAAATTATTATTTGTTAAGTTTATGTTATAATTAAAATAATTTTTAAATTTAGAATTTAGTAAAAAAATTTTTTTTTTATGTTAATATGATTTATTATGTTTAATATTGTTTAAGTAAAAAATTTGATTTAATTAAAGTTAGAATCTAAAATAAATTTTCTTATAAATTATCATATCTCAGTAATTCTTAAATTTAATAATAGTAAAAAAATATATTTTATGTAAGTATTTAAATTATTAATGTTTCAACGAAATTATATCTAGAATTATCAATTAGAAATAAAAATTTATATTGTTGATATTTTGATAATTCAATAATTATTGATTCTTATAATAATTTTTAAAAGTAGTAAAAGTACGTCAATAAATCCATGATAACTTTATGTTGACATTTGCAATTGTAAAACAATGATTCATCTTACATGCATGTCTAGCATTCATTGAGCATCAATATTAATATGGTGGATGTAACGTAAGCAAGTAGGGGCGATTGTATCCCTTGGGTGTGAGACCTTAAAGCCAGTAAGTAGGCTAATTGTGTCCCTTGGGTGAAAGACCCTAAAACCCACTGGATCTTTTGGAGTTTCCTTTATGTACGATGTATGAGTATAAATTGTGTACATGGACATATGTCAGAGGTACAACTGAAGTAGTAGTCTAACCAGCTAATGTATAAATGAGTCTCTCATCACGAGGTACCGGTGCATGGGCATTAATGCAACATGGCTATCCACTTGGGTACAGTATTGTAAGAGATGACATATATTGTTTATAAGAATTCATAAAAAGTATCACATGCATAACATTTTTATAATTCTATTACTTAAATTCATTTTCTTTTATTATCTATATTCTATTTTTCTCCATTGTTTATAAAAAATTGATACAATCTGAACATTTTAAATTTTAGGTAAGAAATGATCCTACTGGGCTGTTATGCTCACCCTACCATAAAAATGCACAGGTACAGAGCTTCAATACTATGAGCAGGTGGGCATCTACTATTAGTTTTTATTTTTCTAAAAAATTAAGTTTAGTTTAAAATTCAATTTACTTTTTGTTCTTTAGGTTTAATTTGAATTCCAAATTTCGATGTATAAATAAAAAAAATAAAATAAAATAAAATAAAAAAACTATCAAGAGAGTTGAATTTAGTAAACATTATATTATTTCAACAGTATTTTCCTTTTAGATAACTCTGAATATCATTAAATATGATGGAATTATGTGAATTGAAATGAATATCAATCTATCAAAACTCACGAACTTGGGATTCGGGTTCCAAATACCCTATTCAGGTACTCAAATGTCAGGGCGTGACAAAAGGAGAGAAATTGGCCTTCCATCCTCCAAGCTTCTTATCAATATTAGTAATTAAGGTTAATTAACTGTCCCTAATATGGAGTTTGGAAGAATGCTTAGAAAGGTTGTGGTATTTGAAAGGAAGGTAGTTGTCCTCAATATTTATAATATATTTGATTATCACCTTTGCTTAATTGGAGCCAAAGAAAATAATTACTATTTTGTTGACTAATCATAAGACATGAATGAGTACTAAAATTAGCAAAGAGGCATTTCAGATTCATGGTGATTTGCAGGTCATCGCTTGAAAAAACCATAAGATCATTAGTAAAGAGAGGATGTAAGATGGTAATTGGGCTAATGGAGATAGGACAACCAATTAAACCATTTGCACAACATCTAAATGAAAGGGTGGAGTACATTTTTATAGCAATGGTAAAGAGGAATGGTGAAATAGGGCCCTCATGGTGAAGACCATGGCTGCTTTTAAAGAAGCCTCAAACTTCACTATTAATTAAAATGGAGAAGGTAGGTAAGGAGATGCAAGAATTAATATAATTTATCCATTTATTGAGGAAGTTCAAGGCATAAAGGTTGGTAAGAAGGAAGTCCCATCTTAACAAATCAAATGCCTTTTCAAGATCAAATTTAATACATATACGAGTAGGACCCAAATCTAGATGAATACCATAGATGAGGGCATGACTACGGAGGATATTATTTGAGATGGTTTTTTTTTTTTTTTTTTTTGTAAATTGATTAATTAGAGATAAATTGAGATTATGGATTTTCCCTCTTCCCTCTCTATTTATATTAATAAAATAATATAGTATGGTAGTCCATAGGACAACCCATAAAATACAATATTTCTCTCACTTTAATAGTCCCCTTCAAGTTGGAGCATAGATATCAGCCATGCCCCATCTCGGACCCAAGTAAAGAGAATTGTGCATATGATAAGGACATCAACAACTTGCAATTATACTGAATATAGGTAGTGGTAATTTTCTTAAAATTAATATTTTCTTGGATCAAGTGACAATAAACTTCTATGTATTTAGTTCACTCATGGAAGATTACATTATTTGCAACATGAGAATAGAGCATTATAGAACCACCTGCAAATATTTGAAGCTATTGTAATAAGGACTTGAGCCATAACCACTCAAAAACGGCATGAACCATGGTTCTGTCTTTGGCCTCTTGGTTAGAATGTGCCACTACATTATGTTTCTTACTCTTTCAAGTGATCAAATTTTCATTAACAAAAGTATAATATCTCGAATTAGATCACCTATCTGTGATGAAACCTGATCAAACAACATTAGTAAATGTATCTATTTGAGGATGACAATTAATCCAATATAAGATCTCTTAGCCAGGAGCTTTCTTTAAATATCTTAATGTCTTGAGAACTGCCTCCCAGTAAGAAAATCTTGGTTAGTGCATGCATCTATTAATGATGTTGATAGTAAATACAATACCTGGCTATGTGATCATAAGATATATCAGCATACCAACCATCCTCCTATATCTACCTGGGTCATCAAACATCGTTTCCTAATAATCTAATAATTTCCAACTAGTATATATAGGTGTATCATCTAGTTTACACCCAAGCATACGAGTCTCCTTCGGCAAATCAAGAACATACTTCATCTGAGAAAGGTTAATTCTTGACTTTGATCTAACGACTTCAATCTCCAAGAAGTAACAAAGCAACCTCAGCTTATTGGTTTGAAAATGACTCTAAAAATACATCTTTAGTTCTAAGATGCTAGAAGTGCCACTTAATGTGATGATGATATCATCAATATATACAATCAAAACTATCATACCCTTGTCATTGTGTTTTATGAAGACTGAGTGATCAACCTTACTCGATAGAAGCCATAAGTAATTAACACCTTATTAAATTGGTCAAACAACACACTTGGAGACCGTCATAAATCACTTTCTGAAGTCTACATACTCTCTCATTCTCGCCCTAAGCAACAAGTCCTAAAGATTTCTCCATATAGACTTCCTTAGCTAGGTCTCCGTGAAGAAATTAATGTGTTCTTGATGTTCAGTTGATAAAGAGGCAAGCCCTTTGTACTTGTAACAGATTTCAACATTCGAATAGAGTTGAGTGTAGCCATAGGAGAAAATATTTCCTCATAATCAAGCCCCTACGTTTGTGTGTAGCCTCTATCCACTAAATGGGGTTTCATTTGCTCAATGGAACCATCTAGGCGATACTTAAATTTGTAAACTCATCAACACCCAAGTGCCCTTTTTCCAACAAGTAAATCAATTTACTCCTATATATATGGGTTAGGTACATGGTAGTCATCTCATCTTCCGTGGTCTTACATCAAGCAGGATGTGCCAATGCATCATGGTAATTTGTGAGTAAAGATATATGTGGTAGGGACAGAGTATAGGCATGGAAAACATGGCTCAATTGATGATAAGAAACAAAATGAGATATAGGATATAAGGTATAAGGTCTAATATCTTCGTGGAATGTAATTGGTAACTCCAAGTCAACAAGCATGGAGGATGGACCCATAGGTTCAAGAGAGGGTAGAGGGGCTCCAGAGTCAGGAGGACCAACCTCTCCACTAGAAGATTTTGGTAGTGAGATGAACATAGTAGAAGAGTTAATGAGTCCTGAAATACAAACCACTAGACAAGGAACTGCAAGCAAGGCATTCATATATATAGGGCAGCACCCCCTCACCAATAAAAGGAGTAAAGTAGGAGATATCCTCAAAGAATGTGATATCAACACTCACATATAGACGTCGGGCAATGAGGTTATATCATCAATACCCTTTTTATGAACAAAAAATAACCAAGAAGCAAAAATTTGACTACTTGAGCATCAAGTTTATCACTTTTGAGTCTAAACTTATGGACAAAGGTAGTACACCCAAATACTCGAACAGAGAAGTGCAACCAAATACTCGAGCTGGTAATAGAAGAGGTTCTAAGTTGCGAAACAAGGTAGAAAAAGGGATCTTACCTTTTTTAAATTACAAAGAAAAACCAATTAATAAGGTGACATTAAGTGAGAATGATATACCCCCAGTACCATTGAGGAACATGCATATGGGTAAGAAGAGACATGGTAACCTCCAGTTGGTGTCGATTTTTTTCTGTAAGTCATCCCAATTTGTTGTGGGGTGTAAGTATAAGAAGTCCAATGTAAAATTCTAAAAGAAGCTAAGTATGCTTGTTGAAAGTTACTCAAGTGCATTATCAAACCGAAATATTGATATATTGGCGTGAAATCGATTTTGAACATCAGGGTAAAATAGTTGAAAATATCAAAAACTTCAGAGCAGTCTTTCATCAGATGCACTCATATCATACATGAGTAATCATCAATAAAAGTAATAAAATATTAAAAATTATTTAAACTATGGACCCAAATGAGACCCTACATATCAAATTGTACTAAATAAAATCGAATACAACATCTATTATCATATCTTGGAATAAAAGAGGAATGGTAGTGTTTGGCTAATTGACATTCCTCACAATTAATTGAACTAATAAAAGACAAGGGAGGAATTACAAGTTTTAAAGGTAACCGACTATGCTAATGCAGAGGTGGCGTGCTAGCGTGAAATGCATCTTCAAAACTTCTGAGATCAAAGCAGTAAAGTCTACGCGATTCATGATTCCCACAAATCGTTCTCTTCATCTAATGGTCCTAAAACAAACAATGAGAAGAATAAAATGTCATTGAACAATTTAGGTTCTTGGTTAATTAGCTCATAGATATTAGGTTAAGAGGCAAGTTATGTACATAAAGAACTGAAGATAAGGATAAAGTAGAACTAGGTCAAGCAACACCCTTACCATGAACATTAGAAAAGGAGCCTTTTGCAAGGGTAACAGAGGAATGTGGTGAAAGATATTGTTATGGGTGAATTTGAACCGAGCCACATCGAGGTCAAACTTGGATGCACCAATGAGCAAAGCCTCAGACTGATAACGTCTGACTCGAGGTGATTTCAAAGGCTCTTACAGAATTACAGCACCGACCTGAGACTCAGAAGAAGTTGTCACACATCTGACGAGCAGGATCTCGGAACGGTAGCAATAAATCCGAGCCAACCTGCCTCTGAGTCCTTTTGCAAGAGTTCTCATGTCAACTCCGCATACAGAAGAGACCGTCATACGCTCGTTCAGCATACCTTCAACCCGATCCTCTTTCTTAGTGCGTCAATAATCGGCTCATCTGTGGGCTCGGATCGCCAAATAAAATCTGAGCCGTGGAGTCGGCTGGGATAATAGCTCAGTCAGCAATGACATTAATGGACAAAATCCAGTAACGCACAATAGGAGTAATGCCTAGCGCACAATCTTCGGGTAACGGCCGACGACCACACACGCATAGTGGCGATGACCATGTCCAGATTATTGGATACGTTTAGCATCACCCTAAGGTATAAATATGAATCATTTCTACAGGAATAGGTATGCAAGATCTAGTACCCTCACCTAACTCTACACTACTTAGACCCGGTTTCCTATCCTGACTTTAGCATCGGAGGGTCCCCTGCTCTAGCCAGGGTCTCCTTTGTCTTCCATTTATGCAGGACCAAGGTTAGCTTTGAGCACACGGAGCTCGACGGAGGGTGATCCAAATTTTAGCATCAACAGATATATAACTAGAAAATGAGATGGGATGTACCTATTATATGATTCATACCTTATGAGCCAATCACTTAAGGGTGTCAAAGGATGAAACAAAGGCAATACCTATGTCAGCGAGAGTGGCGATAGAGGTGAATGATGGGCCCATCATCATATGCTTGCCAAGCATCTTCTCAAATTCATTGCCAAAGACTGTGATGGTGACAGAATCACTTGTAGACACTGAGCTCATAGGGGAATTAATTGAGTGTCCACCTAGTGCACCACCTGATTAAACAATGGTGGCTTAGAGAGTTGACCATGTAGTAACCAACATTTGTTAACAGTGTGATTCGGCTTCTAATAGTGAGTGCAGAAGCGTTGTTGTCCAACGTACTCAAATGAGAAACCACAGCCATGACCACGTCCAATAGTATGCCTCCTCAACTTCCTCGACCTCTAGAGGCACTAATAAAGGCTAAGGTGTCTTTAATAGTAACTAAAGTGGAACGAAGGAGTAACTCAGAGTACATGGATAAAAACATCAGTCAAAGATGAAACAATATCACCCCCTAAAATATGAGATAGTATCGGTTCAAGATATGGTCGCAAGGTAGCAGGAAACAAAATCACACCAAGCTCTTGTCTTTTCTATGTTGAACAGTAAAACTAGTGCATGGATTTTGGATGTCCTCATCAAAGTCCTCTGAACCGAGTACAAATCATCCTATTACAGGGTACAAATTGTTAGGAGCGTTGTACAAAAACCTTAAGATCTTGCCTCCCAAAAACACTAGAATTATGAGATATAATAAAGTAATGAAATAAATCAAAGCATAAACCACACGACACAAGAGTTTTTACGTGAAAAACCCTCAAAGAGGTAAAAACCACAGGACCTAGTCCAGAGCAACAACTCACCATGAAGTAGAACGTTACAACCCATCACAAGCACACACCTCTTGGATCAAACCTTCTTCACTCACGTAGGAGTGGATGAACAATAAGAGAATAATGAAAATGGAGTGATCTCACCAATCACGAGGACAGAGAAGCGCTGAGATGTGGACTACACAGTAGATCACCTCTACGAGCAGAATCCTCCCTTCCACAAGCTTCCTCTCTCTCTTTTCTCTTTTTCTCTCACCTTGGTCATTAAAGTGCCTTAGCATACCCTAGAATAGCCCTAGGGACCCCTATTTATAGTTTAGGCAACTCCACTTCCGCACCTCTGCAAAACTGCCTCAAATTTACACAGTTCGAACAAAATCCACGCAGAATCTATGTAACACTCAACAAGTCGAGCCAGGTCCTCGACTGGTCGAAGGACCCCTTCGACCGGTCGAGCCTGACCCCCGACTGGTCGAGGTAAAAAAATAGAGCTTTTTAGACTTTGAGTCAAGCGA